>NW_028270171.1:68870930-69524289 GCF_037043375.1 Chiloscyllium plagiosum | reverse complement strand
TGTTGGTCCACCCGGTTTCATTTCTTTGAGATTTTGTAGCGATTGGTATAGCTGAATGACACGCTAGATCATTTCAGAGGTCGATTGAGAGTCATCACATTGCTTTGGGTCTGGCGTGAGGATGGAAGATTACTACATTGGAGGATATTCGTGAGCCAAATGGTTTTTCTTTTCTGACAATTGGCAATGATTTCATTCTCATCAGTAGATTCTGAATTCCAGCTTGTCTTTTAATTATTGAGTTGAATTTCCACCATCTGCAGTGGTAGGATTCGAACCTGGGACTACAGAACAAACGCTGAATTTCTGGATTGATAATTTAGCGATAATACCATGAGGCCTACTTGGTGCCACATGTGGTACTCAGGTGCTATTTCTTGTGTTGCCCTGTTTTTCATTCATTGTTTAGGTTATTCTGGAATCTCATCCTCCATTAAATCCTGATTGACATACACACTCAGGAATGTCTCCTGGACTGCTCCAATTTCATTCAGTCTATTTTGTTTGCACAGACATTTCAAGGCAGCTGTACATCAGAGAAGAACAGGAAGAGGTAATGGGTGATTGCGCACTGTACCTGTCACCGGACCAGCTTATCTGTCCAGGCACCTAAAGTATTTATTGTTGATCAGAGAACTGCCGAATTATTATAACGCCGGTGGAGGTCAGTCAACCCATTATGGGGTCACAAGCACTTCAACTGTACAATTGGAGATAGAGAGAGAGTTTGGAGATAGATGGTGTGAGAGAGAAATAAACAGAGGAAAAGAAAGTGAACGGAGATAAACTGAGAGAGGATAGAAAGGGGAACGACTCACTGAGTGGAAGATGAAGAGTGTTAGATGAGGGTGAAGTCAGATAGATCAGAAGACAGCATGAGGACAGATAAATACGGACAGACAGAGGTTGGAAGTTTTATTTAGAAATTCCTCTGAACTGCAAGCCCTTTGTCTGGATCACATACCCTGTGACCACTCTGCTGATACTGGCTGTCATCCCAGATCATTTCTTTCCAATAATATCACAGAGCTATGTTACTGACCGCTCGACAGGACCCAATAGACCAGTAGGTTAGTTACATGGCGATGGTAGATTTTTTAAAATAAACTGTGCCATGAGCAGCAGAAAATGATAACCCCACCCACCACTCCCACCCCACCTCCAGATACTGTGTGACAGACTGGGCCAGAGGACATCAGTGAGGGGGATCACTGACAGAGGGGAAATCAACATCTCTGCTCTGGATCAAATAATGATTGATAAAGTTTGCACACCACTTTCCCAGTTTTCTAATCCACATTTCAATTTATATAACTCAATATTATGAATGCATTTTAACAATCTTTTCTCTTTATACTTTGCATATTTTGGTCTGTATAGAAAATCATTTTGTCCCTGTATTTTTTATTGCATAAATGCATTTCATTAATATTGTCTCTACTAATTTCTCAATGTAGTTGTATCCTTGAATCTGTTCTTCAGATGACTTATAAAGACTAACGTTCCAATACTGATAACTAGGGGACATCAATGTACCTCTTCCCAGTTTGAACAGCCATGTCCCCCAGTCCTCTCCATCTTCTGTCTTTTCCCCAATGCCATAATCACAATGTAATTGAAGTCAGTAAATGATACTTCATCACGGTTCCTTAACATTGATATCATCAACACCCAGACCTGCCCTCTCTGATTCTGGAATAACAATCTGAATTGGATTTGTCACGTACAATTCTCTGTCAACATATTCATGCCGTTTAATTGTTAAAAACCAACATTGTCTTAGGCACATGTTGCCATCAGATCATGGACACAAGATGTTCTCTCTATGTTTTACTGATTTTGCAATGACTGATCAGTAATTATCAGATTTATTTCTCCATTTGCGAGCAGAGAAGCATGTTTATGTTCAGTTAAACCTATGGCATTACTTCTATATCCAAGGCAGGCTGAATGATTACACACAATCAATCTGCCATCTCCAACATTCCTTCCTTCAGTCACACTTACGTATGAAATCCAGAATGCATAAATGTTCAAAGTCATTTTGAATTTTAGTAAAACAGTATCAAATTGAAAGTGGTAAGCTGGAGCTATTTGTTCAGCGATTGTGATTATATGAATCTCCATGGATCCTATGGGTGCGCAGAAAGTTTCCCTCTTCTATCAGTAAGGGAACGCGTTCAATGTGTTATCCTATAGTCTGAGTGGGAGCATCACCCACACCAGTAACAGGGACTAGCAGCTTCAGACAGAGAGGGAGGAGAGATCAGAATCTCGGAACATTACACTGGAGTGTTCCAACAATGGGTCAGGATCTGAGAACGTTCGAATGAAAATTTCCAGCAATGGACAGGAGTTTATCCTCGGATCTTTTCTGGCTTTCCCAGCCTTGGATATCATTAGCATCGCGGATTGAAGATGTACTGATGGTTATTCAAGCTGGTTACTATCCTATCCTTGCTATAGTTGGTGTTCCTGGTAAGTCACTCTATCTGCCTAGTGAAACGGTCTGAACTGAATTGATGGCCATGATATGGAAACGTTGGAAAGGTGCAAGTCAATGTTTTCAGTTCCAATCAAAGATTCCATTCCGTACAATTTATAACTAGCAAATGGTTATTTACAAATTATCCACCAATATGGGAGGGTGAAACAGACTGTTCTCCTTGACTCATTTTCTCCTGCACAAGCTTACATGTCCATACCCTCCCCACTCACCTATCCTGTCCAGTACCAAAATCGTGATATCCCAGTCTCCTCCTCAGCCTCAGTACAACTCCTGAATAAACCATTGTTTGTGCCTTTGTACATCTCCGCATATAGCTGTTTCAAGTCCCTTCTTACCATGTGTCCATCCCAAAATAGTTGCACTTGAGATGTTTATGTTGTTCTCTGCATAGAATTAGAAAGATGGGAAGACAGTGTAATCATAATCAAGAGGCACAAAATAATAATCTGTTGATATTGGCTTGCCTCATGCCCATTAAAGAAGGCAATAGGTCAACTTCCCTGGTCATGTTTCTGTGTAACTGCAAACCCCCAGCACTGTGTTTTACTCTTTACTGTCCTGTGGGGCAGCTGAATCAGTCACTCAGATCAAGGTCGGCATAACAGTCTGGCCTGACCAGGCTGTACACATCCCGTGAGGGCAGATCAAAAGGAATGATAACTCCCTTCCTCTGCGTGTATCCCATATTCCTGCAGCTGAATTCCTTCCAGGTAGGCGGCCATTCCCTATTTTAGATGCATTCTTTGTGATTGAGACTGTCCCTAAGAGTGATGTCTGTCTCGACAGGCACCTCTGGTGCTGGCTTTGTTGATGCTAACCTACAGATGTAAGGATGTTTTAAATTCCACATCAGCGGCAGTGCATTGTAAATGAATGGTTTCCTGTGTCACATGAAGGAAATGGAGACAACTCAGTGAGGAAAAGGAATTATTGCGATCAACTCTGAGAGCGTTGTTGAGGCAGTGTTTGGGGTATTGTGGACAGATTTTATCTTCCTTATAAGGAGTGATCTCCTTATCACAGAAAGAATAAACCGGAATTCTACCGGATTAATCCCTGATATGATGACACCATGAGGAGTGAATAAAGGTTGATCTGTCGCACTATGAGATAATAAGAGGTGATTGCCTTGATCCTTGAGGGGGATGGACAGTCACTCCTTATGTTCTAACAGACAATGAGAAGGTGATAAATTCCATGACTGTTGTTTCACTCATGATGCATGATGCTGGATAGTTTAAATGCCTCTGAGGACGTTACGCCTACCCACCCCAACCCTACTCCCTAAGGCGATTGAGAGAGATAGAGAAGTCCAGGTTTTGAATAAACTCTCCCCACACTAATACAGTGCAGTTGGTGTGTGATCCTGCACTAAATGTCATATTATCCACCACCCGACAGCAGCCACAATACCTTCATTTGAAAACAAACAACTATTTCCACTAGCTTCTGAACTTCATAAAGAGCATGAATCCATATTGTCAGCGATACAAGGTGCCCCCTTAAGGTTTAGACCAAAAGACTACAGGACATAGGAGCAGAAATCAGGCCAGTTTGCCCATCGAGTCTAATCCGCTATTCAATCATCGCGGATACCTTTCTCAAACCCATTCTCCAACCTTCTCCCCGTAACCATAGATCCCCTGGATAATCAAAAGACTATCTCCGTCTCAAATATACTCAATGACCTGCTCCCACAGCCTTCTCTGGCAATATATTGCAAAGATTCACCATTCCCTGGTTAAAGAAGTCTCCTTATCAACGTTCTAAAAGGCGTTCCTTTTAAGCTAAGGCTGTGTCCTTTCATCCTACTCTCAATGGAAACCAATGGAAAAATCTTATGAACATCCACTCTGTTCAGATCATTCAGTATTCTGTATGTTTCAATTACATTTCCTCTCTTCCTTCTAAACTTTATCAAGTATAGATTCAAAGACTCAAACATTCCTCATACAATAAACTTTTCACTCCTATGTCTATTCCCGTGAACATCTTCTGAACACACAACAGGGACATATGGGGCTCAACAGTGCCCGAAATACTACAAATGTAGTCTGACCAAAGCTGTATACAGCCTGTTCTTATATTCAATCTCTCTCGTAATACATTGCAACGTTGTGGACGGCACGGTGGCACAGTGGCACAGTTTTTTTTAGCACGGCTGCCTCACAGCGCCAGAGACCCGGGTTCAATTCCCGCCTCAGGCGACTGACTGTGTGGAGTTTGCACATTCTCCCCGTGTCTGCATGAGTTTCCTCCGGATGCTCCGGTTTCCTCCCACAGTCCAAAAAAGTGCAGGTTAGGTGGATTGGCCATGCTAAATTGCCCGTAGTGTTAGGTGAAAGGGTAAATGTAGGAGAGCGGGTCTGGGTGGGTTGCGCCTCGGTGGGTCGGTGTGGACTTGTTGGTCCGAAGGGCCTGTTTCAACACTTGTAAGTAATCTAATCTAAATGCCATCAATAATAACTGCAATTACCCTCCGAACTACTACCTCAACCTGCAAGCTTCCCTTAAGAAAACCCTGCACTATAACTCCCAAATCCCTTTGCATTTCTGAATTTTCTCCCCATTTAGGAAATAGTACATGCCTCTATTCTTCATGCCAAAGAGCATGACCTCACATTTTCAGACGTTGGAATACATCTTCCAACCCTTTTACCTGGCCAATTCCTCTTCAGCCTCTCTGCCTCCTCTCTCCGACCTGACCCTCTATGTATCTTTGTTTCGTCTGCAAACTTAGCTGGAGTGCCCGCAGTTCCATCATCTAGATTGTTAATGTATAAGGTAAGAAGTTATGGTACCAACACTGTGCCTTGCAGACCACTACTTGTCACCTGCTGCCATCCTGAGAAGGACCACTTTATCCCCACTCTCTGCTTTCTGTCAGACGGACAATCTTCTGTTCATGCCTCTACCATGCCTCGCACACCATGGACCCTTATCATACTCAATAATCTCCTGTGTGACACCTTGCCAAAGGCCTTCTTGACGTCGAGGTGGATAACATCATTGGCTGTACTTGATCGATCCTGCTCATTTATTCATCAAAGATTTCCAACACATTTGTCAGGCAAGACCTTGCCTTGATGGAACCATGCTGACTTTGCCCTATTTTACCAAACACTTCCAAGTATTCAGAAATCTCATCCTTCACAAGGGATTCCAGGATCTTACCCACGACAAAGGTTCAGTATTTTTTGTCTTATCTTCCTTACTCTCTGTGTAATAACAGATGTCACGCCAGTGGGTTTCCAATGGTCTGGAATCGATCCTTTCTCGAGCGATTCCTGAAAACTCACCGCCATCGCTTCAACTAACTCTTCAGCCAACTTTCTTATAACACAGAGATTTAATCCCTCTGGTTCAGGTTATTTAACCAACTTTAAGCCATTCAACATTTCCTAGCATGTCCTCCATGGTGGTGGTCACCACACTCAGTTCTAGCCCCTCACTCTCCTGAATAATTTGAGACATTATTAGTGTCTTCCATCATGTAAATGATGCAAATAATTATCCAAATCCCACGCCATTTTCTTTGACCCCACTACTATCTCTCTAGTGTCATTTTCCAGCAATCCAATGCCCTCTTTTGCCTCTCTTTTGTACTTTATACATCGAAAGAAACTCTGACAGGCTTCCTTTATATTTCTGGCCAGCGTTACCCCCATATTTAATAATCTCCCTCCTTATTTTATTTTGTTTAAATTCTGTTTTGTCTTTGTAAGTTTCCCAACTCTCTGGTTTCCACTGCACGTTTCCACATTGTATCCTGTCGCTTTTGCTTTACTGCTATACCTGACGTCCCTCGTCAGTCATGGTTACCTCATTCTCCGTGTACCATGCCTCTTTTTACTCGGGGTAAATCTCTGCTGCATCCTGAATTACTCCAAAATTCTACTGCCATTGCTGCTCCACTGTCTTTCCTGCTGGGCCCTTCTACCAGTTAATTCTATCCAGCTCCTCTCTCATGCCTCTTAATTGCCTTTATTCAGCTTTAGTACCGTCACCACTGATTCTGACTTTGCCATCTGAAATTGCAGAGTAAATTCAATCATATTATGATCACTGCCTCCTATGATTTCCTTCACCTTAAGCTCCCTTAGCTAGTCTGCCTGGACAAGCTGCTCCAAAAAAGCAACTCATCGACATTCCACAAATTCCTTTTCCTGCAAACCACTACCAACCTGAATTCCCAGCGCACCTCCGTAATGTAATCCTACATGATCACTGTCACTTTGTATTTCCTGCATGCCTTTCTAGCTCCTGGTATATCTTGCACCCCAGCTCCTGACTACTGTTTGGAGGCCTGAACAGAACTCCTTCTACATTTTTTAACCTTTTTGATTCCTCAATTCTACTGACACAGACTCTACACCATTTGACCTTACTTCATTTCTTATTATTGATTTAATGTCATTTCTTCCTAATAAGACAATCCTATCCCCTCGATCCAACTGCCTATCTTTTTGATAGGATGCATATCCTTTGTGGGCAGCACGGTGGCACAGTGGTTAGCACTGCTGCCTCACACCACCAGAGACCCGGGTTCAATTCCCGCCTCAGGTGACTGACTGTGTGGAGGATAAGGGTAGGTTAGGGGTATGGGTAGGTTACGCTTCGGCGGGTTGGTGTGGACTTGTTGGGCCGAAGGGCCTGTTTTCACACTGTACAGTAATCTAATCTAATATTCAGCTCCCAATCCTGATCCTCTTGCAGCGATGTCTCCGTGATGGCAACCTGCCAATTTGTGTATGTGTCACAAGCTTATTTACCTTATTCCTTACACTGCATGCATTCCAATACAACAATTCAGCCCTGTAATAACCATCCCTCTTCTCATTGTTATTTGTTTGTTCTGTGTGTTTGAAGTTTGATTGCTAACACTTTCCATACTCTCTGCGTCTGTGCTGGAGATTTGAATAACTTAGAGCCATAGAGTCATAGAGATGTACAGCATGGAATCAGACCCTTCGGTCCAACCCATCCATGTCGACCGGATATCCCAACCCAATCTAGTCCCACCTGCCAGCACCGGGCCCATATCCCTCCAATCCCTTCCTATTCATATACCCATCCAAATGCCACTTAAATGTTGCAATTGTACCAGCCTCCACCACATCCTCTGGAAGCTCATTCCATATACGTGCCACCCTCTGCGTGAAAAAGTTGCCCTTAGGTCTCTTTTATATCTTTCCCCTCTCACCCTAAAAATATGCCCTCTAGTTCTGGACTCCCCGACACCAGTGAAAAGACTTTGTCCATTTATCCTATCCATACACCTCATAATTTTGTAAACCTCTATAAGGTCACCTCTCAGCCTCCAACACTCCAGGGAATACAGCTCCAGCCTGTTCAGCATCTCCCTATAGCTCAAATCCTCCAACCCTGGCAACATCCTTGTAAATCTTTTCTGAAACCTTTCAAGTTTCACAACATCTTTCCGATAGGAAGGAGACCAGAATTGCACGCAATATTCCAACAGTGCGATTTGCCAGGACTCTGGTCCCAACACCAATGGATCTTTACCCTCCCACTCCACGTTCTGCAGCCCAGATGAGATATCCCTTATCCAAACACCAGTCAGTAACGCAACTTCCAGGACTCTCAATCCAGATCACAGAGAATAGCGTCTATACCGCTAACTATACTATCCCCAATTACAATAACATCTCTCTTCTCTTGCCCCCTTGAAAGCTTCCCTCAAGTCGGTACTGTGGCAATCAGCTCATCCTCCCTGCAGTCTCCATTCCCATCCACACAGGGAACAAAACTCTTGAACCTGTTAGACACGGACAAGCGCTGAGGCTCCTGCAACTCTACCTCCTGGATCCCTCTATCAGCCTCATTCATAACCATACCCTTCGCTTTCTAACCACTGACTGAATTTGAGTCAGTTGATCTAAGGAGTGTAACTGTCTCCTGAATCACAGAATCCAGAGAACCCTCCCCCTCCCTGATGCCTTGCAATGTTTGAAGCTTAAACTCCAGATTTTTTATTTTTATTTCAAAAAGATACTTTATTCATAAAATAATTTGATGGTCTGTACAGTTGGCCATGCCATACATATGTAAACATGTACATACAGAGATCAAAACTTATCATTTTTATACAGGTCTGTACATTTTTTGATCATATGCCCATATAATTAGCTGAGGCATCAGCAGAGCCCAAATGACTGCATGGGCCCCCTGTTCTTCGTTAGGCAGGCAGATGTTACACGGTGGTCTTTCCCCACCGCGCCTTGGCGGCAGCTGCCCCAAGCTTCAGCGCGTCCCTCAACACGTAGTCTTGGACCATGGAATGTGCCAGTCTGCAACACTCAGTCGGCGTCACCTCCTGCAGCTGGAAGATCAGCAGGTTTCGGACCACCCAGAGAGCGTCCTTCACTGAGTTGATGATCCTCCAGGCACAGTTGATGTTCGTCTTGGTGTGCGTCCCGGGGAACAGACCGTAGAGCACGGAGTCCTGCGTCACGGCGCTGCTCGGGACGAACCTCGACAAACACCACTGCATTCCTCTCCAGACTTCCTCTGCATAGGCACATTCCAGAAGGAGGTGTGTGACAGTCTCGTCCCCCCCGCAGCCGCTTCGAGGGCAGCGTGCGGTCCGTCTGAGAGTCCGGGCATGCATAAAGGATCTCACAGGCAGAGCCCTTCTCACCACCAGCCAAGCCATGTCTTGGTGCTTGTTGGAAAGTTCTGGCGATGAGGCATTCTGCCAAATGGCTTTGACAGTCTGCTCAGGGAACCGCTCGATAGGATCCGCCCTCTCCTTTTCCCGAAGGGTCTCAAGGACACTACGTGCTGACCACTTCCTAATGGACTTGTGATCAAAGGTGTTTTTCTTCATAAATTTCTCCACGAAGGACAGGTGATACGGAATGGTCCAACGACTCGGAGCATTCCGCGGCAGCGTGGACAGGCCCATCCTTCGCAACACCGGGGACAGGTAGAACCTGAGTACGTAGTGACACTTGGTGTTTGCGTACCGGGGATCCACGCACAGCTTGATGCAGCCACACACAAAGGTGGCCATCAGGGTGAGGGTGGAATTGGGTGTATTTTTTCCCCCGTTGCCCAGATCTTTATACAGTGAGTCCCTTCGGACCCGGTCCATCTTTGACCTCCATATAAACTGGAAGATGGCCCGGGTGATTGCAGCGGCACAGGTTCTGGGAATAGGCCAGACCTGTGCCACATATAACAGCAATGACAGTGCCTCACACCTGAAGACCAGGTTCTTTCCAGCGATGGAGAGCGACCGTAGCTTCCATCTGCCCAGTTTCTGCCTCACTTTGCTGATACGGTCCTCCCAAGACTTGGCGCACGCCCCAGCCTCTCCGAACCAAATACCCAGCACCTTCAGGTGGTCGGTCCTGACGGTGAAGGGGATCGAGGATTGGTCGGCCCAGTTCCCGAAGAGCATGGCCTCGCTCTTGCCTCGGTTTACCTTGGCCCCCGAGGCCCGTTCGAACTGGTCACAAATGCGCATGAGTCTGCGCACGGACAGTGGATCTGAGCAGAAAACGGCAACGTCATCCATGTACAGGGAGGCCTTAACCTGCAGGCCCCCGCTGCCAGGAATAGTCATCCCTCTCAGGCTCGCATCCTTCCTGATGGACTCGGCAAATGGCTCTATGCAGCACACAAACAAGGCAGGAGAGAGGGGGCAGCCCTGCCTGACTCCAGATCTGACTGGGAAGCTATCTGATTCCCACCCGTTGATTGAGACTGCACTGACAATGTTGGTGTAGAGCAGTCTGATCCAATTGCAGATTCCCTCCCCAAAGCCCATTTTGGAGAGAACATCTCTCATATACGTGTGTGATATCCTGTCAAAGGCTTTCTCCTGGTCCAGGCTGATCAGGCAGGTGTCCAACCCTCTGTCCTGCACGTAGGCGATCGTATCCCTGAGGAGTGCGAGACTCTCAGCGATCTTCCTGCCCGGCACAGCACAGGTTTGGTCAGGGTGAATCACCGACCCTAGAGCAGACCTGACCCGGTTGGCGATTACCTTTGACAGAATTTTGTAATCTGCATTCAACAGTGAGATTGGTCTCCAATTTTTGAGTTCCTCCCTCTCCCCCACCCCTTCCGCTTTTAGACGAGGGTGATGATGCCTTTCCTCATGGATTCACTTAAACTCCAGATTTTGTTTTATTTCAAAAAATATACTTTATTCATAAAATAATTTGATGGTCTGTACAATTGATCATGCCATACATATGTAAACATGTACAAACAGAGATCAAAACTTATCATTTTTATACAGGTCTGTACATTTTTTGATCATATGCCCATGTAATTAGCTGAGGCGTCAGCAAAGCCCAAATGACTGCATGGGTAAACTCCAGATCATTGACTCTGAGCCAGAGTTCTTCCAGCATGCAACATTTACTCCAGACATGATCACTGGGAACCACAGTGGGGTCCACCACTCCTATATCATGGTGAAACAACACATCACCCGACCCTCCATCCTTATTTTATTTAACTAGTACTGAATTGCTCCTTTACAATTCTAACTTGTTTTTATACATCTGCTTATGCAAGTTGTAACCAATAAATTAACATGATTCAATTTAACAAAGATTCAAATTTAACCCACTCTCTATTCGCAAATCAGATCACATCCTCCCTTTGTCAAACCTGCTCATTATCTTCTGAAAGAGTTCTGACAGACATGTCAGCGGGGCCACTCCTTGATGAAGTCATGCTGACTCAACCCTATTTTACAATGCATCTCCAAGTACTCTGCAATGTCATTGCTAGAAATGCACTCTAAATCCCTAATAACGACCGATGCCAGGCTAATTGCCCTATGATTTCCTGCATTTTGCCTTTCTTCCTTCTTAGACAGAGGTTTTACATTATCCTTTTTCCAGTTCTCTGGGACTCTGTCTGATGATAGTTATTTCTGAACAGTCACGACCAATGGTTTCACAATCTCCTCCACTAATTCCTTCAGAACTTTGGTTGTTATCCTTCCAGCCTGCGTGATTTATCCATTTTCAAACATTGCAGCTTCCCCAGTACCTTCTCCTCAACGCCGATCACTACACCCATCCCTCATCCTTGACTTGCTTGAAGTTCTGGAATGTTCCTAGTGTCTACCATTGTGAGGATTGATGGAAAGTACCTATTCAGGCCATTCTCCAATTCTTTGTTCTCCATTTCTCTGCATCATGCCACAATTTCTGGTTGTCCAATGTTCACTCTCCCCTTTTATATATCTTAACAAAACTCCTGCAATCTCCTTTTCTAAAGCGAGCTAGCTGATATGTTTCGTGTTCACCACTTTCTTGCTACTCCAATTGACCTCTGCTGCTGTATAAAGGCTTCCCAATCTTAGACAATCTGATTGAGAGCATTCCAGTTAACTGACTGTCGAAAGTATAATAATGTAACTATACTAATCCTATTGTCCATCGTTGGGTAGCGCGGTGACACAACACTGCTGCCTCACAGTGCCAGGGACTCGGGTTCAATTCCAAACTCTGGACCCTGTCTTTGTGGAGTTTTTACAATCTCCCCGTGTCTGAATTGGGAGAATTAATTGATTTCTATTTCCACAGTATGTTTCTATGTTTGTTTCAGGTTTCTGCCATCTGCAGTATATTTGCCTGTGTTTGATGGAGAATTGCTGCAAATATGACGGGTTTATTGTAAAAGTGGCACTGGTGCTCAGGCTCCCCGAGTGCTTGGGAATCTTGCCGAGCTACTTATGTGAGTGCATGTCCCTGATTATCCACTCTGTCTCTCTCGATCACTGAGTCCATCTGTCACTACATGCAGCCTTTCATCGAGCCACCCTGGGGTTCCCCACACCCCATCGCCTAGCACTGGATGCTCCCTACGCAGGGAGCGCACAAAGACACTGGACAATTTCTGACCCGCTAGGAATGCGGGGTTAAGACCCTGCCAGTAAAAGGAACGGGATAGCTAAAATCCAATTGAACAGCAAAGCAGAGTAAACAGGCTGAATGGCACTCATCTGTTCTGACAATTTCTTTTGGGCTAACTTCTGTTTATCCTCATCCATCTAAAAAAAGATGCTCCATATGTATACCTTGTCACGCAGGTTTGGTGGAGGTGATAGATATCACATCCGATGGTCATTGCGAATGATTCATTGGGCTCCACTTTCCTGGTTAATGAGATCATACTTAAGTTTTTATTGTCAAGTCTATCCATTTTAAAGTAATGGTATTGCCGGAGTTGTGCTGAAAGCATATTTGAATGTTGGAGAGACTAGATCATGCCACGTGCCTGTGAGGTTAGAAATAAGTAGGTAGCACAGTTAAAACATGGCCAAAGAGCTGGTCGGGTAGGCAGCACTTCCAATATGTGGATCATTTGGAGTCCCGGGTCAGTAAGAAATACGGGATGGGCGTGAACTGTCAGCAATCTCCTGGCAGACAGGTTTGCTATTGTCAGTCAGGAGGTTTTCAACTAGTGTGGCGGTTGGGGGATGGTGGGGGACGGGGTGGGGGGAGCCAGAGCAGTACATCCACAAGCAGTGACTGAAGAGCAGTTGGAGAATAATCCCAGTATAGCTAAGACCAACAACCTGGCAGAGAGCAGTGAACAAAATGGGACTGGAAATGTGTTGCTGGAAAAGCGCAGCAGGTCAGGCAGCATCCAGGGAACAGGAGAATCGACGTTTCGGGCATAAGCCCTTCTTCAGGAATGAGGAAAGTTTGTCCAGCAGGCTAAGATAAAAGGTAGGGAGGAGGGACTTGGGGGAGGGGCATCGGAAATGTGATAGGTGGAAAGAAGTCAAGGTGAGGGTGATAGGTCAGACTGGGGTGGGGGCGGAGAGGGCGGGAAGAAGATTGCAGGTTAGGAAGGCGGTGCTGAATTCGATGGATTTGACTGAGACAGGGTGGGGGGAGGGGAAATGAGGAAACTGGTGAAATCCGAGTTTCCCCTCCCTGCACCCGGCCTGAACTTGTCCAGCCTGCTGGACAAACTTTCCTCATTCCTGAAGAAGGGCTTATGCCCGAAACGTCGATTCTCCTGTTCCCTGGATGCTGCCTGACCTGCTGCGCTTTTCCAGCAACACATTTCCAGCTCTGATCTCCAGCATCTGCAGACCTCACTTTCTCCTCAACAAAATGGGACTGGCAGTCTGAAGTGCACTGATTTTAATGTGAGCAGTATGACAGGCAAAACAGATGAGCTTGGAGCTTGGAGTTTGAATTAGTATATATAATTAAGATATAAATATTACAGAGATTTGGTTGAGAGACGGATCAGAAAACTCTCAATCCAATGGCGAAGCAGGCTCAATGTGCCTAACTTCTGCTCCAATGTTTTCTGGTTGTATGGTTAATATTGGCTCTCCTCATTCCTCATTGGAGTTGTATCCTGGAATTTGATCTTAAAATGATTTATAAAGCGTAACATTTCAATACTGATGACTGGGAAATATCATGTTCCCTCTCTCCAGTCTCAGCAGCCATGTCCCCAATATCATAATCAGACTGAAATTGAAATTGAATGGTAATTAATCACAGTTGATTGACATCGATGACATTAACAGCAAGACCCTCACCTGCCCTCTCTGATCCTCGAATAACCATCTGAATTGTGTATCACGTCATATTTTCTGTTAACATATCCATGCCATTTGTCTCTTATCACTCATCTCGTCGTAGGCACATTTGCCAGTCAGATTATGGACTAGAAAAGTTCTCTCCATATTTTACTGACATTATAATCACTGATCAGTAGTTACAGACTGTATGTTTCCATTTATAAACGGAGAAACTTGTTTATGTTCTGACAACCCTTTGTCATTACTCTCATATCCAAGGCAGATTGAATGATTGCACGCATTCAATCTACCATCTCCAATATTCCTTCCCTCTGTCACCCCCACATATCCCATTCCAAATGTGTAAAGTTTAAACGTTCTTTTGAATTTTAATAAAATCAATATTAAATTGAAAGGGGTTAACTGGCGTTATTTGTTCAGTGGCTGTGATTAATGTCAATCTTTGTGGATCCTAATTATCCCAGTGGAGATTTTCCATCGTTGAATGATAAATGAGCTCTTTTCAATATGTTACCCCATAGTATGAGTAGGAACATCACTGACAGTACTAACAGGGACCATCAGCTCGAGAGAGAGGGGGAGTAGAGATCAGAATCTGAGAACATTAGGTTGAACGTTACAATAATGGTTCAGAATCTGAGCACTTGGAATTGGAATGTTCCAACAATGGATCAGAATCTAAGATCAGTAAACTGGAATGGTACAACAATGTATCAGAATCTGAGATCATTAGACTGGAATATTACAATAACAGACAGGAGTTTATCCTTCGGTCTTTTCTATCTCTCTCGGCCTTGGATATCATAAGCATCACGGATCCAGAATATCCTTTGGATCATTCAAGGTGGTTACTATCCCATCCTCGCTATAGTTGGTGTTCCTGGTAAGTCATTATATTTGTCTACGAAACTGCGTTGAACTGAATTTCTGCTCGTGATATATAAAATTTGGAAAGTGCAAGATAATGTCTTCAGTTCCAAACAAAATTTCATTTCATTATATATTATAACTATCAAACTACTATTTATAAATTACTCACTGATTTGTGAGAAGGAACCAGACTGTTCTCAAACTTCATAATCCACTTTCTCCTTCACAGATTTACATCTCCATGTCCTCCCCAATCACCAATCCTGTCCAATACCACCATCATGATATCCCAGTCTCGTCCTCAGTCTCAGTGCAACTTCTGAATAAACCATTTGTGCCTTTCTTCAATCCGAATGCATTAGTTTCACGTTCCTTCTATCCACATGTCCGTTACTAAATAATTGCTCTTTGAGAATGTTTAACTTGTTCTCTGCACATACAGGAAGACAGTTTATGGTGGTCAAGCCAGTCACTCAGGATCTAGAGCCACAGAATAATGGTCTGTTGATATCTCATCAAGGAAATTGGAGAGTTTAAAAGCAACCATTATCATTTGTTATAAAAACCAATCTGCGTGCCTCAAGTACTTTAACGGAAGTCATTGCGTCATGATTCCCTCATCAGGTTTCCGTGTGACTTCTGTGATGAACACGTGGGTGTACTGTACTTTTGAGAGAATTAAAATCCAGTCATAACTACCTGACTGCACAAGTGTTCTGAAAAATAGATATAATGTAACATTTGGTCGAACAACCTGATTAGCTCATTGTCTCAAAACAAAAACAAATTCAGCAAAACATCTTGAATTATACCCAAAATACCCACCTCCAACCAAGTTTGATTTTTTTATATTGTCAATCTTAAAAGGCAATGATACAATCCCCAATAGTTTGGCGGTACAAGACCATGGAAAATTGAACAGTTGAGAGGAGAACTGCCAAGCTACCAGCATGCAAAGACTGCCTGAAGAAGAACTCTTCTATAGGTACTTTTATTGATTAGTAACTGGTGAAGCAGAGTCCCTAAGAAGAAAAGAAGACAGGAATATGAAGAAGAACTGAAGCTTGCTGGTTTTGAGATAAGAAGTTTTGTTTTGTAAATCTTAATTAGGAGTCTTATCGGACTAGTATTGTGGTGGGGGATGGTAAAAGACAGGTTAGAGGAAGAAGTTGTAAATAGTCATTCGTTTATTATTCTCTGTTATTCTTTAAGAAATAAAGTTGTTAAATTTTAGTTTAAATAGATTTGGACTCTAAAATTATCACAAATTACTGCGTGGGATAAATCTTTTCACTGTTGCTGATTTTAATTAAGCAGGAAGATTTATCCTGTGTTGTGACACTACAAACCCATAGCTATGCGATTTACTCTTTACGGTACTGTGGAACAGCTGAACCAGCCACTCAGTTCAAGATCTGCATAACACGCTGCCCTGACCAGGCCTTCATACATCCTGTGAGAGAAGAACAAAGGCAAAGATAGCTCCCTTTCTCTGCCTGTTTTCTGTATTGCTACATCTCATTTCCATTCAGGTACGTGATCATCCCCTATTTTAGGTGTCGTCAATCTCATTGAAATTCACCCTGACAGTGACGCACAGTTCCATAGGCATCTCTGCTGCTGGTTTTATTGATGCTGACGTACAGATGTAAGAGATTTATAAATTCTATGTCAGTCGTAGCGCATAGAGAAGGAATGGCTTTTTTTGTGGTACAGGAAAGAAATAGCGATGTCTAAGTGAGAGAAAATATGTTTTGTGATCATGCCTGAGATTGCTGTTGAGGCAGTGTTTGGGGTACTGTGGATAGATTTCCTCTCACGTTTCACCAGACTAATCTCTGGGATGATGGCACCATGAGCAGTGAGTGAAGCTCAGTTCGAGAATAAGAGGTGATTGCATTGAACTTAAGGGGGATGGACAATCACTCATGATTACTTAACAGACTGATACGTTGATAAGTTCCGTGGCTTTTTTTCACTCAGATTACATGATTCTCGATAGTTTAAGAGCCTGCACCCAACCACTCCCACTCCCTATTTCGACTGAGACAGAGGGAAATAGAGGAGAGAGAAAGAAAGAGAGAGAAAGAGAGAGAGAGAGAAAGAGAGAGAGTGAAAGAGAGAGAGAAACAGGGAGAGAGAGAAAGAGAGAGAAAGAGAGAGAGAGAGAGAGAGTGAGAAAGAAAGGCTCAGGCTTTAGAATAAACTCTCCTAACATTAATACTGTTCAATTGGTACGGGATACTGCAATGAACGTCATGTTATCCATAATCTCGACAGCAGCAATATATTCATTATAAAAGAGTTAATTATTTCCAGCAGTGTAGAGAGAAGGAAAGTCTTTTTACGACACAGGAAATAAACAGAGATGTCCAAGAGGGAAAATACCTATTGTGATAATCGCTGTGAGTATTGCTGAGGTCGTATTTGGGATTTTGTGGACAGACTTTCCCTCCTTTATAAGGAATGATCGCCTTGCCACAGAGAGAGTGCAATGGAGTTTCACCAGACTAATCCTTGGGATTATGGTGCCATGTGGAGAGAGTAAAGATTAATCTCTGGCGTTGTGAGAGAACGAGAGTTGATTGCATTGAACCTTGAGTGGGAGGGACAGTCACTCATGATGTTCTAAATAAACACTGATATGGTGAAAAATTCCATGGCTTCTTTTCTATTCGGGTTACATGACTGTCGGTAGTTTAAGAGTCTCTGAGAATATTCCCTTCACTCCACACCCAATCCCCCTTTCGCATGAGAGAGACAGAGGGCCAGTCTTTGAATAAACTCTCCCCACATTAATACAGTACATTTGGTGTGTAGTCCTGTACTGAAAGTCTCGTTATGCGCAATCCCTACAGCAGCCACAATACCTTCATGCTAAAACAGTTAACTATTCCAACCAGATTCTGATCTCCATGGAGAACATGGGTGTGTCTTCTCGGAGATGGAAGATGCCTCCTTGAGACTTGCACAAATCATTTGGCTTCCCTCCTCACTGCCAGCAAGCTTGTTAAAGTAGCACACGTTCTACAAACAATGGAACCATGATTAACATCATGGACTCCTCTATCAGTGCAGTCTCGTTGTCATTGGTTTGTCATGTTGGAATATCAATGACCACCTCTTGTTTCTGTATAACTGTCTCGTGGGGATGAATAGCCTCCTCCTTGTCTCATGGAACAGGTTTAAGGGTCTGATTGGGCTCTGCCTGTTCCTGTTTCACAGCTCGATGCACTGAACAGACCACTCTTCTTCCTATGTAACAGGCAGGAGTATTGAATGTGCAGTCACTCTTCCTGTTCCTGAATGCCAGCTCATACCCGTGTGCAACCAGCTTGAAATGCTGAATGAGCTCTTTTAACTGTGGAAATGTGCAGTGTCTGGGCTGTGCTGTTACATAAATGTTACCGACACTTTAACAGCACAAACTGGAATGCTGTCCGGGTCTTGCTGCACATGGACGCAGAATGTTTCAGGAGCTGATGGGGGCAAAATGTTCTGAACATTGCGTGATCTTCAGTCATCATACCTATTTCAGATCTTATGATGGGAAAAGACATTGATGGAGCAACTGAAGATGTTTGTGCTGAGGAGGCTAACGTGACTATCCCCTGCAGAGATGTCCCAGGACTGAGAGGATTGTTGGCCACTGACCCCAAACCTTACTGTGTTCTGAAAGACCAGGCCGTGGGAAAGTTGCACCTGATTCCCATTCAGCTCAAATACATAGGTGGTCCCAATGCCATCCTCAGTCAAATACTACATTGGTATCATAGCCATTCACTCTTTCCTGAGACCCTGTGTTCGCCTCTTGTTCATATCAATAGGTGACAATGTATGTGTAGGGAGTGTTTTCCTCTCACAGAAGGTAATCACTGTTGGAAATTATCTGGGCGAAAGAGCTAGGGGAGCTACATTACTGAAAGCATTTAAGGAGGAGGTAGATGGATTTTTGACATGTCAGAGAGCTAAGGGGTGAAGAATTGGGCATTAAAAGAGGGATTAATGTCAACAGTAGATCAGCCATGATGGTATACAATGGATTGGTCATCCGAATTTCCTGATCCTGTTCCTGTTGTCCTCATATTCAGGACCTGTAAAGTTAATGTTAGTAATTTTCCTGAACGTTCTTTTATTGAACTTTGCAATCAGAGAGAGTGGAGTATTTTGTGAGTCATCTCTGGTTGAGGTATGGGGACTGTATTCACAGTGAATCTGGGTCTATAATATGACCAATAAATGAATCACAAGTTGCAGAGAGGAAACACTCTGTACTGAGACCAGAGGCATCTTTTGACACAAATAACAATTTCCAACCTACACCAAACCATGTGTGACAGTCTTGAGGGATTGAATGAGATCCTGTGTTACTGTTGACCAGGTATCTGGGAGAAGTGGCCTCCATGTGCTCCTTGCAGGAGGTGTGAGGAGTTGAATAGAACATAGCAACACAGGACTGAGCAGCAGGAGTGGGCCATGAGATACTTTATCACCGCTCCATGTGTTTATGGTCTCAGCAGCACGTTTCTGTCTGTGTGCCATTTTACTACGTACCAAAAACACCTTTGAATAAATGCAAACATCCAGAAACCACAATCCTCTGGGGAAGGGAATTTCCACTTGAACAGCCCTTTGAGAATTTCTCATTTGTGTTCCAACAAATGTTGGAAGGTCACTGTGTCCTTTTCCAGTCCCACTCCTACACTGGTTACACCAATCTTAAATGCAACCAGTTTAGGAATGTGGCCAATGATTTGGATCTCAGAGTCGGTAATTTTCGAGAAAAATGTGAGACACAGAAAGTTGAACTCATAACAAATAGTAAAATGACAGGGTGCCCCAAATGTTATTCTGCCTTTGAAGTTACTCTGCTCACACAAGCTACTGCTAGTGGGATTTCTTTCTGGAACAGTTGGATTTGGCTAAATTCCCTTCGTTTCAGGCAGTGGAGAATTCCAATGAGTCCTCACTCGGAATCCTTCACAAGTGGTAAAGATAACTCAGAGATGTTCTGATCTCATACTTTGCTATCGGGCAGAACAAAGTAAGAGAGAGGGATCAATCGGCTGCTGCTTCTCAGCCAGGGAACATTTTTCTCCCTTTCTGTGTTGGAACAAACAGTAATGTCAACGGAACACCAAACTGGACAATGTGCGATCTGCTGGAACATTCTCTGGAAAACCTGATTATGGATTATATGCAGGTGCGCCATTGCTCTTGTTGTACACAATCCCTTCCAATCCCAAAAATGTCCCCACTTTATAATTTGATGACATGCTTATATGTGTCGTGTAATTTGTAAATATTGGTAGGTGTCTTCATAGTATGTGTGTTAACATCAATGTATCTTTTCCTTAAAATTTATTCTCTAACTTTTGTCTCCCTGACAGGAGATAATATGCATCCAGCTGATACACTTTTCAGAAAGTCATGGATGGTTCAATACTATTTCATAGCTAAGATCAAAGCTGATAATCTCCCATAACAAAATGCCGGCATTCCAGGAATGAGTAAAGGGAAACATCTTTGAAAATCTTCGAAAAGAATTATATCTTTTTATTTTATTTCAGGATATCAAACCTGCACAGTGTATTAGATGTGGTCTCAGCAATGCCCTGTACAGATGCAGTAAAACATTCCTGCGATTAAAACTGATACCTTTTGCCAAAAACAGCATCATTCCACTTACCTCCCAAATCACTTGCTGTATCTGAATTCATATGATTCATGTCGCAAGAACATGGAAACGTCCTGTACACAGAATTCGGCAATCTCTCTCCATTTAAATTGTTTACCATTGTTTCATCTTTCATGCCAAAATAGATAACTTACATTATGTTATTTCTGCTGAAGGTTTGCTCACTAACCTTCCCTGTCTGTATCACATTGCAGACTCACTCCTTCCATTTGACGACACATTGAATGGCCATCTTGGTGTACGAGCTAATTGAGCTCCAAGCCATTCCCTCCCCTTCCTCCAGATATTTGAAACAGATTGTGATCATTGATGACCCCACAGTGATCTCTGAGGCACTCCATCAGTTACAGCTCTGCAGCCTGAAAATAAACATTTGTCTCTACTCTCTATTTCCTGTTAGCGACAGCTTCCCTGCTCCTGTGTAGCGGCTCAGGCGGGTTGAAAGGCCTCCTCCTAGACTGTGTAGTGTACTGAACGAGCTGAATTACTTCATTCTATATTCCTGTGTAATTCCTTACAGGGTCAGAATGGTCTCCTCCTGTCTCATTGTAACGATCCTGTCTGACTTCATGGAGTAGTCCCCAACCCTGTAACAGCATCAAGGGGTAGATTGAGGGAACAACACATGGGGTAGGGACAGCAGTATATCTCTGTAACAGCCTCGAGGGGTGGATTGAGGGAACACATGGGGTAGGGGCAGACGTTGCCCATTCGGCTGCACCATTCAGAATGCTCATGGCTGATCTGAGTGTGCCGGACCATCCATTTCCTGTTTCTTCACAATAAACACTGACCCTTCTGTCCAGTAAAGATCTCAGCCTGGAATATCTTCTATAACCGAGTCTTCACTGCTCCCAGAGGATGAGGACACCACAGGTAGCACAAGACTAAAGTGAAATGGACGTCCTCATTTCATTGTGGGACAACTGTTATTTTAAAACTGTGTTGACTGAACATAAAATCACCACCTCTTTTCAGACATAAGGACAGAATAATTATGAATAAAGATAAACCATTCCGGACTCCAAACCTATCCAACATTCCCACTGACCCTTTCTAATCAAATATGTATCACACCCAGTCTCTGCTGCTGTCTCGGGAAGAGAATGCCTGATAGCATAATACCGCAGGAGCATTAAGGGAATGAGCAGATTGAGGCCATTCAGCCTATCGAGTCTGAAATTCCGTTCATTAGTTTCTTACTAGTACCTCGACCTCATTCTTCTGTCTTCTCCCTGGAATCCTTGATCCCCTTACAAATCAAAAACATATCGAGTTGTGTCTTAATGACACTATTGTCTGTGCCTCTGTGTGCCTGTATGTGAGTAAGTGTTTGTGCATGTGTGTGTGCCTGTGTTTTTGTGTGTCTGTCTGCATCTGTGTGTCTGTGCCTCTGTTTGTGTGTGTCTGTATATGTGTGTGTGTGAGAGTGTGTGTGCCTGCGTGTGCGTCCGTGTGGTTCTTATCTGTGTGTTTCCGTTTCTACATCTGTCTGTGTGTGTTTCAGCCTGTGTTGCTATCTGAAATAAGCCTATTTGTATGTGACAGTATATGTCTCTGTGTGTTTATACGTGTGTGTGTGTATGCCTATCTCCTTGTAAGTATTGTGGGTGTTCGTCTGTGTATTTCTGTGTCTGCGTCTCTGTGCAATGAGGTATCTGTGGTTTTCTTTGGAAGTGAAAGGACTGTTGTGACTGTTGTGGGAGCTGCCAGTGGGTTTAAACTGAGAATTGTGTTTCACTGAACATTGCTCCTTAACTGGTCAGTAGAACGTGGATGTTTCAAGTTCTCCACACGAGGCGTCCTGGTCCTCTCCAGCTTTTTAAGATTCCTCCCCACATGGCGGGGTGAGGGGAGTGAGGGAACGGATATCGGGCACTCCACGACCCGGCATGGACCTTTCTATCCTATTCCAGGCGGTTTCTCCTGGAATGGGAGAAAGGGGTGGAGGGAGAGTGTGAATGGGTGACCCTGCCGTTTGTGCTGGTGTAGGTGGGGAAAGTTGTGAGGTGTCTGGAATGAGTCAGTCGACAATTTTGAATCCATATAGTATGATTAGTTGCTGAATTCAGTACTGAGAGTGGTAGTGCCTGAGCCTTATTTGGAGACAGAGCGTGAACCTTGTTCAGGGTTAGGTGCTATAACAGATATACAGTGAGTGTGAGGGAGCAGAGAGTATATGGTAACTCTTATCCGAACAGAACGAGGAGGATATTGTTGCTTGTCCAGTTTTGTGGGACATTTCTTCAGATCATCTCAGCGTCGAGATGAGCCTCCCAAATGTCTTGTCCAGGTCTATCACTAATAACGATACAGACCTGTCCCGCAGCTTCCACGGAATCAGTTTAGGTAGCGTTTACAGATAGCAAGGAGAAGCAACTATTGGTATTTTATATATCAAAACCAAAACAGTAGCAGAAAATCTGAGCATCATATGCTCTGGAAATTAGATAGACAAGTAATGTCGGTACTGCAGTCTTATTGAATGGCCACAGGTTGTATCTAAGCTGCGTTAACTATGACAGCTGAAGCAGTGAAAAATAAGTTCCGTAAGTGTATATGAGGTAGGTTGAAGAGAATGTTGTGAAGCAAACTAGAGAGCAGGTTATTTCGGATTTCATGTTGTGTGGTCAGAATGACGAATTACTAACCTAGATCTGAAGCAGCTTTTAAGGGATAATGGCATTTATAAGGTACATTTTGCAAGGTGTCTGTATACAATATAGAATGCTTGAATGTTCTAGTCAAACATCATGGAAGACTGGAGGCTAGAGTGTCAAGATATCTTCAGTGCATTTGGAAAGTACAATATAACATTCAGTGGGAGACAAGCAATGCTTGTCAGAGTCATAGAGTCCAAAAGCACGGAGACAGGTCCATCAGCCCAAACTGGTCCATTCCGACCAAAATGTCCATCCATGCTAACCCCACTTCCATGCCATTGTCCCATGTCCTTCTAATCCTTTCCTATCCGTGTATTTGTAGAAATGCCTTTTAATTTTTTTTAATGTATCCGCCTCAACCACTTCTCATTCCATATGTGTAACAGCTCCTGAGTTAAAAAGTTGTCCCTCAGGTTCCCTTTTATTCTGCCTCCTCTGACCTTAAACTGATGCCCACTAATCTGTGATAACCCAACTCTGGGAAAAAAGACTGGGTGCATTCACTCTATCCATGCCTGACATGATCTTTAAACCTCAATATGATCCTCTCATTATCTCATGCACACAAAAGTAAAAGGTCCTAGCTTAGAACATAGAACATAAAACATAGAAGAATACAGCGCAGTACAGGCCCTTCGGGCCTCGATGTTGCGCCGATCCAAGCCCACCTAACCTACACTAGCCCAATATCCTCCATATGCCTATCCAATGCCCGCTTAAATGCCCATAAAGAGGGAGAGTCCACCACTGCTACTGGCAGGGCATTCCATGAACGCACAACTCGCTGAGGAAAGAATCTACCCCTAACATCTGTCCTATAACTATCACCCCTTAATTTAAAGCAATGCCCCCTTGTCATAGCTGACTCCATACGAGGAAAAATGTTCTCACAGTCAACCCTATCTCAACCCCTAATCATCTTGTACACCTCTACAAAGTCACCCCTAAACCTTCTTTTCTCCAATGAAAACAACCCCAAGTGCCTCAGCCTTTCATCATACGATCTTCCGACCATACCAGGCAACATCCTGGAAAACCTCCTCTGCACCCGTTCCAGTGCCTCCACACCCTTCCTATAGTATGGCGACCAAAACTGCACACAATACTCCAGATGCGGCCGCACCAGAGTCTTATATAACTGCAACATGACCTCAGGACTCCGGAACTCAATTCCTCTACCAATAAAAGCCAGTACGCCATATGCCTTCTTCACTGCACTTTTTACCTGGGTGGCAACTTTCAAAGATCTGTGTACATGGACACCAAGATCCCTCTGCTCATCCAAACTACCAAGTATCCGACCATTAGCCCAGTACCCCATCTTTTTGTTACTCTTACCAAAGTGAATCACCTCACACTTAGCTACATTGAACTCCATTTGCCACCTTTCTGCCCAGTTCTGCAGCTTATCTATATCCCGCTGTAACCTGACACATCCTTCCTCACTGTCAACAACTCCTCCGACCTTTGTATCATCCGCAAACTTGGTCACCCAATCTTCTAACCCCTCCTCCAGGTCATTTATAAAAATGACAAACAGCAATGGTCCCAAAACAGGTCCTTGCGGAACACCGCTAGTAATGGCACTTGTCCAACCTCTTTCTATACCTCAGACAATTGAGAACTTGGCAACATCCTTGTAAATGTTTTCTCCACTCTTTCCAGTTTAATAACATCCTTCCTATAGCAAAGTGAGCAACACTGAACATAACGGTACCAATATGGCCTCAACACCATCCTGTATAACTGCAACATAACTCCCTAATTTCGATACTCAGTGATACAAACCGAATAAGGCCACTGTGCCAAAAGCTTTCGTCACTGTCTACCTCGGAATCAACTTCCAGAGAACCATGCATCTGAATTCCAAGGTCCCTCTGTTCCACTACACTCCTTAGGACCCAACCATTCACCATGAAACTCCAAACTTGATTTGACTTTCTAAAATGCAAGAACTTACACTGATCTATATTAAAATCTATTTGCCATTTCTCAGCCACTTCTCCAGCTGATCAAGATACTGCTGTAATTTCTGAAATTTCTGATAACCTTCCTCACTCTCCATGATGCCGTCTGTTTCAGTGCCAACTTCAAACTTACAAATCATGCCTGTACATTCTCATATAAATCATAGATGTATGTAATGTGTAGTGATCCCAATATCAACCCCTGAGGCATTTCACTATACACAGGCCTCAAGTTTGGCCAACATGTATCCAGTATTAATCTCTACTTCCTACCATCAAAGCAATTTTGTACCTAATTTGCCAGCTCCCTCTTCAATTCCATGCGATCTAACCGTCCAGAGCGGCGTACCATGTGGAACCTTACTGAAGGCCTTAGTGGAATCAACCCAGACTACGTATACCACCCAGACCTCCTCAACGTTGCTGGTCCCTTAAGCGAAGAACTCCAACAAAATTGTGAGTCATGATCTCCCTTGCATAAACTCCCGTGCTGAATTTGATGAAGGGCTTTTGCCCAAAATATCGATTTTCCTGCTCCTCGGATGCTGCCTGACCTGCTCTGCTTTTTCATCACCATTCTAATCTTACTCTGCACCAGACCCTGTCTTTCCAAATGCATGTATATCCAAATCTCTCCGAATCTTCGAAAGTAACCTACCCACTAGCTTTTAGGATTACTGGTCTTTAGTTCTCAGATTTATCTTTGAAGCATTTCTTGTGTACGGGCTCAGCATTCGCTACATTCCAATGGTCCAGGACGGCACTCGTTGGCCAGCGATGATAGAAAAGAGCCAAGCAGAGCTCCCGCAATTTCTTCTCTATCCTCCTATCCTCCTGCGGTGTTCCTGAATATAACTGGTCAGGACCAGGAGATTTTAGAAAAACTGCAAAGTCTGAAACATGCGTCTATTTATTTCAGGTGCAAACACCAAAGAGTGAGAAAGTGACTCAGTGATGGTTAACATAACAAATTAGAAAATATGTTAATCGGAAGAAGTGACTTCACAAGAATTCCAGCTATTGTGGAGACCTGAGAATTCTCAGAAATTAACGATCCAAAAATGGAAGGCCAAGAAACTGAAAAGGAAATCAAAAAGAGAACATGCATGCTAACAAACAGGAACACAAAGACAGCATCAATCTACGATCTATATTTCAAAGGAAACAAAATAAAAGCAAGATCAAATGTGGAAATTTGTAATCGGGAGAGGAGAAGTCATTGTGGAGAACTGGGAAATGGCCAAGAAAACAACCAGTTACATTGCATCTGTCTTCATGGAGGAAGATCCAGAAAATCACCCAGTAATACCAAGTGATCATATCGGACTCCTGGAGCAAAAGACATAACGTCATTTTATATCAGTAACAAGGTAGTACTTGAACATGGAGCTGGATTGAGCATTGCAAAGTCTGACGAAACAGATGTACTTCCTATAAAAATGCCAGAAATAAATCACCAATAGTAGTATTAATTGCACTGTCAATGACTGTGTTTTATTTTCCTGCACATTCTGTAGAGACCGGAAACTACTGTGGATAAATGTGAAACAAGCACTGTACATGAATGGAAGGGATCCAAACAGATCAAGGGAAAAATACATAGTGTGGAGAACTGCAGACCAGTTAATATGAGAGTTGTAGTGAAACTGTTGGAATTTATTACACAGGATGACATTTTTGCTATTTAGAAATTTAACAGCAGCAATGGAGAGAATCAGCATTTCTGATACAGACATCATACTTGATAAACTTCGGAATTGTTTGAAGTTGTTTTTTTCAGCATAGATAATGGGGAAAGAGTAGAAGTGGTATATATTGGATTTTATGAAGGGTTTCTATAAGAACTCAGTGAGTTCGTAAATGCAATGAATGTGAAGGGTATTTGGAGGAATATATGTAAGTGGAAAGTTAATGTTTGATTCACCTTCATTTAAGAGAGTCAGAACATTGATGTAAAGACATGTTGAAGCAGTTTCACAGCGTGTTGGTGGGACTGTACCTGGAGTATTGTGTACAGACTTGGTGGCTGAATCTCAGAAAGAATATACTGACCACAGACGAAGTGCAATGGACATTCTCCAGATTAATCCCTCAGATGGTGAGATTACCTCATGATGAAACTCGGCCTGTGTTCTCCAGAGTTTCCAAGAATTTGTGGTGGGTCATAGAGAAATTTAAAAATTCACAAAACATATGACAAGTTGGCAATTAACAGAACGCTTCCCTCACTGTCTATTCAACATTCAAGGCAAATAATGGCAGGATCTGGGACAGGCCAAGTAAGACTGCAATTCAATGGAAATTCTTCACTTGGAGGGGACTAACTAACACAGGGGCATGGAAACCTACTGGCAGACAAGATTAGGGAGAATCTCTAGATAGTCTCCAAGTGTGTCCAGCAGAACAGAATAACCATTGAACAGGTAGGACACATTAGTGACTTGCCAAGTTGCATTCAAATCAACTTTAGTGGTAAGAGACAGACGGTGGTGGTAGAAAGCTGTTTCTGTGATTGGAGGCTAGTGTCCATTGGTGTACCATGGGGATCAGTGCTGTGTCTCTTAATATTTGTGATTCGGAGGTGTTGGTGTTGGACTGGGGTGGACAAAGCTAAAAATTGCATAACACCAGGTTATAGCCCAAAAGGTGTATTCGGTGGCACTAGCTTTCGAAGTGCTTCATCAAAGCGCATATCCACGTGATGAAGAAGCAGCACTTCGAAAGCTCGTGCCTCCAAATAAATCTGTTGACTATAAGCTGATGTTTTCTGATTGTAAACCTTATCATAAAGGATGCAGCTGTGAATATGGACGAGGGGTGGGGAGTGTCATAAGTAAGTTTGTGCTTGATACAAAGATTGACCGGGTAGTTGGCAGTGAGGAGGAAGGCCTTATGTTGCAGGAAGATACAGATGGAATGGTCAGATAGTTACATCAATGGCAGATGGAATTGAATGGAATATGAGGTCATGCATTTGGGAGAAGGAACCAGGCAGGGGAGGACTCAATGAATGGCAGCAAACAAGGAAGCTCAGATCATGCTTTTCCACACATCCCTGAATGTGGCTGGACAGGGTAACACACAATTTGAGAAAGCGTACGGGAGCGCAAACACAGCTTACACACATCAAAGCATAGATTATAAGAGCTATGCAGAACTTTCGTTAGGCCAAGATGGAATGCTGCGTGTAGCTCTGGGAGCTACATTACAGGAAGGATGTGATTGTAGTGGAGGGGTGCAGAGGACATTCACCAGGATGTTCCCTGGGATGGAGCATATCAGCTATGGAGAAAGGCTGGGTAAGCTCGGGTTGTTTACATTGGAGCGGAGAAGGCTGAGGGGGATGTGATTCAGACGGATAAGATTACGAGGGGCATGGAGAGCGTGGATAGACAGCAACTGGTCCTTTTAATCAAAGTGAAGGGTTTGAGATTTAGTGAGGATTTGAGGACTGTTTTTCACCCAAAGTGTGCTGTGGTCTAGGATGCACTTTGTGAGAGGGGAATTGTCACAGTAACCTCAAAACCATTAGAAAATACATGGTTGTGCACTTGAGATGCCAAAAAATTCACAGCGACGGGTTTTGTGTGGGAAAGTGGGGCTAATGTAGTACATTTCCAAAACTGCACCTAACCATCGAAGTGGCCTTGATCTGACCCTGTGCAGCAGGTCCGAAGGGCTGAATGGGCCATTCGGCCTTTGACACTAATCCACAAGTAAATAAAGTCGTGGCTCATCTCATTGTTGTCCCAGCTGCACTTTTCTCTCCATGCAACATTATCCCTGATTCACCTATGGAAAATCAGACAAAGCTAGCCTCAATATAATATAATGATTCAGCCAAACCAAACTTCTGGGAAAGAGAATTCCCACTTGAACGAATTCCCACTTTGTGATTTTTTTCTCACTCCATTTGTGACTGAGGATGGAGGGTGTCACTCTTTCCTTTTCTAGTCCCACTCTTCCAATGCTCACAAAAAAATTTAAATGGAACCAGCTTGGTGATATGGCCGATGATAAAGGTCTCAGACTGGGTCAGGTTCAGTGATAGGAACAAGTCAGGCAGATTTCTTTAGTCAGCCACAAGTTACTAACAGAACGAACGGAGATGTATGTTGGATCTGTTGGTAGCACTGCTGCCTCACATCACCAAGGAGCCGGGTTCAATTCCAACCTCAGGCGACCCTCTATGTGGACTTTGAACATTTTCCGCATGCCTGTGTGGGATTTCTCCCAGTAGTCCAGTTTCCTGCCACAGTCAAACGATGTTCAGTGTAAAGTGGATTGCCCATAGTGCCCAGGGATGCGTCGGCTAGGTAGGCTTGTTATGGGAAATGCAGGGTTACATGGATAAGATTGGGGGGCACGTCCAGGTGGGATGCTGTTTGGTGGGTCAGTGTGGACTTAATGGACAGAATGTCCTGCCTCCACACTGTAGAGGTCCTATGACAATGACAACAAATTTGGACTATACAAACACCCAGTGGGTAGAAACCTGATCCACTCTCCTCAAGGTGTTGTATGTTTTTTTCTCTCATTCCAAGAGTAACCTGTGAAAGCCTTCATAATATAAGCCCTTCACCCCAGGAATACGTGAAATGAAATATCTCTGAACTGCTTCCAAAGTAATTATACTTTTCTCAAAGAAGGAGACAAAAAAAATCTCAGTGGGTGGCACGGTGGCACAGTGGTTAGCACTGCTTCCTCACAGCGCCAGAGACCCGGGTTCAATTCGCGCCTCAGGCGACTGACTGTGTGGAGTTTGCACGTTCTCCCCGTGTCTGCGTAGGTTTCCTCCGGGTGCTCCGGTTTCCTCCCACCATCCAAAGATGGGGTCAGGTGAATTGGCCATACTAAATTGCCTGTAGTGTTAGGTAAGGGGTAAATGTAAGGGTATGGGTGGCTTTCGCTTCGGCGGGTCGGTGTGGACTTGTTGGGCCGAAGGGCCTGTTTCCACACTGTAATCTAATCTAAATCTAAATCTAAATCTAAATCACACTCAGATCATAATATTTATAATTGTTTCCTCAATGTGCTGTGCGTCTTTGGAACACTCTTTGCCACTGGGCAATGGAGAAAGAGATATTGAATTTTGTTTTGGGGCACAGACGGAAGATTCATAAATAACAACAGAGTTAAGGATTATCGAGGAATGGGCAGCAATGTGCAGAGTGGGGGGAAATGTAGACAGTGGTATCAAATAGCACGGCTTCAGAACCTCCAGGAATATAATGCAAAATGAAATGATAATATCGATAACATGTTAAGGGGGAATACAAGATAGCGGCGATCAAGATGGTCTGCTTTGCTGGGCTCTGCATGAATGCATGGGAAAAGTGTTTCTCTAAACCACACCGTCCCCGCCATTTACTTAAAATTCAACACTCGAAGAGCGCTAAAATCTTTCCTAATCCCGTTTTGTCAAATGGAAATGATAAAACACGGGAAAGGATCGACTCAGTCCGAACAAGTGATGCATCCAACAGAAGCATCGAGCATAAGACCATAAGACATAGGAGTGGAAGTAAGGGCATTCAGCCCATCGAGTCCACTCCACCATTCAATCATGGCTGATGGACATTTCAACTCCACTTATCAGCATTCTCCCGGGAGCCCTTAATTCCTCGTGACATCAAGCATGCCTGAGGCTGTTCCATGGACCCAGTTACTCACCAGGCCTTGGTCACTGAGCTCACCAAGTTACGTGAAATGATTGAAGCCATGATTGAAGAAGGGTTCAGCAGTGGCTAGAGCCGCTCTCAGCCGCGCTCCAAAAACATGAGCAGCAACTTGACAGCCTTGGAAACAGAACAGACGATGCCAAGGGCTGAACTGCAGCGACAGAGCCCGTGATCGATTCCTGTCGGGAGAGGATCGTCGGCCTGGAAAAACAGATCTGCACCTTAAATGAACAAGATGACGACCTCGAGAACAGGGGGAAGATGAAGAACATGTACATCGTCGGTTTGCTGGAGCGGACAGAAGGTGATTAGCGGGTGATTTTTTTCAAGAACTGGCTGCAGCGATCCCTTCACTTCGAAACTGACGAGGGACGGGTGAAGAGTGAGACAGTTCATCGGGTTACGGCGCGGAAGTCAGACTCAGACCAACACCTTCATCCTGTTCATGCGCGATGACATAGTTATAGAGACAAACAAAGACTGGTGGGAGCTTTCAGAACCCAGGGAAAGATCCGATGGTTTTAATTCACAAGAGCTCCAGGATTATGTTCTTTCAGGACTTTTCAGCGGCGGTGATTCAGGAAAGAAAATCTTTTGATGATATCAAGAGAAGAGTAAGGGAACTCTGGATTCAGTATTCCTTACGGTTCCCACCGGTGCTCCGTATTGCTTTGAATAGATCTGTGAACCCGTCTGACTCTCCAGAGAAAGCAAATACTTTGTGGACATTTTAAAGTAAACTGGATTTTTTGGTATTCATGTTTCTCTCTTAAAGAAATTTTGTTGGATTTTTCTACTATTAACGAGTGTTAAATTATCGCTGGGACTGGGTTGAGAACTCATTTTTAACTTCTTCATTAGTATTACTACTTTTTTCTTTCTTTGCTTGTGTCTGGGGTGAAGCTCAAGCTGGAGTGAGTTACAAAGGTAGTTGTGATGACTAAGTGCCGACCGAAGGGCAGTTCAAGCCCGATTTTTGTTGTTAATTGCCCAGGATTCCATATTGGTAGCAGGCACAGGATAAAGTTTTGAGATATGTAAGCGTCCCCAGTGGGCGGTGGGGAATAAATTCCCCAATCGAATGTCATTGGCATTTTGGATTTTATTTCGTTCTTTGGTTTTTTTCTGTGTTTAGCTTTGGAAAGTTTTGAGAGCTTATTAGTTGTAGTAGTTTTAGTTTGTAAAGTTTTTCAGCTCAATAAGTTTTTTTTTCATTAATGATCACCGATGTGTAATTCGATGTGAAACTCTAGAGTTGAAATTTTGATACAGTGTGTTATGGATAATGATGTGCTTAAATGTTGTACCTGGAATATGAAGGGGAGCCATCTGCCAGTCAAGTGGAAAAATGTACTTTCTAATCTTCAAAAAGAGAGGGTGGATGTTGTCCTATTGCAGGAGATGCACCTTGATGACAAGGAACATTTGACGTTACAGCAGGGTGGGTTTGATCGGATTTATTTCTCATCTTTTAATACTAGGAGTAGGGGAGAAGCCATACTAGTGAAGAAAAATCTTCCATGTAAATTTCTAGATTGTATTAGACACTCACGGAAGGATCATCTTCCCCAAAGTCTTGAACTATGTGAAACAATACAGTATTTTGAATGTTTATTGCCCTCTGGTGCACCCTCTTAAAATCCTGGTAGATGCATTTTCCAAAGTGAGCTATCGTGCATAGTGGCAGATTATTGTAGAAGGAGATTTCAACTGTCTTATGGACCCACGGTGGACAGAATGTCCAAATGTCCCCCAGTACCCTCGTTATAATGTAAGCAATTAGTGGATGTGTGTGCAGAACTAGATGTCTGGAGGCAGATCTACCACACAAGTAGGGATTTTATGTTCTCCTTTCACCCGCAGAAATGGCACGCGAGGGTTGATCTCTTCCCCATCCCTGCAACAATCTTAGATACGGTGGCATCCTGTACAATTGGGAATATTATCCCAACATTGCTGCCCCAGAATTAAGATAGAAGTAAATAAGATTACATTGTATGCAGATGAGGGTCTTATGTTTTTGTCAAATCCCACAGTTTCGGCAGCTCACGTGATGCAATGCATTAATTCACTTATCACATTTTCGGGCTATAAGATTAATTTTCCAAAGTTTGTGACCATCCTTATGGGAGGTATTAGGGAAGTACCTGATGTTGAAGGCAAATCCTGGTTTCCTTTTAAATGGTCACGGGGGTGGTTTCCCTATTTTAGTATATTCATTACATCCGTCTTTGATCATTTCTTTAACGTGAACAATGTCCAATTGTTTGACAAAATTAAACAAGACCTTCAAAAATGGAAGGCACTTCCAATATCCTGGCTCGGTCGGATAGCTGTTCTTCAAATGAATTTCCTTCCTTATTTGCTATACCCCGTGTGCATGCTTCTTTTTATGTTTCCCAGCCAGATATTTAGGAGACTTAATGGCTGATTTAGCTCTTTTATTTGGCACCATAAGCGATTCTTTATCAAGCTAACCAAATTGCAACTACCCCACAGAGTATGGGGAGTAGATCTCCCAGATTAAAAACTATGAATTAAGCTTTTTATTATCCTATGTTAGTGTCTGGGCAACTGAGGACTCGGTGTCAATACTGTTAGATATTGAACCCACTCAGACAAAGTGAACCCTTATTAGTCTGTTGTTCTTAGACAAAATGACAACATTTATGGAGTATTCTCATAACCCAATAATTATCAATAAAGTTAAAGGATGAATGACAATGCGTCAGTTCGAGGGCAATTCAGCCAAAACTATGCTGTTTCTCCCGACAATTGGTATAACGAGTTGTCAACTGGGGATAATGGATTCCATGTTTAAACTGTGTAAAGCCATGGGTGTAACTTGCTTGAGTGATTTAGAATTAATAGAATCCCTACAGTGTGGAAACAAGCCCTTGGACCCAACAAGTCGACTTCGAACCACCCAGACCCATTCCCCTGCCATCCTATATTTACCCTGACTAATGCTCCAATCTACATATCCCTGAACACATTGGGTGATTTATCAATAGCCAATTCATCTAACCTGCACATCTTTGCATCCTGGTGCCATGAGGCCGCAGTGCTAACTACTGAGCCACCACGTGTTATTTGAGGGAGAAAGAATGACATGATTTGATCAAATAACTCATAAGTCTGGTCTACCTAGTAGAGGCCTCTTCGTTTTTGTTTGTTCAGATCAGAGATTTGATTTAATAAAAATACACCTTTACCAGACTCACACAGATCCGATACAGAGAAGTGGGTGCTGACTGCTTAGAATACACTCTCTGTCAGTACCCTTTATCATTAGTTGGAGTGTGTCCCCTCAGACGAGATTGTGCAGCTTTGTGATGTCTGCGAGAGAGAGAGTTGGGCGTTCAGAACATCTCGGAGAGATGGGAGGACATTTGTGAAAACGCTCGAAGGATTTTGATCTGTAATAGGACCCATTCCATGCAGTTGAAAATTCTTCGTCGGGTCTATCTGACCCCAGATTGTCTCTCAAAATGCGAAGTGGGATTATCTTCAGCATGTCGTAAATGCAGAATGACTACAGGCACTCTTTCTCATTGCTTGTTGTCATGCTGCAGGCTTCATATATATTGGAGCACTGTGGTAGCTGTGATAGAGTAGGTATTGGGGACTGAATTGGAGATGGACCTGTTTTTCGAGCAGTTGAGTGACTGCCTCCTGTTCCTGTGTCCCAGTCTCGAGCAGTTGAGTGACTGCCTACTGTCTCTGAGTCCCAGTCTCGAGCAGTTGAGTGGCTGCCTCCTGTTCCTGTGTCCCAGTCTCGAGGAGTTGAGTGACTGCCTACTGTCCCTGAGTCCCAGTCTCGAGCAGTTGAGTGACTGCCTACTGTCCCTGAGTCCCAGTCTCGAGCAGTTGAGTGACTGCCTCCTGTTCCTGTGTCCCAGTCTCGAGGAGTTGAGTGACTGCCTACTGTCCCTGAGTCCCAGTCTCGAGCAGTTGAGTGACTGCCTCCTGTTCCTGTGTCCCAGTCTCGAACAGTTGAGTGACTGCCTCCTGTTCCTGCTCCCAGTCTTGAGCAACTGAGTGATGCCTCCTGATCCCAAGTTTGTGAAAGTAGATGTCCTACTCTTGCTACTGACTAACAGGCTCCAACATGTCTGTGCTCACCTGCTGCTCCTGTTTAATGGAATTGAGGGACTGAATGGCCTCTTCACATTCCTTACAGCTTCTCTTGACTAAAAGCCTTTCTCCTGTTTCTGTAAAACACCATCAAAATCTGAGTGATGTATTTTTGTATTTGACTCTCAGTAATTGAGCAAACAAGTTGCCTGACAGAATTCAGAAGCTGAATAGTCTCCTCCTGTTCCTGTGTTATACACTCAAGAGTCAACAGAGTCTCAGTGATGTACAGCACGGAAAAGGCCCTTCGATCCAGTCATCCATTCTGGACAAATATCCCTAAATTAATCTCGTCCCCCTTGCCAGCACTTGGCCCATATCGCTCTAAACCATTCCCATGCACATACCCATTCAAATGCCTTTTAAATGGTGTAACAGTGCCTGCCTCCACCACCTCTTTTGGGTGCTCAATCCATACACACAGCAATCTCTCATTGACTGTTTGCCTTATCTATGACGCTCATGATTTTATAAACGTCTTTAAGGTCACCCCTCAGCCTCAACACTTGAAAATAGTCCCAGCCTATTCAAACTCTCCCTGTCGCTCAAAGCCTCCAACATATGCAACATTCTTTTAAATCTCTTCTTACCCTTTCATGTTTGACAACGTCTTTCCGACAGCAGGTTGGCCGGAATTAAAGGCAATATTACAAAAGTGGTCAAACCCATGTCCTGGACAGGTGCAACATGTCATGCAAACGCTTAGACTCAAAGCACGCACCAATAAAGAGAAGATCACCAAATGCCTTCTTCGCTACTCTGTCTACCTGTGACAGCACTTTCAAGGACCTGAGAGCCTGCACCACCAGATGACACAGTAGCTCAGTGACCAGCATTGCTACCTCAGAGCACAGCGATCTTGGTTTAATTCTATCCTTGAATGACTGCCTGTGTGGAGTTTGCACATTCTCCCCGTGTCTGCGTGCGTTTATTCCGGGTGTTACGTTTTCCTGCCACAGTACAAAGATATACAGACAAGTATAGGTTGGCCATGCTAAACTGCCACAAGTACCCAGGGATGTGTGGGTGAGGAGGATTAGCCATGGAAAATGCAGGCTCAGAGGGATAGGGTAAGGGTTTGTCTAGTAGGATACTGTTTAGAGGGTCGGTGTGGCCTCGATGGGCTGAATAGCCTGTTTCGTCACTGTAGGGATTCTATAATTTCAATGAAGTTTTCTTTGATTGGCAAATTTTGACAGAACCCTACCTACATGTCTTGCCCTGATTTGTCTTGCCAAAATGCAACACCTCACATTTATCTAAATTTAACTCCATCTGCCACCCCTTGGCTCACCTAATCAACTTTCTCCTTTGTTCGGAGATATCATTTTTTACTGTCGACTACAACACAAAATTTGGAATTATCTACAAGTTTACTGACCATACTTCATATACTCAAATGCAAATGATTTGTATACGTGACAAGAGGCAGTGGACCCACTGTTGATCTTTGTGGCACACCACTGGTCACAGGTCTCCAAGTTTAATGAACAAATGTCCACTGTCACGCCCTGTCTCCAATATTCAAGAAAAGTTTGGATCTAAATGGCGTGCTCTCCCTGGATTCCAGGCAGTCTAACCTTGTTAACCAGTCTACCATGTAGAACATTTTGGTTTTCTTACTGAATTCCATAAAGACAACATCCACTGTCCTGCCTTCATCAGTCATCTTCATCACTTCCTCAAAAAATTCCACCGAGTCAGTGAGACGTGATCTCCAATTTACAAAGCCCTCTTCTGTCCTTGTCTTTCCAAATGCATATACATCCTTTCCCTCAAAATCCCCTCCAACAATTTAGTCACCGTTGACGTCGGGCTCACCAGTCTATAGTTACCTGGTTTTTCCTTCCTTTCTTAAATGATGACACTACGTTAGCAGCTCTCCAGTCTTCTGACACATCACCTGTGGAAATCAATGATACAAATCTATCAGCAAAATGCAGAGCAATCGCTTTCGTAGCTTCCCACAAATGTCTGGGATACAACTATTCAGTCCCAGGGATTTGTTCACCTTTATGTGATTTTAAATGTCCAACACCTCCTTGTAATATAGATACTTTTCAAGCTATCACTATACACTTATTCATTCTCTCGCTCTTGTAACTCCCTCCTCATTAAATACTGAGGAGAAATACTCGTTTCATATCCCTCCCATCTCTTGTGGTTCCACACATAGGTAGCCTTACTGATCTTTAAGGTTCCCTAATCTCTCCCTAGTTAAGCTTTTGCCATGAAAAGATTTGTAGAATTTCTTGAATACCTCGATAACCCTATTTCTAAAGCCAACTCGTGTTCACATTTCTCTGGCCTGATTTCTCCGTTGACTATACACTTAATGCCATTATACTCCTCTGGGGATCCACTTGATTTCAGTTCTGTTTACCTGACATATGCCTCCTTTCTTACCTTGACCAGAGCATCAATATTTCTAGCCATCCAGCACTCCCTGCACCAACCAGCCTTGCCCATCTCACGAATGGGAACACGTTGGCTCTGGACTCTCTGAAACCAAGTTTTGATTGCCTTGCATTTTCCAACCATCACTTTACCTGCGAATAGACTATTCCAATTAGCCTTTCACAGGACTCGCCTAACACTTTCAAAATTGGCCTTGTTCCAAGTTAGAACTTTATTGCTTACATCAGGTCTTTCCTATTCCATAACTAGTTTAAACATAATATTTATGCGTAACAGACTTGAAATGTTAACAAAACACTTCCTGCCCCTCTGTATCAGGCTCGAGAGGCTGCATGGGATCCTCCTGTCCCTGTATAACAGCCACGAGACTTTAAATGACACATCAACCCCTGGATTACTAGCAGCCAGTAAACTGAATCTGATGGAGGTCCATCCCTTCTCAGTTACAGAAACAATGAACTTCAGGTGTCCTCTCAGTGACACCTCATACAGCTGTAGCGACAAATCCTTTTATTTTGAATGATTTTGTTAGCAAAATGAGCGAATATTCCAGAGTTCCACCTTTTCAAGTAACAGCAGGCTAATATGGACTGAATGGCCTTCTCCTATCCCTCTGTAAGAGGCCCATAGGCATAGAATTGCTTCGGCCTGTTGCTGAGCAGCAGTCTCCATTCTCTGCCTCAAGGTTATGAAAGGATTTGAAAACATGGCACTTAAAACCCGGAGTACCCTCCCACTGGTCATTAAGTATCATATTGTAGGTTAAGGCATTTAGAAACTTGCCCATCCGACGTTTTTTTTATTATGTAGCCGATCTGTTATTTTATAACTGCTTCCTTTCGTAAACAGAGTGGAACATATATAGACCCCTGCAGTGTTCTTAATACTCTCATATACAACTAAAAAAAAGATTAAAAATATTTAAAGATTTATGGTCCATTCCATCCAAAACCGGTAAATGTTCCCTTTTATAGTGATATGAAAAGTGATGTATGGATCTGGATAACTGATCCTATTTGTTCAGTGACTGCAATTAATGCCAATCTCCATGGATTCTAATTATGCCAGTGGAGGGTTTCCATCTTTTAATGATAAATAGATGTCGTTCAATGTGTTTCTCCATAACATGAGCGGGACCATTATCAACAGCACTGACAGGGATCAACAGATCCGGAGAGAGGGGGAGGAGAGATCAGAATCTGAGAACATTAGACTGGAATGTTCTAAACATGGACCAGAATCTGAGAACATTAGACTGGAATATTCCAACAATAGACTGGAGCTTATCCGATTATGTTTGGTATTTTTCTGCATTTTATTGGTTGTCATTATCATCGCAGATCTATTACGCTCTTCGCATTATTCAATATTTTTATTATCCCTTCCTGGCTATCGTTGGTGTTCCTGGTAAGTGTTACTGTCCATTTTTTTCTATAAACCAGTTATGACTGTATTATTGGTCTTTCATATATTCTACACTTCGACCCACTATTATTGTTCCTGTTGAAACTCTGAATCCAGATATTTACTCTACAGACCTCTACAACTACATCAATGAAGGTGTTCAATTACTGTCTCGCTCTGCTTTGGCAATGTTACTCATGGGTCTCTATGTTGACCTACTCAGTGTCAGCAGATAATCGCAATGTATTGTATCTTTGCCTTTTTTTAAATATTAAGAGCATGGAGGTCACTGTCTGCTGTCCTGGTAACAGACTCCACTTCCTTCCAGTGTTTCCAACCCATCCCTGACCAATATCTGTGGCTGAAGCAGACGAGTCATAACTGTCCCATACCCTTTGATCATGAGTTGATTCTTAACACCATGCCCTGACCATTTCTAACTTGAAATACTCACCACTCCACAATGTATCTCACTGGCTTATTCCATCTCCTGTTTGAACCTTGAGTTATGAAATACAGTCTTAATGAAGATAATAATCTGCTGCTGACGCTCCCGGCTTCAAACCTGCCCAAGCAAATCTGATTCGAACTCACACCAAGTTCCCATCCATCTGTCATTCATGTGCACGCGGATATATATTACTATTTTTATGGCAATGCCTTTATTGAACATTTTCAAACACTTTACCTCATCTGTCCATGAAAATTCTCTCGTTCTCTCTCTGTCGATTATCCAAAAGCCTGCCATTTGTTCGTATTTAAAATAGTTTCCTCCATGTGCGTTCCTTCTCAATGAGTTCGCATTCAACCACGCCAATCGCATGCACACACGCACTGTCTCTCTCACACTCTGATGAACACACACAGACACATACACGCACAGAGAGCAAACCTTCCCATTGGAGATAGTAATCTGATGCGAGTATAGTTTGCATATGATAGTAAAGTTTGCAATACTCTCTATGCTGGGCAGATAGTGCAGTTTACTGAGCAACACACGAGCCTTCTCTGCACAGCTCTCCATGCTGGGCTGTCATCTTGTCCCAGTTTATGTTATTTGTGGTGTTCTATCAAGCAGATTGAGAATTTGATGTAACAAACCATTTCAGCTGATCTGACAATGCCTTTCTTCAATGTTCTCATTCTCATAATTTTACTGCCGAAGATCTCACTTCTCCAGTTAGTCCCACTGTTCTGTCTTTTTTCCCATATTTCCGCAACCTCCTCCCAGTTAATTAACTGTCTGTTTCTGTCTTTAATATGAATCTCTGTCCCTCTGCATCTTTCCCTAGCCTTGGGTTTTGGCTATATTTTGTATCGAGTGCTGGCATTGTGTAGCTCAGAAACAGTGAAATGGTGTGTGTCAGGCTGTTTTTCACTTCCCGGTATGTCCCATGTGATGGCCCATGGACGGCGTGTTTCAGAAGTTATGCGACACATCCTTGTTACTTGGAGTGTACCTGTGTTTGCCCCACTCAGGTGACCTTGCGATCAGTAACACGGGGAAGCTCATGGAGTAAAGGACCAGGCATCAAAATTGTGTGACAATGCTGTCACTCTTTTTTTTAAAAAGGTCATTTTCTCTTTTTTTTGAACAAGAGATCTTAAAGTCCAAACTGCCGACTGTAAACGGCTCAAGTAAATAACTTTTAGGGTTTTAGGGTTTTTAATAAATAGCAGTAATAATGGCCAGCTCGCATAGACTAGGCTTTCTAGTTTTTTTTCCTTATAGCTGTAAGTCACCAGGTGCTTGTGTCCCAGAAGGATTGGAAGTTTTAGTAAATTATCCCTAGCTGCTATTCTCTCTGAAGCTTCACTTGATGCTATTTCCTCCTGGATTGGAGAACTGTATGTCTGAATGCGCATTTTTACCATGGCGTGTTTTAGGTGATATTAGTATATTGGAACAGTTCATTTCTGGAAGGTTTTGTATCCACTGTTCGGTTAAGGTTTCCAATAGTTAAGTTATTCTAAAATCCTCTTCATTTTCTATGGATTTTCATTCGAGTGTTTAAATATATTGTGTTTTAATTAATGGTGAGTGGTTTGGCGAGTAGCATCACATCTGGAACACCCACTTCACATCTACCTTTAAAATAAGAAAAGGTTCGCATCCAAGCTACCCACTTGAAATAGTTTGAGGCAGTCTGGTTGGTCTGTAGCAAACTGTAGACTCTTGTCTGGTTCTAAATCGATAATAACAAATTGGGTTTGAATTACAATCCCGACAATGTGCAAACAGGCCATTCGACCCAACAAGTCCACACCGACCCTCCGAGGAGTAACCTCCCCAGAAACATTCCTCTACACTATTATTACACATTTATCCCGACGAAGGCATTTAACCCACACATCCCTGACAACTACAAACAATTTAGCATGTCAAATTCACCTGATATGCACATCTTTAGATTGTGGGAGGAAACCAGAGCATCCAGAATACTCTCATGCAGACAGTGGAGAGTATGCACTGGGAGGCTATTGGGTTCAAAGGTCGTGAATGGTAGTTGTTAGTGTATTTTGTTCCAGATGTTGAATTCGGTTGGTTTAAACAGTGTTTTGTGTATAAAGATTCTTTCAGTCACTCAGAGTTCTTTGGGTGTGGAAGAAGTGAAGTTGGGGGTTTAACAAAAGGTAATGAAGGCAAAGCTGTAGGAATTGACAGAGAAGCTGGAGGTGGGGTTGCCTTTGTCTGTGAGCAAATGAGAGATAATTACAGCTACAGCTCGGCAATTACATTTTGTGGAAACGCCATCAGATTCTTTGGAAATGGCGAGAATTCAATTTCAAATGAGGCACCGTGAACATGAGAAGGAATTGAAACAGTTTGAATTATGATGAAGCGTAGTAATAAAAGAACAGAAAATGAAGAAGAAAGAGAGAAAATGAGAGAAGAAAAGCAGGGAGTTTCAACTTCAAAATTTCGTAATTAGAGAGGAAAGTTGACATAGAAGGTGGTGATGAAGGTAGACAGTAGGCTGGATGAGGAGGATAGTGAGGATGAGCAACCCTATAGTAGCCAAAGGCCTGATGTGGATCTGTTCAGATACATCCAGACATTATCTACATTTGATGAGAATGATGGGGGAGCCTTTTCAATTTCATTTGAGAAAGTGGCTAAACCAATGCAGTGGCCAGTGACCATGTGGATTTAGTTGATTCAAGCAAAGCTGATAGGTATTTGCATCCCTATCAGAGGCGGTGTCTGGGGAGGAGGAGGAGGTGAAGAAAGCCATCTGAAGTGTATATGAGCTTGTGCCAGAAGCTGACAGACAGCGTTTCAGGAATCTAAAAAAGGGTCCCTGGTTAAACGCACATTGAGTATGAAAGGATCAAACAAAGTAATTGTGAAAGGTGGGGAAGGGTATTAAAAACAGAGCAAACCTATGACACTGTTAGAGAGATTCTTATTTTGGAGAAGTTCAACAATTCACTTCCTGCAGCCGTGAGAACTCGTGTGGAAGGGCAGAGAGTTACAATGGCAAGGTTAGAAGCTGAAATGGCTGATGATGATGATTGGGTTCAGAAATCAAAGTTTGGTTTCTGTGAGGGATTGAGAAGAATGTGTGAGGTCTTCTTAAAACATATCCCTGTGAGAGTAAGGTTTACTGGCGTAGGCCAGGAGTAGCAGGTAAAGAGGTTACAGCATTAAGCGGTACAGAAGTATGTAATCCTTTTACACTGAGACCTGAGGATCTATGTCATTCACAGGGAGTGTTGGAGAGATGAGAAGTGCTCCATTATGTAACTTGTGGTTGGAGTGTCCAGTGGAAACATCAAAAGATTTATTCCACAATGGGGAAGGAGGCTTTCAGCTTGGTGTTGGCATTAGAACATTTCAGCATTTAAATTGCAAATAACAAACCTGAGACAAATCTTTATCAATGATTGTGACCCTTTAAAGTTTTTTGGAGAAGTTGAGGGAGAAGAATGCCAGTCTGTTTCGATTGAGCTTATTATTGCTGCCATTCAATTTGAAATCATACAGATGACAGGGTGAGAAAACCTAAGTTTTGACACGTTGTGGAGACTTGAATGAAGAAAGACAAAGGCATTCTGTGGCAGGAGTAAAATGACTGAAATCGAAACTAGTTGTGAACATTTGTATGCTCAGAGTCAATGTAATATATATATGCACCTCTTCCTCCGCTACATTGATGACTGCATTGGTGCCACCTCTTGCTCCCTTGAGGAATTTGAGCAATTCATCAACTTCACCAACACATTCCACCCTAACCTTAAATTTACCTGGACCATCTCTGACACCTCCCTTCCCTTCGTGGACCTCTCCATCTCCATCAATGACGACCGACTTGACACCCATATTTTTTACAAACGCACTGACTCCCACAGCTAACTGGATTACACCCCTTCCCACCCTACTTCCTGCAAAAATATCATCCGGTATTCCCAAGTCCTCCGCCTCCTCCGAATCTTCTTCCAGGCGTTCCGGTTCCACCACAGAACACACCAGATGGTCTCCTTCTTTAGAGACCGCAATTTCCATTCCCACGTGGTTAAAGATGCCCTCCAAGGCATCTCATCCACATCCCGCACCTCCGCCCTCAGACCTCACCCCTCCACCCGTAACACGGACAGAACGCCCCTGGTGCTCACCTGCAACCCGAGCAACCTTCGTATAAACCAAATTATCCGCCGACATTTCAGCCACCTCCCAACGGACCCCACCACCAGGGATACATTTCCCTCCCCACCCCTTTCCGCCTTCCGTAAAGACCGTTCCCTCCGTGACTACCTGGCGAGGTCCACACCCCGCTACAACCCACCCTCCCATCCTGGCACCTTCCCCTGCCACTGCAGGAATTGCAAAACTTGCGCCCACACCTCCTCCCTCACCTCCATCCAAGACCCTAAAGGAGCCTTCGACATTAGGTCTCCTCTCCATTGGGGAGTCTGGACGTCTCCTAGCAGAGCACTTTAGGGAACATCTCCAGGACACCCGCACCGATCAATCACACTGCCCTGTGACCCAACATTTCACCTCCCCCTCCCACTCTGCCGAGGACATGGAGGTCCTGGGCCTGCTTCACCGCCACTCCCTCACCACCAGAAACCTGGTGGAAGAACGCCTCATCTTTCGCCTCGGAACACTTCAACCACAGGGCATCAATATGGACTTGAACAGTTCCCACATTTCCCCTTCCCCCACCTCACCCCAGTTCCAAACTTACAACTCAGCCCTGAGCCAATAATTATCTTACCTGCCTATCTTCTTTTCCACCTATCCACTCCACCCTCCCCCCGAACTATCACCTTCATCCCCTCCCCCACTCACCTATTGTACTCTATGCTACTTTCTCCCCACTCCCACCTTCCTCTCACTTATCTCTCCACCCTTCAGGCTCTGTGTCTGTATTCCTGATGAAGGGCTTCTGCCCGAAACGTCGAATTTACTGCCCCTCGGATGCTGCCTGAACTGCTGTGCTCTTCCAGCACCACTAATCAAGACTCGCGTTTCCAGCATCTGCAGTCATTTACAATATGCATTTCAGTCGACAAATAGAGGACGATTAGCAGGTATTCAATTAATCCATCTTTGTATATTGATGGGTCATTTTATTAAAGGAGGAGTTGTGAGTATGCTATCACTGTAAAGAGATTAGTTTCTCTTAGATTGTTTTTGAAGAGAGGTTCTAAAGGCAGAGGTGCAGAACTGCTGTCTGAACACAGTTTAAGTAAATAACTGAGGAGGCCTTTAGGTTTCATTAAATGGTGGTAACAATCGAATGGCAGCGGCCAGGTCTCCCTCACCAGGTTTTCTCGTTTTGTTTTTAGCTGCAGCATTCAGAAGCTGCTGGGGATTCCAGAATGGTTGGAAGTTTCAATACATGATCCCCAGCTGTTTCCCTCTGAGATCTCTGTCGATGTTGTTTCCCCCAGGATTGGAAAACTGCTGTAAAGATCTGTATTTGAATATATTTTTGTGCCAAGCGGTGTAAACCACAAAGGTACGGTATCTATTGTTTGTGTTAGTGTTCCAACATATAAGCTATCCCACAATGTTCTTTTCTTTGATTGTATTTTAACTAAAGCATTTAAATAGATTATATTTTGCTTAATGTTGAGTGGTTTGACCAGTCGCAACATATCTGAAACGCACACTTCCCATCTATATTCAGAATAAGGAAAGCTTTGGGTCTAAGCGACCTTCTTTCAATATTTTGCAGGGATCAGTAGCCGAGGGGTTTCTGATTGACTCCTGTTATTGAAAAGTTAGTGGAGGGGCTGGGGATGGTTTGTTGGAAGTTGTGCTGTGAGTGCCTTAGGCATTCAGGGAGACCTGAGGATTTGGTGACCCAACTCTGGATAGAGCCTGGGGACTGTAGCTACAGCATCTGGGTCTGTAAGATGAACAACAAATGGAGCAGAAGCTGCAGAGAGTGGAAGCTCTGAAACCACGGAATGAGTGTGTGTGGGGAAAGGGATCTGCTGTATTCACTCTGGGATTTCCAGGAACAGCTTCCCAAGCTTCACTTAGCCCAGGAGCAGAGTGTGAGGGGACCCTGACTGAACAAGGGGCTGGTCACAGAGCGGTGTCATCTCCTTTAACACAACTTGCAGCTTCACACCAGGGGGACGATGGTGCTGCCGGTGGCTGTTAGGGTCACTGTTTCATTCAGCTTCTATGATCCAGAACTTTCCAGGCAGGACTATCTGACATATCCATCATTTCCCAGTATCTCAACATCAATGTCACCATTCGGTGATGGAGGATATATATGGTGGATGAGGTAAATACATTGTTTCTCCCTCAGCAGATAACTGCCGGGTGTATCCAGTATAGTGGGATTCCTGTTGGTGTACATGGCATCTGCAGAGGACTCATGTCAATGGGGAGAGGTAGAGGAACTGTAGGAGCTCTCTCTCCATTAATGTTACAGTGTGCCCATGCACAGTACATCATGTTGGTGAATACCCACTGTCCTGGCAGCAGCCACGACCTCTTCATTCAAAAGCAGTCAGCCATTCCCATCGTCATCGGGTCTCCACGTAGAAAGAAATGAATATATCTTGGATAAAGGCCGTCCCCTTGATGCACGTTTCCAAACACCATCCCCACCACTAATCAACCACATCAAAGTATTCTATGTGTACGGAGAGCAATAGGGTCACTTGGAGTATCTGGGAGCTGACGATCAGGGATGGAGCAAAACCTCCCCTGTCTGAATGGATCTGAGTGAACCCCCCAGTACACAGTATCAAAAATCCTTTGATCCCTCTCCATTTCAGTAACATACTGCCTTCCATTATTCCTGTATATAGAATGACAGGTTATATCATGTTAAATTCCACCTGCCAAACTATTATCTATTGTCCTTACTTCTCTGAATCTATTTGCAGACTCTCCACCCTCTCTTGATAATTTAATCTCTTGCTTATCACAGCGACATAACAATTATTTGAAGAGGTGACAAGTAGGTTAGACCAGGGAAACCCAGTGGATGTGGTCCATCTAGACTTCCAAAAGGCCTTTGATAAGGTGCCTCACGGGAGGCTGCTGAGTAAAGTGAGGGCCCATGGTGTTCGAGGTGAGCTACTGGCATGGATTGAGGATTGGCTGTCTGACAGAAGGCAGAGAGTTGGGATAAAAGGTTATTTTTCGGAATGGCAGCCGGTGACAAGCGGTGTCCCGCTGGGTTCATTGTTGGGGCCGCAGCTGTTCACGTTATATATCAATGATCTGGATGAATGTACTGGGGGCATTCTAGCAAAGTTTGCCGATGATACGAAGATAGGTGGACAGGCAGGTAGTACTGAGGTGGGGAGGCTGTAGAAGGATCGAGATAGTTTGGGAGAGTGGTCCAGGAAATGGCTGATGGAATTCAATGTGAGCAAATGCGAGGTCTTGCACTTTGGAAAAAGGAATACAAGCATGGAGTACTTTCAAAACGGTGAGAAAATTCATAAAGCCAAAGTACAAAGGATTCTGGGAGTGCTAGTCAAGGATTCTCTAAAGGTAACCATGCAGGTTGAGTCTGTGATTAAGAAAGCAAATGCAATGTTGCCATTTATCTCAAAAGGGTTGGAATATAAAAACACTGATTTGATTAGATTAGATTACATTACAGTGTGGAAACAGGCCCTTCGGCCCAACAAGTCCACACCGACCCGCCGAAGCGAAACCCACCCATACCCCTACATTTACCCCTTACCTAACACTACGGGCAATTTAGCATGGCCAATTCACCTGACCCTGCACATCTTTTTTGGATTGTGGGAGGAAACCGGAGCACCCGGAGGAAACCCACGCAGACACGGGGAGAACGTGCAAACTCCACACAGTCAGTCGCCTGAGGCGGGAATTGAACCCGGGTCTCAGGCGCTGTGAGGCAGCAGTGCTAACCACTGTGCCACCGTGCCGCCACCGTTGCTACTGAGACTTTATAAAGCTCTGGTTAGGTCCCATTTGGAGTACTGTGTCCAGTTTTGGGTCCCACACCTCAGGAAGGATATACTGGCACTGGAGCGTGTCCAGCGGAGATTCACACGGATGATCCCTGGAATGGTAGGTCAAACATACGAGGAACGGCTGAGGATCCTGGGATTGTATTCATCAGAGTTTAGAAGGTTAAGGGGACATCTAATTGAAAATTACAAGATAATATATGGCTGGGAAAGGATGAACGCTAGGAAATTGTTTCCGTTCGGCGAGGAGACTAGGACCAAAGGGCACAGCCTCAGAATTAGAGGGCGGAAATTCAGAACAGAACTGCGGAGACATTTCTTCAGTCAGAGAGTGGTGGGCCTGTGGAATTCATTGCTGCGCCGTGCAGTGGAGGCTGGGATGCTAAATGTCTTCAAGGCAGAGATTGATAAATTCTTGATGTCACAAGGAATTAAGGGCTACGGGGAGAATGCGGGTAAGTGGAGTTGAAATACCCATCAGCTATGATTAAATGGCAGAGTGGACTCGATGAGGCGAATGGCCTTACTTCCACTCCTATGTCTTATGGCCTCATGGTCTTATGGACATCACCAAACTCAGCATCTGTATATCTGTTCCATCCTCCTGATCATTAATATAGACTGTAAATAGTTGAGAACCCAGCGCTGGTCACTGTGTGACCCGACTGGTTACGTTCTCTCTAACTGATTTATTCTGAGTGTTTGCTTCTTGTATGATACCCAGTCCTCCCCCATTCATGGGCAACATAGTTGAAGAGTTGAATAAAAACAAGGAGCATCTGTGAGGTATCCAACCCCTCGATGAGGCTGATGTCAACGCGGCATCTATTCCACTTTCCTGCCATCTCTCTATCCTAAAACTCTCGTCTCTTGTTGTAGATTGCGCCACGTGAAAAAAATCCACTCCACATCTCTACTTTCAATAAATTTTTGCATTTTACAGACCTCAATGAGATCTCCTTTCATTCTTATAAAGTTGAGAGTATAGGCCTAAACTGCTCAATTACTCTTCATAAGACAAATACATCAAATATGGAATCAATCTAATGAAGCTCTTCTGAATTGCCTCCAATGGAAATACCTCATTCTGCAGGACACCCAAACTGTACTCCAGTTGCAGCCTCACTAATGCCTTGCATAGCTACAGCAACACTCCCTACCTTTCTACTATATCCTTTTATAAATAAACACTGAAACTATGCTTGCATTTCTCATTACTTGCAGGCAGGTTTCTGTGATATGCAAGCAGACACCGAGATCCCTTATGAACTTTGAACTTTCTCTCCATTTAGATAATAATTTGTCTTTCTATTATACTGGCCAACTTGAATAGCCCCATATTGATTCACTTTAATTTTCCTTGTTAAATATTGGCCCATTCACCCAACCTATCCATATGTTTTAAAATCTCTTGCATTATCATTCCGAAGTAATGTCCCATCGATGTAAGTGTCATCTGAAAATGTGGAATTGTATTTTCTCTCCCGTCAACCGAGTACAGTAATACCATCGATTGCAAATGGTTGAGGCACGAGAACTGAAATCAATGCCAAAATAAAATGACACATTTATTCCATCTGACTACATTATGTTGGTTAACCAATCCTCCATCCAAGCTAATCAATTGCTCCTAAACCCATGTTGTCTGATCTTACCATTTACTCTTTGGAGAAGCGGCATATCCGATGCCTTCAGGAAGACCAGATATGTTCCATCTCCAGGATTCCCACTATCCACCTTATTTGTGACATCTTCAAATAACTCAAGCAAACAATTCAAACATGATTTAGCCTTCATAAAACCATGTTGACTCTGACGAATTGTGATTTGAGTTTGCAAATGTCGTGAACAATGGACTCTAAAAATTTGCCTTAAATTCCATAGTTTATTGTTACATTTTACTCCCTAATGTATACCATTATGACAAGCTCTTCCCTTTTGAAAACCTTCACCTTTTGCTTTGAATTCCTTTTTTATTGGGCACAAGGCTTTAAGAGATCTGCTCTAATTCTGGATCAATGGTGCTGGAAGAGCACAGCAGTTCAGGCAACATCCGAGGAGCTTCGCTCTGCTCTAATTGCTGAGTAAGAGCCACGTGTAGCTGAATGGACTCATCATCCTGCTGGTGTACAATATCGATGGGCTGACGTCTTTCTGGTGTTCCCATGTGTAACAATCTCCAGTCACTGTGTGACCTCTTCCAGTTCCTATGTTACAGCCTTGAGGAGGCTGAATGGACTGATCCTGTTGCTGTTTAACAGGATACGGTGCAGCATGGCCTACTGTTATAGGCTCGAGTGGCTGATTGGCCTCCTTCTGTAAATGTATAGGGGTTGAATAGCTTCGTTCTGTTTTGGTGTAACAGGTTCGAAGGCCTGAATATCCTCTGTTGCTCCTGTGTAACAGGCTGGAGAACAGAATGGATTCCTCCATTATCTGTGTAATTGACTTCACTTGTTAACTCCTTCTGTCAGCTATTTTCAAATAAGATCATCTTTAATTTTTGTAAACTCCAGTGGCTACTGGGTCAACCTGATCATCCTTTCGTTATAAGGTAGCACCTTCATTGCAGGAATCAGTTGAGGGAACCATCTCTGAGCTGCTTCCAATATAGCAACATCCTTTCTTCATAGAATAGGCGAAATCTGTACACACTACTCCAGATGTGATATCTCTGTACAGCAGCAGCAACACTTTACCAGCCTGCTGTAAACTTCTCACCCAGGTTAGAGCTGTCTCAGCCCTCTGGGCGAATACAGAGCATTGGTGGAAGATCATTGTCCTTCTCTACTCCATCAGCATTACGGGAGATCCTGAGAAGTTAAAGTTGAAGAAGATCATAAATGATGTGAGAGATGTCTACCATTAATCTCCCCAGAGCCCACGTCGCTCAGATTCCACAGACTCTAGTAAGGTGGAGCGCAAAAACAGCAAGGAGGAGCAAACATTGATGGGAGTTACATATCAAAGTGAAAGCTGCAATACAAATGATGGACATGTTATAAAACAGGAAATGAGATATGCACATTTGTGGGTACTGCAGTAATAATGTACTGTTTAAATTATATCTAAACTGTGTTAACCCAATTGAATGCTAATGCTGGAAAATATGGATTTCTTGACCACGTGTGAGATGGTTTACATGATCATTATGTCGAGCACTGAGCTCGAGATCAGGTTATTTAGGAATTGGTATTGAGTGCTCAGAAGGGCCAATTGAAAATTTTGCTGTAAAGGATCTTTTAGAATCAGTGACCAAAATGTATTGGTTTTCTTTTATGCTGTTTGAGTACAAGACAATTTTTGTTTTATTTGCAGTAACCGTTATAAATCTGAGTCATGCAGCCATGAAGGTGTGAGGAGAAAGGGGGGACGACAGATGCTGGAGATCAGAGTCGAAGAATGTGGTGCTGGAAAAGCACAGTCAGGCAGCATACTGACTGTGCAGATAAATCGATGTTTCAGGCATAAGCCCTTCATCAGGAATGAAGCTTCTGGGCCAAGGGGGCTGAGAGATAAATGGGAAGTGGGTGCGACAGGGGGAGGTAGCTGGGATTGCGATAGGAAGATGAAGGTGGGGTTGAAAGTGATAGGTGACGAAGGGAGACAGAACGCCTCATATACTGCATCCATTAAACCCAATGTGTCTTCTCTACATTGATGAAGCAGAAGGTCAACTCGTGATTAATTCAGAGAACATCTCTGGGACAACCACATTGAACAAATCCATCACCTTGTGGCTGAGCACTTCAATTCCCCTTCCCACTCTGCCAAGGACATGAGGGCCCTTGGCCTGCTCTTTCGCCAAACCCGAGCCACCAGAAGCCTGGAGGAAGAAAGCCTCCTCTTCTGCCTTGGGATCCTCCAACCACAGGGGATCATAGTGGATTTCCCCATTTCCCCTAATCTCACCTTATCTCGCTCCAACCTTCCAAATCAGCACCGCCCTTTCGAACGTTCCTACGTGTCCACCTTCCTCCCTATCAATCTGTCCACCCTCCTTCCTCTCCGACTATCACTTTCAACCCCACCTTCATCTTCCTATTAGATTAAAGGAGGCAGATTAGAAAAATGCCAAGTGCTGCAGTAAGCCAGTGGATTCACAGAAATGCAGGACCCAGCAAAGGATGACCAAGAAACTGAGAAGAAAATCAGAAAGAGAAAAAGCGCGCAAATGAAAGAAAAACATAAAGACTGCGAAAAAGTGTCTATCAATGTATGAAAAAAAACTAAAAACAAGGTCAAATGTGGAACAGTTGGTGTGTGTTCAGTATAATTTATTGCAGAGAACAGAGAAATCGCAGGGAAAAGGAACAGCTTCTTTGTGTCTATCTTCATGGAAGAGTGTTCACAAATTCTTCCAGGAATGCAAAGTGACCATGGGACTTGTGTAAGTAAAGTCTAAGATCATTCTTATCAATGTTGAGGTCATCTTTGAAAAGAAAGCTGGATTGAGTATTTATTAATCTGACAGACTAGATGTACTTCATACAAGAATTTCAGAGGAAGCAGCAATAGACATGTTAATTGCATCGTGGATTTTCACTTTATTTTCCGACACATTCCCAAAAGGCATTTAGCCAATCTGGATAAGGCAAAGGTTATAAATATTATCCAACACTTTAAGAACGGATGAAGATGGTGAGTGGTGAACTACAGACCAGTTATCTTGTCATCCTCAGTCACGTATCTGTTGGGTTTGATTACAAAGGACATGCTACTAGATATTTAGAAGGTAATAACATAACTGGGGAGTGGGAGAATGTACCGATGAAAGGAAAACCAGAAGTGGCAAACATTGTTTTGGAACGGTTTGACGATGATTCTTGTGGACATAGGCAATGATGAACCATTAGATAACGAATAGTTGGATATTCATGAGAGTTTTTTAAAGAACTCACACAGCAAGTTCATAAGAAAAATTAAAGCGAGAGGTATTGGGAAGAACATATGCAAATGGGAAAGTAAAAATGAGGTTTACATTCATGTGAATGTAATTGGAAGATAGCGGATGTCGTGCACCAGTTGCATCGAGCATTGGTGAGACTAAACGTAGAATATTGTGTATCGTTCGGAGTCCCAATCTAAGAAAGAATATATTGACTGGAGAGGAACTGCGAAAGGTATTATGCAGATTAATCCGTAAAATGGCAAGATTGTCTGATGGGGAACCTCAGCCTGTAACATTGAGTTTCAAAACATGAGAGTTGATTGTAGTGAATCTTAGAAACATCGGAAGGACTGAATAACAGAGGGCCCTGAAGAAGTTCAAGTCGGCGAGATAAGGGAGAATCCCACAATATTCTACACGGACTATAGAACAGAATAATCAGCAAACAGTTAGTGTCCATTAGAAACCAAAGGGACAATCTGTGTGTCAAGCTGGAGAACATTGATGGATTGTTACATGAGACCTTCACATCTATTTTACTTGTGAGAAGGAGTAGGCAGGTACAGAATTCAAGAAGGTGGACTAGGAAGCTCTTGAACAGATTGATGTAAAATACGGGAAAGGATTTGAGGTTTTGTTCTGTCTACATTTGGACTAATCTCCATGTCTGAATGAGTTGTATCACAGGCGGCTGTTGGGGTCAAGGGAGGAAAGACTCTGACTGAATATTTTAATTAGAATCTGACCATAGGGGAGGTGCCAGAGAACTGGAGAACTGCTAATACGATTCCACTTCACAGTAAGAGTGGGAGAGATAGGCCAGATTACAAGAGATGAGCGAGCATTAGATCACTGTTAAGGAAACTACTGGATAAAATCGGGGAAGGTGAAAATCGAACTCCAATGAGAGTTACAAGGTTTGATCAGGGATAATCATCATGACTTTATCAGGAGGAAGTCACATCCAATGGATATGATTGAATTAGTATGAGGAGGTCGATTATTTAGTTTTGTAGGAAGGCCTTTGACAAATTCCCACCTGGGAAACTGAAAAATAAAGTAAAATCTCACAATTTGATGGATAACTTGACAAGTTGCAATAATTATTCTTAGTAGCAGGAGACAGAGGGTGGTGGGAGAAGGCTGTTTGTGTGACTGGAGACCAGTGTCCCCTGGTGTACCACAGGGATCAGTGTTGTGTCCCTTATTGTTTGTGTTATTCATTACAAAATATAGATCTGAATGTGGAGGGGGCTAGGTGGAGCATGGGGGAGGTGTGATAATAAGTGTATGTTTGACATAAAGATTGGCTGGGTGGTTCGCAGTGAGGAGGAAGGCCTTAAGTTACAGGAAGGTGCAGATGGAATGGTCAGATGGGCACATCAATGGCAGATGGAATGTAACCCTGATAAATATGAGGTGATGCACTTTGGGAGAAGGAACCAGGTGGGTAGGACTCAATGAATGGCAGCACACTGGGAAGCTCAGATTGTGCTTCTCCACACATCCCTGAATGTGATCGGACAGGTTAATGCTTAAAAATGTGTTGCTGGAAAAGCGCAGCAGGTCAGGCAGCATCAAAGGAGCAGGAGAATCGACGTTTCGGGCGGATTCCTGAAGAAGGCTTATGCCCGAAACGTTGATTCTGCTGCTCCTTTGATGCTGCCTGACCTGCTGCGCTTTTCCAGCAACACATTTTTTAAGCTCTGATCTCCAATATCTGCATTCCTCACTTTCTCCTAGACAGGTTAATGGACGAGTTAAGAATTGAACCTTGGGTGTAGCGTTTCCTAATCAGGGCATAGATTATAAGAGCAATACCGGGCTTTGGTTCAGCCAAAATTGAGTACTGTATGTAGCTCCGGGAATCACATTCCAGGAAGGATACTGGAGAGGGTGCAGAGGTGATTCACCAGGATGTTCCCTGGGATGGAGCATATCAGCTATGGAGAGAGGCTGGATAAGCTCTGGTTGTTTACTTTGGAGCAGAGAAAGCTGAGGGGTCCGTGATTCAGAAGGATAAGATTATAAGCGACACAGACAGGGTGGATAGACAGCAGCTGTTCCTTTTCGTCAGAGCGGCAAGAACAAAGGAGCATACTTTTAAAGTGAACAGTTTGAGATTCAGAGATGATTTAAACATTTTTTCACCTCGAGGTGTGGGGATCTGGGATTATTTCCTGAGAGGGGAATGATCACCTCTAAACCGTTAAAAGTACTTGACGAGCAATTGGAAGTGTCATAACATTCCAGACTATGGGCCTGCTGTAGGAAAGTGGGACTAATATAGATCGTGCTGTATTTCTGTTGGCAAAGAGGCTGTGCTCCTGTGAGTGTATGGTGTGGAAGGTCAATTATTGAACAGTTGATGGCAGGAATTGATGGGTTTCTGAAGAATTATATTCATAAGGGTTATAAGAGTGAACTGTAATTGCTTGTTAAATTATGTCAATGCGAGAAATATGAGAAAACAAGTGCAGATTCTTTACAGTTTAAAACCTGAGAATGGAGAATGGGGAACAGGGAAATGGCAGAACTATGAAGATACTACTTCCGTTCTGTCTTCACAAAACTTTCTAACAATACAAGGAAAACCGAGTCTGGTGTGGGAAAATGATAGAGTACATGGAACAATAAACATAGTAAGTAAATGGTTTAGCAGAAATTATTGTGGCTGAAAGTAATGATCATAGACAACACTAACATTGATTTGTGAAATGGGAATTATGTTTGAGAAACAAACTGGGAGACAAATGAAAGAGAAGCAATGGATGTAAAACATTTTGATATTTAGAAAAATGTTGGTAAAGCTCCAAGTCCAATTTGCAAAATCAAATCTGAGTGGATTGGGGCTAATATATGGACATGTTTCTAGAATGGGACAACTGGCAGGAAACACTGAATAGAATAAACAGACTCGTCAAGTAATAGCCTGACATTTTCAGAAAGGTATGATTCTGTGAGTATGACTATGTCCCAGACTCCCCATTACCTATCCCGGATATCTCCTGTCTCATCAGCAGGACGGACACAGCAGAAGTGGCGGTACAGTGGGATACAGTTGGAAGGGAATTGCTCTTGGAGTCCTCAACAGTGATTCTGTATCCCATGAAGTCTCATGGCATTAGTTTGCACATGGGAAAGGAAACCTCCTGCTGATTACCATGTACCAGCCTCTCTGAACTGATGAATCAGTACTCCTCCATGCTGACCAACACTTGGAGGAAGCACTGAGGGTAGCACGGACGCAAGATGTACTCTGGGTGGGGGATTTCAATGTTCACCACCAAGAGTATCTCAGCGACAGCATTACTGATCGAGCTGGCCAGGCCCCAAAGGATATAACTGCTCGACTGGTTCTGCGGCAGATGGTGAAGGAACCAACAAGAGGAAAATACATACTTGACCACAGCCTTACTACTCTGCCAGTTGCAGAAGTATCTGTCCATGACAGTATCGGTAAGAGTGACCATCGCATAGTCGTTGTGGAGACAAAGTCACACCTGTATATTGAGAATAACCTCTATCATTTTGGGTGGTGCTATCACGGTGCTTAATAGGGCAGAATTCAAACAGATCTAGCAGCTCAAATCTGGATGTCCATAAGGTATTGTGGGTCACCAATAGCAGTGGAATTGTTCTCCCCATAACCTCATGGCCTGGCATATCCCCCTTGCAACAATTGTCATCAATCCAGAGGATCAACACTGGTTCAATGGAGTGTGCGGGATGGCAGGAGCAGCACCAGGCATACCTGACAATGAGGTGTCAGCCTGGTGATGCCACCAAACAGGACAATGTATGTGCCAAACAGCATAAGCAGTAAGTGATAGACAGAGCTATGTGATCCCACAAGCAACGGTTCAGATTTAAGCTCTGCAGTCCTTCCACATCTAATCGAGAAACGTTGGGGACAATTAAACAATTCACTGGAGGAAGAGATTCCACAAATAACCCCTTCCTCCATGATGGAAGAGCCCAGCACTTCAGTGTATAACATAAGGCTGATGCATTCGCAACAATCTTCAGTCAGAAGTGCTGAGTGGATGATCCATTTCAGTCTCCTCCAATGGTCGTCAGCAATTCAGTTACCAGTCATCAACCAATTTGATTCAGTCCACGCGATATCCAGAAACGATTGGAGATACTGGATACTCCATAGGGTCCATAATCTGACAACATTCTGGCAATCGTACTGAAAACCTGTGCTCCATAACTTGCCACTCCCCTAGCCAAACTGTTTCAATACAGTTACAACAATGACATTTCCCCGGTTATGTGGAAAATTACACCAAGTATCTCCTGTTTATAAAAAGCAGAACAAATCCAATCCGGCCAAATACCACTTCATCAGTCTACTCTCGATCATCAGTAAGGTGGTGGAAGGTCTCAGTGCTTTTAAGCAGCACCTGCTCAGCAATACCCTGGTCAATGACACCCACTTTTGGCTCCACCAGGGCCACTCAGCTCCTGACTTCATTACCGTGGTTCAAACATGGACAAAAGAGCTGAATTCCAGAGGTAGGGTGAAAGCGACAGCCCTTAAGTCAAGGCTGCATTCGACCCTGTGTGGTATCAAGGGGCCTTAGCAACACTGGAATCAATGGGTATCAGAGGCAAAACCCCTGCTGGTTAGATTCATACCTGACACATAGGAAGGTGGTCATGGTTGATCAAGGTCAGTCAACTTAGCTCCAAGTCTATAGGAGTCCCTCGAGCAGTGACCAAAAACTTCTTCAGGGCTGCTTCATCAATGACCTTCCTTCTATTTTAAGGTCAGAAGTGGGGATGTTCGCCAATGATTGTACAATGTTCTGCAACATTTGTAGCTCCTCAGACACAGTCCATGTTCAAATGTGACAAGTTCGGGAGAGTATCCAGGCTGACAAGTGGCAAGTAATATTCAGCTCACACGAATGCCAGACCATGACCATCACCACTAAAATACAATCTAACCTGCCCCTTGGCATTCAATGGTGTTACTATCACTGAAACCCCCAGTATCAGATGCCTGGTGGGTAATCATTGCTCAGACACTCACTGGCCTCGCCACATAAACACAGTAATTATAAGAGCAGGTCAGAAGCTAGGAATACTGCGGCGAGTAACTCACATCCTGACTTCCAAAAGTCTGTCCATCGTCTACAATGCCTAAGTCAGAAGCGTAATAGGAGACTCCCAATTTGCCTGGATGAGCGCAGCCCCAACAACACTCAAGAAGCTTTATACCATCCAGGACAAAGCAGCCAGTTTGACTGTCCCTTCATCCACAATGCTCCACCAACAACGCTCAGCAGCAGCAGCAGTGTTTTACTATCTACATGCTGCAAGGAAATGATTCACCAAAGATCCTCAGATACTATCTTCCCAACTCACGACCATGTCCATCTAGAAGGACAAGGGCTACAGATGTATGGGAATACCATCATCTTCAGGTTCCTTCCAAGCCATTCACCATCCTGACTTGGAAATATATCACAGATCCTTCACAGTCACTGGGTCAGAATCCTGGGATTCCCTCCCTTATGGCATTGGAGGTCAACCACAGCAGGTGGACTGCAGCGTTCAACAAGGCAGCTCACCACCACCTTCTCAAGGGCAACTAGGGACTAACAATAAATGCTGGCCCAGCCAGTGACTCCGAGATTCACGAAATAAATAAATACAAATTAACAGAGGAAGGTTGCTGAGGTGTCACAGGGATCGGTGCTTGGGGCCCAGCTGTTCACAATGCCCTTTAAACATTGGGTTGCTGGAATCCGATACAATATATCCCAGCCTGCTGACTGCACTAACGGATGTGGGATTGTGAGTGGGTGAGGAGGATGTAAAAAAGCACCGAGAAGACTAAGATAAGTGGAGTGAATGGGTAAATACGTGACAGATGGAGAACAATGTGGATAGGGGTGATGGTGTGCCCTTTTACGGAAATGATAAATTGGCAGCCTACCATTTGAAAGGGATTGGTTGAAACATGTTGATCTAAAAAGGGACGTATGTTCCTTTTTGTTGTTTCCTTCAGGATAAACCTCTGAGGTCCCTGCAGCGCAGTGAGTTCTGCAACCAGAAGTCAATACCGGGCATGGCATTGGCACGCTGCCCAGTGTACACAGACCCACAAAGTGGGGAGCTGCAACACTGAAAAGGATCTGCATCTCCTTGTACACCAGTCGCTGAAAGTAATATTGCAGAAACAGAAAGCAGTGAGGAAGATAAATGGTGTGTTGACCTTCATTTCAGGGGGATGTGAGTCCAGGAGAAAAGGTAACTTACATTGTGCAGTATTTTGTGCAGTTTTGGTCTCCTTACCTAATAAAGGACAAACATGACATTGAGGGAGAGCAGTGAAGGATGACCAGACTGATCTCTCGGATGATGGGCTTGTTGTGGGAGCATAGTTTGGGGTGACTGGGCCAGTATTCCATGGGGTGAAAGAAAATGAGTGGAGATCTCAGTGAAATATACAAAACTCTGACAGGGTGAGACAGATTGGAAGCAGGGATGATAATTCCCCTGGCTGGGACTTCTAAAACAAGGAGCCACAGTATTAGGTACAGGCAGTCACTCTGCATTGAGATGTCTGCTCTCACTGACTGGGGAAACTGGGGAATTCGCTCGCACCTGGAAACTGAGACACTGATTATAAATAATGATTTAGAGACAGTCAAGGGATGGTGGGAGAGCAGGGGTACGGTATGGAAATGAAGGGTCAACCATCATTACATTGAGTTGGGTAGCAAACTCGATGGACCAAACGTACTACTGCACTTCCTATTTTATAGCTTCCCAAGGTTACTCACATTAACGGATATGTATAACGTGTGGGGTAAGTGCATTGAGGAGATTTTTTCCATGAACTAGAATGGGGGAGGCTCAATGTGTTGTATGACCTTCTCCTTTCCCGCTGTTTCTGTGCAGTCTGTGGGAAAACTCTGTAAATGTTGTCACAAGCTCTCAGATGTTAGGAAGGAGGCCGCTGCAGGGTCGACAGGACTGTGTTCCCATTCCCTTTTCTGACACTGATGCTGAGGCCGGATGTTCTGTCCGGTTTCATCCTTTCAGACCTCGGAGTAGTTTGATACAAATGAATTCCTTGCTTGGACGTTTCAGAGACCATTGAAATGTTTATCACATGTTAGCGTCTTTGGAGTCACTTTTAGGCCAGCCCAGGAAATCACGGGGGATTCACTTCCTAAAAGTATATTGGAGAAGGAAATTCTGTTTACAATCGATATTGGCTTCAAGGTCACTGTTACTGACACCAGATTTTAGATCTCGATATTTTATTAATTGTCTTTAACTTCCACCCGCTGCCAGAGCGTTAGTCTGGTCTGGATTAGTAATCCAGTAACATTTCCTCAACAGCACCATCTCCACATGGGGACCTATTGGAAACCACACTGAGCTGGTTGTTTCTGTGCTGCTAGACAGCTCTGTCAAAAAGAACTCCCACCAATTTGACTGTCATGATGGGACTGAGGAGGTGGTAATTGGTCAGATTGTAATTATTCCCGTTTTAGGGGATGGGATTTAGCCGAATAATTATCCACATTACCATGGAGATGTCAGACTTGGAGCTGGAATGAAGCAGCTTCCCCAGGGACGTGGCTTGCTGTGCAGCACAAGTCTTCAGTCCTATTGCAGGAATGGAGTCAGGACCTATTGTCTGTGTCGTATCTACTGTGCTCACCTATTTCTTCATGTCACGTGCAGCGAATCAAATTGGTTGAAGACTGGCATCTGTGATCCAATGGGCATCATGATGAGGGTGAGGTGTATCATCGACTCCACACTTCTGGCAGAGGATGGTGCAGATAAAACATCCTTCTCTTTTACACTGATGTGCAGGTCTGTTCCATTATTTAGTATGGGGATGTTTGTGGAGCCCTCTCCTCCAGTCATTTGTTTAATCGTCCATTATCATTTATGATTGAATGTGACAGGACTGCAGAGCTTCAATCAGATCTGTTGGTCAAGTCCGGTAGCTTTAATGAGTTAGCATCAGGTTAAAGTTCATGTGCTTCTGACTCTGACATGTTCACCCACACTCGTCACTGAGCCATAGATAGTGTTGATAGTAATGACAGACTGAGGTGTTACCCTGGCAAAAAGTTACAGGTTGTGGTTGAATGCAAGTCTGCCTCTCCTGATGCTGTGGTTTCCAGCTGCAATATCTGCAATGCAATTCTGTTGTCTGTTCCCCAATTCTCACTGAGACCCATTCACCCATCAGCCCTGCACTCAGTGACCTAACCTGGTTTCTGATGTGGAAATACTTCCATTTTCAAACTCTCATTCTACTGAGGGTCTTTCTCCCCGGGTCTTGCTTCCAATCTGACACATTCTGCAAAAGCATTTAACTGATCTTATTTCAAATATTTAATTCACCTGAATCTTTTTCCTTGAGAAATGCCATCTTCTGTGTTTAAAGTGAATGTGTTTCCTCTGATTCTCTCCCTGACCATGATTAAGACCTCTGTAGTGTCAGCGATGCCAGCCTCATGTAGTTTCAGAGCCAATTAATTCTCTGGATTCCCAATCATCTTCACACATTGCATGTTTTCTCTTTTGGTTTGATGCCTTGTAACTCATGGCTGCCTTGTCCTCCCATGAGTATGTTTCATGTGCTTGGGGTTGCATTTCTGGTATTATCTTCCAAATTATCCCCACAAACTTCTGCTATTGCGGCTCCACGGTCTTTCCTGCTCAGCTCCCCTTCCAATTAAAACTGGTCAGCTCCTCCCGCATGTCTTTGTAGTTACATTGTTTAATTATAACCACATTACATCTTGAAGAGAGCATTGCGTATAAACTGAAAGAAGGAGTTTTGAGAGATGGGCCACGAAGAATAATTGGTGGATTTCTTAACTAGATACAAAGAGAGAACGAGAGAGAGAAAGGATATAGATATGGAGATGTGGAAAATGAGAAAACTATATTATCGAAAGAAGTAGATATACTTCCCTCAATGTTTTGGCAATGCCTGTGTCCTGTGGTCCTTTGTCCAGTGCACGTACAACAGAGCAATATGTTCAAATGCTGGGTCTGATGCCTAAACATTTCTCTCCAACAATGTAACAGACACTAGCTTTGGAAAGAACCCAGCAGGCCAACATAATTAATTCCTGGTAGAAAGGGGATTAACTGAAATAAGTTGGGAAACCAGAACCAAGAATTTATAACACACATCCTGATAAGAATGAGAGACTAGAGTTGGGAATCCCAGAAAAGGGGGAAAGTTGAGAGAAAGGGAAGGTATCACTTCAGATGAGGATCAAATAATGTTTTAATGCTTTATAAATTTTATACATCGTGTGCATCCCTTTTCGTTAACTGTGTCTCCGTTGTTCATTCAGACTGTGTTGTACACATGTGAACAATCTTCCTTATCTCAACACACACTGATTAAACAGTGTATGGAAAATCATTTTTCCTCCATTTCAGTCTGCCCTGTTTTCATGCTAGCAGGATATATGAACACCAACTGGACACCAAAAGACATGACCCACTCTCACTAGTTTCCATACATACAGAAAAAAGGACACCACGTTGACTGTGACAACACACACTTCCTAGGACAAAGCCACGCATGGAAGTTCTTAGAAGCATGACATTCTAGCCAGAAGTACATCAATAAACACATCAATTTAAATCCTATCTACCTTCCCTTGAACAAAAAAACTGGAAATGACATCACGCAACTTACGAAACCAAGACCTAGAAATAGAAAGACACGACATACCACCAGTGTGTCACCAGAGACTCTCACTGATAATGTTACCCATTCATGGTGATGAAACATCTGAAAACAAACCTTCAAGCTCAGCGAGTTAACATGCATACTTATAAATTGTTATTTTTCTCTTAATCATGGAATTTGTGACTACTTTGTCACTCATGTTTTAACAGATAACGAGGTGAGGTGAGCTTTTCTGGGTGTGTGGTTTTAATTAACAGAGGGGTTCAACATCGACATCATAACAGTTTGAGGGCTTGTCGTATGGGATTTAGACAGATTTGAACAGATTTGAGGTACAAAAGGATCCAGTAAATTCCATCACTTGGCAGTTAGTGACCGAGATCTTCTAATAAAACAGGTGAGAAAATTCATTTAATTTTGTTTCCTTGTGTTTTGGGTAATTTAAAAGAAATGGCTTTTAATATTACTAAAGAGGTTCTGAGGTTTGAAGGTGGTACCCAAATTTGACAAAAAAGTGTAGAAAGACAAAGGAAGGGCATACTTTTAGAATTAACACGTAGATTAGAATTGGGTTTCACCAGAGACAAAAGGAAAGCTGTCACCATAATGGAGTTGGTCAAGCACTTTGATGTATCAGAGAAGCAGGTAACTGCAGTCGAGTTCGAAAAAACTTAAATTGCAAATATGACAACTGCAGTTAGAAGATAAAGAGAGAGACTGAAAGAGAGAATATAGTTAAAGAGAAAGAGAGGAAAAAGGAAGAGAGGGAGAATTTGAAATTCAGAAGTTTGGAATGAGATGAGAAAATTAAATTAGCAGGATGAAAATGAAGGGAGAATGTAGGGATGTATACAACTATGTTAACACATTGCCATATTTCGGTGCGAAAAATGCCAAAACCGTTTTTATTTCATTTGCGAAATTGTCTTGGCAGATGGCATGTCCAGTGAACCTGTGGGTAATGGTAGTTCAGACTAAGCTGGTGGCTACAGCTTGAGAGGTATGTGCAGTGCTGTCACATGAGGGAGCAAGAGATTATGCAGTTGTCAAACAGGCTATTTTGAGTGCATATGAATTGGTACTAGAAGAATATAGACGGTGGTTCAGAAATATAGAGACGGAACCAGGTCAGACTTATATTGAGTTTGAAAGAATTAAACACAGTCATTTTGATCGATGGGTGCAGGCCTTAAAAATGGATAAGACCTGTGAGGCTCGAAGGGAGATTATTCTGCTGGAGGAGTTTAAAGACTCACTTCCACAGACAGTAAGAATTTATGTGAATGAACAGGAAGTTCAAGAAGTGAGAAGCGCAGCAGAAATGGCAAGTGAGTATGCGTTGGTGCATGAGATGAAATTTAGCTTCTGGGAAGATTTTCATCCTATGAGGGATAGAAATTGGGAGAAGGGGAGATCCTACGCTACAAAACGTAGAGAAAAGCACACTGCAAACAGTTTACCACAGGTGGAAAAACAAGTCCAAGGAGTTGAAAGGAAGTGAAAGGCCTCAGGTGTTCACACAATAACGTAGTGGAACACATAAAAATAACAGTACCGATGGTTTAAGAAGGGCACTATGAAAAGTGTTTTCACTGCAGTAAGCTGGGAAAAACAGTGCTGGGGATTCAAGGAAGACACTTTGGGAAAAATGTTATGAAGGAGTTTAAGCCAGTGGCATTAGTGAAGCTGGTAAAGGAGACCCCAAGTGGAACCGAGGAGCTGCAGGAGAGTGCACAGCCTGGACAGGGGCTGGGTATGGAGGCAATGCCTGGTCTCGATAAAGAATTCCTTAAGAAGGAAAACCGGGGTGTGGGGGGAGGACGATAGTTATAATTTTCCAAGATACGGGATCTGCTCAGTCTCTCATAGTTGAGAAGTAAGGGGACGGAAAGGCACAACAGATCAGGCAGCATTCGAAGAGCAGGACAATCGACACATCAGGCATAATCCCATCGTCAGGAATGTGGCGGGGGGACAAGGGGCTGAAAGATAAACAGGAGGGTACGAGCTGGGCTGGCAGGAGGGTCACTGGGAGGGCGATAGGATCTCCCCTTCTCCCAATTTCTATCCCTCATAGGATGAAAATCTTCCCAGAAGCTAAATTTCATACCTCTCAAGCTGAAGATGTAGGTGGGAGTGATGGTGATAGGGTGGAGGGGAGGGTGGAGTGGATAGGTGGGAGGGAAGATAGACAGTTAGCACAGTTCAAGAGGGTAGAGCTAAGTTGAACGGTTGGATGTGGGGTGAGGATGGGGAAGGGGAGATTCGGAAATTGGTGAAGTCAACGTTGATGCTGTATAGTTTGAGGGTTCCAGCTGTCCTACCACCGATCCACTTCACCCTCCTCTCCGACCTTTCACCATCAGATATCACCTGCATCTACTGATCGCCTTCCAAGCTCCCTTCCACCCAGCTCCACCCCAACCCTCCTATTTAATTCTCAGCCGCTTTCCCCCTCCCTTACCCCCCACTTTCCTGATGAAGGACTTGCGCCTGAAACGTCAACTCTCCTGCCCCTCAGATACCACCTGCTGTGCTTTTCCAGCCCCACACCTTTCAACTCTGATCTTCAGCATCTGCAGTCCTCACTTTCCCTTCGCCCCTAATAGTAAGCGATGAAAATAGTTTCACTCTTTCTGACATGTTACTCAAGAGCGTGATAATTTGTGGAATGGGGACAGAAATTAAGCATTCCCTTGTGTAACATCAAGTTGGAGTGCCTAGTCAAGGTTGGGGAAGTAACAGTGAGAGTGAGTGACAGAGTGTCAGTTCCAGGAATACAGTTTGTTCTTGGGAATTATTTAGCAGGATCCAAGGTGGGAGAGGCACCCCTTGTGGTGGAGAAGCCAAAGTAAGACCAGGGAACAGGCCAATTAAAAGAAAAATACCCAGGGATTTTTCCCGACTGTGTAGTAACAAGATCCCACTGTCATAAGTTACAGCAGGAAGGAAAACCGAAAGAAAAAGCCAAAGGAGTTGATGCACGGAATATTCAGGCTAAAGCATTTCTAGTGGCTGGAATGCACAAGGACATGGTTAATTTTTGTTGTACATCATACATTCCAAATGGTAGGTCGGTCACAGGCAGTAATAAAACCAGCAACGTTGTTGCCAATTCCTGTATTCGAAGAACCTGTCAAGTGGGTTATGATTAGTTGTGGAGCTCCCATTTCCAAAATAAAAGTGGAAACCAATATCTGCTGATCATAATGGATGTGTCTACCCGATTTCCAGGGATAATTCCATTATGGAGTGTTAAGGCAAAAAGGGAAGTAGAGGAGTTGGTAGCTTTCTTTACTCACTGTGGGCTACACAGTGTGATTCTGTCAGACCAAGGGTCTCATTTTACCGATCAGCTGTTTAAGGGCGTCATGGATAGCTTCAGCATGCAGCAGTTTAAATCAAGTGCATCGTATCCAGAATCCCAGGGGGCTTTGGAAAGTTGGCATTAGATGCTGAAGACAATATTAACGGTGTACTGTCAGAATTACTCGAATGATTGGAATAAAGGCGTTTCATTATATTGTTTGCCATTAGAGATGCCCCAAATAAATCTACTCACTTTACTTCCTTTGAGTTAATATTCGTACATGAAGTTAGAGGTCCTTTGAAATTAATTAAATATAAATTGACAGGACCGAAGTCGGCGATCTCACACCTGGATTATGTATCTGAGGTGAGGGAGAGTTTAGATGGAGTAGGTGAGTTTGCTAAACAGTATCTGAAGAGGGCACAGTTTTGATTGAATCAGGTGGCAGATAAAAACTCTGAAACTTTGACGATTTCCCGTGGGGATGAGGTATTAGTATTGCCACCAGTGGAAGGAATCCCTTCAAAGCCAGGTTTAGTGGCCCCTTTCAAATTAAAAAAATGTTGAGTCTAACAGTTAAACTATCTGGTAAAGCTACTGGATATGACAAAAAATGTTAGAGAATGTCATGTGAATGAATAGTGCTCCAGACACATTGAAAACTGAGGAACAGAGTTGTGACCAGATGAACAAATGGTGCATTTTATCTGTATGATGTAGTGATCTTTAGCAAGTGATTTGAAAGCTCACATGTTACAGTTGGCAGAGCATGTTGAACGATTACAAGAAGCAAACTTGGTAATAAACTTAAAGAAAACAGAATTCACGAAGGCAGAGGTGAAATTCTTGGGACATGACTTTGGAAATGGAAGGTTGCCCCCATGGAACACAAAGACGAAGGGCTTTGAGGAAATTCCACGACCATCCTCGAAGAAAGAGGTGCTTCGATTTTTGGAACTGAGTGGATTCTATCGGAAGTTTGTTGCAAACTTTAGCAGCGTATTGGCACCACTGATGGATTTATTAAAGAACAACACAGAATCATGGTGGACAGAACAATGCCAGGAGGTTTTTGAGAATCTTAAAGCAGGATTAATCACCACACCCGTTTTAACTGCACGAAATATTTTGAAAATCTTGGAAAATTGTATTTGATACTAGGGATATAGGGCCCGGAGATGTACTGATACAGAAAGATGATGATGGAATTGAATGGCCAATTGGGTACGTCGATACTTGTCAATATCCACCAGAAAGAAACACAAAATTTCCATTATTGAAAAAGAATGATTAAGTTTCGCACTGGACTGACAATATTTTAATGTTTATATGACAAAAAAAATGTTGGAGATGATTGTGGATAACGACAAACCTCTCGCATTTTTTTGAATATTTAAAGACCAGAATATGAGAATATTTATTTGGAGTCTTATCTTACCGACTTTAAACTTACAAAATGTACATGCTGTGGGTCCTAAAATGTGATAGCAGATGAGTTATCGCAGATTTAGAGGAAAAAGTTTAGATAAGTTTTGACTTATTGCAGTGTTATATATGTGTGCAGAATTAATATGTATGGTATAGCTGAGGTTAATACTTTTGTAATTCATAATAATGGAATTAAGAATGAGAGGAAAAGAAATGAAGCCATCTTTTCATTCTGCTGGTTCATGTTCTTTTTCTGAAGGGAGGAAGCCTAAAGCATGTCCGGTCCCTTTAAGACAGAATGGGTTTTGCTCAATTGAAAGTACTGCCACAGATGCCAGCAAAAGGTCAGCCTGTTCCACGTGTCACCATCAGCTGGGAAATGGATACCTGAGTTTTGGTTGCTGTTTTGACAATTCAAATACAACGAAAGAGTTTAAATAAAGCTCAGGATACTAGAAGCCAATGGAATTTGAATATTATTGTTGGACACCTGGAAAGCAATCAAATTATGAGAATCATTATATCATGGGGAGTATATAAACCCAGCATTTTGAACACTAGAGGGAGAACTACTGCCACCCAACAGCAGAGTAACTGCTGTAGAGCAGGAGTGCTAACTGGCCATCTCAAACACTTTCAATCAATGATACTTGCCCATGTAAAAGCTACTTTCAATTGAAAAAAAAACATGACCCAAGGAAATCAGCAGCTGGAAGAGTGAACACAGCAGGGAAGATGGATTCCGTGTGGTTTTGAGATTGTAATGTTTAATATGTGGGTTGTTGGACGAGCATTGTTTACAGAGTTGGAGTCAGATAGTAAGTAGTTAAGAAAAGAGGGACTTGTATTTGTGAATAGTTGTTGTTTAGTGTTCACTATTAAAGTTAAGAAACTAACTTGTTATTTTTTGTTTAAATAGTGGAATGTAGGAGATCTGTGTCACTCATATTTTAACAGATTATGAGCTGAGGTGAGCTTTTCTGGATGTTTGGTTTCAATTAACAGAGGGGTTCGACTCCACTTTGTAAATCTCCATCCACGCTAACCCCATTTCCCTGCAGTTGGCCCATGTCCTTCCAGTCCTTTCCGATCCACATATTTATCCAAATGCTTTTGAAATGTTGTTAATGTACCCCCCTCAACCACATCTGCTGGCAGCTCATCCATGTATCAGCCTCTGTGTAAAGAAGTGGCCCCTCAGGTTCCCTTTTATTCCTTCCCCTTTAACCTTAATCTGATCCCCTCTAATCCTCGATTCTCTAAATCTTGGAAAGAGAAAGAGAGCATTAACCCTATCGGTAACCCTCGTGATCTTATACAGCTCTATAAGGACTCCCTCAGTCTCCTACAAGCAAAAGAAAATGTCCTAGCTTGTCCAAACTCTCCCTATAACTCAGACCATTGGGTCCTGGCAACGTCTTTCTAAATTTCTTCTGCACTCTTTCTAATTTAATAACATCCTCCCTATAGCAAGGTGACAAAACTGAACACAATACTCCAAGTGCGGCCTTCCCAAAGTCCTGTGTAACTGCAACATAAATTCCCAACTTCTATATTCAATGTCCTACCTGATGAAGGCCGATATGCCAAAAGCCTTCTTCACTGCCCTGTTTACCTGTGATTCCACTCTTAGAGAACCGTGCACCTGAACGCTAAGGTCTTTCTGCCCACTGCACCCCTTAAGATCCTCCCATTCACCATGAAACTCCTACCTTGATTTGAATTTCCAAAATGCAAGACCCCACACTTGTATATTAAATTCCATTTGCCATTTCTCGGCCCACTTCCCCACCTGATTAAGGTCCTGCTGCAATTTCTGATAAACTTCCTCACTGATCACTCTCCCACTTACTTTAGTGTCATCTGCAAACTTACTAATCATACCTTGTACATTCTCAACCAAATCATAGATAACAAACAGCAATGGAACCAGCCTCCAGTCTGACAAGCATCCTTCCACTAAACCCTCTGCGTCCTACCATCAAGCCAACTGTGTATCCAATTGACCAGTTCCCGCAGTATTCCACGTGATGTAACCTTCCTGAGCAGCCTGCGATGTGGAAACTTATCAAAGGCCTTACTGAAATGCATAGAGACTACATCCACCGCTCTGTCCTCATCATCTTTGCTGGTTACTTCATCAAAGAACGCTAGCAAATTTGGGAAGCATGATCGCCCACTCATAAGTCTATGCTGACTGCTCCGAATCAAACTCTGTGCAAGTAATGGGTGCAGTCAATGGTATGCTGTTCTTCATTGTAAGATGATTCGAGTACATAAGTAAAGCCATCTTCCTGCTGTTGTCGAGCCTTGCTGAGAGAGCGTTTGAGGCACTCTCTACAGAGTTGATTTCCTTTGTAAGGAATGATCTTCTTACCACAGACACGGATGATGGTAACATGAGGATAGAGTGAATAAGCTGAGTGTTTTATCTGTCGAGCTGTGAGAGATGAAGAAATGCTGATACTGAAATACAAGGAGTGGCAGCGATCACTTATTTGCAAAGGAGACATTGAGAAATTCCATACTTTACCCAGGATTGATTGGTTTGATTTATTGTCACGTGTACCTCAGTACAGGGAAACACTTTATTTATGAGCAGTGGAGGCAGATCATAGTAAGCATGGCCAGGCAGATCATAGGGTGGAAATAGACTTGGACAGAATAAAGCATACAGGTTACACTGAACAGGATGTGCACTAGACAAGATCAACATGAGCAAGATCAGCATTATTTGAACTTAGAGAATCCATTCATCAGTCTAACATGACTTTCCTAATAGTTTATAGGCCTAAATTAACTCTCGAGGAGAAAGTGAGGTCTGCAGATGCTGGAGATCAAAGTTGAAACTTTATTGCTGGAACAGCACAGCAGGTCAGGCAGCATCCAGGGAACAGGAGATTCGACGTTTCGGGCACAGGCCCTTCTTCAGGAATCATTCCTGAAGAAGGGCCTGTGCCCGAAACGTCGAATCTCCTGTTCCCTGGATGCTGCCTGACCTGCTGTGCTGTTCCAGCAATAAAGTTTCAACCTAAATTAACTCTCCCCATGTTATTGTGCAGTCGGCGTGTGAACGTACTGAACGTCAGGTTGCTCACAATCCCCAACAGCAGCCACAATACTTTCCATCTGAAACAGGTAGCCATTCTAACCAGCTTCCACCCTACATAGAGAACAAGAGGCTGGCTTCTCGGAGATGAAAGATGCCTTCTTGTGACTTCACACAAGACATATGGCTTCCCTCCTCATCACTAGAAAGCCATGTTAAAGTCCCACGTGTGTATCATAAGCAATGGAGCCAAGAGGAGCAACATGTCCCAGTCTGTCTGTCCAGCCTCTGCTCCACTTGTTCATCATGTTAGAGCATCAATTAGGAGACAGTGAGGTCTGCCGATGCTGGAGATCAGAATAGAGACTGGATTGCTGGAAAAGCACAGGAGGTCAGGCAGTATCCGAGAAGCTGGAGAATTGATGTTTTGGGCAGAAGCTGTTCATCAGAAATCAGCATCAATTATTTCATTCTGTCCCTGTGTAAGTGCGTTGAGGGAGAATGGCCTCCTCCTGTTCCTGTATAAGTGGCTCAAAGGGCTGAATGGCCTCCTCCTGTTCCTGTGTAATAGACTCAAGGGGCTGAATGGCCTTATCCTATTGCTGTGTCAGTGACTTAACGGACTGACTGGCTTCTTCCTCGTCCAATTGGACAGGGCCATAGGCCTGATTGGGTTACCCCTGGTTCCTGTTTGACAGCTCGATGTGCTGACAAGTGTGATGATGCTGTAGCTTTAAGAAGTTATTTTGTTCTGGATTCTTTTAAGAGAGAGATTGAGCGATAGTTACCAAGCTGGCTAGTTAAGACCACTGGAGTAAACAACTAGGGAGGCCTTGGGTTTATTTTAATGCAGCCTGAATGGGTGTGGCCAGCTCTCACAGATTAGGGTCTCTGGGTTTTGGTTTCTCAGTAACATCAGAAACTGTAGGGGTCTCCACAGAGTTGGAAGCTTCAGTGACTATCTCCTGGCTGCTAATCTCTCTGAATTTTCTCTTGATGCTGTTTTTAATTCCTGAATTGGAGAAATGTTTGTGACAATCTGTGTCTGATTATTCCTTTTTGCCGGGGGTTGTTTTTATGTGACTTTCCTATATTGGAACTGTTCACCAGTAATAGTTCCTAGATCTATTATTCTGTTAACTTGGCCAATAAAATTAAGTTATTCTAAATTCCCCTTTCTTTGGTTTCATTTTATCTTCTGTGTTAAAATAAATGGTGTTTTGCTTCATACAGAGTAGTTTGACCAGTCACATTGCACCTGGGACAGACAGTTTACATTTCCTTTAAAGTATGAAAACATTAGAGTTTAGGTTCCCGCCTTCAAATATTTTCCAGGCGCTCTGGTGTGGTCCATCACACTAGACTCCTTATTATCCTGAGTAATTGGCTGGAGGCACTGAATGGGCTGTCCCTGTTCTTCTCCAATAGAGTCAATGGGCTGAATGACTTCCTCATATTCCTGTGAAACTAGCGTGAGGAGCTGAATGAACTCTTGTTTTACTGTGGCAATGTGCAGTGTCAGGCAGTGCTGTTACATGAATGTTACAGACACTTTAACAGCACACGCCTCAATGGAATCTGGGTCTTGCTGCTCTTGGACACAGACCAGTTCAGGAGCTGACGGGGGACAAAATGTTCTGAACATTGTGGAATCTTCAGTGACCATCCCCACTTCTGATCTTATGGTGGGGAGCGCGGGGGCGGGGAGACATTGATGAAGCAGCTGAAGATGTTTGTGAAGAGGAAGCTACCCTGAGGATCTCCCACAGAGGTGACCCAGGACTGAGATGATGAACATCTTCCTTTGTGCCATGTTTGACTCCAAACACTGGAGAGATTACTCTGATTCCCATTAAGTCCAGTTTTTTTAAGCTCCTTGATGTCAACAGAAGTTAACCACTGCCTTGATATCAGGGCCAGTCATTTTTACCTGAACCCTTGAGCCAACCTCTTTTGTTCATATCAATAGATCATGATATAGGAGCAGCAAGTGTTTTCTTCAAACAGGTTGTATTGAATGTCAGGATTTCTGTTTTCAAGAGTGTTCCAGGAGCTAGATGACTGAAAGTATTTGAAGAGGGGGTAGATGGAAATTGACCTGTCAGAGAGTTGAGGGATATGAAGAATTGGGTATGAAAGAGGATTTGAGGCCAGGAGCAGATCAGCCATGATCTTAGTGAAGGCAAGGCAGGCTTGAGGGATGAATGACTGCCCCTGTTGCTGATGTTCTCACATTCTGTTATTGGAAAGTTAGTGGGTGTTATTTTCATGAATGTTCTGTTATTGCATATTGCAGACAGGGAGACCAGAGGATTTTATGAGCCATCTCTGGGTGAGGTATGGGGGCCGTATTCACAATGAATCTGGGTCTACAACATGACCAACAAATGGTGCATAAGTTGCAGAGAGGGGAAGCTCTGTGAAGAAAGATGAGGGGCCTCTTTCATCCCCAGCCTGGGTTTTCCAATTACATTTCCCAAATCACCTCAGTGTGTGTGAAAGTCTTGAGAAGCTGAATGGTCTCCTCTGTTTGTGTGCACCAGGTTATAGGAGTAAGTGGCCTCCAACTGTTCCTGTCTAGCAGGTGTGAGGGGCTGAATGGAACACAGGAACATGGGATTGAGGGAAGGAGTGGGTCATTAGACACTTCGAGCCTTCTCTACCAGACACTAAGATTGTGGCTGATCAGGTTGTGGTCTCAGCCCCACTTTCCTGTCTGCGTCCCATTATGCATGACTCACTTCCCTGTCAAATATTTTACTAACTTAGCTTGAATGGTCCTGTCAGAATTATTCGTCATCCCTCTTGTAGACTCAGAGAGTCATGCAGAACGGAAACAGACCCGTTATTCCAATCTGTTCACTCCGATCAGATATCAAATCTGATCCAGTCCCATTTGCCAGCATTTGGTAAATATCCCTCCTCTTTCAGATACTTTTTAAATGTGCGATTGTAACCGCCATCACCACTTCCTCTGACAGCACTTTCCGTACACACACCACTCTCTGTGTGAAACATTTACCCTAAGGTCATCTGGACTCCCCTATGCTGGGAAACAGAACATGGCTGTTCAGAATATCCATGCCCCTGATGACTTTATAAAGCTCTATAATGTTACCCCTCAGCGTCTGGCACTCCGGGGGAAACACCTCAACCTAACCAGCCTCTCCCTAAAACTCAAATCCTTCAGTCCTGCACCATCCGTGTAAATCTTTCCTGCAGCCAACCGAGTTGTATGCAGTATTCTTAAACTGGCCTCACCAGTATCGTATACAGATGCAACATTGCACCCAACCCCTATACTCAATGCTCTGACTGATTAAGGCAAATATGCCAAATGTGTTCTGCATCATACTGTCAACCTGCGACTCCACTTTCAAGGAACAATGTACCTGCAGCCCTAGGTCCCTTTGTTCCACAACACGCCCCAGGACCTTACCATTAAGTGTATAGTTTCTGCCCTGAGTTGCCTTCCCAAAATGCAAAACCTCGTATATATCTAAATTAAACTTCATCTGTCACTCCTTGCCCCTTTGTCCCATCTAATTGTGGTCTCATTGTACTCTGAGATAATCTACTATTTCACCTTTCTGATGGCATCTGTAAACTGGCGAACTATGCCTCCAATATTCATCTCCCAATCCTTGATATAAATGATGAAGTGCAGCGAACTCAGTACTGGCTCTCGCCGCACACTGCTGCTCACAAGCCTCCAGTCTGAAAAATATCCCTCTTCCTTGGAGCCAATTGTGACTCGCTTCCCCTGTATCCCATGTGACCGAAACTTCCTAATCTGCCTACCAATCGGAATGTTGTCAACACTTCGCTGAGGTCCATGTAGACAATGTCTACCAAACTGCCTTCAAACGTTTTCTTTGTCACCTCTTCATAAAACTCAATCAAATTAATGAGACATGATTTCCCATGCAGAAATCCACGTTGACGACTCTGATAAGTCCTTGCCTTCCCAACTGTATGTAAATCCTGTCCCTGAGAATCCCCTCCAACAACTCCCCCACCACTGACATCAGGCTCACCGGTCTATAGTTACCCTGCTTTTTGGGTCACTGTTTCCTTTTCTCGTCCCACTCCTCCACTGCTCACAACAAATGTTAGATGTAACCAGGTCGGTGATATGGCCGATGATATCGGTCTCAGACTGGGTCAGGGTCAGTTTTAGGAACAAGTCGGGCTAATTTCTTTAATCAGCTGAAATAGCACGTTTATGATCCAGAGCAATGTCACTCAAACTATGATGGAAAGATGAATGGCAAACGGTTTGGATATTAGAAATAAAGAATCGATATTTCCCTTTCTAAAAACACTAGCGCATGCACACGCACACGCGCAGGAAGATGTGTTGGGTAGGCCAGAGGTTATTAAGGTGGACAAATCACCAGGACCGGATGGGATCTATCCCAGGTTGCTGAGGGAGGCGAGAGAGGAAATAACTGGGGCCCTGACAGATATCTTTGTTGCATTCTTAAAAACAGGTGATGTGCCGGAGGACTGGAGGGTATCTTATGTTGTCCCCCTGTACAAGAAGTGTAGTAGGGATATTCCGGGGAACTACAGACCAGTGAGCCTGACGTCAGTGATGGGAAAGTTGCTCTAGAAGGTACTGAGAGATAGGATCTATTTATACTTAGAAAATAATGAGCTTATCAGTGACAAGCAATATGGTTTTGTGAAGGCGAGTTTGTGCCTTACCAAATTAATAGAGTTGTTCGAGGAAGTGTCCAATTAATAGCTGAAGGAAGTGCTGTTAATGTCATATACATGGACTTTAATAAGATATTTGATAAGGTTCCCCATGATAGACTAATGGAGAAATTGAAGTTATATGTTGTGCAGGGTGTTCTAGCGAGGTTAATAAAGAACTGGTTGGGAAACAGGAGACAGAGAGTAGTAGTTGAAGGGAGTTTCTCAAAATGGAGAAAGGTGACCAGTGGTGTTCCACAGGGGTCAGTATTGGGGCCATTGTTGTTTGTAATATATATAAATGATCTGGAAGAGGACATTGTTGATATGATCAGCAAGTTTGCAAATGACACGAAGATTGGTGGAGTAGCAGAAAGCACAAGGGACTGTCAGAGAATACAGGAGGATATAGATAGACTGGAGAGTTGGGCGGAAAAGTGGCAGATGGCTTTCAATCCAGACCAATGTGGGGTGATGCATTTAGGCAAGTCTAATTCTAGAGCGAATTATACAATGAACGGAAGAACCTTGGGAAAAGTTGATGGGCAGAGAGATCTGGGAGTGCAGGTCCATTTTACCCTGAAGGTTGCTGCACAGGTGGATAGAGTGGTCAAGAAGGCATACGGTATAGTTGCCTTCATTGGACGGGGTACTGAGTATAAGAAGTGGCAAGTCATGTTAACATTGTATAAGACATTGGTTTGGCCGTATTTCGAATACTGTGTACAGTTCTGGTCGCCACATTACCAAAAAGATGTGGACGCTTTGGAGAGGGTGCAAAGGTTTACGAGGATGCTGCCTGGTATGGAAGGTGCTAGCTATGAAGAAAGGATGAGTAGGTTAAAAAAAGAAGATTGAGGGGGAATCTGATTGAGGTTTACAAAATCATGAAGGGTATAGACAGGGTGGATAGAGACAAGCTTTTTTCCCAGGGTGAAGGATTCAGTAACGAGGGGTCACGGTTTCAAGGTGAGAGGTGGAAGATACACTCGGCAAGTACTTCACACAGAGGTTGGTGGGCATTTGGAACGCTTTGCCAGCAGAGGTGGTAGAGGCAGGCAAGACAGATTCATTTAAGATGCATCTGAATAAATGCATGAGTAGATGGGGAGCATACAGGTGCTTAGGAATTGACCGACAGTTTTCGACAGTAGATTTGATCGGCTCAGGCTTGAAGGGCCGAAGGGCCTGTTCCTGGGCTGTAAATTTTCTTTGTTCTTTGGACTCGCGCGCACACACACACACACACACGCACACACACACCCGATAAACAAAATCTCAGCAATTTCAAGTTGAAAGAACTTTGCCCAGATATTAGTGTAACTCATGACAAAAGTAAAAATTGAGAGATTGTCCAAAATGTTATTCTGCTTCTGAAGATATTCTAATCGCACAAGCTGCTAGCAATGGGACTTCATCCTGAAACAGTTGGATTTGGCTGACTTCCCTTTGCATTAGGCAGTGAGGAGATTCCAATGAATTCTGGTCAGGGATCGCCCAAAGAGTAGCACGGAGGCTCAGTGGTTAGCACCGCTGCTTCACAGCACCAGGGACTTGGGTTTGATTCCTGCCTCGACCGACTATCTGCGTGGAGTTTGCACATTCTCTCCTGTCTGTGTGAGCTTCTAATGGGTGCTCCAGTTCCCCCCCCCCCACAGTCCAATGCTGTGCAGGTTAGGTGGGTTGGTCATTCTAAATTGTCCACAGTGTTCAGGGATTTTTAGGTTCGTCACATTAGTCAGGGGTAAACGTAGGTCTGGGAAGGTTACTCATTGGAAGGTTGGTATGTACGTGTTGGGCTGAAGGGCATGTTTCCACACTGCAGGAATTGTATAAAAACAAGAATGGTAATGATGATTGTAGAGTTTTTCTTAGCTCGCACACATTGCTGTGATGAGGAACAATGAAGGAGAGAGAGTGCAATAGGCCATTTCTTCTCAGGCAGATTACATTTTCTCCATCTCTGAGCTGAATCACACAATAATGTTATCCTCTCCCAAACTGGACCATGTGAGGTCTCCTTGTACATTGTCCAAACTATGTCTCCATCACATTCCCTGTTCCATGTAGGTGCATCATTGCTGCTGTCATACACAAAGCCATACCCATAGCAGGAAATGGTCTCGGTCAATTTGAAGATATGTTTATATGTCACTGCATCATTAAAAAATAAAACGTTTTATGTATTCAGAATACCAGTGTTAAAATAAATGCATTTTTTAACAAATACAGAAATTGCTCGAAAAGCTCGGCAGGTCTGACAGCATCCAGGTGCCTTTTACATGCTGTCGTTGTACCAGCCTCCACCACTTCCTCTGGCAGCTCATTCCATACACACACTAACCTCTGTGTGAAAAGATGCCCCTGAGACCTCACCAAAACCTTTCTCCTCTCACTTTCAACCAATGCCCTCTAGTTTTGGACGCCTCTAACCTGGGAGAAAACCCTGACTACTCACCCTATCCATGACCATTCTGATTTTATAAACCTTTACTGCTGCGAAATGTGACTCCAGTCAACACGAATCGCTGTAGTTTTCAGTCATCCTGGGCCGAAATTCTGAAATTCAATACTGACACCTCTTCCTTCTCCATCAGGTCACAATTCTAAATCCATTTTAATCAGTTTGTTCAGATGTATTACGAGACACTTCTGTGGGATTTACACCCAGACCTTTGCGCGCGGAGGTGTGTTTGCTCATCAGCCTGTTATGACCTGCTATGACATACCTCTGCAACAAGCGGGACTTGAATCCAGACCTTCTAGTCCATTGCTATGAACACTACCACATGAGTTCAGGAATTAGAATCAAAGGCAGAGTTCTGGCTCAGAGGCAGAGACACTACCCACTACACTATCATACCCAGATTTTGGGTCATATTTTTAGTGTCAGTTTTCAGCTCGGTGTGGATTTATTATAATCAGGTTACCGTTACTGAATTACACAAAACACTTTGTATTGTTAAACAAATGCAGAATATTGGTCTCAACTGTAGGATATTGAGTGCACGGGCTGTGCCATCGAAATTAACTATGAACGTTTTTAATCTTTATTATCTGTAGTCTGCAATATTAGGGAAAGAAATCCTGCAGTCACAGTCTGCACAATGAAGGATCTCGAATAGATATTTATTACTGATCACCAGTAGAGACGGAGAAAGACCATAATTCTGGCCCCAAAACACCAATCACTATTACCCATCTCTCACGTGTGTCTGCCCTCTTCGTAAAACCATGAAATGATACCAGGTCGCTGATTAATGTCCAGCCTTTCCTCCGCACTGACTGTGTCTGCAATCTGTCCCTCCTCCCCCAAACCACAAAAGGCAAATCAAGCTCAGGGTATTTGTGAAAATCAAGGCCGGAGTGTGCAGGCCTCGTGGAGACGGGGAGGGTATTTTAAAATTGAAGGGGGAAGGTGAGGACGTAGTAATATCACACACTGGGCTGAGGGGTGGCAGATGGAGTTTAGTTTGGATTCATGCAAGGTATTGGATTTGGTAAATCAAACAAGAGCAGGACCTATACAATTAAAAGTAGGGCCTTTGGCAGTGTTGTAGGATAGAGACCTAGGCTGTCAGGTATAATTCTTTAAAATTTGCATCTCATATAGACAGTGCTGTTAAGAAGGTGTCTAACACACTTGTCTTCATTGGTCAGACCTTTGAGTATCGGAATTGGGACGTCATGCAATACTGTGTCCAGTCTGGTTACCCTGCCCGCTCATTCCATAGGCACACCACCCTCTGGGTGAAAGAGCTGCCCCTCAGGTCACTTCTAAATGTTCTCCTCTCACCTTAAGCCTATGTCCTCTAGTTTTGGTCCCCCCCACCCTCAGAAAAGGACTTGAATATTCACTTTGATATTATTGACCTTGACATTATTAAGCTGGAGGGGATTGAGAAGAGATTAACCTGGATGTTGTTGGAAATGGAGGGAGTGAGCTATAAGGAGAGGCTGGGTAGGTTGGCACATTTTTCACTGGAGAGGATGAGATTAAGGGGTAACTTTACAGAGGTTTATAAAATCATGAGGGGTACAGATAAGCTGAAGGGCTGATGTATTTTCCCTAGAGTGGGGGGATTCAAGACTGGGGGGTGATTTAATGTGTGCAGAAAAAGATTTACAAAAGTCATGAAAGGCAATTATTTTAGACAGAAGATGGCTTGTGTGTGGAATGAACTTCCAGAGGAAGTGGTAAAAGCAGGGACAGTTACATCGTTTAAAGGACATTTAGATCAGTACATGGATAAGACATCAGCTTGGATGGTGCTGTGGGCAGCTGCCCTCTCTCTCCCCCTCTCTGAATGAATACCTGTTCGTTTTCACCCTCTGCCACTGTCTATGCAGTGGCGTGTGGAGGCCAGCAGAGGGTGGCATTGCATCACTTTAAACACCACAGAGACTGCCAGGCATGCCCCACATAGAGACACACAGAGCAATTGTTCGGACACGGCGTGAAGCACATCTCGTAACTTAACCTAAATATGAAGAAATGCTCAATTCACATCATAAAAGATAAAAAAATATGAGTGGCAGAGAAATCCCAAATTCCACTGTTTAAATAAAAACATCAATTTATTTTTAACTCTGAAAGTGAAAATTTTACATCAACTGTTCACAACTCTGAGGCCCCTTTCTCTAAATTGCTTATTAACTGCCTACAGCTCTATAGCAATATACTGTTTCAAAAAGATATGTTTCGTATGAGAAGGTACTTTTGATAGAGAGTCTTTCCTAATCTCTTTGATCTGTGTTGATGGCATTTGCTCTGTCTGCAATTTTCAAAATGCCTGCATTTTTAATACCCACAACATTGTATTATCTCATTGGTTCGATTTTCGAAAAACAATAATTTCAAACTTGATTTGGTTTTAGTATCCTGGGGCATAATTTAAACTGATTGGTAAAATTAAAATTGTTGTCCAAAGAGCAACTACTCAGGGATCTATTTCCCAACCAGGTTTGACATATTTTCAGTTGTCGTTGACACTCTGGGTCTGCCATCCTTTCATACCACAGGTGCTTGGCAGCTCTCAGTTCAGAACAACATTCACTCTCTCTTAAAGGTACAGTACACACTTTCAACTTCACATTAATACCCTGTTTTCAATGAAGATAGGTGGAGCCTATCCAGATTTCTCTTGCTACGTGGCTTGTCAATATTTCATTCACACTGTGTCATGTGTTTCAGGACTTTTGTTGTTCCATTGACAGCATGTCATTATTCGACTCTGTCCCTGGGAATATAGCAATAGACAATAGACAATAGGTGCAGGAGTAGGCCATTCTGCCCTTCGAGCCTGCACCACCATTCAATATGATAATGGCTGATCATCCTTAATCAGTATTCTGTTCATGCCTTATCTCCATAACCCTTGATTCCACTATCCTTGAGAGCTCTATTCAACTCTTTGTTCAATGGATCCAGAGACTGGGACTCCACTGCCCTCTGGGGCAGAGCATTCCACACAGCCACCACTCTCTGGGTGAAGAAGTTTCTCCTCATCTCTGTCCTAAATGGTCTACCCCGTATTTTTAATCTGTGTCCTCTGGTTCGGCACTCACCCATCAGCGAAACAAGTTTCCTGCCTCCAGAGTGTCCAATCCTTTAATAATCTTCTATGTCTCAAACAGATCCCCTCTTAGTCTTCTAAACTCAAGGGTTTCCAAGCCCAATCGCTCCATTCTTTCTGCGTAAGGTAGTCCTGCCATTCCAGGAATTGACCTCGTGAACCTATGCTGCACCCCCTCAATAGCCAGAATGTCTTACCTCAAATTTGGAGACCAGAACTGCACACAGTACTCCAGGTGTGGTCCACCAGGGCCCTGAACCGCTGCAGAAGAACCTCTTTGCTTCCATACTCAATCCCTCTTGTTATGAAGGCTAGCATACTATTAGCCTTCTTCACTACCTGCATGCTTACCTTCATTGACTGGTGTACAAGAACACCCAGATCTCTTTGTACTGCCCCTTTACCTAAATTGATTCCATTTAGGTAGTAATCTGCCTTCCTGTTATTGCCACCAAAGTGGATAACCATACATTTATCCACATTAAACTGCATCTGCCATGCATCTGACCACTCACCTCACCTCTCCAGGTCACCCTGTAATCTCCTAACATCCTCCTCATATTTCACCCTGCCACCCAGCTTAGTATCATCAGCAAATTTGCTAATGTTATTGCTGATACCATCTTCTATATCATTAACATATATTGTAAAAATCTGCGGTCCCAGCATTGTTCCCTGCGGTACCATACTGGTCACTGCCTGCCATTCCGAAATGGAGCCGTTTATCTTTACTCTTTGTTTCCTATCAGCCAACCAACTTTCAATCCAAGTTTGTACTTTGCCCCCAATACCATGCGCCCTAGTTTTGCTCACTAACCTCCTATGTGGGACTTTATCAAAAGCTTTCTGAAAATCCAGGTACACTACATCTACTGGATCTCCCTGGTCCATCTTTGGAGTTACATCCTCAACAAATTCTAGAAGATTAGTCAAGCATGATTTCCCCTTCATAGATCCATGTTGACTCTGACCTATCCTGTTACTACTATCCAGATGTGTCGTAATTTCATCCTTTATAATAGACTCCAGCATCTTTCCCACCACTGAGGTCAGACTAACTGGTCTATAATTACCTGCTTTCTCTCTCCCACCTTTCTTAAAAAATGGTACAACATTAGCTACTCTCCAATCCGCAGGAACTGATCCCGAATCTATCAAAATCGGGAAAATAATACCAACGCATCCACGATTTCTCGAGCCACCTCCTTCAGTACCCTGGGATGTAGACCGTCGGGCCCCGGGGACTTATAAACCTTCAGACCTAACAGTCGCTCCAACACCAATTACTGGTAAATATAAATTTCCTTAAGTGCAGGTCCTTCGGCCACTGTTACCTCAGGGAGATTGCTTCTGTCTTCCCCAGTGAACACAGATCTGAAGTAACAATTCAATTCTTCTGCCGTGTCTTTAATCCCCGTAATATATTCCCCTGATTCTGTCTTCAAGGGCCCAATTTTAGTCATAACCATTTTTTTGGCCTTGCACATACCTAAAAAAGCTTTTACTATCCTCCTTTATATTTTTGGCCAGTTTACCTACGTACCTCATTTTTCCTCTGCGTATTTCCTTCTTAGTAATCCTCTGTTGCTCTTTAAAAGCTTCCCAGTCCTCCGTTTTCCCACTTATCTTTGCTATGTTATACTTTTTCTCTGTTAACTTTATATGTTTCTTAACTTCCCTCGTCAGCCACGGCCACCGATGGCTCGTCCGAGGATCTTTCTTCCTTTTTGGAATGAACTGATCCTGCATCTTCTGCATTATACACAGAAATATCTGCCATTGTTCCTCGACTGTCATATTGCAGCGCTGACGAAAGAACTCGAAGACCTTCGGCTCATCCGAGAAAACGAGATCTTTCTGGACAAGACCTTCAGCGATGGTCTCAAATTGCAGATTGAAGCTTATTGTATTATGGTCACTATTTCCCAATGGCTCCTTCACGTCGAGGTCTCTGACCAATTCTGGTTCGTTACACAATACCAGATCCAGAATTGCCTTCTCCCTGGTCGGCTCCAGCACCAGCTGCTCTAAGAATCCATCTCTGAGGCACTCCACAAAGTCTCTTTCTTGTGGCTCAATACCATCCTGATTCTCCCAGTCGACCTGTATGTTAAAATCCCCCATAACAACTGTAGTAACATATTTGCGACAGGCCAATTTCAGCTCCTGATTCAACTTACATCCGACATCCAGACTACTGTTTGGGGGCCTATAGATAACTCCCAAGAGGGTCTTTTTACGCTTAGAATTTCTCAGCTCTATCCACACTGACTCCACAATCCCTGATTCTAGGTCCCCCCGTGCAAGGGACTGAATATCATCGCTTACCAACAGTTCCACCCCACCCTCTCTGCCCGTCAGTCTGTCCTTTCGATAGCACGTGTAGCCTTGAATATTCATTTCCCAGGCCCTGTCCACTTGAAGCCATGTCTCAGTTATCCCCACAATATCATATCTGCCAATTTCCAAAAGAGCCTCAAGCTCATCCATCTTATTTCTAATGCTTCATGCATTCATGGAAAGTATTTTTAACTTGTTACTGCTCTCACCCTTCCCATCTACCCCTATTTCACTTAACCTGACAGCATGATCCCTTTTTGAGTTTTCTGCCTCATTGATACAGTTGTCTTTCTTGACTTCGCTTGTTCTAACTTTCCCTTCATTTTATTTCTTAAGCATTCAGTTTGTCCCCTCCCTCCGCGCCGCCCCCCCTCCCCCACCCCGCCACTTAGTTTAAACGTAGCCGTGTTGCAGTAGCGAACCTGCGTGCCAGAATGCTGGTCCCTAACCTATTCAGGTACAAACCGTCTCTCTAATCTATGCTTACCACAAAACATACCCCAGTGATCCAAGAATTTAAATCCTTGCTTCCTGCACCGGTTCCCCAACCACACGTTCAAGTCCATTATCTCCCTGTTTCGGGTCTCAGCAGCCTGAGGAAATGGAAGCAAACCGGAGATAACCACCTTGGATATCCTGCTTTTCTTCCTAGTTCTCCGAAGTCCCGCTGTAGTATATTCCTCCTCTTCTTCCCGACATCATTTGTGCCGACATGTACCACCACCTCTGGCTCTTCACCTTCGTCCTTGAGGATTTCCTGAACTCTGTCTGTGATGTCTTTAACCCTGGCACCAGGAAGGCAACACACCATCCTTTAGTCCCGCCTGCTGCCACAAAAACCCCGGCCAGTTCCTCTGACTATGGAGTCCCCTATTATCACCGCTCTGTGCGATGTCCGACTCTTCCGCTCTGCCTCCACGCCAACGTTTGATTGACAGACCTGGCCGCCTTGAGAACTAGCAGTGTCATCTGTCTCTACTGTTTCCAAAAGCTTCAACTTGTTCCTGACAGGTACTTCCCCCGGGGTCTCTTGCACCTGGCTCCTCTCTGCCTTACTCATCGTCTGCTCTCTTCTGCTCTCTTCTGGTATGGTCGGTGTAATAACCTCGCTGAAGGTCTTGTCCAGAAAGATCTCGTTCTCTCAGGTGAGCCGAAGGTCCTCGAGTTCTTTCATCAGTGCTGCAATATGCTCTGTCAGTATAGCAGTATTTCACTAGCTCATACTAGTGAGTGTAGCAGGATTTCAGTTCTTTCATGGGGACTGTGATGCAGCGACAATCTCAACGTTTGTAGATGGCACCAATCTTGAACGAATTGTGAAGTCTATGGAGGACAGTGTGGAACTCGAACAGGACACATGTTGGTGTAGTTTTTGGGCAGATGGGGATCAATGCAGAGCAATGTGAGTTGATGCACTTTGATGGGAAGGACATTGAAAGACAATATAAAGTAGGGTGTACCGTTGTAAAGGGAGTGCGGGAACAGATTTTCCTGAGTGTATATGAGCACAGATTGTTGAAGATGTCAGGACAAGTGGGGAGATCAGTAACTATCACAGATTAGTTTCAGTATCTGAGCTGTTTTCAGGGGGAGGTATAGGAGGGAGCCTCCGTGCTCCCTTCCTGGGAGGTGGTGGTGACGATGTGTTGTGAGCCCACCCTCCTACCCACCGAGACCGTGGGGATTCCATTTGTACCAGCTCGACATAAAAGGGAGATGGCATCAGGGCCACGGCTTCTAAGTTGTGCCGGGGGGAAACGGAGCTGCCAGTGGGTTTAAAGTGAGAATTGCCCTTCACTGAACATTGCTCCTTACTCGGTCGGTGGGATGTGGATGTTTCAGAGACTCCACACGAGGCGTCCTGGTCCTCTCCGGCTCGTACCAGGGACCTCCCCACATGGCTGGTGGGGGGAGGGGGGGTGAGGGAACGGATATCGGGCACTCCACCATCCGGCTTGGCCCTTCCTGTCCTATTCCAGGCTGAATGGGAGAAGGGGAGGGAGGGAGTGAGGGTGGGAATGTTCCCTACTGTTAGTGCTGTTATAGGTAGGGAACATGGTAAGGGGTCCGGAGGGATTCAGTCCACAGGGATCCATGCGGTGTTATAGGTGTGGGGAGGGGTGGGTAAAGTGGAGGGAAGAGAGAGAGAGAGATATGGGGGTGGAGAGGAAGGTGCTGCATGCAGCAGTGAGAGTGGTGGACCATGAGCCTTGTTCGGGTGTCGGTGCTATGACAGATATACAGTGAGTGTGAGGGAGCAGAGAGATTACGGTGACCCTTATCCTGACAGAGCGGGGAAGGTTATTGATGCTTGTCCTGTATTGCTGGACATTTCTTCAGACCGCAGATACTGCACTGAGCTGGGTGGGGAGGTCAGGCCATGCTCGGTGGGTCTGGTGGTGTGGCCCACTCTTGGAAGTGAATGGTCCCCCTCTGTACTAGCCCATCTACCAGAACCTCCGTGATCCTGTCGACAAACCGTGGTGCATTTGTCCCTTATCTGTCATGGTCGAAATATCCAGGGACATCCGGACAATGGTGAGTACCTCCAGCCATGATGGGTGGGAGAATCGGGCTGGTATAGAATGAGAGAGACATCATGGGATGGGCTGGGTAGTTAATGAGGTGAGTCCAATACGATAGCACCAGGAAACTATCTCAGCCTCGTGCAGATAATCCCTCTGTCACATTCAAGGAAAATCAAACAAAGATAAATTATTGTTAGAATCTGCCCAATGAGTCATAGATTCTGTTGAAACTAATTCCAGTTACAAAGATGCAGAACAAATGCTTATCTGATCTCAAACCAATATCCTTTTTTCCCATCTTTCCTGGGAAGATTGGCTCATGTTACACAATGCTATCCAATTGTCTACATTTCAGCATTCTGAAACCTGGGAACACATCCTTCCATGACACTGTCTTTCAGTCTCCCCCTCTCTGTCTATTTCACAAACCCCTCCCATGTGGTGATATTTAAACTGATTCCCCGCCATCTCTCTCTGGCACTGATGTTCACACCCACAGCACCCCCTTTTCAGGGCACCAATGGAGATATGGAGCTGTAAATGGGTGGGAGCCGCACATCCTGACACTTCCAGCATGGGCTGCTAGTTTCCCCACACTGGGCAGTGATCTAACACAGTGTTACTGAGCAATGCAGTGGGGTGGTGTACACAGTCCTACATGCTGGGAGGGTAACTGCTCCTGGTTTACAGATTGATTCACAGGTGATCACTGTACAGGTTGCTGTGCTGGTCAGACTATCTGGTTGAGGTTTATAGATAATGCACTGTTGTGGTCTGCACAGCTCACCGCGCTGGACAGATATTTGGTCTGTGTTTATAGATCAATGCCCTGATCTGATCTGTACAGTGTTCCACTCTGGAAAGATTGCTGGTTTGTATTTACCAGTGCAAAGGATGAGTCTGCACAGTGAACAGATATCTCCCCTGGGTGTATGGGGTCTGGGCTGGTTCTGGGAGGTGGTTTGAGAATGTGGTATATCTAACCATTTCAGCTGAAATGGCAATGCCTTTAATTCCCATTCCTGTGATTGGACCCTCCGTCTCTCACCACATTAATGTACAGTGTTCCCCGGCACAGTACATCATGTTGGTGGGGTGGGTAGGGGGGGAAAGGTGATGGACAGGTCAAGGAGTTAACCGGAACGTTCCGTCCCCGACATTCTATAACTGACATTCCCCGGAACGTTCTGTCCCCGACATTCTATAACTGACATTCCCCGGAACGTTCTGTCCCCGACATTCTATAACTGATATTCCCCGGAACGTTCTGTCCCCGACATTGTATAACTGACATTCCCCGGAACGTTCTGTCCCCGACATTCTATAACTGACATTCCCCGGAACGTTCTGTCCCTGACATTATTTGTGAACGGCCTGACGTCAGTGAATTGAACAAATGATAAGATCCCGAGGGAAGAGATCCCATTCCAGGGAGAAGGAGACACTGTTCCGAAGGCCCCTCAGGCAGTTAAAGGGGTGAATATGTTTTCCCTGCATTTACATTTCTCCCCGACACAGGATCGACCACAATTTAGACCAAAATACAGGAATTCCCAAACTCCGTTTGTCTTCAGGAAACTGGGAGAGAGTCCTTCAGGACAGCAACGTTCCCACCCTCCGTATTAGGAACTGGGAAGGAGTGACCTGTGTCTGCTCTCAAGTGATCGAGTGTGTGGGAATGTTCTAGAAACCACATGTCCTTATGGATGTGTTTCTGTGTGTTTGGGGAGGGAGGGTTTCTTGTGGCTTATGTCACATTTTTGTCAGTAATTCCGACCTTCCCGTTTGTTATTCCAGTTCCAATTATTTTAATAAAACCCTGAATACAGGGACACATTTGAAAATCTCACTGGGTCCCCAATCAAACGGGTCCCTTTGCCTCCAGGCTGATGGATAATGGATTTGTTTTCCTTCCTCACAGTTAATGTAGTGACCATCTACGTCCTGCTTTATAAAGATTGTGGATTGTCTCCATGTGTCAGACGTTACCTGGGGGCCATGGCAGCGGCGGATCTCCTGGTCATTATCCTCGACCTGATCCTGAGACACATTCCCATTGTTTATCGGGAACAGTTTTATTTCCTGTACTCCGTCCCCATGTGTAATATCCACGCCGTCCTGCTTTATGCAGCCACTGACTGCTCTGTCTGGTTCACTGTCACTTTCACCTTTGATCGGTTTGTGGCCATTTGTTGCCAGAAGCTGAAAAGTAAATATTGCAGTGAGAAAACGGCGGCTGTGGTTCTGGGAGCAGTGACTGTGCTGAGCTGTTTAAAGAACATTTCCTGGTATTTTATGCTCACGGCTGAGTATTGGCTGGTGAACCGCCCCTGGTTTTGTTTTGTAACAGGCGTTGTTCGTGACTCCAGTGTCTGGGTCACAATCGAGTCCCTCCACCACATTCTAACCCCGTGTGTCCCATTTCTCCTGATTCTGCTGCTCAATGTTCTCACCGTCAGACACATTGTAGTGACCAGCAGAGCCCGCAGGAGACTCCGCACTCACACCAATGGGGACGCTCAGTCTGACACTGAAATGAGAAACCGAAAAAAATCCATCATTTTACTGTTTGTGATCTCGGCCAATTTCATCCTGTTATGGTCAACGTTCATGCTGTATTCTATATGGAACCGGATGTGGTATTTTGGTAATACGTCTGTGTATCTCGATCGCTTTGTGCGGGAATTGGGCTTCATGCTGCAGCTCCTCAGTTGCTGCACAAACACCGCGATTTATGCCGTGACCCAGACTAAGTTCAGGCAGCAGCTGAAGAATGTGCTGAAATATCCCTTCACCCAAATCCATCCATCCATCAAATTCCCTCATTAATCAATCCATCCGGGCTTTTCTCATTTCAGTCCAGTGTTTCAGCGATGGAACAGCCTGTCGCTATGGTAACAGACTGAGGGTAGCGCTGGTTTGTCCATCCTTATCCCACAGGGGGGTTACAGGGAAACATTTCAATGTTTCTCACAACTCAGGGGCCAGTGAGAAAGGGCACCACTGAGTGTATCCATCACTTCCATTTGTAAGCAATAAAAATGTTGATTAAAGCGTGCCGAGCAGCAGAGTGACCGAAATTGTTGTGTGTCTTTGTGATGGAGACGCTGAGCTGGAGAGAGACAGACTCAGCCCCAAGTCCTGGTCCTCAGGGAAGGGGAGGGCACTGCGCTCTGAGCTCAGGAGCTGGGTTTAACTCCCTCTGTCCCCCCCACTCCAACCTGGCCTCCCCATTTCCTCTCCCCTCCTCTTTCTCATCACTTCTACCCCTCTCCCTCTCTTTCTGCACACTCTCTTTCTCACCACCTCTCCCTTTCACGCTCTCGTCCCCTCTCAGACCCCCCCCCAACCCCGATTTCTCCACCTGCCTCCACTATTGTTTCTCCCTCCCCCTCCCCCTCTCTCTCACCCAAAACGAGATTCTCCACCTGCCTCCACTCTTCCCTCTCCCTCTCACCCTTATTCTCTCTCTATCCTGCCGTCACTGTCTCCCTCCCGCAATTCCGTCTCCACCCCATTTTCCCCTCCTCCCACTTCCCACATCTCTCTATCATCTCACCCCACCCTCCACACGCAGGACCAGGGAGACAGAGTGTTTCAGAGAGAGAGGGAGGGACAGGAGTAAGAGAGATTCAGTCAGAGAGAAACGGAGGGAGGTGGGGAGAGAGAGACACTGAGGGAGGGGGATCGAGACTGAGAGAACGTGGAGAGGGAGTGAAGGAGCAGAGAGAGAGAGCAGGGGGCAAGGGAGAGATAGTGTGAAGTAGGGAGAGAGACAGAGACAGGGGAGAAGATAATGAGAGACAGAGGCGAGAGGGAGAAAGAGAGACAGAGAGGTACGAGGGAGGGAGCGAGAGAGAAAGGGGGCAAGTCTTAGAGAGAGAGGGAAAAGGAGAGAGAAAGTGGACGAGAGATGGGGAGGCGAGAGAAGAGGAGAGAGGGAAGAGAGAGAGAGAGAATGAGGGCTGAGAGAATGAGAGAGAGGCAGGGGTGAGAGATAGAGGGAGGGGCAAAAAAGCGGGAGGTCGAGAGAGATGGAGGCTGCAAGAGAGAGAGGGTCAAGAGAGAGGGGGTTGAGAGAGAGAGAGAGGGATCGAGAGAGAGAGGGGCAAGGAAGCAGGCGGGAGACTGAGTGAGAGGGCGAGTGAGAGAGAGTTTGTGAGGGTGAGAGAGACTGGGCAAGAGAGAGTTAGAGTGGGTGAGAGAGTGATGAGGTGAGTGAGAGAAAGAAAAACAGGATGAGAGAGACATAGAGGTGAGAGAGAGGGAGTGAGAGGGGAGGGCAAGACAGAGAGAAGGAGGGGCAAGGAGAGAGGGGGTGAGAGAAAGAAGAAGCGAGAGATGGAGGCGTTAAGAGAGCAAGAAAGAGAGATGGGTAAGAGAGATTGAGGGGCGAGAGAGGGAGAGGGAGCAAGAGAGACAGAAGGAGCAAGAGATAGAGAAACGGGGTTCGAGAGAGATGGAGGTAAAAGAGAGATAGAGGGGGTGAGAGAGAGGGGGTGAGGGAGGGAGAAAGGGGTCGAGAGAGAGAGCACGAGGGCAAGAAAGAGAGTGATGGCAAGAAACTGAGTGAGGGCGAACGAAAGTGTTGTGTTGAGAGAGAGCGAAGGCAAGAGAGACGAGAGAGAGAGAGGAAGGTCAAGAAGGAGAGAGGGCTCCGTGAGAGGGGGTTTGACAGAGATAGGGTGGGAGAGAGAAAGGGTGACAGCGAGAGCGCAGGGGCAAGACAGGTTGAGACAAAGAGAGAGACAGAGTGATAGAGAGGGAGAAAAGAAACGAGAGAGGCAGAATAAGGGGACCAAAGAGAGTCAGCGAGAGCAATGTAGAGAGAGAGAGAGAGATAGGGGAGAGATAAGGAGACAAGGCGAGTGAGAGAGCGATGGTGAGAGAGAGGAAAGAGAGAGGATGGGTGAGAAGGAGAGAAGGCTGCGAGAGGGTTGTCGAGAGTGAGAGAGAAGGGACAAGGGGGGGCAGCGGAAGAGAGAGGATGAGAGCGAGGGAGCGAAAGAGTGGGGCGAGAGAGAGGGGGTGAGAGAGGGAGCTAGCGAGAGAGAGACATACGAGGAGACAGAGAGAGAGAGAGAGAGAAGACAGACAGAGGGCGAGCAGTAGAGAGAGAGAGAGGGTGAGAGAGAGAATGAGAGAGAGAGAATGAGAGAGAGAGACTGAGAGAGAGAAAGAGAGGAGCTGAGCAATACAGAGAGAGAGGGGGCAAGAGAGGGAGGGGATGGTGGCTAGAGAAAGCGAGACAGGGGGCGATAACGAGAGAGAGAAGGGGAGAGAGAGAGATGAGGCGATAGTGACTTGAGAAAGAGAGAGAGAGTGAGCAAGGGGGGAGATGGGTCCAGAGAGAGAGAGAGAAAGTGAGAGAGAAAGAGAGAGAGAGAGAGACAGAGAGAGAAAGAAAGAGAGAGAGAGGCACATACGGAGGGATGAGATGGTAGGTAGAGAGCGACAGAGCGAGAGTGGGCGAGAGAGAGACAAAGTGCAGGGAGAGTGAATGAGCAGGGAGAATTAGGGTGAGAGGGAGAGAGAGGGGCGAGAGAGAGGGGGCAGAGAGAGAGGGGGACGAGAGAGAGGTGGGCGAGAGAGAGGGGGACGAGAGAGAGGGGGCGAGAGAGAGGGGGGCGAGAGAGAGGTGGGCGAGAGAGAGAGGTGGGCGAGAGCGAGGGGGACGAGAGAGAGGGGGACGAGAGAGAGGTGGGCGAGAGAGATGGGGGCGAGAGAGAGAGGTGGGCGAGAGGGAGGGGGACGAGAGAGAGGGGGACGAGAGAGAGAGTGGGGGCGAGAGAGGGAGAGGGGGGCAAGGAATGGCGAAAGAGACAGGAGAGAAAGAGGGGGGTAAAAGAGGGGATGGGAAAAGAGAGGGGGGCGAAAGAGCGGGGGAGTGAAAGACAGAGTGGCCGAAAGGAGGGGTGAAAGAGGGTTTGGCGAAAGAGAGGAGGCGAAAGGACGGGCAAAGGAGGGGGACGAAAGAGGGGACAAAAGGGGGCGAAAGTAGGGGGCGAGTGAGAGTGAGGGTGAGAGACAGAGGGAGTTGAGAGAGAGGGAGAGAGGGACTGGAGAGAGAGAGGGTTGAGAGAGAGAGGGGGCGAGAGAGAGAGGGCAAGAGATGTCGGTGAGAGAGGGGGCGAGAGAATGAGGGGGGAGAGAGAGGGGAAGTGAGAGAGGCAAGAGAGAGGGAGAAAGAGGGAGAGGAGAGAGTGCAGAGGGAGTGTGAGAGAGGGGGTTGAGGCAGAGGGCGATGTTGGATGGGGTTGGGGAGGGGGCGGTGGTAAACGGGGTTAGGGAGGGCGTGGTGTTGGATGGGGTTGGAGGAAGGGGGCCGTGTTGGATTGGGTTGGGGGAAGCGGCAGTGTTGGATTGGGTTGGGGAAGGGGGCGGTGTTGGACGGGTTTGGAGAGGGGGCGATGTTGGGCGGAGTTGGGGGAGGGGGCCGTGTTAGACAGGGCTGTGGGAGAGGGTGGTGTTGGATGGGGTTGGGGGATGGGGCGGTGTTGGACGGGGTTGTGGGAGGGGTCCGTGTTAGACAGGGTTGTAGGAGGGGGCGGTGTTGGATGGGTTTGGGGGACAGGGCGGTGTTGGATGAGTTTGGGGGAGGGGACGGTGTTGGGGAGGGGGAGGTGTTGGACAGGGTTGGGGGAGAGGGAGGTGTTGGAAGGGGTTGGGGAGTGGATTCGGGGCGGGGTAGCAGTGTTGGATGGGAGCAGCGGGCATGGGTTTGGGTGTGGGGTGTGGTGCTGAGTGCGGGAGGCGGGGCGCATGTTGGACGGTGGTGAGGGTCAGGCTGTGGTGTGTGTGGACGGCAGTGAGAATCAGGCTGGGAGCAGTGTGTGGACGGCAGTGAGGGTCAGGCGGGGGGCGGTATGTGGATGGCGGTGAGGTTCAGGCTGGGGGTGGTGTGTGGATGGCAGTGAGGGTCAAGCTGGGGATGCTGTGTGGACGGTGGTGAGGGTCAGGCTGGGGCCGGTGTGTGGATGACAGTGAGGGTCAGGCTGGGGCAGTGTGTGGATGGAGGTGAGGGTCAGTCTGGGGCAGTGTGTGGATGATGGTGAGTGTCAGGCTGGGAGCGGTGTTGAATGCTGGTGAGGGTCAGGCTGGGTGCAGGTTTGGATGGTGATGGGGATCAGGCTGGGGGCAGAGTGTGGAGTGGCAGCGAGTTTCATCCTGTGGGTGGTGTTGGACGGCGTTGAAGGTCAGGATGGAGGCGTGTGGACGGTGGTGAGGGTCAGGCTGGGGCGGTGTCTGGCCGGCAGTGAGGATCAGGCTGGGGCAGTGTGTGGACGGTGGTGAGGCTCAGGCTGGGGGCGATTTGTGGAAGGCAGTGAGGGTCAGGCTGGGGGCGGTGTGTGGATGGCGGTGAGGGTCAGGCTGGGAGCGGTGTTCAATGTTGGTGAGGGTCAGGCAGGTGGCGGTGTTGAATGCTGGTGAGGGTCAGGTTGGGTGCAGGTTTGGACGGTGGTGGGGATCAGGCTGGGGGCAGCGGGTGGAGGGGCAGTGAGTTTCATGCTGTGGGTGGTGTTCGATGGCGTTGAAGGTCAGGGTGGGGGCGTTGTGTATGGTGGTGAGGGTCAGATTGGGAGTGGTGTTCAATGCTGGTGAGGGTCAGGATGGGTGCAGGTATGGATGGTGGTGAGGATCAGGCTGGGGGCAGAGTGTGGAGGGACAGTGAGTTTCAACCTGTGGGTGGTGTTGGACGGCGTTGAAGGTCAGGGTGGAGGCGTTGTGTGGACGGTGGTGAGGGTCAGGCTAGGGCGGTGTCTGGCCAGCAGTGAGGATCAGGCTGGGGCAGTGTGTGGACGGTGGTGAGGCTCAGGCTGGGGGCGATGTGTGGAAGGCAGTGAGGGTCAGGCAGGGGGCGGTGTGTGGATGGCGGTGAGGGTCAGGCTGGGAGCGGGGTTCAATTATGGTGAGGGTCAGGCAGGTGGCGTTGTTGAATGCTGGTGAGGGTCAGGTTGGGTGCAGGTTTGGACGGTGGTGAGGGTCAGGTTGGGGGTGGTGTTGCGCGGTGGTGGGGTTCAGTATGGAGGCGGTGAGTGGACATCAGATTGAGTCAGGCTGGGAGCGGTGTGTGGATGGCAGTGAGGGTCAGGCTGTTGGCGGTGAACAGATGGCAGGGAGGGTCAGGTTGGGGGCGGTGTGTGGATGGCGGTGAGGCTCAGGCTGGGGGTGGTGTATGGATGGCGGTGAGGATCAGGCTGTGGGCGGTGTTGGACGGCAGTGAGGGTCTGGCTGGGGATGATGTGTGGATGGCGATGAGGGTCAGGCTGGGGTTTGTGTGTGGACAGCGGTGAGGGCCAGGCTGGGGGTGGTGTTGGGCAGAGAGGATGTCAGCTTGGGGGCAATGTATGTGAATGGCAGAGGGAAGGGTCAGGCTGGGGGCAGTGTGTGGACACCGGTGAGGGCCAGGCTAGGGGCGCTATTGAATGGTGGTTATGGTCAGGCTGGGGGGTGCAGTGATCGACGGTGGTGCGGGGGCAGGCGGGGGGGGGGGTTTGTGGAGGGCCTGAGAGGTTCATGCTGGGTGCGGTGTTGGAGGGCAGTGAGGGTCAGTTTGGGGGCGGTGCATGGACAGCGGTGAGTGCCAGGCTGGGGGAGGTGTGTGGAAGATGGTGAAGATAAGTCTGGGCACATTGTGTGGATGGCAGTGAGGGCAAAGTTGGGGGTGGCGTGTGTTAGCGGTGAGGGTTAGACTGGGGGCGGAATTGGACGGTGTTGAGGGTCAGGCTGGGATCGGTGTTGTGCAGTGGTGAGTGTCAGGCTGGGGTGGTGAGTGGGCATCAGTGAGGGTCAGGCTGGGGGCGGTGTGTGGACGGCAGTGAGGGTCAGGCTGGGAACGGTGTATGGACAGCAGTGAGAGTCAGGCTGGGGAGAGTGTGTGGACGGCGGTGAGAGTCAGGCTGGGGCAGTGTTGGACATGGCGAGGATCAGGCTAAGTGGGAGAGGGCCAGGTTGGGGGCGGTGAGGTTCAGGTTGGGGGCGGTGAGGGTCAGGTTGGGTATGGTGAGAGACAGGCTTGGGGCGGTGAGGGTCAGGCTGGGGGCGGTGTGTGGATGGCGGTGGATTTCAGGGTGGGGGCTGGGTGTGGACTGTGGTTGGAGTCAGGCTAGGGGCAGTGTGTGGGCGGTGGTGAGTTTCAGGCGGGTGGGCGGTGTGTGAGCGTCAGTGTAGGTCATGCTGAGGCCGGTGAGGGTCAGGCTGGGGGTGGCGTTGGACGGAGGGGTGGGTCAGCTTGGGGACAGTGTGTGTGGATCGCAGAGGGAAGGGTCAGGCGGGGGCAGTGTGTGGACAGCGGTGAGGGCCAGGGTAGGGGCGGTATTGAATGGTGGTTCTGGTCAGGCTGGTGGGTGATGGACGGTGGTGGGGGCAGGCTGGGGGCGGTTTGTGGAGGGCCTGTGAGGTTCATCCTGGGGGCGGTGTAGGAGGGCAGTGAGGGTCAGTTTGGGGGCGGTGCATGGACAGCAGTGAGGTCCAGGCTGGTGGAGGTGTGTTGATGGCGGTGAGGGCAAAGTTGGGGGTGGTGTGCGGCAGCTGTGAGGGACAGACTGAGGGCGGTGTTGACAGTGGTGAGAGTCAGGGTTGAAACTTTATTGCTGGAACAGCACAGCAGGTCAGGCAGCATCCAGGGAACAGGAGATTCGACGTTTCGGGCACAGGCCCTTCTTCAGGAATGAGGCATCCTTGTAAGAGGATTCGCAGTAGGTTGAAATCTTCGAGGAGAAAGTGAGGTCTGCAGATGCTGGAGATCAAAGTTGAAACTTTATTGCTGGAACAGCACAGCAGGTCAGGCAGCATCCAGGGAACAGGAGATTCGACGTTTCGGGCACAGGCCCTTCTTCAGGAAAGGGCCTGTGCCCGAAACGTCGAATCTCCTGTTCCCTGGATGCTGCCTGACCTGCTGTGCTGTTCCAGCAACAAAGTTTCAACTTTGATCTCCAGCATCTGCAGACCTCACTTTCTCCTCCAGTGGTGAGAGTCAGGCTGAGGGCAGTGAGTGGGCATCGGTGAGGGTCAGGTTGGGGTTGGTGTGTCGATGGCGGCGAGGGAAAGGCTGTGGGCGGTGTGTGTTCAGAAGGGATGGTCAGGCTGAGGTTGGCGTGTGAACGATGGTGGGGGTCAGCTTGAGGGCAGTGTGTGGATGGCAGTAGGGGTCAATTTGGGGTCGGTGTGTGGGCGGTAATGAAGGTCAGGCTGTGAGGGTGAGGCTGGGGTCGGTGTATGGATGGCGATGAGGGTCAGGCTGGGTGCGGTGTGTGAGTGGTGGTGAGGGTCAGGCTGGGGTGGTGCAGGATGGCAGTGAGAGTCAGTCTGGGGACAGTGTTTGGATGGCAGTGAGGGTCAGGCTGGTGGCGATGTGTGGACAGTGGTGAGGGTCAGCTAGGGATGGTATGTGGTCAGCGGTGGGGGGCAGGCTGGGGGTGGTGTGTGGATGGCGGTGAGGATAAGGCTAGGGGCGGAGTGTGGGCGGAGGTGTGGATCAGGCTGGGAAGGTGTTGGACGGCGGTGAGGGACAAGCTGGTGACGATGTGTGGACGGGGATGAGAGTCAGCCTGGGGACGGTGTGTGGACGGTAGTGAGGGTCAGGCTGAAGGCAGTGTGCAGGTGGCAGTGAGGGACAGGCTGGGGCGGCGTGTAGAGGGCAGTGAGGGTCAGGCTGGGGGCAGTGTGTGGACGGTGGTGAGGGACAGGCTGGGTGCGGTGTGTGTGGACAGCAGTGAGGGACAGGCTGGTGCCAGTGTGTGGACAACAGTGAGGGTCAGGCTGGGGCGGTGCTGGACGGCGGTGAGAGTCAGTCTTGGGGCGGCATGTGGATGGCAGTGACAGTCAGGATGGGGGCGGTTTGCAGACGGCAGTGAGGGTCAGGCTGTGGGTGGCCTGTGGACGGCGGTGAGCGTCAGCCTGGGGACGGTATGCGGGTGGCAGTGAGGGTCAGGCTGGGACGGTATTGGGCGGTGGTGAGGGTTAGCGTTATGGCAGTGTTGGATGGCGTTGGGGTTCATGCCGGACTGGTTGGTGGACGGCAGTTGGGGTGAGGCTAGGCGCGGTTGGTGGATGGCAGTGAGTGTCAGGTTGTGGGCAGTGTGTTTGACGTCAATGACGGTCAGGCTGGGAGTGGTGTGTGGACGGCGGTGAGGGTCAGTCTGGGGACGGTGTGTGAGTGAGAGTGACTATCAGGCTGGAGGCAATGGTGAGGGTCAGGATGGGGCTATGTGTGGGCAGTGGTGAGGGTCAGGATGGGTGGAATGGATGGCAGTGAGGGTCAGGCTTATTGCAGTGTTGGACAGTGGTGCGAGTCAGACTGGGGGAGGTTGGTGATGGTGGTGGGGGTCAAGGTGGGGGCAGTTGCTGGACGGTGGTGAGGGTCAGGCTGGGGGCGGTGTGTTGTCGGTGGTGAGGGTCAGGCTGGGGACAGTGTGTGGACAGCGGTGAGGGTCATTCTGGGGGCAGTGCATGGGCGGCGGTGAGGGTCAGGCTGGGGGGCGTTCTGTGGTAGGTGGTGAGGGTCAGGCTGGGTGCTACTTTTGGACATCAGTCAGAGTCAGGTTAGGGGGGCGTTCGACGTCAATGAGTGTCAGCCTGGGGATGGTATGGGAGGTGGTCAGTGTCAGGCTGGGGATGGTGTGTGGGCGATGTTGACTGTCAGGCTGGGGGCAGTGTTTGGGCAGTGGTGAGGGTCAGGCTGGGGGCAGTGTGTGGGCAGTGGTGACAGTCAGGCTGGGGGCGGTGTGTGGATGGTGGTGAGGGTCAGGCTGGCAGCAGCGTGTGGACGGTGGTGATGGTCAGGCTTGTGTAAGTGTTGGACGGCGGTGAGCGTCAGTCTAGGGGCGGTGTGTGAGCAGCGGTGAGGGTCAGGCTAGGGGTGGTGTGTGCTCGGCATTGGGGGTCAGGTTCGGCGCAGAGTGTGGACGGCGGTTGAGGTCAGGCTGGGATGGTGTGTGTTTGGAGGGGAGGGTCAGGATGTGGTCAGTGTGTGGATGGCAGTGAGCAACAGGCTGGGGGCGGAGTGTGGACGGCGCTGATGGTCAGGCTGGGGGTGGTGTGTTCGGCATCAATGAGGGTCAGGCTGGGGTCATTGTTGGCCGGCGGTGATGGTCAGGCTGAAGGCGATGTGTGGGTGGCGGTGACGGTCAGGCTGGGGGCAGTGTGTGGGCAGTTGTGAGGGTCAGCCTTGGGGTGGTGTGTATGGCGGCGGTGAGGGTCAGGCTGTGAGTGGTGTGTGGATGGTGGAGAATGTCAGGGTGGGGGCAGTGTGTGGGTGGTGGTGAGGGTCAGCCTTGGGGTGGTGTGTGAACGGCGGTGAGTGTCAGGCTGGTGGCGGTGTGTGGATGGTAGTGAGGGTCATTCTGGGGGTGGTGTGTGGGCGGCTGAGAGGGTCAGGCTTGAGCCGGTGTGAGGGTGGCGGTGAAGGACAGGCTGGGGGCGATGTGCAGGCAATGGTGAGGGTCAGGCTCGGGGCTTTGTGTGGTCTCAGTGATGGTCATGCTGGGGATGGTGTATGGATGGCAGTGAGGATAAGGCTTGGGGCGGTTTGTGTGTGGCGGTGGGATTCAGGCTGAGGGCAGTTGGTGGACAGCGGTGGGGTCAGGCTTGGGGTGGTTGATGGACAGTGGTGAGGGTCAGTCTGGGGGTGGTGTGTAGATGGTGGTGAGGGTCAGGCTTGGGGCGGTGTGTGGACATTGGTGAGGGACAGGCTGGTGGTGGTGTGTGGACAGCGGTGAGGGTCAGGCTGGGAGCGGTGTGTGGATTGTGGTGAGCGTCAGACTGGGAGTGGTGTGTGGACGACGGTGTTGTTCAGGCTGTGGGTGGTGTGTGAGCGGCGTTGAGAGTCAGGCTAGAGGCAGTGTGTGGTCGACGGTGAGGGTCAGGCTGGGGGCGGTGTGTGGACAGCAGTGGGGGTCAGGCTGGGAGAGATGTGTGGATGGCGGTGAGGGTCAGTCTGGGGACGGTGTGGGATCGACTGTCAGGCTGGAGGCGGTGGTGAGGGTCAGGATGGGGTGGTGTGTGGGCATTGGTGAGGGTCAGGATGGGGTGGAATGGATGGCGGTGAGGGTCAGGCTTATTGCAGTGTTGGACGGTGGTGCGGGTCAGGCTGGGGGAGGTTGGTGATGGCGTGGGCATCAAGCTGGGGGCAGTTGCTGGACGGTGGTGAGGGTCAGGCTGGGGTCATTGTGTGGAGTGCGGTGAGGGTCAGGCTGGGGACAGTGTGTTCGAAGGCGAAGAGGAACAGGCTGGCGGTGGAGTGTTGACGGTGATGAGGGTCAGGCTAGAGGTGGTGTGTTGATGGCTGTGAGGGTTAGGCTGGGGGCAGTGTGTGGACGGCGGTGAGGGTCATTCTGGGGAAGTGCATGGGCGGCGGTGAGGGTCAGGCTGGGGGCATTGTGTACGCGGGGGTGAGGGTCAGGCTGCGCGTGGTGTGTGGATGGTGTAGAGTGACAGGCTGTGGGCGGTGTGTGCGCGGAGGGGAGGGTGTGGCCTGGGGTGGTGTGGGTGGTGGTGAGGTTCAGGCTAGGGGTGATGTTGGCCGGCGGTGTGAGTCAGGCTGGGGGCGGAGTGTGGACGACGATGAGGACCAGGCATGGGTCAGTGTTGGACAGCGGTGAGGTGAGCATCAGGCTGTGGCCGTAGTGTGGGCAGCGGAGAAGGTCAGGCGAGGGATTGTGTGAGGATCGCGGCGAGGATAAGGCTAGGGACGGTGTGTAGGCAGCAGAGAGGGTCAGGCTTGGTGCAGTGTCTGGATGGCAGTGAGGGACAGGCTGGGGGCGGTGTGTGGACGGCAGTGAGGGTCAGGCTGGGGCGATGCGGGACGGCAGTGAGGGTCCGGCTGGGGCAGTGCGGGACGGCGGTGAGAGTCAGGTTGGGGACGGTTTGTGGATGGCAGTGAGGGTCAGGCTGGGGTTCGTGTGTGGATGGCAGTGAGGGACAGGCTGGTGGTGGTGTGTGGATGGCAGTGAGTGTCAGGCTGGGTGCGGTGTGTGGACGGCAGTGAGTCAGGCTGGGTGCGGTGTGTTGACGGCAGTGAGGGTCAGGCTCAGTGCGGCAGGTGGCCGGCGGTGAGGGACAGGCTGGGGCCTGTGTCTGGGCAGCGGTGAGGGTCAGGCTGGGGGTGGAGTGTGAACAGCTGTGATGATAAGACTAGACGGCAGTGAGGGTCAGGCTCGGTGCGGCAGGTGGCCGGCGGTGAGGGACAGGCTTGGGATGGTGTTGGATGGCGGTGAGTGTCAGGCTGGGTCAGTGTGTGGATGGCAGTGAGGGACAGGCTGGGGTCTGTGTCTGGGCAGCGGTGAGGGTCAGGCTGGGGATGGAGTGTGAACAGCTGTGATGATAAGACTATGGCCGGTGTGAGGGTGGCAATGAGGGTCAGGCTGGAGCGTTTTTGGATGGCGGTGAGGGTCAGGCTGGAGACGGTGTGTGGGTTGCAGTGAGTTTCAAGCTGGGGACGGTGTGTGGGCAGTGCTGAGGGTCAACCTTGGGGTGGTGTGTGGACGGCGGTGAGGGTCAGGCTGGTGGCGGTGTGTGGACGGTACTGAGGGTCATTCTGGGGGCGGTGTGTCTGTGGAGGTGAGGGTCAGACTGCGGGTGGTGTATGTACGGTGGAGAGTGTCAGGCTGGGGGTGGTGTGTTGACAGCGGTGAGGGTCAGTCTGGGTGCGGTGAGTGGACGGCAGTGGGGTTCAGGTTGGGGGCAGTGTGTGGGCGGCGGTGAGGTTCAGGCTGGAGGCGGTGTTGCGTGGCGTTGGGTGTCAGACAGGGGGTGGTGTGTTATCGGAGGGGACGGTCAGGCTGAGGTCAATGCGTGAATGATGGTGGGGGTCAGGCTGGGGGTGGTGTGTGGAGGGTGGTGAGGGACAGGCTGGTGACGGTGTGTGGATGGTAGTGAGGGTCATTCTGGGGGCGTTGTCTTGGTGGCAGTGAGGGTCAAGCTGGGGATGGTGCGTGGACTGTGGAGAGTGTCAGGTTGGGGTCTGTGTAGACAGCGGTGAGGCTTAGTCTGGGTGCGGTGTGTGGACGGTGGTGAGGTTCAGGCTGAGGGCGGTGTTGGGTGGCGTTGGGTGTCAGGCTGGAGGTGGTGTGTATTCGGAGGGGACAGTCAGGCTCGTGTCGATGCGTGAGTGATTGTGCGGGTCAAGCTGGGGGCGGTGTGTGGACAGCAGTGAGGGACAGGCTGGTGAAGGTATGTGGATGGAGGTGAGGGTCAGGCTGGGGGCGGTGTGTGGACAGCTGTGAGGGTCAGGCTGGGTGCGATGTGTGGACGGCAGTGAAGGTCAGGTTGGGGACGGTGTGTGGATGGTGTGAGGGCCAGGCTGGGGGCAGTATGTAGACAGCGGTGAGGGTCAGGCTGGGGGTGGTGTGGAGATGGCGGTGAGTGTTAGGCTGGGGCAGTGTGTGGACGGTAGTGAGGGTCAGGCTGGTGGCGGTGTGTGGATGGCAGTGAAGATCAGGCTGGGGGCGATGTGCGGAAATCAGTGAGGTTCAGGCTGGGTGCGATGTGTGGACGGCAGTGAAGGTCAGGTTGGGGACGGTGTGTGGATGGTGGTGAGGGCGAGGCTGGGGGCAGTTTGTAGACAGCGGTGAGGGTCAGGCTGGGGGTGGTGTGGAGATGGCGGTGAGTGTTAGGCTGGGGCAGTGTGTGGACGGTAGTGAGGGTCAGGCTGGGGGCGGTTTGTGGATGGTGGTGAGGGTGAGGCTGGGGGCGGTATGTAGACAACGGTGAGGGTCAGGCTGGGGATGGTCTGGAGATGGCGGTGAGGGTTAGGCTGAGGTGGTGTGTGGACGGCGGTGATGGTCAGTCTGGGGGCGGTTGGTGGACGGTGGTGAAGGTGAGGCTGGGAGTAGTATGTAGACAGCAGTGAGGGTCAGGCTGTGGGTGGTGTGTAAATGGCAGTGAGTGTTAGGCTGGGGGTGGTGTGTGGACGACAGTGTGGGTCAGGCTGCGTGCGGTGTGTGGACATCGGTAGGGATCAGGTTGGGTGCAGAGTGTGGACAGCAGTGGTGGTCAGGCTGAGGGCGGTGTGTGCATGGTGATGAGGTTCAGGCTGGAGTAGTGTGAGGATGGCCGTGAGGGTCAGTTTGGGGGTGGTGTTGGATGGCAGTGAGGGCCAATTTGGGGTTGGTGTGTCGGCGATGGTGAGGGTTAGGCATGGAGGTGGCAGTGAGCGTCAGGCTGGGGGTGGTCTGTGGATGGCGGTGAGGGTCAGGCTGGGGACAGTGTGTTCGAAGGCGAAGAGGAACAGGCTGGCGGTGGAGTGTTGACGGTGATGAGGGTCAGGCTAGAGGTGGTGTGTTGATGGCTGTGAGGGTTAGGCTGGGGGCAGTGTGTGGACGGCGGTGAGGGTCATTCTGGGGGAAGTGCATGGGCGGCGGTGAGGGTCAGGCTGGGGGCATTGTGTACGCGGGGGTGAGGGTCAGGCTGCGCGTGGTGTGTGGATGGTGTAGAGTGACAGGCTGTGGGCGGTGTGTGCGCGGAGGGGAGGGTGTGGCCTGGGGTGGTGTGGGTGGTGGTGAGGTTCAGGCTAGGGGTGATGTTGGCCGGCGGTGTGAGTCAGGCTGGGGGCGGAGTGTGGACGACGATGAGGACCAGGCATGGGTCAGTGTTGGACAGCGGTGAGGTGAGCATCAGGCTGTGGCCGTAGTGTGGGCAGCGGAGAAGGTCAGGCGAGGGATTGTGTGAGGATCGCGGCGAGGATAAGGCTAGGGACGGTGTGTAGGCAGCAGAGAGGGTCAGGCTTGGTGCAGTGTCTGGATGGCAGTGAGGGACAGGCTGGGGGCGGTGTGTGGACGGCAGTGAGGGTCAGGCTGGGGCGATGCGGGACGGCAGTGAGGGTCCGGCTGGGGCAGTGCGGGACGGCGGTGAGAGTCAGGTTGGGGACGGTTTGTGGATGGCAGTGAGGGTCAGGCTGGGGTTCGTGTGTGGATGGCAGTGAGGGACAGGCTGGTGGTGGTGTGTGGATGGCAGTGAGTGTCAGGCTGGGTGCGGTGTGTGGACGGCAGTGAGTCAGGCTGGGTGCGGTGTGTTGACGGCAGTGAGGGTCAGGCTCAGTGCGGCAGGTGGCCGGCGGTGAGGGACAGGCTGGGGCCTGTGTCTGGGCAGCGGTGAGGGTCAGGCTGGGGGTGGAGTGTGAACAGCTGTGATGATAAGACTAGACGGCAGTGAGGGTCAGGCTCGGTGCGGCAGGTGGCCGGCGGTGAGGGACAGGCTTGGGATGGTGTTGGATGGCGGTGAGTGTCAGGCTGGGTCAGTGTGTGGATGGCAGTGAGGGACAGGCTGGGGTCTGTGTCTGGGCAGCGGTGAGGGTCAGGCTGGGGATGGAGTGTGAACAGCTGTGATGATAAGACTATGGCCGGTGTGAGGGTGGCAATGAGGGTCAGGCTGGAGCGTTTTTGGATGGCGGTGAGGGTCAGGCTGGAGACGGTGTGTGGGTTGCAGTGAGTTTCAAGCTGGGGACGGTGTGTGGGCAGTGCTGAGGGTCAACCTTGGGGTGGTGTGTGGACGGCGGTGAGGGTCAGGCTGGTGGCGGTGTGTGGACGGTACTGAGGGTCATTCTGGGGGCAGTGTGTCTGTGGAGGTGAGGGTCAGACTGCGGGTGGTGTATGTACGGTGGAGAGTGTCAGGCTGGGGGTGGTGTGTTGACAGCGGTGAGGGTCAGTCTGGGTGCGGTGAGTGGACGGCAGTGGGGTTCAGGTTGGGGGCAGTGTGTGGGCGGCGGTGAGGTTCAGGCTGGAGGCGGTGTTGCGTGGCGTTGGGTGTCAGACAGGGGGTGGTGTGTTATCGGAGGGGACGGTCAGGCTGAGGTCAATGCGTGAATGATGGTGGGGGTCAGGCTGGGGGTGGTGTGTGGAGGGTGGTGAGGGACAGGCTGGTGACGGTGTGTGGATGGTAGTGAGGGTCATTCTGGGGGCGTTGTCTTGGTGGCAGTGAGGGTCAAGCTGGGGATGGTGCGTGGACTGTGGAGAGTGTCAGGTTGGGGTCTGTGTAGACAGCGGTGAGGCTTAGTCTGGGTGCGGTGTGTGGACGGTGGTGAGGTTCAGGCTGAGGGCGGTGTTGGGTGGCGTTGGGTGTCAGGCTGGAGGTGGTGTGTATTCGGAGGGGACAGTCAGGCTCGTGTCGATGCGTGAGTGATTGTGCGGGTCAAGCTGGGGGCGGTGTGTGGACGGCAGTGAGGGACAGGCTGGTGAAGGTATGTGGATGGAGGTGAGGGTCAGGCTGGGGGCGGTGTGTGGACAGCTGTGAGGGTCAGGCTGGGTGCGATGTGTGGACGGCAGTGAAGGTCAGGTTGGGGACGGTGTGTGGATGGTGTGAGGGCCAGGCTGGGGGCAGTATGTAGACAGCGGTGAGGGTCAGGCTGGGGGTGGTGTGGAGATGGCGGTGAGTGTTAGGCTGGGGCAGTGTGTGGACGGTAGTGAGGGTCAGGCTGGTGGCGGTGTGTGGATGGCAGTGAAGATCAGGCTGGGGGCGATGTGCGGAAATCAGTGAGGGTCAGGCTGGGTGCGATGTGTGGACGGCAGTGAAGGTCAGGTTGGGGACGGTGTGTGGATGGTGGTGAGGGCGAGGCTGGGGGCAGTTTGTAGACAGCGGTGAGGGTCAGGCTGGGGGTGGTGTGGAGATGGCGGTGAGTGTTAGGCTGGGGCAGTGTGTGGACGGTAGTGAGGGTCAGGCTGGGGGCGGTTTGTGGATGGTGGTGAGGGTGAGGCTGGGGGCGGTATGTAGACAACGGTGAGGGTCAGGCTGGGGATGGTCTGGAGATGGCGGTGAGGGTTAGGCTGAGGTGGTGTGTGGACGGCGGTGATGGTCAGTCTGGGGGCGGTTGGTGGACGGTGGTGAAGGTGAGGCTGGGAGTAGTATGTAGACAGCAGTGAGGGTCAGGCTGTGGGTGGTGTGTAAATGGCAGTGAGTGTTAGGCTGGGGGTGGTGTGTGGACGACAGTGTGGGTCAGGCTGCGTGCGGTGTGTGGACATCGGTAGGGATCAGGTTGGGTACAGAGTGTGGACAGCAGTGGTGGTCAGGCTGAGGGCGGTGTGTGCATGGTGATGAGGTTCAGGCTGGAGTAGTGTGAGGATGGCCGTGAGGGTCAGTTTGGGGGTGGTGTTGGATGGCAGTGAGGGCCAATTTGTGGTTGGTGTGTCGGCAATGGTGAGGGTTAGGCATGGAGGTGGCAGTGAGCGTCAGGCTGGGGGTGGTCTGTGGATGGCGGTGAGGGTCAGGCTGGGAGCGGTGTTGGATTGTGGTGAGGGCCAATTTGGGGTCGGTGTGTGGGAGGTGGTGAGGGTCAGGCTGGGGCGGTCTTTGGACGGCAGTGAGGGTCAGGCTGGGGCCGGTGTGTTCGAAGTCAATGAGGGTCAGGCTGGGGATGGTGTTTGGGCGATGTTGACTGTCAGGCTGGGGGCGCTGTGTGGATGGCAGTGAGGGAAATGCTGGGTATGGTGTGTACATTGCAGTGAGGGTCAGGCTGGATCAGTGTGTGGGCGGCAGTGAGGGTCAGGATGGGGTGATATTGGACGACGGTGAGTGTCAGGCATGCGGCAGTGTTGGATCGTGGTGGGGGTCAGGCTGGGGACGGTTGGCGGATGGCAGTGGGGGTCAGGCTGGGGCAGTTGGTTGACGACGGTGTGGGTCAGGCTGGGGGTGGTGTGTGGACGGTGTGAGGGTCAGGATTGGGTCATTTGTGGACGGCAGTGAGTGGTGGTGAAGGTCAGGCTGGGGGCAGTCTATGGGCAATGGTGAGGGTCAGCCTTGGGATGGTGTGTAGACGGTGGTGAGGGTCAGCCTTGGGATGGTGTGTAGACCGTGGTGAGGGTCAGGCTGGGGGTGGTGTGTGGATGGCAGTGAGGGTTAGGCTGGGTGAGATGTGTGGACCCCAGCGAGGGTCAGGCTGGGGGCGGCATGTGGACGACGATGAGGGTCCGGCTGGTTGCAGTGTGTGGACGGCAGTCAGGTTAGGCATGTGTCAGTGTTGGACGGCGGTGAGCGTCAGGCTGGGGGCTGTGTGTGGGCGATGGTGAGGGTCAGCCTCGGGGCGTTGTGTGTTCTCGGTGAGGATCATGCTGTGGGTGGTGTGTGGACAGCAGTGAGAATAAAGCTAGGGGCGGTGTGTGGGCGGCCATGAGCCTCAGGCTGGTGGCAGTGTTGGACGGCTGTGAGCGTCAGGCTGGGGGCGTTGTGTGGACTACAGTGAGGGTCAGGCTGGGGATGGTGTGTGGGTGGCTGCGAGGTTCAGGCTGGGGGCGGTGTTGGGTGGCGGTGGGTGTAAGGCAGGGGTTGGTTTGTGTTTGGAAGGGATGATCAGGCTGGTGCCGGCGTGTGAACGACGGTGAGCGTAAGGCTGCGGGCAGTGAGTGGATGGTGATGAGGGTCTGGCTGGGAGCGGTGTGTGTACGACGGTGCAGGTGAGGCTGGGGGCGTTGTGTAGACGGTGGTGAGGTTCAGGCTGGGGGCGGTGTGTGTACGACGGTGCGGGTCAGGCTGGGGGTGTTGTGTGGATGCTGCAGGCTGGGAGCGGTGTGTGGATGGCGGTGAGGTTCAGGCGGGGGATGGTGGGTGGATGGCGGTGAGGGTCTGGCTGGGGGCGGTGTGTGGATGGCGGTGAGAGTCAGGCTGGGGATGGTGTGTGGATGGCGGTGAGTGTCAGGCTGGGGATGGTGTGTGGATGGCGATGAGGTTCAGGCTGGGGGTGGTGTGAGGATGGTGGTGAGGGTCAGGCTGGAGGCGATGTTGAATGGCGGTAAGGGTCAATTTAGTGTCGGTGTGTGGGCGATGGTGAGGGTCAGGCTGGAGGCGGCAGTGAGGGTCAGGCCAGAGGTGGTTTGTGGATGGTAGTGAGGTTCAGACTGGGGGCGACGTTTGGACGGCGGTGAGGGTCAGGCTGGGAGCAGTTTTGGATGGTGGTGAGGGTCAATTTGGGGTCGGCGTGTGGGAGGTGGTGTGGGTCAGGCTGGGGGCAGCGTTTGGACGGCAGTGAGGGTCAGGCTGGGGGCGGTGTGTTTGACGTCAATGATGGTCAGCCTGGGGATGGAGTGTGGATGGCGGTGAGAGTCAGGGTGGGGATGCCGTGTGGATGGCGGTGAGGGTCAGTCTGGGGATGCTGTGTGGATGGCGGTGAGAGTCAGGGTGGGGATGCTGCGTTGATGGCGGTGAGAGTCAGGCTGGGGATGGTGTGTGGATGGCGGTGAGAATCAGGCTGGGGATGGTGTGTGGATGGCAGTGAGGGTCAGGCTGGCGATGGTTTGTGGATGGCGGTGAGAGTCAGGGTGTGGATGGTGTGTGGATGGCGGTAAGAGTCAGGCTGGGGATGCCGTGTGGATGGCGGTGAGGGTCAGTCTGGCGATGCTGTGTGAATGGCGGTGAGAGTCAGGGTGGGGATGCTGCGTTGATGGCGGTGAGAGTCAGGCTGGGGATGGTGTGTGGATGGCGGTGAGAATCAGGCTGGGGATGGTGTGTGGATGGCAGTGAGGGTCAGGCTGTGGATGGTGTCAGGATGGCAGTGAGGGTCAGGCGGGGGATGGTGTGTGGATCGCGGTGAGGGTCAGGCTGGGGATGGAGTGTGGATGGTAGTGTGGGTCAGGTTGGGTGTGGTTGGTGAACGGTGGTGTGGGTCAGCCTGGAATGGTGCGGGACGGCGGTGAGGGTCAGGCTGTTGGTGGTGCCTGTACGGCGGTGAGAGTCAGTCTGGGGATGGTGTGTGAATGGCAGTGAGGGTCAGGTTGGGTGTGGTTGCTGGATGGTGGTGTGGGTCAGCCTGGAATGGTGCGGGACAGCGGTGAGAGTCAGGTTGGGGACGGTTAGTGGATGGCGATGAAGGTCAGGCTGCAGGCAGTATGGAGACGGTGGTGAGCGTCAGGCTGGGGGCATTGTGTGGTCTGCAGTGAGGGTCAGGCTGGGAGCAGTGTGTGGGTGGCTGTGAAGTTCAGGTTGGGGCGGGTTGTTGGGTGGCAGGCAGGGGTTGGTGTGTGTTTGGAGGGGAGGATCAGGCTGGTGTCGGCGTGTAAACGACGGTGAGGGTCAGTCTGTGGGCAGTGAGTGGAGGGCGGTGAGGCTCAGGCTGTGGGGCAGTGTGTGTATGACGATGCGGGTCAGGCTGGGGGGCGGTTTGTGCACGACAGTGCGGTCAGGCTGGGGGCGGTGTGTGGTCGGTGATGAGGTTCAGGCTGTGGGCAGTGTGGATGGTGGTGAGGGTCAGGCTGGTGGCGCTGTGTTTGACGTCAATGAGGTTCAGTCTGGGATGGTGTGTGGGCGATGTTGAGGGTCTGGCTGGGGTCAGTGTGTGGGCGGTGATGAGGGTCAGGCTGGTGGCGGTGTGTGGACTGTGCAGAGTGCCAGGCTGGGGGCGGTGTGTAGACAGCGGTGAGGGTGAGGCTGGGTGCGATGTGTGGACGGCAGTGGGGTTCAGGCTGGGGACGGTGTGTGGATGGTGGAGAGTGCCAGGCTGGGAGTGGTGTGTAGACAGCGGTGAGGGTGAGGCTGGTGCAGTGTGTGGAAGGCAGTAGAATTCAGGCAAGGGGTGGTGTGCGGACGGCAATTTGGGTCATGCTGGAGATGGTGTATGGGTGACTGTGAGGGTCAGGCTGGTGGCGGTGTGTGGACGGAGGTGAGGGTCAGGCTGTGGCAGTGTTGTACAGTGGTGGGGTCCGGCTGGAGGCGGTTGGTGGATGGTGGTGTGGGTCAGGCTGGGGCGATGCAGGATGGTGGTGAGGGACAGGCTGGTGGCGGTGTGTGGACGGCGGTGAGAGTCAGGCTGGGGGGGTGCGGGATGGCGGTGAGAGTCAGGTTGGGAACGGTTTGTGGATGGCTGTGAGGGTCAGGCTGGGAGCGGTGTGCATATGGCAGTGAGGGTTAGGCCGGGGGCAGTGTGTAGATGTCGGTGAGTGTCAGGCTGTGTTTTGTGTGTGATGGCAGTGAGGGTCAGGCAGGCGCCGGTGTGTGGCCGGCGATGACACACTGTGACATTCTCTAACAGACTGTGACATACACTGACCCGCTCTCAGATGCACTGTGACACTCTCTTAGACACACTGTGACACTCTCTGTCTCTCTCTGACACTCTGAGACACACTGTGATACTCTGTAACTCTCTCTGAGACTCTGATACACACTGTGACATTCGCAGACCCTCACTGACACTCTTTGAGACACACTGTGGCACTCTCTGACTCTCTCTGACACTCTCCCAAAACACAATGTGACACTCTCTGACAGACTGTGGCACTCCCTGACACACTATAACACTCTCTGACGACTGTGACACACTCTGACACATGGTAAAATTCACTGTGACACTGTGACACTCTTGAAGACACACTGTGACACTCTGACTATCTCTGAGTCACACTATGATTCTCTCTAACAGTCTATGACACGCTATGACATTCTCTGACTTTCTCTGACACTCTCTGAGGCATACTGTGACACTCTCTGATGCTCTCTGACACTCTCTTAGACACACGGCAACACACTCTGACACTCTCTGACACTCTCTAAGACACACAGTGACACTCTCTGACTCTCTCTCTGACACTCTCCGAAACACAATGTGATGCTCTGTGAATCTCTGACTCTCTGAGACACACTGTGACTCTCTGTGACTCTATCTACCTCTCTGAGACACACTATGACACTCTGTGACTCTCTCTGACAGTCTCTGAGAAACACTGTGACACTTTGTGACTTTCTGTCACTCTCTGAGACACACTGTAACACTCTCTGACAGACTGTGACCCTCTCTGAGACAAACACTGAATCTCTCTGAGACACAGTATGATTCACTGTGACACTCTCTGACTCTCTCTGACACTCTCTGAAATACACTGTAACCTTCTCTGACAGACTGTGACACACTGTGGCACTCTCTGATACACAGTGTGAGACTCTCGGAGACACACTGCGGCACTCCCTGACCCTCTCAGACACTCTCTGAGACACACTGTGACACTCTCTGACAGACTGTGACGCACTATGACACTTTCTTAGGCACACTGTGACACTATCTGATTATCTCTGACACTTTGAGACATACTGTGACACTATGTGACTCTCTCTTACACTGTGAGATGCACTGTGACAATCTCTGACTCTCTCTATCTCTGACTCACACTATGATTCTCTCTAACATTCTCTGTCTTTCTCTGACACCCTCTGCGGCAAACTGTGACACTCTCTGACAGACTGTGACACATTGTGACACACTCTGACCCTCTCTGAGACACACTGTCACACTCTATGACTCTCTCTGACACTCTCTGAGACACACTGTGACACTTTCTGACACACTGTGACATTTCTGAGATACTCTGATGCTCTCTGTGACACACTGTGACACATTCCGTCTCTCTCTGATTCCCTGAGACTCATTTTGACACTCTCTACCACACTGTGTCACTGATTGACTGTGACACTCCCTGACACAAGATGACATTCTTCTAGACATTGTGACACTCTCTGAGGCACACTGTGACACTTTCTGGCTCTCTCTGACTCTCTGAGACACACTGTGACACTCTCGGAGACGCACTGTGACACTCTCGAACAGACTGTGACACTCTCTGTCTCTCTCTCTGACTCTCTGAGACACACTGTGACACTCTTGGAGACGCACTGTGACACTCTCTAACAGACTGTGACACTCTCTGTCTCTCTCTCTGACACTCTGAGACACACTGTGACACTCTCGGAGACGCACTGTGACACTCTCTAACAGACTGTGACACTCTCTGTCTCTCTCTCTGACTCTGAGACACACTGTGACACTCTCGGAGACGCACTGTGACACTCTCTAACAGACTGTGACACTCTCTTAGACACACTTTGACACTCTCTGACTCTCTCTGACACTCTGAGACACACTGTGACACTCTCTGACCCTCTCTGAGACACGCTGTGATATTCAAAGTTTGAGAGAAGATTTGTAGCTCGGGTGCTCGTTGTTGTGGTTCTGTTCACCGAGCTGGGAATTTGTGTTGCAAACGTTTCGTCCCCTGTCTAGGTGACATCCTCAGTGCTTGGGAGCCTCCTGTGAAGCGCTTCTGTGATGTTTCCTCCAGCATTTATAGTGGCCTGTCTCTGCTGCTTCAGGTTATCAGTTCTAGCTGTCCGCTGTAGTGGCCGGTTTATTGGTTCCAGGTCGATGCGTTTGTTTATAGAGTCTGTGGATGAGTGCCATGCCTCTAGGAATTCCCTGGCTGTTCTCTGTTTGGCTTGCCCTATAATGGTAGTGTTGTCCCAGTCGAATTCATGTTGCTTGTCATCTGCGTGTGTGGCTACTAAGGATAGCTGGTCGTGACGTTTCAAGGCTAGTTGGTGTTCATTGGTACGGATGGTTAGCTGTCTTCCTGTTTGTCCTATATAGTGTTTTGTGCAGTCCTTGCATGGGATTTTGTACACTACATTGGTTTTGCCAAGGGACTCAACTACAACCACAGGGACGCCAAGACAGCAGACTTCCTAGCAGCACTAGACTGCACGCTCAGGAACAATGGACTGACAGAAGAGACACAACAAACAGTGAGACAAAGTATCGTACCTCTGATAACAAGGAAAAGACAAACACATAACCTCAACACAAAGGAAAGGTAAGCACTGAAATCACTAAGAAACGATAAGAACATAATCATACTACCAGCAGACAAAGGCAGAATGACGGTCATCCTGGACAAAGCAGAGTACATCCAAAAAGCACAACTACTTGCAGATACCAACACCTACCAAAAGAGGGAGTTTGACCCCACCCCACTGCTCAGCAATAGGATAAACAACACACTGAGGAATCTACAAAGAAACGGACAGATAACCAGGTCTGACCAACAGAGAATGAAACCTGAAAGCAACAACACCCCCAGATTCTATGGACTACCTAAAGTGCACAAACCAGACATCCCACTCAGACGCATAGTATCACTACCAGGGACACCATCACACAAACTGGCTAAAGAACTACAGCAGAAACTGAAACACCTGATCAGCGGATCCAGACACTCTATACAATCAACACAGGAATTCTTGGACATCATCAGAAATATACACATAGACAAGGAAGAAACTATGGTCTCATTCGACGTAACGGCACTGTTCACCTGTATCGACAAAACCCTAGCTAGAGAAACAATAGCCAACCTGCTGGACATACAGAACAGACAACAGGACGTTGAACCTATCAACAAAGACGGCATACTTAAAGTACTGGACTTGTGCCTCACAACATACTTCACATTCAACAACTAGATATACGAACAAATCAACGGAACACCCATGGGCTCACCGATCTCGGGACTCATAGCAGAAGCAGTAATACAAAGGTTAGAACAAGCAATCTTACAGCAACTTCAACCCAAACTCTGGGTCAGATATGTGGATGACACCTTTGTAATCATTAAAAACACAGAAATAGAGAAAACACATCGGATCATCAACGCCACAGTCACAGGAATCCGATTCACGAGAGAGGAAGAAAAGGATAATCAACTCCCATTCCTAGACGTGATGGTACAAAGAACACGTAACGCAGCATTCACCACAAAGGTATACAGGAAAGCCACACTCAGAGACCAAGTCCTGAACTATGAAAGCAACCACCCCAACACACACAAATGAAGTTGCATCAAGACACTATTCAAAAGGGCCACAACACACTGCAGCACACCAGATCTGCAAAAAGAGGAAGAGAAACGTCTATACAAGGTATTCGCCAAAAACGGATACCCTCGCAATTTCATCAACAGATGCCTAAGGGAAAGACAACAGAACGAGGACATGCCGTAACCCAAAGGACTAGCCACACTACCATACATCAGGAGCATTTCCGAACTGACAGCCACACTACTGCGACCACTCGGACTCATAACAGCACACAAACCAACAGCCACTCTCAGACAACAACGCACCAGAACGAAGGACCCGATACCCAGCATGAGCAAAACCAATATAGTGTACAAAATCCCATGCAAGGACTACACAAAACACTACATAGGACAAACAGGAAGTCAGCTAACGATCCATATCCATGAACACCAACTAGCCACGAAACGACACGATCAGCTATCCTTAGTAGTCACGCACGCAGATGACAAGCAACATGAATTTGACTGGTACAACACTACCATTATAGGGCAAGCCAAACAGAGAACAGCCAAGGAATTCCTAAAGGCATGGCACTCATCCACAGACTCTATCAACAAACACATCGACCTGGACCCAATATACCGGCCACTACAGCGGACAGCTAGAACTGACAACCGGAAGCGGCAGAGACAGGCCACTATAAATGCTGGAGGAAACATCACAGAAGCGCTTCACGGGAGGCTCCCAAGCACTGAGGATGTCATCTAGACAGGGGACGAAACGTTTGCAACACAAATTCCCAGCTCGGGGAACAGAACCACAACAACTGTGATACTCTATGACTCTCTCTGAAACTCACTTTGTTACTTTCTGTGACACACTGTGACACTCTCTAACCGACTGTGACACTCTCTGATACATGGTGGTATTCTCTGAGACACTGTGACACTCTCTGAAACACACTGTGACACTCTCTGAGACACACTTTGACACTCTCTGCCTCTCTCTGAGACACTGGTTCACTCTCTGAAGCACACTGTGAAACACTGTGACATTTTTTGACTCTCTCACATTCTCTGAGACACACTGTGACACTCTCTGACCCTCTCTGACGCACACTGTGACACTCACTGACAGACTGTGACAGACTGTGACACTGAGACAAATGCTGACCCTCTCTGACACTCTCTGAGACACAGTATGACACACTGTGACACTCTCTGTGACAGACCGTGACACTTTCTGACCCGCTCTGACACTCTCTGAGACACACTGTGACACTCAATGACAGACTGTGACACACTGTGAAACTCTGACTCTCTCTGACACTCTCTGAGGCACACAGTGACCTCTCAGATAGACTGTGACACACTGCAACACTCTCAACAGCAGACTGTGACACTTTCTGACTCTCTCTGACTCACTCTGAAATACACTGTAATCTTCTCTGACAGACTGAGACACACTGTGACATTCTCTGAGACAGATTGTGACACTTTCCGACTCTCTGAGACACACTGTGACACTCTCTGAGTCACACTGTGACACTCTCTGACAGACGGTGACACTCTCTGACTCTCTCTGAGAAGACTGTGACACTTTCCGACTCTCTCTGAGACACACTGTGACACTTTCTGACTCTCTGAGACACACTATGACACTCTCTGACTGACTGTAAAACATTGTGACACTCTGAGACTCTCTTAGACACACTGTGCCACTCTCTGACTCTCTGTGACACTCTCTGACAGACTGTGACATGCTGTGAACTCTCTGACTCTCTCTGACATGCTCCGAGACACGCTGTGAAACTCTGACTGGCTGTGAAACACTGTGACACACTGAGACTCTCTTAGACACACTGTGACACTCTCTGACTGACTGTGACACTCTCTGACTCTCTCTGAGAGAGACTGTGACACTTTCTGACTCTCTCTGAGACACACTGTGACACTTTCTGACTCTCTCTCTGACTCTCTGAGACACACTGTGACACTCTCTGACTGTCTGAAACACTGTGACACTCTGAGACTCTCTTAGACACACGGTGACATCTTTGACTCTCTGTGACACTCTCTGACAGACTGTGACACGCTGTGAACTCTCTGACTCTCTCTGACACTCTCTTAGACACACTGTGATACTCTCTAAGACACATTATGGAATTCTCTGACACTCTCTGTGACACACAGTGAAACTCTCAAAGACAGACTGTGACACGTTCTGACTCTCTCTGTCTCACTCTGAAATACACTGTAACCTTCTCTGACACACTGTGACACACTCTGAGACACACTGTGACAGTTTCTGACTCTCTGAGACATACTGTGACACTCTCTGACAGACTGTGACACACTGTGACACTCTCTGACCCTCTCTGACACTCTCGTAAAAACACTGTGACACTCTCTGGCTCACTATGACACTGTCTCACAGACTGTGACACACTGTGAACTCTCTGACTCTCTCTGACACTCGCTTAGACACACTGTGTTTCTCTCTGAGACACACTGTGGAACTCTCTGACCCTCTCTGACACTCTTTGAGAAACACTGTCTCATTCTCTGCCTTTCTCTGTCTCTCTGAGACACATTGTGGGACTCTCTGGCACTCTCTGTGACAGACTATGACACTGTCTGACACACAGTGACACTCTCTGACCGAGTGTGACACTCTCCAACACACGATGACATTTTCTGAGTCATTGTGACACGCTCTGAGACACACTGGGACACTTTCTGACAGATTGTGACTCTCTCTGAGACAAACTCTGACCATCTGTGACACTCTCTGAGACACAATGTGAAACACTGTGAAACACTCTGACTCTCTCTTAGACACACTGTGATACTCTCTGAGACACACTATGACACTCTCTGAGACACATTGTGGGACTCTGTGACACACAGTGACACTCTCAAAAACACACTGTGACACTCTCTGACTCTCTCTGACACTCTCCTAGACACACTATGACACTCTGTCTCTCTCTGACACTCCCTGAGCCTCAGTGGGACACTCTCTGACTCTCTCTGTGATAGACTGTGACACTCTCTGACTCTCTCTGACACTCACTGAGACACACTGTGACACTTTCTGACTCTTTCTGTCACTCTCAGAGACACACTGTAATACTCTCTGACAGACTGTGACCCTGTCTGAGACAAACGTTGACCCTGTCTGACACTCTCTCAGACACAGTATGACTCACTGTGACACTCTCTGACTCCGTCTGACAAACTCTGAAATACACTGTAAGATTCTCTGACAGACTGTGTCACACTGTGACACTCTCTGAGACAAACGGTGACACTTTCTGAATCTTTCTGTCACTCTCGGAGACACAATGTGACACTCTCTGACAGACTGTTACCCTGTCTGAGACAAACGCTGACCTTCTCTGACGCTCTCTGAGACACAGTATGACTCACATGACACTCTCTGACTCTCTCTGAAAAACACTGTAAACTTCTCTGACAGACTGTGACACACTATGACACTCTCTTAGACACACTGTGACACTCTCTGTCTATCTCTGACACTCTGGGAAACACAGTGATAATCTCTGACGCTCTCTGAGACACACTGTAACACTCTCTGACTCTCTCTGAAACACACTGTGACACTCGCTGACAGATTGTGATACTTTATGACTCTGCCTGAATCTCTGAGACACACTGTGACACTCTCTGACTCTCTTTGAATCTCTCTGTGACACTCTCTGACACTGTCTGAGACACGCTGTGACACTCTCTAACTCTCTCTGAGACACACTGTTACACTCTGTGACTCTATCTGCCACACTGGAATACACTATGTCACTCTCTGTCCCTCTCTGAGACACACTGTGACACTCTCTGACAGACTGCGACACTCTCTGGGACACACTGAGACACTTTCTGACTCACTGACACTCTCTGACAGACGGTGACAATTTCTGAGACACTGTGACACTCTCTGAGACACACTGTGACACTTGCTGTCTCTGACGCTCTGAGACACTCGGTCACTCTCTGAGACACACTGTGACATTTTTTGACTCTCTCTCACACTCTCTGAGACACACTGTTTCACTCTCTGACTCTCTGAGACACAAAGTGACTCTCTCTGACACACTGAGATTCACTGTGACACTTTCTGACACTCTCTACGAACCACTGTGGCACTCTCTGACAGACTGTGACAGACTGTGACAATTTCTGAGACACACGATGACACTCTCTGACATACTATGGCAGTCTCTGACACATGGTAACATTTTCTGCGACACTGCGACACTCTCTGAGACACACTGTGACACTTTTCGTCTCTCTCTGACTCCCTGGGACACACTGTAACACTCTCTGAGATAGACTGTGACACTCTCTGAGACACACTGTGACACTCACTGACTCTCTCTGACTCTGTCTGACGCACAGTATGACATACTGTGACACTCTCTGACTCACTCTTACACTCTCTGAGACATACTGTGACACTCTCTGAGACACACTGTGATACAGTCTGACTCTCCATGAAACTCTCTGAGGCACAGTATGACACACTGTGACAATTTCTTACTCTCTCTGACACACTCTGAAATTCAATGTAACATTCTCTGACAGACTGTCACAATGTGACACTCTCTGAGACAGACTGTGATACTTTCTGACTCTCCTTGACTCTCTGAGACACACTGGGACACAAAGTGACACTATCTGACACTCTGAAACTCTCTTAGACACAATGTAACACTCTCTGACTCTATCTGACACTCTCTCAGACACACTGTAATACTCTCTGACTCACTCTGACTCTTTGAGATGCACTGTGACACTCTCTGATCCTATCTGACAATCTCTGAAACACACTGTGACACTCGCTGACAGATTGTGACACTTTCTGACTCTCCCTGAATCTTTGAGACACACTATGACATCTCTGACTCTCTCTGAAACTCTCTGTGGCACTCTGTGACACACGCTGAAATACACTGTGACACTCTCTGACTCTCTCTCTGAAACTCTCTGTGACACTCTCTGATACATGCTGAGACACACTGGAACACTCCCTGGCACTTTCTCAAACACACTGGAACACTCTCTGGCACTTTCTCAAACACACTGTGACACTCTCTGCTCGTATCTGGCTCTCTCTGAGACAGATTGTGACACTTTCTGATTCTCTCTGACTCTCTGAGACACACTGTGACACTCTCTGACTCTATGAGACACACTGTGACACTCTGACAGACTGTGACACACTGAAACACTCTCTGAGAGACTGTGACACTCTCTGAGACACACTGTGACACACTCTGACATTCTCTGAAACACACTGTGACATTCCCTGACTCTCTCTGAGACACACTGTGACACTCACTGACTCTCTCTGACACTCTGTGACTCACTCTGACACTCTCGGAGACACACTGTGATACAGTCTGACTTTCTATGACACTCTCTCAGACTTTCTATGACACACTGTGACACTTCCTGACTCTCTCTGACACACTCTGAAATACAATGTAACATTCTCTGACAGAGAGTGACACTCTCTGAGCCAAATGCTGACACTCTCTGACACTCTCTGAGACACAGGATGACACACTGTGACACTTTCTGACTCTCCCTGACACACTCCGAAATACAATGTAACATTCTCTGATAGACTGTTACAATGTGACACTCTCTGAGACAAATTGTGAATCTTTCTGACTCTCTGAGGCACACTGTCATCCTCTCTTAGACACATTGTGACACACTGTGACACTCTCTGAGGCACACTGTGACACTCTCTGACAGACTGTGTCACACTGAGACACTCTCCAAGACAGATTAAGACACTTTCTGACTCTCTCTCTCTCTCTCTCTCTGAGACACATTGTGACACTCACTGAGATAATCTGACACTTTCTGACTCTCTCTGACTCTCTGAGACACACTGGGACACTCATTGAGACAAACTGACACTTTCTGACACTCTCTCACACTCACTGAAACACACTGTGACACTCTCTCACAGATTGTGACCCTCTGAGAGCCAAATACTGACACTCTCTCACATTCTCTGAGACACAGTAGGACAACTGTGAAACACTGACTCTCTCTTAGACACACTGTGATACTCTCTGAGGCACACTGTGACACTCTCTGAGACACATTATGGGACTCTCTGACACTCTCTGTGACACACAGTGACACTCTCAAAAACACACTGTGACACTCTGACTCTCTCTGACACTCTCTTAGACACACTATGACACTCTGTCTCTCTCTGACACTCCCTGAGCCTCAGTGGGACACTCTCTGACTCTCTCTGTAATAGACTTTGACACTCTCTGACTCTCTCTGACACTCACTGAGACACACTGTGACACTTTCTGACTCTTTCTATCACTCTCAGAGACACACTGTAATACTCTCTGACAGATTGTGACCCTGTCTGAGACAAACGTTGACCCTGTCTGACACTCTCTCAGACACAGTATGACTCACTGTGACACTCTCTGACTCCGTCTGACAAACTCTGAAATACACTGTAAGATTCTCTGACAGACTGTGTCACACTGTGACACTCTCTGAGACAAACGGTGACACTTTCTGAATCTTTCTGTCACTCTCGGAGACACAATGTGACACTCTCTGACAGACTGTTACCCTGTCTGAGACAAACGCTGACCCTCTCTGACACTCTCTGAGACACAGTATGACTCACCATGACACTCTCTGTCTATCTCTGACACTCTGGGAAACACAGTGATAATCTCTGACGCTCTCTGAGACACACTGTAACACTCTCTGACTCTCTCTGAAACACACTGTGACACTCGCTGACAGATTGTGATACTTTATGACTCTGCCTGAATCTCTGAGACACACTGTGACACTCTCTGGTTCTCTTTGAATCTCTCTGTGACACTCTCTGACACTGTCTGAGACACGCTGTGACACTCTCTAACTCTCTCTGAGACACACTGTTACACTCTGTGACTCTATCTGCCACACTGGAATACACTATGTCACTCTCTGTCTCTCTCTGAGACACACTGTGAACTCTCTGACAGACTGCGACACTCTCTGGGACACACTGAGACACTTTCTGACACACTGACACTCTCTGACAGACGGTGACAATTTCTGAGACACTCGGTCACTCTCTGAGACACACTGTGACATTTTTGACTCTCTCTCACACTCTCTGAGACACACTGTTTTACTCTCTGACTCTCTGAGACACAATGTGACTCTCTCTGACACACTGAGATTCACTGTGACACTTTCTGACACACTCTGTGAACTACTGTGGCACTCTCTGACAGACTGTGACAGACTGTGACAATTTCTGAGACACACGATGACACTCTCTGACATACTATGGCACTCTCTGACACATGGTAACATTTTCTGCGACACTGCGACACTCTCTGAGACACACTGTTTCACTCTCTGACTCTCTGAGACACAATGTGACTCTCTCTGACATACTGAGATTCACTGTGACACTTTCTGACACTCTCTGCGAACCACTGTGGCACTCTCTGACAGACTGTGACAGACTGTGACAATTTCCGAGACACACGATGACACTCTCTGACATACTATGGCACTCTCTGACACATGGTAACATTTTCTGCGACACTGCGACACTCTCTGAGACACACTGCGACACTCTCTGAGACACACTGTGACACTCACTGACTCTCTCTGACTCTGTGACACGCTCTGACTCACTCTTACACTCTCTGAGACATACTGTGACACTCTCGAACAGTCTCCAACACACTGTAACACTCACTGAGACACACTGTGACACTCACTGACCCTCTCCAGCATACTGTGCCACTCTCTAAGACACACTGTGACACTCTCTGACACTCTCCAACCCACTGTGACACTCTCTGAGACACACTGCGACACTCTCTGATACTCTCCAACCCACTGTGACACTCTCTGAGACACACTGTGACACTCTCTGACACTCTCCAACCCACTGTGACAGTCTCTCAGACACACTGTGACACTCTCTGACACTCTCTGTGGCATACTGTGACACTTTCTAGCACATCTGAAACACTCTGTGACACTCTCTGAGATGGTGACACACGGCGACACTCACTGACACAATCTGACACTTTCCGACTCTCTCTGACACTCTGTAAGTCACACTGTGACACTCACTGAGACACACTGTGACACTCTCTGACGCGCTCTGAGGCGCACTGTGACACTCTCTGTCAGACTGTGACAGACTGAAACACTCCCTGAAAGACTGTGGCAGACTGTGACACTCTCTGAGACACACTGTGACACACTCTGACACTCTCCAGCACACTGTGACACTCTCTGAGACATACGGTGACACTCTCTGACACTCTCCAACCCACTGTGACAGTCTCTGAGAACACTGTGACACTCTCTGACACTGTCTGTGGCATACTCTGACACTTTCTAGCACATCTGAAACACTCTGTGACACTCTCTGACAGACGGTGACACAATGTGACACTCTCTGACAGATTATGACACTCTCTCTCTCTGACTCTCTGATACACACTGCGACACTCACTGAGACAATCGGACACTTTTCAACTCTCTCTGACTCTCTGAGACTCACTGTGACACTCACTGAGACACACTGTGACACTCTCTGACGAGCTCTGAGGCGCACTGTGACACTCTCTGACAGACCGTGACAATCTGAAACACTCTCTGAGAGACTGTGGCAGACTGTGACACTCTCTGAGACACACTGAGACACACTGTGACACTATCTGACACTCTCTGGGACACACTGTGACACTCTCTGACACTCTTTCAAACACACTGTGGCACTCTCTGACACTCTTTCAAACACACTGTGACAGTCTCTGACTCTCTGTGACACGCTCTGACACGCTCTCACACACACAGCGACACTCTCTGAGACACACTGTGACACTCTCTGACACTCTTTCAAACACACTGTGACACTCTCTGACACTCTTTCAAACACACTGTGACACTCTCTGACTCTCTGTGACACACTCTGACACGCTCTCACACACACTGCGACACTCTCTGAGACACACTGTGCCACTCTCTGACTCTATGAGACACACTGTGACACTCTGACAGACTGTGACACACTGAAACACTCTCTGAGAGACTGTGACACTCTCTGAGACACACTGTGACACACTCTGACATTCTCTGAAACACACTGTGACATTCCCTGACTCTCTCTGAGACACACTGTGACACTCACTGACTCTCTCTGACACTCTGTGACTCACTCTGACACTCTCGGAGACACACTGTGATACAGTCTGACTTTCTATGACACTCTCTCAGACTTTCTATGACACACTGTGACACTTCCTGACTCTCTCTGACACACTCTGAAATACAATGTAACATTCTCTGACAGAGAGTGACACTCTCTGAGCCAAATGCTGACACTCTCTGAGACACAGGATGACACACTGTGACACTTTCTGACTCTCCCTGACATACTCCGAAATACAATGTAACATTCTCTGATAGACTGTTACAATGTGACACTCTCTGAGACAAATTGTGAATCTTTCTGACTCTCTGAGGCACACTGCCATCCTCTCTTAGACACATTGTGACACACTGTGACACTCTCTGAGGCACACTGTGACACTCTCTGACAGACTGTGTCACACTGAGACACTCTCCAAGACAGATTAAGACACTTTCTGACTCTCTCTCTCTCTCTCTCTCTGAGACACATTGTGACACTCACTGAGACAATCTGACACTTTCTGACTCTCTCTGACTCTCTGAGACACACTGGGACACTCATTGAGACAAACTGACACTTTCTGACACTCTCTCACACTCACTGAAACACACTGTGACACTCTCTCACAGATTGTGACCCTCTGAGAGCCAAATACTGACACTCTCTCACATTCTCTGAGACACAGTAGGACAACTGTGAAACACTCTGACTCTCTCTTAGACACACTGTGATACTCTCTGAGACACACTGTGACACTCTCTGAGACACATTATGGGACTCTCTGACACTCTCTGTGACACACAGTGACACTCTCAAAAACACACTGTGACACTCTGACTCTCTCTGACACTCTCTTAGACACACTATGACACTCTGTCTCTCTCTGACACTCCCTGAGCCTCAGTGGGACACTCTCTGACTCTCTCTGTAATAGACTTTGACACTCTCTGACTCTCTCTGACACTCACTGAGACACACTGTGACACTTTCTGACTCTTTCTATCACTCTCAGAGACACACTGTAATACTCTCTGACAGATTGTGACCCTGTCTGAGACAAACGTTGACCCTGTCTGACACTCTCTCAGACACGTATGACTCACTGTGACACTCTCTGACTCCGTCTGACAAACTCTGAAATACACTGTAAGATTCTCTGACAGACTGTGTCACACTGTGACACTCTCTGAGACAAACGGTGACACTTTCTGAATCTTTCTGTCACTCTCGGAGACACAATGTGACACTCTCTGACAGACTGTTACCCTGTCTGAGACAAACGCTGACCCTCTCTGACACTCTCTGAGACACAGTATGACTCACCATGACACTCTCTGTCTATCTCTGACACTCTGGGAAACACAGTGATAATCTCTGACGCTCTCTGAGACACACTGTAACACTCTCTGACTCTCTCTGAAACACACTGTGACACTCGCTGACAGATTGTGATACTTTATGACTCTGCCTGAATCTCTGAGACACACTGTGACACTCTCTGGCTCTCTTTGAATCTCTCTGTGACACTCTCTTACACTGTCTGAGACACGCTGTGACACTCTCTAACTCTCTCTGAGACACACTGTTACACTCTGTGACTCTATCTGCCACACTGGAATACACTATGTCACTCTCTGTCTCTCTCTCTGAGACACACTGTGAACTCTCTGACAGACTGCGACACTCTCTGGGACACACTGAGACACTTTCTGACACACTGACACTCTCTGACAGACGGTGACAATTTCTGAGACACTCGGTCACTCTCTGAAACACACTGTGACATTTTTTGACTCTCTCTCACACTCTCTGAGACACACTGTTTCACTCTCTGACTCTCTGAGACACAATGTGACTCTCTCTGACACACTGAGATTCACTGTGACACTTTCTGACACACTCTGTGAACTACTGTGGCACTCTCTGACAGACTGTGACAGACTGTGACAATTTCTGAGACACACGATGACACTCTCTGACATACTATGGCACTCTCTGACACATGGTAACATTTTCTGCGACACTGCGACACTCTCTGAGACACACTGTTTCACTCTCTGACTCTCTGAGACACAATGTGACTCTCTCTGACACACTGAGATTCACTGTGACACTTTCTGACACTCTCTGCGAACCACTGTGGCACTCTCTGACAGACTGTGACAGACTGTGACAATTTCCGAGACACACGATGACACTCTCTGACATACTATGGCACTCTCTGACACATGGTAACATTTTCTGCGACACTGCGACACTCTCTGAGACACACTGTGACACTCTCTGAGATAGACTGTGACACTCTCTGAGACACACTGTGACACTCACTGACTCTCTCTGACTCTGTGACACGCTCTGACTCACTCTTCCCCTCTCTGAGACATACTGTGACACTCTCTGAGACACACTGTGATACAGTCTGACTCTCCATGAAACTCTCTGAGGCACAGTATGACACATTGTGACACTTTCTGACTCTCTCTGACACACTTTAAAATCAATGTAACATTCTCTGACAGACTGTCACAATGTGACACTCTCTGAGACAGACTGTGATACTTTCTGACTCTCCCTGACTCTCTGAGACACACTGGGACACAAAGTGACACTATCTGACTCTCTGAAACTCTCTTAGACACAATGTAACACTCTCTGACTCTATCTGACACTCTCTCAGACACACCGTAACACTCTCTGATTCACTCTGACTCTTTGAGATGCACTGTGACACTCTCTGATCCTATCTGACAATCTATGAAACACACTGTGACACTCGCTGACAGATTGTGACACTTTCTGACTCTCCCTGAATCTCTGAGACACACTGTGACATCTCTGACTCTCTCTGAAACTCTCTGTGGTACTCTGTGACACACGCTGAAATACACTGTGACACTCTCTGACTCTCTCTCTGAAACTCTCTGTGACACTCTCTGATACATGCTGAGACACACTGGAACACTCCCTGGCACTTTCTCAAACACACTGCGACACTCTCTGGCACTTTCTCAAACACACTGTGACACTCTCTGCTCGTATCTGGCTCTCTCTGAGACAGATTGTGACACTTTCTGATTCTCTCTGACTCTCTGAGACACACTCTGACACTCTCTGACTCTCTGAGACACACTGTGACACTCTGACAGACTGTGACACACTGAAACACTCTCTGAGAGACTGTGACACTCTCTGAGACACACTGTGACACACTCTGAAATTCAATGTAACATGCTCTGACAGCCTGTCACAATGTGACACTCTCTGAGACAGACTGTGATACTTTCTGACTCTCCCTGACTCTCTGATTCACACTGGGACACAAAGTGACACCATCTGATTCTCTGAAACTCTCTTAGACACGATGTAACACTCTCTGACTCTATCTGACACTCTCTCAGACACACTGTAACACTCTCTGACTCACTCTGACTCTTTGAGATGCACTGTGACACTCTCTGATCCTATCTGACAATCTCTGAAATACACTGTGACACTCGCTGACAGATTGTGACACTTTCTGACTCTCCCTGAATCTCTGAGACACACTGTGACACTCTGACAGACTGTGACACACTGAAACACTCTCTGAGAGACTGTGACACTCTGAGACACACTGTGACACACTCTGACATTCTCTGAAACACACTGTGACATTCCCTGACTCTCTCTGAGACACACTGTGACACTCACTGACTCTCTCTGACACTCTGTGACTCACTCTGACACTCTCGGAGACACACTGTGATACAGTCTGACTTTCTATGACACTCTCTCAGACACAGTATGACACACTGTGACACTTCCTGACTCTCTCTGACACACTCTGAAATACAATGTAACATTCTCTGACAGAGAGTGACACTCTCTGAGCCAAATGCTGACACTCACTGACTCTCTCTGACACTCTGTGACTCACTCTGACACTCTCGGAGACACACTGTGATACCGTCTGACTTTCTATGACACTCTATCAGACACAGGATGACACACTGTGACACTTTCTGACTCTCTCTGACACACTCCAAAATACAATGTAACATTCTCTGATAGACTCTGTGACACTGTCTGAGACAAATCGTGAATCTTTCTGACTCTCTGAAGCACACTGTCATCCTCTCTTAGACACACTGTGACACACTGTGACACTCTCTGAGGCACACTGTGACACTCTCTGACAGACTGTGTCACACTGAGACACTCTCCAAGACAGATTAAGACACTTTCTGACTCTCTCTCTCTCTCTCTGAGACACATTGTGACACTCACTGAGACAATCTGACACTTTCTGACTCTCTCTGACTCTCTGAGACACACTGTGACACTCATTGAGACAAACGGACACTTTCTGACACTCTCTCACACTCACTGAAACACACTGTGACACTCTCGAACACTCTCCAACACACTGTAACACTCACTGAGACACACTGTGACACTCACTGACCCTCTCCAGCACACTGTCCCACTCTCTAAGACACACTGTGACACTTTCTGACACTCTCCAACCCACTGTGACACTCTCTGAGACACACTGCGACACTCTCTGACACTCTCCAACCCACTGTGACACTCTCTGAGACACACTGTGACACTCTCTGACACTCTCCAACCCACTGTGACAGTCTCTCAGACACACTGTGACACTCTCTGACACTCTCTGTGGCATACTGTGACACTTTCTAGCACATCTGAAACACTCTGTGACACTCTCTGAGATGGTGACACACTGCGACACTCACTGACACAATCTGACACTTTCCGACTCTCTCTGACACTCTGTAAGTCACACTGTGACACTCACTGAGACACACTGTGACACTCTCTGACGCGCTCTGAGGCGCACTGTGACACTCTCTGTCAGACTGTGACAGACTGAAACACTCCCTGAAAGACTGTGGCAGACTGTGACACTCTCTGAGACACACTCTGACACTCTCCAGCACACTGTGACACTCTCTGAGACATACGGTGACACTCTCTGACACTCTCCAACCCACTGTGACAGTCTCTGAGAACACTGTGACACTCTCTGACACTGTCTGTGGCATACTCTGACACTTTCTAGCACATCTGAAACACTCTGTGACACTCTCTGACAGACGGTGACACAATGTGACACTCTCTGACAGATTATGACACTCTCTCTCTCTGACTCTCTGATACACACTGCGACACTCACTGAGACAATCGGACACTTTTCAACTCTCTCTGACTCTCTGAGACTCACTGTGACACTCACTGAGACACACTGTGACACTCTCTGACGAGCTCTGAGGCGCACTGTGACACTCTCTGACAGACCGTGACAATCTGAAACACTCTCTGAGAGACTGTGGCAGACTGTGACACTCTCTGAGACACACTGAGACACACTGTGACACTATCTGACACTCTCTGGGACACACTGTGACACTCTCTGACACTCTTTCAAACACACTGTGGCACTCTCTGACACTCTTTCAAACACACTGTGACAGTCTCTGACTCTCTGTGACACGCTCTGACACGCTCTCACACACACAGCGACACTCTCTGAGACACACTGTGACACTCTCTGACACTCTTTCAAATACACTGTGACACTCTCTGACACTCTTTCAAACACACTGTGACACTCTCTGACTCTCTGTGACACGCTCTGACACGCTCTCACACACACTGCGACACTCTCTGAGACACACTGTGCCACTCTCTGAGGGACTGTGACACACTCTGACACACTCTGACAGTTGCTGAGATGCACTGTGACACACTCTGACTCTCTCTGAAACACATTGTGACACTCTCTGACACTCTCTGAAAAGCACTGTGACACTGTCTGACAGACTGTGACACACTGTCACACCCTCAAAGACAGACAGTGTCACTTTCTGACTCTCTGAGACACACTGTGACACTCACAGACACAATGTGACACTCTCTGACAGACTGTGACATTTTCTGAATCTCTCTGACACTCTTCGAGGCACACTGTGACACTCTCTGACAGACTGTGACAAACTGAGGCACTCTCAAAGACAGACTGTGTCACTTTCTGACTCTCTTTGACTCTCTATGAAATAAATTGTAACCTTCTCTGTCAGACTGTGACACACTGTAACACTCTCTGACACTCTCTGAAAAGCACTGTGACACTGTCTGACAGACTGTGACACACTGTCACACCCTCAAAGACAGACAGTGTCACTTTCTGACTCTCTGAGACACACTGTGACACTCACAGAGACACAACGTGACACTCTCTGACAGACTGTGACATACTGTGACACTCTCTGACAGACTGTGACAAACTGAGGCACTCTCAAAGACAGACTGTGTCACTTTCTGACTCTCTTTGACTCTCTATGAAATAAATTGTAACCTTCTCTGTCAGACTGTGACACACTGTGACACTCTCTGACACTCTCTGAAAAGCACTGTGACACTGTCTGACAGACTGTGACACACTGTCACACCCTCAAAGACAGACAGTGTCACTTTCTGACTCTCTGAGACACACTGTGACACTCTCTGACTCTCTCTGAGGCACACTGTGACAAATTCTGACTCCCTCTGACTCTCTGAGACACACTGTGATACTCTCTGAGACACACCGTGACACTCTCGGAGACAGACTATGACACTCTCAGACTCTCTCTGATACCCTCTGTGGCACAGCACGACACACTGTTACACTCTCTGACAGGTTGTGACAAACTGTGACATTCTCTGACACTCAGTTAGACACACTCTGACACTCCCTGACTCTCTCTGTCACTCTCTGAGATACACAGTGTCATGCTCTGACAAACTGTGACAATTTCTATGACACACTATGACACTCTCTGAACGACTGTGACACTTTCTGACATACGGTGTCATTTTCTGAGACACTGTGACTCTCTCTGAGACACATTGTGACACTTTCTGTCTCTCTCTGATTCACTGAGACACACTGTGACACTCTCTGACCCACTCTGGCACTCTCTGAGACACACTGTAACACTCTCTCACAGACTGTGACACTCTCTGAGCCAAATGCTGACACTCTCTGACACTCTCTGAGACACGCTATGACACTCTCTGACACACTGTGACACTCTCTGAGACACAATCTGACACTCTCTGACTCTCTCTAAAACTCTCAGACACACTGTGGCAATCTCTGACTCTCTCTTACACTCTTTCAGACACACCATGACACTTTCTGACTTTCTCTGACACTTTGAGACGCACTGTGACACTCTCTGACCCTATCTGACACTCTCTGAGACACACTGTGACACCTTCTGAGACACGCTGTGACACACTCTGACATTCTCTGAAACACACTGTGACATTCCCTGACTCTCTCTGAGACGCACTGTGACACAGTCTGACTTTCTATGACACTCTCTCAGACACAGTATGACTCACTGTGACACTTCCTGTCACTCTCTGACACATGCTGAAATACAATGTAACATTCTCTGACAGGGAGTGACTCTCTCTGAGCCAAATGCAGACACTCTCTGCACTCTCTGAGACACAGCATGACATACTGTGACACTTCCTGACTCTCTCTGACACACTCCGAAATACAATGTAAGATTCTCTGATAGACTGTGACACTCCCAAAGACAGGTTATGACACTTTTTGACTCTCTCTCTCTCTGACTCTCTGAGACACACTGTGACACTCACTGATACAATCTGACACTTTCTGACTCTCTCTGACTCTCTGAGACACACTGTGACACTCACTGAGACACACTGTGACACTCTCTGACGCATTCTGAGGCGCACTGTGACACTCTCTAACAGACTGTGATGCACTGAAACACACTGTGATACTTTCTGACACACTCTGAGGCACACGGTAACACTCTCTGACAGACTGTGACAGACTGAAACACTCTCTGAAGACTGTGGCAGACTTTGACACTCACTGAGACACTCTGTGACACTCTCTGAAACACACTGTGAAACTCTCTGACAGACTGCGACACAATGTGACACTCTCCGACACTCTCTGAAACACACTGTGACACTGTCTAAGACACACTGTGACACTCTCTCACACTCACCAACACACTGTGACACTCTCTGAGACATACTGTGTCACTCTCCAACCCACTGTGACACTCTCTGGGGCACAGTGTGACATTCTCTGACACACTTTCTGACATACTGTGACACTATCTAGCACATCTGAAACTCTCCGTGACACTTTCTGACAGAGGGTGACACACTGTGACACTCTCTGACAGACGGTGACACACTGTGACACTCTCTGAGACAAACTATGACACTTTCTGACTCTCCCTGACTCTCTGAGGAACACTCTGACATTCACTGAGACACACTGTGACACTCTCTGACTATCTCCGAGGCACACTGTGACACTCTCTGACAGACTGTAACACACTGAAACACTATGTGACTCTCTCTGGCACTCTGAGACACACTGTGACACTCTCTGACTCTCTCTGAGACACACTGTGACACACACTGACTCTCTCTGACACTCTCTGACGCACAGTATGACAAACTGTGACACTCTCTGAGACACACATGTGAAACTCTCTGAATCTCTCTGAGGCACACCCTGACATACTCTGACACACTGAAACACTCTCTAACACTCTCTGACACGCTGTGACACTATCTGACACTCTCTGACACACACTGTGACACTCTCTGACACACACTGTGACACTCTCTGACACTCTCTCAAACACTCTGTGACATTCTCTGACACGCTCTCAAACACACTGCGACACTCTCTGAGACACACTGCGACACTCTCTGAGGGACTGTGACACACTCTGACACACTCTGATAGTCGCTGAGACGCACAGTGAAACTCTCTGAGTCTCTCTGAAACACTCTCTGACACTCTCTGACACTCAGAAATGCACTGTGACACTCTCTGACAGACTGTGACATACTGTGACACCCTCAAATGCAGACTGTCTTACTTGCTGACTCTCTGAGACACACTGTGACACTCACAGAGACACAATGTGACACTCTCTGACAGAGTGTGACATACTGTGACACTCTCTGAGACACACTGTGACACGTTCTGTCTCTCTCTGACTCCCTGAGACACACTGTGACACTTTCTGTCTCTCTCTGACTCCCTGACACACACTGTGACACTCTCTGACCCGTTCTGACACTCTCTGAGACAGACTGACACTCACTGACATGTTCTGACTCTCTCTGTTACACACTGTGACAATCTCTGACACTCTCTGAGACACACTGTGATACAGTCTGACTCTCTCTGGCACTCACTGAGGCACAGTATGACATACTGTGACACTCTCTGACTCACTCTGACACTCTCTGAGACACACTGTGACACTCTCTCACAGACTGTGACCCTCTGAGAGCCAAATGCTGACAGTCTCTGACCCTCTCTGAGACCCAGTAGGACACACTGTGACACTTTCTAACTCTCTCTGACACATTCTGAAATACAACGTAACATTCTCTGACAGATTGTCACAATCTGACACTCTCTGAGACAAACTGTGACACTCTCTCACAGTCTGTGACCCTCTGAGAGCCAAATGCTGACAGTCTCTGACCCTCTCTCTGAGACCCAGTAGGACACACTGTGACACTTTCTGACTCTCTCTGAGACACACTGTGACACTCTGTGAGACAAACTGTGACACTCTCTGAAACAGATTGCGACACTCTCTGAGACACACTGGGACATTCCCTGACTCTCTCTGAGACACACTGTGACACTTTCTGACTCTCTCTGAAACTCTCTGTGACACTCTCTGACACGCGCTGAGACACACTGTGACATTCTCTGGCACTTTCCCCAACACACTGTGACACTCTCTGATCCTATTTGACACTCTCTGAGACAGACTGTGACACATTCTAACTCTCTCTGACTCGCTGAGACACACTGTGACACTCACTGTGACACTCACTGAGACACACTGTGACACTCTCTGAGGCGCACTGTGACACTCTCTGACAGACTGTGATATACTGAAACACACTGTGACATTCTCTGACTTTCTTTGAGGCACACTGTAACACTCTTTAACAGACTGTGACACATTAAAAAACTCTCTGAGAGACTGTGACAGACTGTGACACTCTCTGATACACACTGTGACGCTCTCTGACATTCTCTGATACACACTGTGGCACTCTCTGATAGACTGTGACACAATGGGACATTCTCTGACACTCTCTGAAACACACTGACACTCTCTGTTAGACTGTGACACAATGTGACATTCTCTGACACTCTCTGAAACACACTGTGACACTGTCTGAGACACACTGTGACACTCTCTGGCACTCTCCAACACACTGTGACACTCTCAGAGACAGACTGTTACCCTTTCTGACAGGCTGTGACACTCTCTGAGCCAAATGCTGACGCTCTCTGACACTCTCTGAGACACACTGTGACACTCTCTGACACAATGTGACACACTGTGACACTCTCTGAGACAGACTATCACACTTTCTGACTCTCTCTGAATCTCTGATACACACTGTGACATTCTCTGACAGACGGTGACACGATGTGACACTCTCTGACTCTCTCTGAAACACTCTGTGACACTCTCTGACAGACTGTGACACACTGTGACACTCTCTGACACTCTCTTAGACACACTGTGATACGCACTTTTCCTATCTGACACTCTCTAAGACACCCTTTGACACTCTCTGACAGACTGTGACACTCTCTGAGCCAAATGCTGACACTCTCTGACACTCTGAGACACAGTATGACACACTGTGACACTTTCTGACTCTCTCTGAGACACTCTGCAATACATTGAAAGATTCTCTGACAGATTGTGTCTCACAGTGACACTCTCTGAGAAATACTGTGACACTTTCTGACTCTCTCAGGCTCTCTGAGACACACTGTGACACTCTCTTAGACACACTGTGACACTCTCTGACACTCTCTTAAATGCACTGTGACATTCTCTGACTCTTTCTGACAATCTCTAAGGCACACTATGATACTCTCGGACAGACTTTGACATATTGAGACACTCTCAAAGACAGACTGTGACATTTTCTGGCTCTCTGACACTCTTTGAGGCATACTGTGACACTCTCTGACAGACTGTGACAAACTGAGGCACTCTCAAAGAGAGACTGTGACACTTTCTGACTCTCTCTGACTCTCTCTGAAATATACTGTAATCTTCTCTGACAGACTGTGACACACTGTGACACTCTCTAAGACAGACTGTGACATGTTCTAACTCTCTCTGACTCTCTGAGACACACTGTGACACTTTCTGACTCCCTCTGACTCTCTGAGACACACTGTGATACTCTCTGAGACACACTGTGTCACTCTCGGAGACACACTGTGACACTCTCTAAGACAGACTGTGACATGTTCTAACTCTCTCTGACTCTCTGAGACACACTGTGACACTTTCTGACTCCCTCTGACTCTCTGAGACACACTGTGATACTCTCTGAGACACACTGTGTCACTCTCGGAGACAGACTGTGACACTCTCGGAGACAGACTGTGACACTCTCAGACTCTCTCTGATACTCTCTGAGGCACAGCACAACACACTGTGACACTCTCTGACAGGTTGTGACAAACTGTGACATTCTCTGACACTCAGTTAGACACACTCTGACACTCTGTGACTCTCTCTGTCACTCTCCGAGATACACTGTGTCACGCTCTGACAAACTGTGACAATTTCTGTGACACACTATGACACTCTCTGAACGACTGTGACACTTTCTGACATACGGTGACATTTTCTGAGACACTGTGACTCTCTCTGAGACACACTGTGACACTTTCTGTCTCTCTCTGATTCACTGAGACACACTGTGACACTCTCTGACCCGCTCTGACAATCTCTGAGACACACTGGAACACTCTCTCATAGACTGTGACACTCTCTGAGCCAAATGCTGACACTCTCTGACACTCTCTGAGACACACTATGACACTCCCTGACACACTGTGACACACTGTGACACACTCTGACACTCTCTGAGACACACTATGACACTCTGACACACTGTGACACAATGTGACACACTCTGAGACACACTATGACACTCTCTGACACACTGTGACACTCTGTGACAATCTCTGAGACACAATCGGACACTCTCTGACTCTCTGAAACTCTCAGGCACACTGTGGCAATCTCTGAGACACAATCTGACACTCTCTGACTCTCTCTCTGACACTCTTTCAGACATACCATGACACTCTCTGTCTTTCTCTGACATTTTGAGATGCACTGTGACTCTCTCTGTCCCTGTCTGACACTCTCCATGCCTCACTGCGACACGCTTTGACAATCTCTGAGACACACTGTGACATCTCTGACTCTCTCTGAAACTCTCTGTGGCACTCTGTGACACACGCTGAAATACACTGTGACACTCCCTGACTCTCTCTCTGAAACTCTGTGTGGCACTCTCTGATACATGCTGAGACACACTGGAACACTCTCTGGCACTTTCTCAAACACACTGGAACACTCTCTGGCACCTACTCAAACACTCTGTGACAGTCTCTGCTCGTATCTGGCTCGCTCCGAGACAGATTGGGACACTTTCTGATTCTCTCTGACTCTCTGAGACACATTGTGACACTCTCTGACTCTCTGAGACACACTGTGACACTCTGACAGACTGTGACACACTGAAACACTCTCTGAGAGACTGTGACACTCTCTGAGACACACTGCGACACACTCTGACATTCTCTGAAACACACTGTGACATTCCCAGACTCTCTCAGGCGACTGACGGTGTGGAGTTTGCACGTTCTCCCCGTGTCTGCGTGGGTTTCCTCCCACAGTCCAAAAGATGTGCAGATCAGCTGAATTGGCCATGCTTAACTGCCCGTAGTGTTAGGTAAGGGGTAAATGTAAGGGTATGGGTGGGTTGCGCTTCGGCAGGGTGGTGTGGACTTGTTGGGCCTAAGGGCCTGTTTCCACACTGTAAGTAATCTAATCTAATCTCTGAGACACACTGTGACACTCACTGACTCTCTCTGAAACTCTCTGTGGCATTCTGTGACACACGCTGAAATACACCGTGACACTCTCTGACTCTCTGTGAAACTCTCTGTGGCATTCTCTGACACACGCTGAGACACACTGGAACACTCTCTGGCACTTTCTCAAACAGACTGCGACACTCTCTGCTCGTATCTGGCCCTCACTGAGACAGATTGTGACACTTTCTGATTCTCTCTGAGACACACTGTGACACTCTCTGACTCATGAGACACACTGTGACACTCTCTGACAGACTGTGGCACTCTCTGAGACACACTGCGACACACTCTGACCTTGTTTGAAACACACTGTGACACTCTCTGAAAGATTGTGACACACTCTGACACTCTCTGCGACACACCAGGACCCACTCTAACAATTTGAGACACACTGTGACACTCTCTGACAGACTGTGACACACTGTGACACTCTCTGACTCTCTCTGAAACACACTATGACAGACTGTGACACACTTTGACACTCTCTGAGACACAATTTGACACTCTCTGACAGACTGTGACACTCTGACTCTCTCTGAGGCTCTCTTAGACACACTGATACACTCTCTGAGACGCACTGTGACACTGACTGATCTTATCTGACAAGCTCTGAGACACACTGTCACACTCTCTGACAGACTGTGACACTTTGAGACACACTGCGACACTCTCTGACAGATTGTGACACACTCTGACTCTCTCTGCGACACACCAGGACACACACTAACACTTTGAGACACACTGTAACAGACTGTGACACACTGTGACACTCTCTGACTCTCTCTGAGACACAAAGTGACACTCTCTGACTGAGTGTGACACTCTGACTCTCTCTGAGACACACTGTGACACGGTCTGACCGACTGTGACACACTCTGACACTCGCTGAGACATACTGGGACACTCTCTGACTCCCTCTGACAATTTGAGACGCACTGTGACACTCTCTGATCATATCTGACACTCTCTGAGACACATTGTGACACTCTCTGACAGACTGTGACACACTGTGACACTCTCAAAGACAGACTGTGACACTTTATGACTCCGTCTGACTCACTCTGAAATATACTGTAACCTTCTCTGACAGATTGTGACCCACTATGACACTCCCTGAGACAGACTGTGACACACTCTGAGACACACTGTGATACAGTCTGATTATCTCTGACACTCTCTGAGCCACAATATGACACACTATGACACGCTCTGACTCACACTGACACTCTCTGAGACACACAGTGACACTCTCTGAGAGACTGTGACATTCTCCGACTCACTCTGACATTTACTTCGAGACACTGTGACACTCTCTGACTCTCTCTGAAACACTATACGCTCTCTGACAGACTGTGACTCACTGTGAAACGCTCTGACACGCTCTGAGAGACACTGTGCCACTTTCTGACTCTCTGAGACACACTGTGACACTCTCCGAGACTCACTGTGACACTCTCCGAGACTCACTGTGACTCGCTTTGACACTCTCTGAGACACACTGTGACACTCGCTGTCAGATCGTGACACTTTCTGACTCTCCCTGAATCTCTGAGACACACTGTGACATCTCTGACACTCACTGAAACTCTCTGTGGCACTCTGTGACATACGCTGAAATACACTGTGACACTCTCTGACTCTCTCTGAAACGCTCTGTGACACTCTCTGACACATGCTGAGACACACTGGAACACACTCTGGCACTTTCTCAAACACACTGTGACACTCTCTGCTCGTATCTGACTCTCTCTGAGACAGATTGTGACATTTTCTGATTCTCGCTGACTCTCTGAGACACACTGTGACACTCTCGGACTCTCTGAGACACACTGTGACACTCTGACAGACTGTGACACACTGAAACACTCTCTGAGAGATTGTGACACTCTCATGGACACACTGCGACACACTCTGGCATTCTCTGAAACACACTGTGACATTGCCTGACTCTCTCTGAGACACACTGTGACACTTTCTGACTCTCTCTGAAACTCTCTGTGACACTCTCTGACACGCGCTGAGACACACTGTGACATTCTCTGGCACTTTCTCCAACACACTGTGACACTCTCTGATCCTATTTGACACTCTCTGAGACAGACTGTGACACTTTCTGACTCTCTCTGACTCGCTGAGACACACTGTGACACTCACTGAGACACACTGTGACACTCTCTGACTCTCTCTGAGGCGCACTGTGACACGCTATGACAGACTGTGATATACTGAAACACACTGTGACACTCTCCAACACACTGTGACACTCTCTGAGAGACTGTGACAGACTGTGACACTCTCTGATACACACTGTGACGCTCTCTGACATTCTCTGAAACACACTGTGACACTCTCTGATAGACTGTGACATTCTCTGACACTCTCTGAAACACACTGTGCACTGTCTGAGACACACTGTTACCCTTTCTGACAGGCTGTGACACTCTCTGAGCCAAATGCTGACGCTCTCTGACACTCTCTGAGACACACTGTGACACTCTCTGACACAATGTGACACACTGTGACACTCTCTGACACAATGTGACACACTGTGACACTCTCTGAATCTCTGAGACACACTGTGACATTCTCTGACAGACGGTGACACGATGTGACACTCTCTGACTCTCTCTGAAACACTCTGTGACACTCTCTGACAGACTGTGACACACTGTGACACTCTCTGACACTCTCTTAGACACACTGTGATACGCACTTTTCCTATCTGACACTCTCTCAGACACCCTTTGACACTCTCTGACAGACTGTGACACTCTCTGAGCCAAATGCTGACACTCTCTGACACTCTGAGACACAGTATGACACACTGTGACACTTTCTGACTCTCTCTGAGACACTCTGCAATACATTGAAAGATTCTCTGACAGATTGTGTCTCACAGTGACACTCTCTGAGAAATACTGTGACACTTTCTGACTCTCTCAGGCTCTCTGAGACACACTGTGACACTCAGACACACTGTGACACTCTCTGACACTCTCTTAAATGCACTGTGACATTCTCTGACTCTTTCTGACAATCTCTAAGGCACACTATGATACTCTCGGACAGACTTTGACATATTGAGACACTCTCAAAGACAGACTGTGACATTTTCTGGCTCTCTGACACTCTTTGAGGCATACTGTGACACTCTCTGACAGACTGTGACAAACTGAGGCACTATCAAAGACAGACTGTGACACTTTCTGACTCTCTCTGACTCTCTCTGAAATATACTGTAACCTTCTCTGACAGACTGTGACACACTGTGACACTCTCTAAGACAGACTGTGACATGTTCTAACTCTCTCTGACTCTCTGAGACACACTGTGACACTTTCTGACTCCCTCTGACTCTCTGAGACACACTGTGATACTCTCTGAGACACACTGTGTCACTCTCGGAGACATACTGTGACACTCTCTAAGACAGACTGTGACATGTTCTAACTCTCTCTGACTCTCTGAGACACACTGTGACACTTTCTGACTCCCTCTGACTCTCTGAGACACACTGTGATACTCTCTGAGACACACTGTGTCACTCTCGGAGACAGACTGTGACACTCTCGGAGACAGACTGTGACACTCTCAGACTCTCTCTGATACTCTCTGAGGCACAGCACAACACACTGTGACACTCTCTGACAGGTTGTGACAAACTGTGACATTCTCTGACACTCAGTTAGACACACTCTGACACTCTGTGACTCTCTCTGTCACTCTCTGAGATACATTGTGTCACGCTCTGACAAACTGTGACAATTTCTGTGACACACTATGACACTCTCTGAACGACTGTGACACTTTCTGACATACGGTGACATTTTCTGAGACACTGTGACTCTCTCTGAGACACACTGTGACACTTTCTGTCTCTCTCTGATTCACTGAGACACACTGTGACACTCTCTGACCCGCTCTGACAATCTCTGAGACACACTGGACCACTCTCTCATACACTGTGACACTCTCTGAGCCAAATGCTGACACTCTCTGACACTCTCTGAGACACACTATGACACTCCCTGACACACTGTGACACACTCTGACACTCTCTGAGACAGACTATGACACTCTCTGACACACTGTGACACTCTCTGAGACACACTATGACACTCTCTGACACACTGTGACACTCTGTGACAATCTCTGAGACACAATCTGACACTCTCTGACTCTCTGAAACTCTCAGACACACTGTGGCAATCTCTGAGACACAATATGACACTCTCTGACTCTCTCTCTGACACTCTTTCAGACATACCATGACACTCTCTGTCTTTCTCTGCCACTTTGAGATGCACTGTGACTCTCTCTGTCCCTATCTGACACTCTCCATGACTCACTGTGACACGCTTTGACACTCTCTGAGACACACTGTGACACTCGCTGACAGATTGTGACACTTTCTGACTCTCTCTGAATCTCTGAGACACACTGTGACATCTCTGACTCTCTCTGAAACTCTCTGTGGCACTCTGTGACACACGCTGAAATACACTGTGACACTCTCTGACAGACTGTGACACTCTCTGACTCTCTCTGAAACACACTATGACAGACTGTGACACACTTTGACACTCTCTGAGACACAATGTGACACTCTCTGACAGACTGTGACACTCTGACTCTCTCTGAAGCTCTCTTAGACAAACTGATACAATCTCTGAGACGCGCTGTGACACTGACTGATCTTTTCTGACAAGCTCTGAGACACACTGTCACACTCTCTGACAGACTGTGACACTTTGAGACACACTGCGACACTCTCTGACAGATTGTGACACACTCTGACTCTCTCTACGACACACCAGGACACACACTAAAACTTTGAGACACACTGTAACAGACTGTGACACACTGTGACACTCTCTGACTCTCTCTGAGACACAAAGTGACACTCTCTGACTGAGTGTGACACTCTGACTCTCTCTGAGACACACTGTGACACGGTCTGACCGACTGTGACACACTCTGACACTCGCTGAGACATACTGGGACACTCTCTGACTCCCTCTGACAATTTGAGATGCACTGTGACACTCTCTGATCATATCTGACACTCTCTGAGACACATTGTGACACTCTCTGACAGACTGTGACACACTGTGACACTCTCAAAGACAGACTGTGACACTTTATGACTCCGTCTGACTCACTCTGAAATATACTGTAACCTTCTCTGACAGATTGTGACCCACTATGACACTCCCTGAGACAGACTGTGACACACTCTGAGACACACTGTGATACAGTCTGACTATCTCTGACACTCTCTGAGCCACAATATGACACACTATGACACGCTCTGACTCACACTGACACTCTCTGAGACACACAGTGACACTCTCTGAGAGACTGTGACACTCTCCGACTCACTCTGACATTTACTTCGAGAAACTGTGACACTCTCTGACTCTCTCTGAAACACTATACGCTCTCTGACAGACTGTGACTCACTGTGAAACGCTCTGACACGCTCTGAGAGACACTGTGCCACTTTCTGACTCTCTGAGACACACTGTGACACTCTCCGAGACTCACTGTGACACTCTCCGAGACTCACTGTGACTCGCTTTGACACTCTCTGAGACACACTGTGACACTCGCTGTCAGATCGTGACACTTTCTGACTCTCCCTGAATCTCTGAGACACACTGTGACATCTCTGACACTCACTGAAACGCTCTGTGACACACTCTGACACATGCTGAGACACACTGGAACACACTCTGGCACTTTCTCAAACACACTGCGACACTCTCTGGCAATTTCTCAAACACACTGTGACACTCTCTGCTCGTATCTGACTCTCTCTGAGACAGATTGTGACACTTTCTGATTCTCGCTGACTCTCTGAGACACACTGTGACACTCTCGGACTCTCTGAGACACACTGTGACACTCTGACAGACTGTGACACACTGAAACACTCTCTGAGAGATTGTGACACTCTCTGAGACACACTGCGACACACTCTGGCATTCTCTGAAACACACTGTGACATTGCCTGACTCTCTCTGAGACACACTGTGACACTTTCCGACTCTCTCTGAAACTCTCTGTGACACTCTCTGACACGCGCTGAGACACACTGTGACATTCTCTGGCACTTTCTCCAACACACTGTGACACTCTCTGATCCTATTTGACACTCTCTGAGACAGACTGTGACACTTTCTGACTCTCTCTGACTCGCTGAGACACACTGTGACACTCAATGAGACACACTGTGACACTCTCTGACTCTCTCTGAGGCGCACTGTGACACGCCCTGACAGACTGTGATATACTGAAACACACTGTGACACTCTCCAACACACTGTGACACTCTCTGAGAGACTGTGACAGACTGTGACACTCTCTGATACACACTTTGACGCTCTCTGACATTCTCTGAAACACACTGTGACACTCTCTGATAGACTGTGACACAATGTGACATTCTCTGTCACTCTCTGAAACACACTGTGACACTGTGTGAGACACACTGTGACACTCTCCAAAACACTGTGACACTCTCTGAGAGACTGTGACAGACTGTGACACTCTCTGATACACACTGTGACGCTCTCTGACATTCTCTGAAACACACTGTGACACTCTCTGATAGACTGTGACACAAAGCGACATTCTCTGACACTCTCTGAAACACACTGTGACAGTGTCTGAGACACACTGTGACACTCTCTGGCACTCACCAACACACTGTGACACTCTCAGAGACAGACTGTTACCCTTTCTGACAGGTTGTGACACTCTCTGAGCCAAATGCTGACGCTCTGTGACACTCTCTGAGACACACTGTGACACTCTCTGACACAATGTGACACACTGTGACACTCTCTGAGACAGACTATTACACTTTCTGACTCTCTCTGAATCTCTGATACACACTGTGACATTCTCTGACAGACGGTGACACGATGTGACACTCTCTGACTCTCTCTGAAACACTCTGTGACACTCTCTGACAGACTGTGACACACTGTGACACTCTCTGACACTCTCTTAGACACACTGTGATACGCACTTTTCCTATCTGACACTCTCTAAGACACCCTTTGACACTCTCTGACAGACTGTGACACTCTCTGAGCCAAATGCTGACACTCTCTGACACTCTGAGACACAGTATGACACACTGTGACACTTTCTGACTCTCTCTGAGACACTCTGCAATACATTGAAAGATTCTCTGACAGATTGTGTCTCACAGTGACACTCTCTGAGAAATACTGTGACACTTTCTGACTCTCTCAGGCTCTCTGAGACACACTGTGACACTCTCTTAGACACACTGTGACACTCTCTGACACTCTCTTAAATGCACTGTGACATTCTCTGACTCTTTCTGACAATCTCTAAGGCACACTATGATACTCTCGGACAGACTGTGACATATTGAGACACTCTCAAAGACAGACTGTGACATTTTCTGGCTCTCTGACACTCTTTGAGGCATACTGTGACACTCTCTGACAGACTGTCACAAACTGAGGCACTCTCAAAGACAGACTGTGACACTTCCTGACTCTCTCTGACTCTCTCTGAAATATACTGTAACCTTCTCTGACAGACTGTGACACACTGTGACACTCTCTAAGACAGACTGTGACATGTTCTAAATCTCTCTGACTCTCTGAGACACACTGTGACACTTTCTGACTCCCTCTGACTCTCTGAGACACACTGTGATACTCTCTGAGACACACTGTGTCACTCTCGGAGACACACTGTGACACTCTCTAAGACAGACTGTGACATGTTCTAACTCTCTCTGACACTCTGAGACACGCTGTGACACTTTCTGACTCCCTCTGACTCTCTGAGACACACTGTGATACTCTCTGAGACACACTGTGTCACTCTCGGGGACAGACTGTGACACTCTCGGAGACAGACTGTGACACTCTCAGACTCTCTCTGATACTCTCTGAGGCACAGCACAACACACTGTGACACTCTCTGACAGGTTGTGACAAACTGTGACATTCTCTGACACTCAGTTAGACACACTCTGACACTCTGTGACTCTCTCTGTCACTCTCCGAGATACACTGTGTCACGCTCTGACAAACTGTGACAATTTCTGTGACACACTATGACACTCTCTGAACGACTGTGACGCTTTCTGACATACGGTGACATTTTCTGAGACACTGTGACTCTCTCTGAGACACACTGTGACACTTTCTGTCTCTCTCTGATTCACTGAGACACACTGTGACACTCTCTGACCCGCTCTGACAATCTCTGAGACACACTGTAACACTCTCTCATAGACTGTGACACTCTCTGAGCCAAATGCTGACACTCTCTGACACTCTCTGAGACACACTATGACACTCCCTGACACACTGTGACACACTGTGACTCTCTCTGAGACACATTATGACACTCTCTGACACACTGTGACACTCTGTGACAATCTCTGAGACACAATCTGACACTCTCTGACTCTCTGAAACTCTCAGACACACTGTGGCAATCTCTGAGACACAATCTGACACTCTCTGACTCTCTCTGACACTCTTTCAGACATACCATGACACTCTCTGTCTTTCTCTGACACTTTGAGATGCACTGTGACTCTCTCTGTCCCTATCTGACACTCTCCATGACTCACTGTGACACGCTTTGACACTCTCTGAGACACACTGTGACACTCGCTGACAGATTGTGACACTTTCTGACACTCTCTGAATTTCTGAGACACACTGTGACATCTCTGAACCTCTCTGAAACTCTCTGTGGCACTCTGTGACACACGCTGAAATACACTGTGACACTCTCTGACTCTCTCTCTGAAATTCTGTGTGGCACTCTCTGATACATGCTGAGACACACTGGAACACTCTCTGGCACTTTCTCAAACACACTGGAACACTCTCTGGCACCTTCTCAAACACTCTGTGACACTCTCTGCTCGTATCTGGCTCTCTCCGAGACAGATTGGGACACTTTCTGATTCTCTCTGACTCTCTGAGACACACTGTGACACTCACTGACTCTCTCTAACACTCTGACTCTCTCTGACACTCTCTGAGACACACTGTAACACTCTCTGACACTCTCTGAGACACACTGTGACACTCTGACAGACTGTGACACACTGAAACACTCTCTGAGAGACTGTGACACTCTCTGATACACACTGCGACACACTCTGACATTCTCTGAAACACACTGTGACATTCCCAGACTCTCTCAGGCGACTGACGGTGTGGAGTTTGCACGTTCTCCCCGTGTCTGCGTGGGTTTCCTCCCACAGTCCAAAAGATGTGCAGATCAGGTGAATTGGCCATGCTTAACTGCCCGTCGTGTTAGGTAAGGGGTAAATGTAAGGGTATGGGTGGGTTGCGCTTCGGCGGGGTGGTGTGGACTTGTTGGGCCTAAGGGCCTGTTTCCACACTATAAGTAATCTAATCTAATCTCTGAGACACACTGTGACACTCACTGACTCTCTCTGAAACTCTCTGTGGCATTCTGTGACACACGCTGAAATACACTGTGACACTCTCTGACTCTCTGTGAAACTCTCTGTGGCATTCTCTGACACACGCTGAGACGCACTGGAACACTCTCTGGCACTTTCTTAAACACACTGTGACACTCTCTCGCACTTTCTCAAACACACTGTGACACTCTCTGCTCGTATCTGACTTTCTCTGAGACAGATTGTGACACTTTCTGATTCTCTCTGACTCTCTAAGACACACTGTGACACTCTCTGACTCGCTGAGACACACTGTGACACTCTCTGACTCTCTGAGACACACTGTGACACTCTCTGACAGACTGTGACACTCTCTGAGACACACTGCGATACACTCTGACATTCTCAGAAACACACTGTGACATTCCCTGACTCTCTCTGAGACACACTGTGACACTCACTGACTCTCTCTAAGACTCTGACTCTCTCTGACACTCTCTGAGACACACTGTGACACTCTCGGAGACAGATTGCGACACTCTCTGAGACACACTGTGACACTCTCTGACACTCTCTGAAACTCTCTGTGACACTCTCTGACTCGCGCTGAGACACACTGTGACATTCTCTGGCACTTTCTCCAACACACTGTGACAGTCTCTGATCCTATCTGACACTCTCTGAGACAGACTGTGACAATTTCTGACTCTCTCTGACTCACTGAGTCACACTGTGACACTCACTGAGACACACTGTGACACTCTCTGACTCTCTCTGAGGCGCACTGTGACATCTTACAGATTGTGATACACTGAGACACACTGTGACACTCTCTGACTCTCTTTGAGGCACACTGTAACACTCTTTGACAGACTGTGACATACTGAAACACTCTCTGAGAGACTGTGACAGACTGTGACACTCTCTGATACACACTGTGACGCTCTCTGACATTCTCTGAAACACACTGTGACACTCTCTGATAGACTGTGACACAATGTGACATTCTCTGATGTGCGAGATAAGCGGCTGTCCCGCCCCATCTCCGGCAATTTTATTTCCCTTCCCAGGAACAAAGACATGGAGGAGTCTGTCCAAAACTTTTCATTCAACTTTGCAAAGTCGGGTGTTGTTCCCGTGGGTACACACACAAGCATAGTAATCTCCACGCATTATATACACGTATATGTGGGCTGGGTCTCCTACTGCTGTCTTAACCAATGAGTGCTAGGGTTCCCCACTCTTTTCCTTATTTGGGTTCTGGTGCCTGCGAGTATTTTGTTATTCACTTGGCCAATCAGTGTTCGAGCTCCCCGTTCTTTCCTTATATGGATGATGTTGTACAACTGTGGTTAAGGGCGGTCTCTCAACTATCGAGGAAAGCTGTTACAATTGTTTCATTCATAAAAACATGGGGGAGGTCCGGCAACAGTTTCGAGTGTCTGCTTGTGTTTCCTCTCAGATAGAAAAGACTAAAATGCAGCTAACCGTTTAAAAATTACACTACCCCCTACACTGACACTCTCTGAAACACACTGTGACACTGTCTGAGACACACTGTGACACTCTCTGGCACTCTCCAACACACTGTGACACTCTCAGAGACAGACTTTTACACTTTCTGACAGACTGTGACACTCTCTGAGCCAAATACTGACACTCTCTTACACTCTCTGAGATACACTGTGACACTCTCTGACACACTGTGACACACTGTGACACTCTCTGAGACAGACTATTGCACTTTCTGACTCTCTCTGAATCTCTGAGACACACTGTGACATTCTCTGACAGACTGTGACACACTGTGACATTCTCTGACAGACGGTGATACGATGTGACACTCTCTGACTCTCTCTGAAACACTCTGTGACGCTCTCTGACAGATTGTGACACACTGTGACACTCTCAGAGACAGACTGTGCCACTCTCTGACTTTCCCTGTGTCTCTGACACACACTGTGAAAATCTCTGATCCTGTCGGACACTCTCTGAGGCACACTGTGACACTCTCTGGCAGACTGTGACCCACTGTGACACTCACTGACACTCTCTTAGACACACTGTGACACGCACTGTTCCTATCTAACACTCTCTGTGACGCACTGCGACACTCTCTGATCCAATCTGACACTCTCTGAGACACACTGTGAAACTCTCTGACAGAATGTGACACTCTCTGAGCCAAATGCTGACACTCTCTGACACTCTGAGACACAGTATGACACACTGTGGCACTTTCTGACTCTCTCTGAGACACTCTGCAATAGACTGTAAGATTCTCTGACAGACTGTGTCTCACAGTGACACTCTCTGAGAAATACTGTGACACTTTCTGACTCTCTCTGGCTCTCTGAAACGCACTGAGACACTCTCTTAGACACACCGTGACACTCTCTGACACTCTCTTAAACACACTGTGACATTCTCTGACTATTTCTGACACTCTCTAAGGCACACTATGACACTCTCTGACAGACTGACACATTGAGACACTCTCAAAGACAGACTGTGACATTTTCTCACTCTCTCTGACTCTCTCTGAAATATACTGTAACCTTCTCTGACAGACTGTGACACACTGTGACACTCTCTAAGACAGACTGTGACACGTTCTAACTCTCTCTGACTCTCTGAGACACACTGTGACACTTTCTGACTCCCTCTGACTCTCTGAGACACACTGTGACACTATCTGAGACACACTGTGACACTCTCGGAGACAGACTGTGACACTCTCAGACTCTCTCTGATACCCTCAGAGGCACAGCACAACACACTGTGACACTCTCTGACAGGTTGTGACAAACTGTGACATTCTCTGACACTCAGTTAGACACACTCTGACTCTCTCTGTCACTCTCTGAGATACACTGTGTCACGCTCTGACAAACTGTGACAATTTCTGTGACACATTATGACACTCTCTGAACGACTGTGACACTTTCTGACATACGGTGACATTTTCTGAGACACTGTGACTCTCTCTGAGACACACTGTGACACTTTCTGTCTCTCTCTGATTCACTGAGACACACTGTAGCACTCTCTGACCCGCTCTGACACTCTCTGAGACACACTGTAACACTCTCTCACAGACTGTGACACTCTATGAGCCAAATGCTGACACTATCTGACACTCTCTGAGACGCAATCTGACACTCTCTGAATCTCTCTGACACTCTTTCAGACACACCATGACACTCTCTGACTTTCTCTGACACTTTGAGACGCACTGTGACACTCTCTGACCCTATTTGACACTCTCTGAGACACACTATGACACTCTCTGACCTTCTCTGAGACACACTGTGACACTCGCTGACAGACTTTGACACTTTCTGACTCTCACTGAATCTCTGAGACACACTGTGACATCTCTGACTCTCTCTGACACTCTCTGTGGCATTCTGTGACACATGCTGAAATACACTGTGACACTCTCTGAAACTCTTTGTGACACTCTCTGATACATGCTGACTCACACTGGAACAGTCTCTGGCACTTTCTCAAACGCATCGCGACACTCTCTGGCACTTTCTCAAACACACTGTGACACTCTCTGCTCGTATCTGGCTCTCTCTGAGACAGATTGTGACACTTTCGGATTCTCTCTGACTCTCTGAAACACACTGTGACATTCCCTGTCACTCTCTGAGACACACTGTGACACTCACTAACTCTCTCTAACACCTCTGACTCTCTCTGATACTCTCTGTGACACACGGTGACACTCTCTGACACTCTCTGAGACACACTGAGAAACAGTCTGACTTTCTATGACACTCTCTGAGACACAGCATGACACACTGTGACACTTCCTGACTCTCTCTGACACACTCTGAAATACAACGTAACATTCTCTGACAGAGAGTGACACTCTGAGCCAAATGCTGACACTCTCTGACACTTTCTGAGACACAATATGACACACTGTGACACTTTCTGACTCTCTGACACACTCTGAAATTCAATGTAACATTCTCTGACGGACAGTCACAATATGACACTCTCTGAGACAAATTGTGATACTCTCTGACTCTCTCTGACACTCTTTCAGACACACCATGACACTCTCTGACTTTCTCTGACACTTTGAGACGCACTGTGACACTCTGACCCTATCTGACACTCTCTGAGACACACTATAACACTCTCTGACCTTATCTGAGACACACTGTGACACTCGCTGACAGATTGTGACACTTTCTGACTCTCCCCGAATCTCTGAGACACACTGTGACATCTCTGACTCTCTCTGACACTCTCTGTGGCACTCTGTGACACATGCTGAAATATACTGTGACACTCGCTGACTCTCTCTGAAACTCTCTGTGACACTCTCTGATACATGCTGAGTCACACTGGAACAGTCTCTGGCACTTTCTCAAACACACTGCGACACTATCTGGCACTTTCTCAAACACACTGTGACACTCTCGGCTCATACCTGGCTCTCTCTGAGACAGATTGTGACACTTTCGGATTCTCTCTGACTCTCTGAAACACACTGTGACATTCCCTGTCACTCTCTGAGACACACTGTGACACTCACTAACTCTCTCTAACACCTCTGACTCTCTCTGATACTCTCTGTGACACACGGTGACACTCTCTGACACTCTCTGAGACACACTGAGAAACAGTCTGACTTTCTATGACACTCTCTGAGACACAGCATGACACACTGTGACACTTCCTGACTCTCTCTGACACACTCTGAAATACAACGTAACATTCTCTGACAGAGAGTGACACTCTGAGCCAAATGCTGACACTCTCTGACACTTTCTGAGACACAATATGACACACTGTGACACTTTCTGACTCTCTCTGACACACTCTGAAATTCAATGTAACATTCCCTGACAGACTGTCACAATATGACACTCTCTGAGACAAATTGTGACACTCTCTGACTCTCTCTGACTCTCTGAGACACACTGTCATCCTCTCTTAGACACACTGTGACACACTGTGATACTCTCTGTCACTCTCTGAGACACACTGAGATACCGTCTGACTTTCTATGACACTCTCTGAGACACAGCATGACAACACTGTGACACTTCCTGACTCTCTCTGACACACTCTGAAATACAACGTAACATTCTCTGACAGAGAGTGACACTCTCTGAACCAAATGCTGACACTCTCTGACACTCTCTGAGACACAGTATGACACACTGTGACACTTTCTGACTCTCTCTGACACACTCTGAAATTCAATGTAACATTCTCTGACAGACCGTCACAATATGACACTCTCTGAGACAAATTGTGACACTCTCTGACTCTCTCTGACTCTCTGAGACACACTGTCATCCTCTCTTAGACACACCGTGACACACTGTGACACTCCCTGACACTCTCTGAGGTACACTGTGACACTCTCTGACACTCTCCAATCCACTGTGACACTCTCTGGGGCACACTGTGACACTCTCTGACACTCTCTGTGGCATACTGTGACACTTTCTAGCACATCTGAAACATTCTGTGACACTCTCTGACAGACAGTGAAACACTGTGACACTCTCTGACAGACGGTGACACACTGTGACACTATGTGACTCTCTCTGGCACTCTGAGACACACTGTGACACTCTCTGACTCTCTCTGAAACACACTGTTACACTCTCTGAGAGACTGTGACACACTACCGCTCCCTGAGAAACACTGTGACACTCTCTGACTCTCTCTGAGACACACTGTGACACACACTGACTCTCTCTGACACTCTCTGAGGCTCTGTACGACAAATTGTGACACTCTCTAAGGCACACTGTGAAACTCTCTGACTCTCTCTGACACTCTCTCAGACACACTGTAACACTCTCTGACTCTCTCTGTCACTCTCTGAGATACACTGTGTCACGCTCTGACAAACTGTGACAATTTCTGTGACACACTATGACACTTTCTGACATACGGTGACATTTTCTGAGACACTGTGAGTCTCTCTGAGACACACTGTGACAGTTTTTGTCTCTCTCTGATTCACTGAGACACACTGTGATACTCTCTGACCCGTTCTGACACTCTCTGAGACACACTGTAACACTCTCTCACAGACTGTGACACTCTCTGAACCAAACGCTGACACTCTCTGACACTCTCTGAGACACACTGTGACAGTCTCTGACACACTGTGACACACTGTGACACTCTCCGAGACACAATCTGACACTCTCTGACTCTGTCTGAAACTCTCAGACATACTGTGACACTCTCTGACTCTCGCTGACACTCTTTCAGACACACCATGACACTTTCTGACTCTCTCTGACTCTCTGAGACACACTGTGACACTCACTGAGACAAACTGACACTTTCTGACCCGCTCTGACACTCACTAAAACACACTGTGACAATCTCGAACACTCTCCCACACACTGTGACACTCTCTGAGACAGACTGTGACACTTTCAGAATCTCCCTGACTCTCTGAGACACACTGTGACACTGACTGAGACACACTTGACACACTCTGACATTCTTTGAAACACACTGTGACACTCACTGACTCTCTCTGACACTCTGTGACTCACTCTGACACTCTCTGAGACGCACTGTGACACAGTCTGACTTTCTATGACACTCTCTGAGACACAGTATGACTCACTGTGACACTTCCTGTCTCTCTCTGACACACGCTGATATACAATGCAACATTCTCTGAGAGGGAGTGACCCTTTCTGAGCCAAATGCTGACACTCCCTGCACTCTCTGAGACACAGAATGACATACTGTGACACTTCCTGACTCTCTCTGACACACTCCGAAATACAATGTAACATTCTCTGACAGACTGTCATAATGTGACACTCTCTGAGACAAATTGTGACTCTTTCTGACTCTCTGAGGCAAACAATCATCCCCTCTTAGACACACTGCGATACACTGTCACACGTTCTGACACTCTCTGAGGCAGACTGTGACACTCTCTGACAGACTGTGTCACACTGAGACACTCTCAAAAACAGATTATGAGACTTTCTGACTCTCTCTGACTCTCTGAGACACACTGTGACACTCACTGAGACAAACTGACACTTTCTGACCCGCTCTGACACTCACTGAAAGACACTGTGACAATCTCGAACACTCTCCCACACACTGTGACACTCTCTGACACTCTGAGACACACTGAGATACAGTCTGACTTTCCATGACACTATCTGAGACACGGTATGACACACTGTGACACTTCCTGACTCTCTCTGACACACTCTGAAATACAACGTAACATTCTCTGACAGAGAGTGACACTCTCTGAGCCAAATGCTGACACTCTCTGACACTCTCTGAGACACACTATGACAGACTGTGACACTTTATGATTCTCTGACACACTCTGAAATTCAATGTAACATTCTCTGACGGACAGTCACAATATGACACTCTCTGAGACAAATTGTGATACTCTCTGACTCTCTCTGACACTCTTTCAGACACACCATGACACTCTCTGACTTTCTCTGACACTTTGAGACGCACTGTGACACTCTGACCCTATCTGACACTCTCTGAGACACACTATAACACTCTCTGACCTTATCTGAGACACACTGTGACACTCGCTGACAGATTGTGACACTTTCTGACTCTCCCCGAATCTCTGAGACACACTGTGACATCTCTGACTCTCTCTGACACTCTCTGTGGCACTCTGTGACACATGCTGAAATATACTGTGACACTCGCTGACTCTCTCTGAAACTCTCTGTGACACTCTCTGATACATGCTGAGTCACACTGGAACAGTCTCTGGCACTTTCTCAAACACACTGCGACACTATCTGGCACTTTCTCAAACACACTGTGACACTCTCGGCTCATACCTGGCTCTCTCTGAGACAGATTGTGACACTTTCGGATTCTCTCTGACTCTCTGAAACACACTGTGACATTCCCTGTCACTCTCTGAGACACACTGTGACACTCACTAACTCTCTCTAACACCTCTGACTCTCTCTGATACTCTCTGTGACACACGGTGACACTCTCTGACACTCTCTGAGACACACTGAGAAACAGTCTGACTTTCTATGACACTCTCTGAGACACAGCATGACACACTGTGACACTTCCTGACTCTCTCTGACACACTCTGAAATACAACGTAACATTCTCTGACAGAGAGTGACACTCTGAGCCAAATGCTGACACTCTCTGACACTTTCTGAGACACAGTATGACACACTGTGACACTTTCTGACTCTCTCTGACACACTCTGAAATTCAATGTAACATTCCCTGACAGACTGTCACAATATGACACTCTCTGAGACAAATTGTGACACTCTCTGACTCTCTCTGACTCTCTGAGACACACTGTCATCCTCTCTTAGACACACTGTGACACACTGTGATACTCTCTGTCACTCTCTGAGACACACTGAGATACCGTCTGACTTTCTATGACACTCTCTGAGACACAGCATGACAACACTGTGACACTTCCTGACTCTCTCTGACACACTCTGAAATACAACGTAACATTCTCTGACAGAGAGTGACACTCTCTGAACCAAATGCTGACACTCTCTGACACTCTCTGAGACACAGTATGACACACTGTGACACTTTCTGACTCTCTCTGACACACTCTGAAATTCAATGTAACATTCTCTGACAGACCGTCACAATATGACACTCTCTGAGACAAATTGTGACACTCTCTGACTCTCTCTGACTCTCTGAGACACACTGTCATCCTCTCTTAGACACACCGTGACACACTGTGACACTCCCTGACACTCTCTGAGGTACACTGTGACACTCTCTGACACTCTCCAATCCACTGTGACACTCTCTGGGGCACACTGTGACACTCTCTGACACTCTCTGTGGCATACTGTGACACTTTCTAGCACATCTGAAACATTCTGTGACACTCTCTGACAGACAGTGAAACACTGTGACACTCTCTGACAGACGGTGACACACTGTGACACTATGTGACTCTCTCTGGCACTCTGAGACACACTGTGACACTCTCTGACTCTCTCTGAAACACACTGTTACACTCTCTGAGAGACTGTGACACACTACCGCTCCCTGAGAAACACTGTGACACTCTCTGACTCTCTCTGAGACACACTGTGACACACACTGACTCTCTCTGACACTCTCTGAGGCTCTGTACGACAAACTGTGACACTCTCTAAGGCACACTGTGAAACTCTCTGACTCTCTCTGACACTCTCTCAGACACACTGTAACACTCTCTGACTCTCTCTGTCACTCTCTGAGATACACTGTGTCACGCTCTGACAAACTGTGACAATTTCTGTGACACACTATGACACTTTCTGACATACGGTGACATTTTCTGAGACACTGTGAGTCTCTCTGAGACACACTGTGACAGTTTTTGTCTCTCTCTGATTCACTGAGACACACTGTGATACTCTCTGACCCGTTCTGACACTCTCTGAGACACACTGTAACACTCTCTCACAGACTGTGACACTCTCTGAACCAAACGCTGACACTCTCTGACACTCTCTGAGACACACTGTGACAGTCTCTGACACACTGTGACACACTGTGACACTCTCCGAGACACAATCTGACACTCTCTGACTCTGTCTGAAACTCTCAGACATACTGTGACACTCTCTGACTCTCGCTGACACTCTTTCAGACACACCATGACACTTTCTGACTCTCTCTGACTCTCTGAGACACACTGTGACACTCACTGAGACAAACTGACACTTTCTGACCCGCTCTGACACTCACTAAAACACACTGTGACAATCTCGAACACTCTCCCACACACTGTGACACTCTCTGAGACAGACTGTGACACTTTCAGAATCTCCCTGACTCTCTGAGACACACTGTGACACTGACTGAGACACACTTGACACACTCTGACATTCTTTGAAACACACTGTGACACTCACTGACTCTCTCTGACACTCTGTGACTCACTCTGACACTCTCTGAGACGCACTGTGACACAGTCTGACTTTCTATGACACTCTCTGAGACACAGTATGACTCACTGTGACACTTCCTGTCTCTCTCTGACACACGCTGATATACAATGCAACATTCTCTGAGAGGGAGTGACCCTTTCTGAGCCAAATGCTGACACTCCCTGCACTCTCTGAGACACAGAATGACATACTGTGACACTTCCTGACTCTCTCTGACACACTCCGAAATACAATGTAACATTCTCTGACAGACTGTCATAATGTGACACTCTCTGAGACAAATTGTGACTCTTTCTGACTCTCTGAGGCAAACAATCATCCCCTCTTAGACACACTGCGATACACTGTCACACGTTCTGACACTCTCTGAGGCAGACTGTGACACTCTCTGACAGACTGTGTCACACTGAGACACTCTCAAAAACAGATTATGAGACTTTCTGACTCTCTCTGACTCTCTGAGACACACTGTGACACTCACTGAGACAAACTGACACTTTCTGACCCGCTCTGACACTCACTGAAAGACACTGTGACAATCTCGAACACTCTCCCACACACTGTGACACTCTCTGACACTCTGAGACACACTGAGATACAGTCTGACTTTCCATGACACTATCTGAGACACGGTATGACACACTGTGACACTTCCTGACTCTCTCTGACACACTCTGAAATACAACGTAACATTCTCTGACAGAGAGTGACACTCTCTGAGCCAAATGCTGACACTCTCTGACACTCTCTGAGACACACTATGACAGACTGTGACACTTTATGATTCTCTGACACACTCTGAAATTCAATGTAACATTCTCTGACGGACAGTCACAATATGACACTCTCTGAGACAAATTGTGATACTCTCTGACTCTCTCTGACACTCTTTCAGACACACCATGACACTCTCTGACTTTCTCTGACACTTTGAGACGCACTGTGACACTCTGACCCTATCTGACACTCTCTGAGACACACTATAACACTCTCTGACCTTATCTGAGACACACTGTGACACTCGCTGACAGATTGTGACACTTTCTGACTCTCCCCGAATCTCTGAGACACACTGTGACATCTCTGACTCTCTCTGACACTCTCTGTGGCACTCTGTGACACATGCTGAAATATACTGTGACACTCGCTGACTCTCTCTGAAACTCTCTGTGACACTCTCTGATACATGCTGAGTCACACTGGAACAGTCTCTGGCACTTTCTCAAACACACTGCGACACTATCTGGCACTTTCTCAAACACACTGTGACACTCTCGGCTCATACCTGGCTCTCTCTGAGACAGATTGTGACACTTTCGGATTCTCTCTGACTCTCTGAAACACACTGTGACATTCCCTGTCACTCTCTGAGACACACTGTGACACTCACTAACTCTCTCTAACACCTCTGACTCTCTCTGATACTCTCTGTGACACACGGTGACACTCTCTGACACTCTCTGAGACACACTGAGAAACAGTCTGACTTTCTATGACACTCTCTGAGACACAGCATGACACACTGTGACACTTCCTGACTCTCTCTGACACACTCTGAAATACAACGTAACATTCTCTGACAGAGAGTGACACTCTGAGCCAAATGCTGACACTCTCTGACACTTTCTGAGACACAGTATGACACACTGTGACACTTTCTGACTCTCTCTGACACACTCTGAAATTCAATGTAACATTCCCTGACAGACTGTCACAATATGACACTCTCTGAGACAAATTGTGACACTCTCTGACTCTCTCTGACTCTCTGAGACACACTGTCATCCTCTCTTAGACACACTGTGACACACTGTGATACTCTCTGTCACTCTCTGAGACACACTGAGATACCGTCTGACTTTCTATGACACTCTCTGAGACACAGCATGACAACACTGTGACACTTCCTGACTCTCTCTGACACACTCTGAAATACAACGTAACATTCTCTGACAGAGAGTGACACTCTCTGAACCAAATGCTGACACTCTCTGACACTCTCTGAGACACAGTATGACACACTGTGACACTTTCTGACTCTCTCTGACACACTCTGAAATTCAATGTAACATTCTCTGACAGACCGTCACAATATGACACTCTCTGAGACAAATTGTGACACTCTCTGACTCTCTCTGACTCTCTGAGACACACTGTCATCCTCTCTTAGACACACCGTGACACACTGTGACACTCCCTGACACTCTCTGAGGTACACTGTGACACTCTCTGACACTCTCCAATCCACTGTGACACTCTCTGGGGCACACTGTGACACTCTCTGACACTCTCTGTGGCATACTGTGACACTTTCTAGCACATCTGAAACATTCTGTGACACTCTCTGACAGACAGTGAAACACTGTGACACTCTCTGACAGACGGTGACACACTGTGACACTATGTGACTCTCTCTGGCACTCTGAGACACACTGTGACACTCTCTGACTCTCTCTGAAACACACTGTTACACTCTCTGAGAGACTGTGACACACTACCGCTCCCTGAGAAACACTGTGACACTCTCTGACTCTCTCTGAGACACACTGTGACACACACTGACTCTCTCTGACACTCTCTGAGGCTCTGTACGACAAACTGTGACACTCTCTAAGGCACACTGTGAAACTCTCTGACTCTCTCTGACACTCTCTCAGACACACTGTAACACTCTCTGACTCTCTCTGTCACTCTCTGAGATACACTGTGTCACGCTCTGACAAACTGTGACAATTTCTGTGACACACTATGACACTTTCTGACATACGGTGACATTTTCTGAGACACTGTGAGTCTCTGTGAGACACACTGTGACAGTTTTTGTCTCTCTCTGATTCACTGAGACACACTGTGATACTCTCTGACCCGTTCTGACACTCTCTGAGACACACTGTAACACTCTCTCACAGACTGTGACACTCTCTGAACCAAACGCTGACACTCTCTGACACTCTCTGAGACACACTGTGACAGTCTCTGACACACTGTGACACACTGTGACACTCTCCGAGACACAATCTGACACTCTCTGACTCTGTCTGAAACTCTCAGACATACTGTGACACTCTCTGACTCTCGCTGACACTCTTTCAGACACACCATGACACTTTCTGACTCTCTCTGACTCTCTGAGACACACTGTGACACTCACTGAGACAAACTGACACTTTCTGACCCGCTCTGACACTCACTAAAACACACTGTGACAATCTCGAACACTCTCCCACACACTGTGACACTCTCTGAGACAGACTGTGACACTTTCAGAATCTCCCTGACTCTCTGAGACACACTGTGACACTGACTGAGACACACTTGACACACTCTGACATTCTTTGAAACACACTGTGACACTCACTGACTCTCTCTGACACTCTGTGACTCACTCTGACACTCTCTGAGACGCACTGTGACACAGTCTGACTTTCTATGACACTCTCTGAGACACAGTATGACTCACTGTGACACTTCCTGTCTCTCTCTGACACACGCTGATATACAATGCAACATTCTCTGAGAGGGAGTGACCCTTTCTGAGCCAAATGCTGACACTCCCTGCACTCTCTGAGACACAGCATGACATACTGTGACACTTCCTGACTCTCTCTGACACACTCCGAAATACAATGTAACATTCTCTGACAGACTGTCATAATGTGACACTCTCTGAGACAAATTGTGACTCTTTCTGACTCTCTGAGGCAAACAATCATCCCCTCTTAGACACACTGCGACACACTGTCACACGTTCTGACACTCTCTGAGGCAGACTGTGACACTCTCTGACAGACTGTGTCACACTGAGACACTCTCAAAAACAGATTATGAGACTTTCTGACTCTCTCTGACTCTCTGAGACACACTGTGACACTCACTGAGACAAACTGACACTTTCTGACCCGCTCTGACACTCACTGAAAGACACTGTGACAATCTCGAACACTCTCCCACACACTGTGACACTCTCTGACACTCTGAGACACACTGAGATACAGTCTGACTTTCCATGACACTATCTGAGACACGGTATGACACACTGTGACACTTCCTGACTCTCTCTGACACACTCTGAAATACAACGTAACATTCTCTGACAGAGAGTGACACTCTCTGAGCCAAATGCTGACACTCTCTGACACTCTCTGAGACACACTATGACAGACTGTGACACTTTATGATTCTCTGACACACTCTGAAATTCAATGTAACATTCTCTGACGGACAGTCACAATATGACACTCTCTGAGACAAATTGTGATACTCTCTGACTCTCTCTGACACTCTTTCAGACACACCATGACACTCTCTGACTTTCTCTGACACTTTGAGACGCACTGTGACACTCTGATCCTATCTGACACTCTCTGAGACACACTATAACACTCACTGACCTTATCTGAGACACACTGTGACACTCGCTGACAGATTGTGACACTTTCTGACTCTCCCCGAATCTCTGAGACACACTGTGACATCTCTGACTCTCTCTGACACTCTCTGTGGCACTCTGTGACACATGCTGAAATATACTGTGACACTCTCTGACTCTCTCTGAAACTCTCTGTGACACTCTCTGATACATGCTGAGTCACACTGGAACAGTCTCTGGCACTTTCTCAAACACACTGCGACACTATCTGGCACTTTCTCAAACACACTGTGACACTCTCGGCTCATATCTGGCACTCTCTGAGACAGATTGTGACACTTTCGGATTCTCTCTGACTCTCTGAAACACACTGTGACATTCCCTGTCACTCTCTGAGACACACTGTGACACTCACTGACTCTCTCTAACACCTCTGACTCTCTCTGACACTCTCTGTGACACACTGTGACACTCTTTGACACTCTCTGAGACACACTGAGAAACAGTCTGACTTTCTATGACACTCTCTGAGACACAGCATGACACACTGTGACACTTCCTGACTCTCTCTGACTCTCTGAGACACACTGTCATCCTCTCTTAGACACACTGTGACACACTGTGATACTCTCTGTCACTCTCTGAGACACACTGAGATACCGTCTGACTTTCTATGACACTCTCTGAGACACAGCATGACAACACTGTGACACTTCCTGACTCTCTCTGACACACTCTGAAATACAACGTAACATTCTCTGACAGAGAGTGACACTCTCTGAACCAAATGCTGACACTCTCTGACACTCTCTGAGACACAGTATGACACACTGTGACACTTTCTGACTCTCTCTGACACACTCCGAAATTCAATGTAACATTCTCTGACAGACCGTCACAATATGACACTCTCTGAGACAAATTGTGACACTCTCTGACTCTCTCTGACTCTCTGAGACACACTGTCATCCTCTCTTAGACACACCGTGACACACTGTGACACTCCCTGACACTCTCTGAGGTACACTGTGACACTCTCTGACACTCTCGAACCCACTGTGACACTCACTGGGGCACACTGTGACACTCTCTGACACTCTCTGTGGCATACTGTGACACTTTCTAGCACATCTGAAACATTCTGTGACACTCTCTGACAGACAGTGAAACACTGTGACACTCTCTGACAGACGGTGACACACTGTGACACTATGTGACTCTCTCTGGCACTCTGAGACACACTGTGACACTCTCTGACTCTCTCTGAAACACACTGTTACACTCTCTGAGAGACTGTGACACACTACCGCTCCCTGAGAAACACTGTGACACTCTCTGACTCTCTCTGAGACACACTGTGACACACACTGACTCTCTCTGACACTCTCTGAGGCTCTGTACGACAAACTGTGACACTCTCTAAGGCACACTGTGAAACTCTCTGACTCTGACACTCTCTCAGACACACTGTAACACTCTCTGACTCTCTCTGTCACTCTCTGAGATACACTGTGTCACGCTCTGACAAACTGTGACAATTTCTGTGACACACTATGACACTCTCTGAACGACTGTGACACTTTCTGACATACGGTGACATTTTCTGAGACACTGTGAGTCTCTCTGAGACACACTGTGACAGTTTTTGTCTCTCTCTGATTCACTGAGACACACTGTGATACTCTCTGACCCGTTCTGACACTCTCTGAGACACACTGTAACACTCTCTCACAGACTGTGACACTCTCTGAACCAAACGCTGACACTCTCTGACACTCTCTGAGACACACTATGACACTCTCTGACACACTGTGACACTCTCCGAGACACAATCTGACACTCTCTGACTCTGTCTGAAACTCTCAGACATACTGTGACACTCTGTGACTCTCGCTGACACTCTTTCAGACACACCATGACACTTTCTGACTCTCTCTGACTCTCTGTGACACACTGTGACACTCACTGAGACAAAGTGACACTTTCTGACCCGCTCTGACACTCACTGAAACACACTGTGACAATCTCGAACACTCTCCCACACACTGTGACACTCTCTGAGACAGACTGTGACACTTTCAGACTCTCCCTGACTCTCTGAGACACACTGTGACACTGACTGAGACACACTGTGACACACTCTGACATTCTTTGAAACACACTGTGACACTCACTGACTCTCTCTGACACTCTGTGACTCACTCTGACACTCTCTGAGACGCACTGTGACACAGTCTGACTTTCTATGACACTCTCTGAGACATAGTATGACTCACTGTGACACTTCCTGTCTCTCTCTGACACACGCTGAAATACAATGTAACATTCTCTGACAGGGAGTGACCCTCTCTGAGCCAAATGCTGACACTCCCTGCACTCTCTGAGACACAGCATGACATACTGTGACACTTCCTGACTCTCTCTGACACACTCCGAAATACAATGTAACATTCTCTGACAGACTGTCATAATGTGACACTCTCTGAGACAAATTGTGACTCTTTCTGACTCTCTGAGGCACACTATCATCCTCTCTTAGACAAACTGCGACACACTGTCACACGCTCTGACACTCTCTGAGGCAGACTGTGACACTCTCTGACAGACTGTGTCACACTGAGACACTCTCAAAAACAGATTATGACACTTTCTGACTCTCTCTGACTCTCTGAGACACACTGTGACACTCACTGAGACAAACTGACACTTTCTGACATCTCTGACACTCACTGAAACACACTGTGACAATCTCGAACACTCTCCCACACACTGTGACACTCTCTGACACTCTGAGACACACTGAGATACAGTCTGACTTTCTATGACACTCTCTGAGACACAGTATGACACACTGTGACACTTTATGACTCTCTTGACACACTCTGAAATTCAATGTAACATTCTCTGACGGACAGTCACAATATGACACTCTCTGACACAAATTGTGATACTCTCTGACTCTCTCTGACACTCTTTCAGACACACCATGACACTCTCTGACTTTCTCTGACACTTTGAGACACACTGTGACACTCTCTGACCCTATCTGACACTCTCTGAGACACACTGTGACACTCACTGACTCTCTCTGACACACTCCGAAATACAATGTAACATTCTCTGACAGACTGTCACAATGTGACACTCTCTGAGACAAATTGTGACTCTTTCTGACTCTCTGAGGCACTCTGTCATCCTCTCTTAGACACATTGCGACACACTGTCACACGCTCTGACACTCTCTGAGGCAGACTGTGACACTCTCTGACAGACTGTGTCACACTGAGACACTCTCAAAGACAGATTATGACACTTTCTGACTCTCTCTCTCTCTGAGACACACTGGGACACTTTTTGTCTCTCTCTGATTCACTGAGACACATTGTCACACTCTCTGACTCGCTCTGACACTCTCTGAGACACACTGTAACACTCTCTCACAGACTGTGACACTCTCTGAACCAAATGCTGACACTGTCTGATACTCTCTGAGACACACTATGACACTCTCTGACACACTGTGACACTCTCCTAGACACCCTATGACACTCTCTGACACACTGTGACACTCTCTGAGACACAATCTGACACTCTCTGACTCTGTCTGAAACTCTCAGACACACTGTGGCACTCTCTGACTCTCACTGACACACCATGACACTTTCTGACTTTCTCTGACACTTTGAGATGAACTGTGACACTCTCTGACACTAAATGACACTCTCTGAGACACTGTGTGACACTCTCTGACACTCTCTGAGACACACTGTGACACGCTCTGACATTCTCTGAAACACACTGTGACATTCCCTGACTCTCTCTGAGACACACTGTGACACTCACTGACTCTCTCTGACACTCTGTGACTCACTCTGACACTCTCTGAGACGCACTGTGACACAGTCTGACTTTCTATGACACTCTCTGAGACACAGTATGACTCACTGTGACACTTCCTGTCTCTCTCTGACACACGCTGAAATACAATGTAACATTCTCTGAGAGGGAGTGATCCTCTCTGAGCCAAATGCTGACACTCTCTGCACTCTCTGAGACACAGCATGCCATACTGTGACACTTCCTGACTCTCTCTGACACACTCCGAAATACAATGTAACATTCTCTGACAGACTGTCACAATGTGACACTCTCTGAGACAATTTGTGACTCTTTCTGACTCTCTGAGGCACTCTGTCATCCTCTCTTAGACACATTGCGACACACTGTCACATGCTCTGACACTCTCTGAGGCAGACTGTGACACTCTCTGACAGACTGTGTCACACTGAGACACTCTCAAAGACAGATTATGACACTTTCTGACTCTCTCTCTCTCTGAGACACACTGGGACACTTTTTGTCTCTCTCTGATTCACTGAGACACACTGTCACACTCTCTGACTCGCTCTGACACTCTCTGAGACACACTGTAACACTCTCTCACAGACTGTGACACTCTCTGAACCAAATGCTGACACTGTCTGACACTCTCTGAGACACACTATGACACTCTCTGACACACTGTGACACTCTCTGAGACACCCTATGACACTCTCTGACACACTGTGACACTCTCTGAGACACAATCTGACACTCTCTGACTCTGTCTGAAACTCTCAGACACACTGTGGCACTCTCTGACTCTCACTGACACACCATGACACTTTCTGACTTTCTCTGACACTTTGAGATGAACTGTGACACTCTCTGACACTAAATGACACTCTCTGAGACATTGTGTGACACTCTCTGACACTCTCTGAGACACACTGTGACACGCTATGACATTCTCTGAAACACACTGTGACATTCCCTGACTCTCTCTGAGACACACTGTGACACTCACTGACTCTCTCTGACACTCTGTGACTCACTCTGACACTCTCTGAGACGCACTGTGACACAGTCTGACTTTCTATGACACTCTCTGAGACACAGTATGACTCACTGTGACACTTCCTGTCTCTCTCTGACACACGCTGAAATACAATGTAACATTCTCTGACAGGGAGTGTCCCTCTCTGAGCCAAATGCTGACACTCTCTGCACTCTCTGAGACACAGCATGGCATACTGTGACACTTCCTGACTCTCTCTGACACACTCCGAAATACAATGTAACATTCTCTGACAGACTGTCACAATGTGACACTCTCTGAGACAAATTGTGACTCTTTCTGACTCTCTGAGGCACTCTGTCATCCTCTATTAAACACATTGCGACACACTGTCACACGCTCTGACACTCTCTGAGGCAGACTGTGACACTCTCTGACAGACTGTGTCACACTGAGACACTCTCAAAGACAGATTATGACACTTTCTGACTCTCTCTCTCTCTGAGACACACTGGGACACTCACTGAGACACACTGTGACACTCACTGACACTCTCCAGCACACTGTGACACACTCTGAGACACACTGTGGCACTCTCTGACACTCTCCAACCCACTGTGACACTCTCTGAGACAGACTGTGACACTCTCTGACACTCTCTGTGGCATACTGTGACACTTTCTAGCACATCTGAAACACTCTGTGACACTCCCTGACAGACGGTGACACACTGTGACACTCTCTGACAGATTATGACACTTTCTGACACTCTCTCTCTCTCTGACTCTCTGAGACACACTGTGACACTCACTGTGACACTCACTGAGACACACTGTGACACTCTCTGACGCGCTCAGAGGCGCTCTGTGACACTCTCTGACAGACTGTGAGAGACTGAAACACTCTCTGATAGATTGTGGCATGCTGTGACACTCTCTGAGACACACTGTGACACACTCTGACACTCTCTGACCCACTGTGACACTATCTGACACTCTCTGAGACACACTGTGACACTCTGACAGACTGTGACACACTGTGACACACTCTGACACTCGCTGAGACATACTGGGCCACTCTCTGACTCCCTCTGACAATTTGAGACGCACTGTGACACTCTCTGATCCTATCTGACACTCTCTGAGACACATTGTGACACTCTCTGACAGACTGTGACACACTGTGACACTCTCAAAGACAGACTGTGACACTTTCTGACTCCGTCTGACTCACTCTGAAATATACTGTAACCTTCTCTGACAGATTGTGACCCACTATGACACTCCCTGAGACAGACTGTGACACACTCTGAGACACACTGTGATACAGTCTGACTATCTCTGACACTCTCTGAGGCACAGTAGGACACACTATGACACGCTTTGACTCAAAATGACACTCTCTGAGACACACTGTGACACTCTCTGAGAGACTGTGACACTCTCTGACTCTCTCTGAAACACTATACGCTCTCTGACAGATTGTGACTCAGTGTGAAACACTCTGACACTCTCTGAAACACACTGTGCTACTTTCTGACTCTCTGTGACACACTATGACACTCTCCGAGACACACTATGACACTCTCCGAGACTCACTGTGACACGCTTTGACACTCTCTGAAACACACTGTGACATCTCTGACTATCACTGAAACTCTCTGTGGCACTCTGTGACACACGTTGAAATACACTGTGACACTCTCTGATTCTCTCTGAAACGCTCTGTGACACTCTCTGACACATGCTGAGACACACTGGAACACACTCTGGCACTTTCTCAAACACACTGCGACACTCTCTGGCAATTTCTCAAACATACTGTGACACTCTCTGCTCGTATCTGACTCTCTCTGAGACAGATTGTGACACTTTCTGATTCTCTCTGACTCTCTGAGACACACTGTGACACTCTCTGATTCTCTGAGACACACTGTGACACTCTGACAGACGTGATACACTGAAACACTCTCTGAGAGACTGTGACACTCTCTGAGACAAGCTCTGACACACTCTGACATTCTCAGAAACACACTGTGACATTCCCTGACTCTCTCTGAGACACACTGTGACACTTACTGACTCTCTCTGAAATTCTCTGTGGCACTCTGTGACACACGCTGAGGTACACTGTGACACTCTCTGACTCTCTCTGACACTCTCTGTGACACTTACTGACACACGCTGAGACGCACTGTGACACTCTCTCGCACTTTCTCAAACACACTGTGACACTCTCTGCTCGTATCTGACTCTCTCTGAGACAGGTTGTGACACTTTCTGATTCTCTGACTCTCTAAGGCACACTGTGACCCTCTCTGACTCGCTGAGACACACTGTGACTCTCTTTGACTCTCTCTGAGAGACTGTGACACTCTCTGACAGACTGTGACACTCTCTGAGACACACTGCGATACACTCTGACATTCTCTGAAACATACTGTGACATTCCCTGACTCTCTCTGAGACGCACAGTGACACTCACTGACTCTCTCTAACACTCTGACTCTCTCTGAGACACACTGTGACACTCTCTGACACTCTCGGAAACACACTGTGATACAGTCTGACTTTCTATGACACTCTCTCAGACACAGTATGACACACTGTGACACTTCCTGACTCTCTCTGACACACTCTGAAATACAATGTAATATTCTCTGACAGAGAGTGACACTCTCTGAGCCAAATGCTGACACTCTCTGAGACACAGTATGACACACTGTGACTCTTTCTGTCTCTCTCTGACACACTCTGAAATTCGATGTAACATTCTCTGACAGACTGTCACAATGTGACACTCTCTGAGACAAATTGTGACTCTTTCTGACTCTCTCTGACTCTCTGACACACACTGTCATCCTCTCTTAGACACACTGTGACACACTGTGACACTCTCTGACACACACTGTGACTCTCTCTGACACTCTCCAACCCACTGTGACACTCTCTGGGACACACTGTGACATTCTCTGACACTCTGTGGCATACTGTGACACTTTCTAGGACATCTGAAACACTCTGTGACACTCTGTGTGGGCGGCACGGTGGCACAGTGGTTAGTACTGCTGCCTCACAGCGCCAGAGAGCCGGGTTCAATTCCCGACTCATGCGACTCACTGTGTGGAGACTGCACATTCTCCCCGTGTCTGCGTGGGTTTCCTCCGGGTGGTCCGATTTTCTCCCACAGTCCAAAGATGTGCAAGTCAGGTTAATTGGCCATGCTAAATTGCCCATAGTGTTAGGGAAGGGGTCAATGTAGAGGAATGGGTGGGTTGCGCTTCAACGGGTCGGTGTGGACTTGTTGGGCCAAAAGGCCTGTTTCCACACTGTAAGTAATCTAATCAAATCTAAAAAAAGCACTCTGACAGACTGTGACACTCTCTGACAGACGGTGACACACTGTGACACTCTCTGAGACAGACTGTGACACTTCCTGACTCTCCCTGACTCTCTGAGGCACACTGTGACACTCTCTGACTATCTCCGAGGCACACTGTGACACTCTCTGACAGACTGTAACACACTTAAACACTATGTGACTCTCTTTGGCACTCTGAGACACACTGTGACACTCTCTGACACGCTCTCAAACACACTGCAACACTCTCTGAGACACACTGCGACACTCTCTGAGGGACTGTGACACACTCTGACACACTCTGATAGTCGCTGAGATGCACAGTGACACTCTCTGAGTCTCTCTGAAACACTCTCTGACACTCTCTGAATAGCACTATGACACTCTCTGACAGACTGTGACACACTGTGACACCCTCAAAGGCAGACTGTGTCACTTTCTGACTCTCTGAGACACACTGTGACACTCACAGAGATACAATGTCACACTCTCTGACAGACTGTGACATATTGTGACACTTTCTGAGACACACTGTGACACGTTTTGTCTGTCTCTGACTCCCTGACACACACGGTGACACTCTCTGACCCGTTCTGACACTCTGTGAGACAGATTGTGACACTCACTGACATTCTCTGACTCTCTCTGTTACACACTGTGACAATCTCTGACACTCTCTGAGACACACTGTGATACAGTCTGACTCTCTCTGACACTCACCGAGGCACAATATGACATACTGTGACACTCTCTGACTCACTCTGACACTCTCTGAGACACACTGTGACACTCTCTGTCTCTCTGTGACACTCTGACAGACTGTGACACACTGAAACTCTCTCTAAGAGACTGTGACACTCTCTGAGACACACTGCGACACACTCTGACATTCTCTGAAACACACTGTGACATTCCGAGTCTCTCTCAGGCGACTGACGGTGTGGAGTTTGCACGTTCTCCCCGTGTCTGCGTGGGTCTCGTCTGGGTGGTCCGGTTTCCTCCCACAGTCCAAAAGTGTGCAGGTCAGGTGAATTGGCCATGTTAAAATTGCCCATAGTGTTAGGTAAGGGGTCAATGTAGGGGAATGGGTGGTTTGCGCGTCAACGGGTCGGTGTGGACTTGTTGGGCCGAAGAGCATGTTTCCACACTGTACGTAATCGAATCGAATCTAAAAAAAACTGTACGACAGACGGTGACACACTGTGACACTCTCTGAGACAGACAGTGACACACTGTGACACTCTCTGAGACAGACTGTGACACTTCCTGACTCTCCCTGACTCTCTGAGGCACACTGTGACACTCATTGTCAGACTGTAACACACTTAAAGACTATGTGACTCTCTCTGGCACTCTGAGACACACTGTGACACTCTCTGACACGCTCTCAAACACACTGCAACACTCTCTGAGACACACTGCGATACTCTCTGAGGGACTGTGTCACACTCTGACACACTCTGATAGTCGCTGAGACGCACAGTGACACTCCCTGAGTCTCTCTGAAACACACTGTGACACTCTCCGACACTCTCTGAATAGCACTATGACACTCTCTGACAGACTGTGACACACTGTGACACCCTCAAAGGCAGACTGTGTCACTTTCTGTCTCTCTGAGACACACTGTGACACTCACATAGACACAATGTGACACTTTCTGACAGACTGTGACATACTGTGACACTTTCTGAAACACACCGTGACACGTTCTGTCTGTCTCTGACTCCCTGAGACACACTGTGACACTCTCTGACCTGTTCTGACACTCTCTGAGACAGACTATGACACTCACTGACATTCTCTGACTCTCTCTGTTACACACTGTGACAATCTCTGACACTCTCTGAGACACACTGTGATACAGTCTGACTCTCTCTGACACTCTCTGAGACACAGCATGACAACACTGTGACATTTTCTGACTCCCTCTGACTCTCTGAGACACACTGTGACACTCTCTGAGATACACTGTGTCACTCTCTGAGACACACTTTGACACTCTCGGAGACAGACTGTGACACTCTCAGATTCTCTCTGATACCCTCTGAGGCACAGCACAATACACTGTGACACTCTATGACAGGTTGTGACAAACTGTGACATTCTCTGACACTCAGACACACTCTGACACTCTGTGACTCTCTCTGTCACTCTCTGAGATACACTGTGTCACGCTCTGACAAACTGTGACAATTTCTGTGACACACTATGACACTCTCTGAACGACTGTGACACTTTCTGACATACGGTGACATTTTCTGAGACACTGTGACTTTCTCTGAGACACACTGTGACAGTTTTTGTCTCTCTCTGATTCACTGAGACACACTGTGGCACTCTCTGACCCGCTCTGACACTCTCTGAGACACACTGTAACTCTATCTCACAGACTGTGACACTCTATGAGCCAAATGCTGACACTATCTGACACTCTCTGAGACGCAATCTGACACTCTCTGACTCTCTCTGACACTCTTTCAGACACACTATGACACTCTCTGACTTTCTCTGATACATTGAGACGCACTGTGACACTCTCTGACCCTATCTGACGCTCTCTGAGACACACTGTGACACTCTCTGACTCTCTCTGAGACACACTGTGACACTCGCTGACAGATTGTGACACTTTCTGACGCTCCCTGAATCTCTGGGACACAATGTGACATCTCTGACTCACTCTGACACTCTCTGTGCCATTCTGTGACACATGCTGAAATACACTGTGACACTCTCTGACTCTCTATGAAACTCTCTGTGACACTCTCTGATACATGCTGAGACACACTGGAACACTCTGTGGAACATTCTCAAACACACTGCGACATTATCTGGCACTTTCTCAAACAAACTGTGACACTCTCTGCTCGCATCTGGCTCTCTCTGAGACAGATTGTGACACTTTCGTATTCTCTCTGACTCTCTGAAACACACTGTGACATTCCCTGACACTCTCTGAGACACACTGTGACACTCACTGACTCTCTCTAACACTCTGACTCTCTCTGACACTCTCTGAGACACACTGTGACACTCTCTGACACTCTCTGAGACACACTGAGATACAGTCTGACTTTCTATGACACTCTCTGAGACACAGCATGACCACACTGTGACACTTCCTGACTCTCTCTGACACACTCTGAAATACAACGTATATTTCTCTGACAGAGAGTGACACTGTCTGAACCAAATGCTGACACTCTCTGACACTCTCTGAGACACAATATGACACACTGTGACACTTTCTGACTCTCTCTGACACACTCTGAAATTCAATTGAACATTCTCTGACAGACTGTCACAACATGACACTCTCTGAGACAAATTGTGACACTCTCTGACTCTCTCTGACTCTCTGAGACACACTATCATCCTCTCTAAGACACACCGTGACACACCGTGACACTCCCTGACACTTTCTGAGGCACACTGTGACACTCTCTGACACTCTCCAACCCATTGTGATACTCTCTGGGGCACACTGTGACACTCTCTGACACTCTCTGTGGCATACTGTGACACTTTCTAGCACATCTGAAACACTCTGTGACACTCTCTGACAGACTGTGACACACTGTGACACTCTCTGACAGACGGTGACACACTGTGACACTCTCTGAGACACACTGTGACACTTTCAGACTCTCCCTGACTCTCTGAGACACACTGTGACACTGACTGAGACACACTGTGACACTCTCTGACTATCTCCGAGGCACACTGTGACACTCTCTGACAGACTGTAACACACTGAAACACGATGTGACTGTCTCTAGCACTCTGAGACACACTGTGACACTCTCTGACTCTCTCTGACACACTGTTACACACACTGACTCTCTCTGACACTCTCTGAGGCTCAGTATGACAAACTGACACTCTCTAAGGCACACTGTGAAACTCTCTGACTCTCTCTGACACTCTCTCAGACACACTGTAGCACTCTCTAACTCTCTCTGTCACTCTCTGAGATACACTGTGTCACGCTCTGACAAACTGTGACAATTTCTGTGACACACTATGACACTCTCTGAATGACTGTGACACTTTCTGACATACGGTGACATTTTTTGAGACACTGTGACTCTCTCTGAGACACACTGTGACACTTTTTGTCTCTCTCTGATTCACTGAGACACACTGTGACACTCACTGAGACACACTGTGACACTCTGACTCTCTCTGAGGCGCACTGTGACACTCTCTGACAGACTGTGATACACTGTAACACACTGTGACACTCTCTGACTCTCTTTGAGGCACACTGTAACACTCTTTGACAGACTGTGACACACTGAAACACTCTCTGAGAGACTGTGACAGACTGTGACACTCTCTGATACTCACTTTGACGCTCTCTGACATTCTCTGAAACACACTGTGACACTGTCTGAGACACACTGTGACACTCTCAGAGACAGATTGTTACACTTTCTGACAGACTGTGACACTCTCTGAGCCAAATGCTGACACTGTCTGAGACACACTGTGACACTCTCAGACACACTGTGACATACTGTGACACTCTCTGAGACAGACTATTACACTTTCTGACTCTCTCTGAATCTCTGAGACACACTGTGACATTCTCTGACAGACTGTGACACGATGTGACACTCTCTGACTCTCTCTGAAACACTCTGTGACGCTCTCTGACAGACTGTGACACACTGTGACACTCTCAGAGACAGACTCTGCCACTTTCTGACTTTCCCTGTGTCTCTGACACACACTGTGAAAATCTCTGATCCTATCGGACACTCTCTGAGGCACACTGTGACACTCTCTGGCAGACTGTGACCCACTGTGACACTCACTGACACTCTCTTAGACACACTGTGACACGCACTGTTCCTATCTAACACTCTCTGTGACGCACTGCGACACTCTCTGATCCTATCTGACACTGTCTGAGACACACTATGACACTCTCTGACAGACTGTGACACACTGAAACACTCTCTGAAAGACTGTGACATTCTCTCAAACAGACTGTGACATTCCAAGACTCTCTCAGGCGACTGACGGTATGGGGTTTGCACGTTCTCCCCGTGTCTGCGTGGGGCTCGTCTGGGTGGTCCGGTTTCCTCCCACAGTCCAAAGGTATGCAGGTCAGGTGAATTGGCCATGCTAAAATTGCCCATAGTGTTAGGTAAGGGGTCAATGTAGGGGAATGGGTGTGTTGCGCGTCAACGGGTCGGTGTGGACTTGTTGGGCCGTAGAGCATGTTTCCACACTGTAAGTAATCTAATCGAATCTAAAAAAAACTCGACGACAGACGGTGACACACTGTGACACTCTCTGAGACAGACGGTGACACACTGTGACACTCTCTGAGAAAACTGTGACACTTCCTGACTCTCCCTGACTCTCTGAGGCACACTGTGACACTCTCTGACTATCTCCGAGGCACACTGTGACACTCATTGTCAGACTGTAACACACTTTAACACTATTTGACTATCTCTGGCACTCTGAGACACACTGTGACACTCCCTGACACGCTCTCAAACACACTGCAACACTCTCTGAGACACACTGCGACACTCTCTGAGGGACTGTGACACACTCTGATAGTCGCTGAGACACACAGTGACACCCTCTGAATCTCACTGAAACACACTGTGGCACTCTCTGACACTCTCTGAATAGTACTATGACACTCTCTGACAGACTGTGACACACTGTGACACCCTCAAAGGCAGACTGTGACACTTTCTGACTCTCTGAGACACACTGTGACACTCACAGAGACACAATGCGACACTTTCTGACAGACTGTGACATACTGTGACACTTTCTGAGACACACTGTGACACGTTCTGTCTGTCTCTGACTCCCTGAGACACACTGTGACACTCTCTGACCTGTTCTGACACTCTCTGAGACAGACTGTGACACTCACTGACATTCTCTGACTCTCTCTGTTACACACTGTGACAATCTCTGACACTCTCTGAGACACACTGTGATACAGTCTGACTCTCTCTGACACTCACTGAGGCCCAGTATGACATACTGTGACACTCTCTGAGTCACTCTGACACTCTCGGAGACACACTGTGACACTCTCTCATAGATTGTGACCCTCTGAGAGCCAAATACTGACACTCTCTCACATTCTCTGAGACACAGTAGGACACACTGTGACACTTTCTGACTCTCTCTGACACACTCTGAAATACAACGTAACATTCTCTGACAGATTGTCACAATGTAACAACCTCTGAGACAAGCTGTGACACTCTCGCAGACAGATTGTGACACTCTCTGAGACACAGTGTGACTCTCTCTGATTCTCTCTGAAACTCTCTGTGACACTCTCTGACACGCGCTGAGACGAACTGTGACATTCTCTGGCACTTTATCCAACACACTGTGGCACTCTCTGATCCTATCTGACACTCTCTGAGACAGACTGTGACACTTTCTGACTCTCTCTGACTCACTGAGACAAACTGTGACACTCTCTGACTCTCTCTGAGGCGCACTGTGACACTCTCTGACAGACTGTGATCCACTGAGACACACTGTGACACTCTCTGACTTTCTTTGAGGCACACTGTAACACTCTTTGACAGACTGTGACACACTGAAACACTCTCTGAGAGACTGTGACAGACTGTGACACTCTCTGATACACACTGTGACACTCTCTGACACTCTCTGAAACACACTGTGACACTGTCTGAGACACACTGTGACACTCTCCAACACACTGTGACACTCTCAGAGAGAGACTTTTACACTTTCTGACAGACAGTGACACTCTCTGAGCCAAATACTGACACTCGCTGACACTCTCTGAGACACACTGTGACACTCTCTGAGACAGACTATTACACTTTCTGACTCTCTCTGAATCTCTGAGACACACTGTGACATTCTCTGACAGACTGTGACACACTGCAACATTCTCTGACAGACGGTGACACGATGTGACACTCTCTGACTCTCTCTGAAACACTCTGTGACGCTCTCTGACAGACTGTGACACACTGTGACACTCTCAGAGACAGACTGAGCCACTTTCTGACTTTCCCTGTGTCTCTGACACACACTGTGAAAATCTCTGATCCTATCGGACACTCTCTGAGGCACACTGTGACACTCTCTGGCAGACTGTGACACTTTGTGACACTCTCTGACACTCCCTTAGACACACTGTGACACGCACTGTTCCTATCTAACACTCTCTGTGACACACTGCGACACTCTCTGATCCTATCTGACACTCTCTAAGACACACTATGACACTCTCTGACAGACTGTGAAACTCTCTGAGCCAAATGCTGACACTCTCTGAGACACAATCTGACACTCTCTGAGATACACTGTGTCAATCTCTGAGACACACTTTGACACTCTCGGAGACAGACTGTGACACTCTCAGATTCTCTCTGATACCCTCTGAGGCACAGCACAACACACTGTGACACTCTCTGACAGGTTGTGACAAACTGTGACATTCTCTGACACTCAGACACATTCTGACACTCTCTGACACTCTCTGTCACTCTCAGAGATACACTGTGTCACGCTCTGACAAACTGTGACAATTTCTGTGACACACTATGACACTCTCTGAACGACTGTGACACTTTCTGACATACGGTGACATTTTCTGAGACACTGTGACTCTCTCTGTGACACACTGTGACACTTTCCGTCTCTCTCTGATTCACTGAGACACACTGTGGCACTCTCTGACCCGTTCTGACAATCTCTGAGACACACTGTAACACTCTCTCACAGACTGTGACACTCTATGAGCTGACACTATCTGACACTCTCTGAGACACAATCTGATACTCTCTGACTCTCTCTGACACTCTTTCAGACACACCATGACACTCTCTGACTTTCTCTGACACTTTGAGATGCACTGTGACATTCTCTCACCCTATCTGACACTCTTTGAGACACACTGTGACACTCTCTGACTCTCTCTGAGACACACTGTGACACTCGCTGACAGATTGTGACACTTTCTGACTCTCCCTGAATTTCTGAGACACACTGTGACATCTCTGACTCTCTCTGACACTCTCTGTGGCATTCTGTGACACATGCTGAAATACACTGTGACACTCTCTGACTCTCTCTGAAACTGTCTGTTACACTCTCTGATACATGCTGAGTCACACTGGAACACTCTCTGGCACTTTCTCAAACACACTGCGACACTATCTGGCACTTTCTCAAACACACTGTGACACTCTCTGCTCGTATCTGGCTCTCTCTGAGACAGATTGTGACACTTTCGTATTCTCTCTGACTCTCTGAAACAAACTGTGACATTCCCTGACACTCTCTGAGACACACTGTGACACTCACTGACTCTCTCTAACACTCTGACTCTCTCTGACACTCTCTGAGACACACTGTGGCACTCTCTGACACTCTCTGAGACACACTGAGATACAGTCTGACTTTCTATGACACTCTCTGAGTCAGACTTTGACACTCTCTGACAGACTGTGTCACACTGAGACACTCTCAGACAGATTATGACACTTTCTGACTCTCTCTCTCTCTCTGAGACACACTGTGACACTCACTGAGATAATCTGACACTTTCTGATCCGCTCTGACACTCTCTGAGACACACTGAAACACTCTCTCACAGACTGTGACACTCTCTGAACCAAATGCAGACACTCCCTGACACTCTCTGAGACACACTATGACACTCTCTGACACACTATGACACACTGTGACACTGTCTGAGACACAATCTGACACTCTCTGAAACTCTCAGACACACTGTGGCACTCTCTGACTCTCACTGACTCTCTTTCAGACACACCATGACACTTTCTGACTTTCTCTGAAACTTTGAGACGCACTGTGACACTCTCTGACACTATCTGACACTCTCTGAGACACACTGTGACACTCTCTGGCACTCTCTGAGACACACAGTGACACACTCTGACATTCTCTGAAACACACTGTGACATTCCCTGACTCTCTCTGACACTATGTGACTCACTCTGATACTCTCTGAGACACACTGTGACACTCTCTGACACTCTCTGTGGCATACTGTGACACTTTCTAGCACATCTGAAACACTCTGTGACACTCTCTGACAGACGGTGACACACTGTGACACTCTCTGACAGACGGTGACACACAGTGACACTCTCTGAGACAGACTGTGACACTTTCTGACTCTCCCTGACTCTCTGAGACACACTGTGACACTGACTGAGACACACTGTGACACTCTCTGACTATCTCCGAGGCACACTGTGACACTCTCTGACAGACTGTAACACAGTGAAACACTATGTGACTCTCTCTAGCACTCTGAGACACACTGTGACACTCTCTGACTCTCTCTGAAACACACTGTTACACTCTCTGAGAGACTGTGACACACTACCGCTCTCTGAGATACACAGTGACACTCTCTGACTCTCTCTGAGACACACTGTGACACACACTGACTCTCTCTGACACTCTCTGAGGCTCAGTATGACAAACTGTGACACTCTCTAAGGCACACTGTGAAACTCTCTGACTCTCTCTGACACTCTCTCAGACACACTGTAACACTCTCTGACTCTCTCTGTCACTCTCTGAGATACACTGTGTCACGCTCTGACAAACTGTGACAATTTCTGTGACAAACTATGACACTCTCTGAACGACTGTGACACTTTCTGACATACGGTGACATTTTCTGAGACACTGTGACTCTCTCTGAGACACACTGTGACACTTTTTGTCTCTCTCTGATTCACTGAGACACACTGTGACACTCTCTAACCCGCTCTGACACTCTCTGAGACACACTATGACACTCTCTGACACACTGTGACACTCTCTAAGACACAATCTGACATTCTCTGACTCTGTCTGAAACTCTCAGACACACTGTGGCACTCTCTGACTCTCACTGACTCTCTTTCAGACACACCATGACACTTTCTGACTTTCTCTGACACTTTGAGACGCACTGTGACACTCTCTGACACTATCTGACACTCTCTGAGACACACTGTGACACTCTCTGGCACTCTCTGAGACACACTATGACACACTCTGAAATTCTCTGAAACACACTGTGACATTCCCTGACTCTCTCTGAGACAGACTGTGACACTCACTGACTCTCTCTGACACTCTGTGACTCACTCTGACACTCTCTGAGACGCACTGTGACACAGTCTGACTTTCTATGACACTCTCTGAGACACAGTATGACTCACTGTGACACTTCCTGTCTCTCTATGACACACGCTGAAATACAATGTAACATTCTCTGAGAGGGAGTGATCCTCTCTGAGCCAAATGCTGACACCCTCTGCACTCTCTGAGTCACAGCATGACATACTGTGACACTTCCTGACTCTCTCTGACACACTCCGAAATACAATGTAACATTCTCTGACAGACTGTCACAATGTGACACTCTCTGAGACAAATTGTGACACTTTCTGACTCTCTGAGGCACACTGTCATCCTCTCTTAGACACACTGTGACACACTGTGACACCCTCTTACACTCTCTGAGGTACACTGTGAAACTCTCTGACAGACTGTGTCACACTGAGACACTCTCAAAGACAGATTATGACACTTTCTGACTCTCTCTGACACTCTTTGAGGCACACTGTGACACTATCTGACAAACTGAAACTCTCTCTAACACTCTCTGACACACTGTGACACTCTCTGAGGCACACTGTGACACTCTCTGTGACACTCTCTGAGGCACACTGTGACACTCTCTGACACTCTCTGTGACACACTGGGACACTCTGACACTCTTTCAAACACATTGTGACTCTCTCTGACACACTCTCAAACACACTGCGACACTCTCTGAGACACACTGCGACACTCTCTGTGGGACTGTGACACACTCTGACACACACTGATAGTCGCTGAGACGCACAGTGACACTCTCTGACTCTCTCTGAAACACACTGTGACACTCTCTGACACTCTATGAAAAGCACTGTGACACTCTCTGACAGACTGTGACACACTGTGACACCCTCAAAGGCAATCTGTGTTACTTGCTGACTCTCTGAGACACACTGTGACACTCACAGAGACACAATGTGACACTCTCAGACAGACTGTGACATACTGTGACACTCTCTGAGACACACTGTGACACATTCTGTCTCTCTCTGACTCCCTGAGACACACTGTGACACTCTCTGACCCATTCTGACACTCTCTGAGACAGACTGTGACACTCACTGACATTCTCTGACTCCCTCTGTTACACACTGTGACAATCTCTGACACTCTCTGAGACACACTGTGATCCAGTCTGACTCTCTCTGGCACTCTCTGAGGCACAGTATGACATACTGTGACACTCTCTGACTCACTCCGACACTCTCTGAGACACACTGTGACACTCTCACAGACTGTGACCCTCTGAGAGCCAAATGCTGACACTCTCTGACATTCTCTGAGACACATTAGGACACACTGTGACACTTTCTGACTCTCTCGGACACACTCTGAAATACAACATAACATTCTCTGACAGATTGTCACAATGTGACACTCTCTGAGACAAACTGTGACACTCTCAGAGACAGATTGTGACACTCTGAGACACACAGTGACACTATCTGACTCTCTGTGAAAGTCTCTGTGACACTCTCTGACACGCATAAGACACACTGTGACATTCTCTGGCACTTTCTCCTACACACTGTGACAATCTCTGATCCTATCTGACACTCTCTGAGACACACTGTGACACTCTCAGACACACTGTGACATACTGTGACACTCTCTGAGACAGACTATTACACTTTCTGACTCTCTCTGAATCTCTGAGACACACTGTGACATTCTCTGACAGACTGTGACACGATGTGACACTCTCTGACTCTCTCTGAAACACTCTGTGACGCTCTCTGACAGACTGTGACACACTGTGACACTCTCAGAGACAGACTCTGCCACTTTCTGACTTTCCCTGTCTCTCTGACACACACTGTGAAAATCTCTGATCCTATCGGACACTCTCTGAGGCACACTGTGACACTCTCTGGCAGACTGTGACCCACTGTGACACTCACTGACACTCTCTTAGACACACTGTGACACGCACTGTTCCTATCTAACACTCTCTGTGACGCACTGCGACACTCTCTGATCCTATCTGACACTCTCTGAGACACACTGTGACACTCTCTGACAGACTGTGACACTCTCTGAGCCAAATGCTGACAATCTCTGACACTCTCTGAGACACAGTATGACACACTGTGGCACTTTCTGACTCTCTCTGAGACACTCTGCAATACACTGCAAGATTCTCTGACAGATTGTGTCTCACAGTGACACTCTCTGAGAAATACTGTGACACTTTCTGACTCTCTCTGGCTCTCTGTGACACACTGAGACACTCTCTTACACACACTGTGACACTCTCTGACACTCTCTTAAACACACTATGACATTCTCGGACTCTTTCTGACACTCTCTAAGGCACACTATGATACTCTCTGACAGACTGTGACACATTGAGACACTCTCAAAGACAGACTGTGACATCTTCTGACTCTCTCTGACACTCTTTGAGGCACACTGTGACACTCTCTGACAGACTGTGACAAACTGAGGCATTTTCAAAGACAGACCGTGACATTTTCTGACTCTCTTTGACTATCTCTGAAATATAGTGTAACCTTCTCTGACAGACTGTGACATACTGTGACACTCTCTAAGACAGACTATGACACGTTCTAACTCTCTCTGACTCTCTGAGACACACTGTGACACTTTCTGACTCCCTCTGACTCTCTGAGACACACTGTGACACTCTCTGAGACACACTGTGTCACTCTCGGAGACAGACTGTGACACTATCGGAGACAGACTGTGACACTCTCAGATTCTCTCTGATACCCTCTGAGGCACACTGTGACACTCTCTGACAGGTTGTGACAAACTGTGACATTCTCTGACTCTGTTAGACACACTCTGACACTCTCTGACTCTCTCTGTCACTCTCTGAGATACACTGTGTCACGCTCTGACAAATTGTGACAATTTCTGTGACACACTATGACACTCTCTGAACGACTGTGAGGCTTTCTGACATACGGTGACATTTTCTGAGACACTGTGACTCTCTCTGAGACACACTGTGACACTTTCTGTGTCTCTCCGATTCACTGAGACACACTGTGACACTCTCTGACCCGCTCTGACACTGTCTGAGACACACTATAACACTCTCTCATAGACTGACACTCTATGAGCCAAATGCTGACACTCTCTGACACTCTCTGAGACACACTATGACACTCTCTGACTCTCTCTGAAACTCTCAGACACACTGTGGCACTCTCTGACTCTCTCTGACACTCTTTCAGACACACCATGACACTTTCTGTCTTTCTCTGACACTTTGAGATGCACTGTGACACTCTCTGAACCAATCTGACACTCTCTGAGACACACTATGACACTCTCTGACTCTCTCTGAAACACACTGTGACACTCGCTGACAGATTGTGACACTTTCTGACTCTCCCTGAATCTCTGAGACACACTGCGACATCTCTGACTCTCTCTGAAACTCTCTTTGGCACTCTGTGACACACGCTGAAATACACTGTGACTTTCTCTGACAGACTGTCACAATGTGACACTCTCTGAGTCAAATTGTGACTCTTTCAGACTCACTCTGACTCTATGAAACTCTCTGTGACACTCTCTGATACATGCTGAGTCACACTGGAACACTCTCTTGCACTTTCTCAAACACACTGCGACACTCTCTGGCACTTTCTCAAACACACCGTGACAGTCTCTGCTCTTATCTGGCTCTCTCTGAGACAGATTGTGACACTTTCTGATTCTCTCTGACTCTCTGAAACACACTGTGACATTCCCTGACTCTCTTTGAGACACACTTTGACACTCACTGACTCTCTCTAACACTCTGACTCTCTCTGACACTCTGAGACACACTGTAACACTCTCTGACACTCTCTGAGACACACTGTGATACAGTTTGACATTCTGACACTCTCTGAGACACGGTATGACACACTGTGACACTTTCTGACACTCTCTGACACTCTCTGAGACACACTGAGATACAGTCTGACTTTCTATGACACTCTCTGAGACACAGTATGACCACACTGTGACACTTCCTGTCTCTCTCTGACAAACTCTGAAATACAACGTAACATTCTCTGACAGAGAGTGACACTCTCTGAGCCAAATGCTGACACTCTCTGACATTCTCTGAGACACAGGATGACACACTGTGACACTTTCCGACTCTCTCTGACACACTCCGAAATACAATGTAACATTCTCTGACAGACTGTAACAATGTGACACTCTCTGAGACAAATTGTGACACTCTCTGACTCTCTCTCACTCTGTGAGACACACTGTCATCCTCTCTAAGACACACTGTGACACACTGTGGCACGCTCTGACACACGCTGAGACACACTGTGATACTCTCTGGCACTCTCTCATACACACTATAACACTCTCTAAGACACACTGTGACACTCTCTGAGACAAACTCTGACACTTTCTGACTCTCTCTGACTCTCTGAGACACACTGTCATCATCTCTTAGACACACTGTGACACTCTCTGACACTCTGACACATTCTGAGGCACACTTTGACACTCTCTGACACACTGAAACTCTCTCTGACACTCTCTGACACTCTGAAACACACTGTGACACTCTCTGACATTCTCACAAACACTATGTGACACTCTCTGAGACACACTGTGACACGTTCTGACTCTGTCTGACACTCTCTAAGACACACTGTGACACTCTCTGAGACAAACTGTGACACTTTCTGAGACACACTGTCATCATCGCTTAGACACACTGTGACACTCTCTGACTCTCTCTGACACTCTCTGAGGCACACTGTGCCACTCTCTGACACACTGAAACTCTCTCTGACACTCTCTGACTCACTGAGACACACTGTGACACTCCCTGACTATCTCCGAGGCACGCTGTGACACTCTCTAACTCTCTGACACTCTCTGAGGCACACTGTGACACTCTCTGACACACTGAACCTCTCTCTGACACTCTCTGACACTCTGAGACACACTGTGAAACTCTCTGGCACTCTCTCATACACACTGTGACACTCTGAGACAAACTGTGACACTCTCTGAGACGAACTGTGACAATTTCTGACTCTCTCTGACTCTCTGAGACACACTGTCATCATCTCTTAGACACTCTGTGACACTCTCTGACTCTCTCTGACACTCTCTGAGGCACACTGTGACACTCTCTGACACACTGAAACTCTCTCTGACACTCTGTGACACTCTGAGACACACTGTGACACTATCTGACACTCTCTCAAACACCAAGTGACACTCTCTGAGACACACTGTGACACTTTCTGACTTTCTCTGACACTCTCTAAGACACACTGTGACACTCTCTGACATTCTTTGAAACACACTGGGGCCCTCTCTGACAATTTGAGACACAATGTGACACTGTGACACTCTCTGATAAACACTGTGACACTCTCTGACAGACTGTGACACACTGTGACACTCTCTGACACTGTCTGCGACACACTGGGAACCACTCTGACAATCTGACACTCTCTGAAAAGCACTGTGACACTCTCTAACAGACTCTGACACTCTGAGACACAATATGACACTCTCTGACAGACTGTGACATACTGTGACATTCTCTGAAACACACTGTGACACTCTCTATCAGACTCTGACACACTGAGACTCTCTCTGAGACGGACTGTGACACACTCTGGTCTTATCTGACACTCTCTGAGACACACTGTGACACTCTCTGACAACCTGTGACGCACTGTGACACTCTCTGACATTTTGAGACGCACTGTGAAACTCTCTGATCCCTTCTGACACTCTGTGTGTCTCAGAGTGTCAGAGAATCTCATACAGTCTGACTCTCTATGACACTCTCTGAGCCAAAGTATAGCATGCTGTGACACTCTCTGACTCACTCTGACATCTCTGCGACACACTGTGATCCTCTCTCACAGATTGTGACTCTCTCTGAGCCAAATGTTGACATTCTCTGACACTCTCTGAGACAGTATGACACACTGTGACACTTTCTGACTCTCTCTGACACAGTCTGAAATTTAATGTAACATTCTCTTACAGACTGTCACAATGTGACACTCTCTGAGACAAATTGTGACACTTTCAGACTCTCTCTGACTCTCTGAGGCACACTGTGACACTCTGACACTCTCCAACCCACTGTGACACTCTCTAGGGCACACTGTGACACTTTCTAGCACATCTCAAACATTCTGTGACACTCTCTAACAGACGGTGACACACTGTGACACTCTCTGACAGACGGTGACACACAGTGACACTCTCTGAGACAGACTGTGACACTTTCTGACTCTCCCTGACTCTCTGAGGCACACTGTGACACTCTCTGACTATCTCCGAGGCACTCTGTGACACTCTCTGACAGACTGTAACACAGTGAAACACTATGTGACTCTCTCTGGCACTCTGAGACACACTGTGACACTCTCTGACTCTCTCTGAAACACACTGTGACACTCTCTGAGAGACTGTGACACACTGCCGCTCTCTGAGACACACTGTGACACTCTCTGACTCTCTCTGAGACACACTGTGACACACACTGACTCTCTCTGACACTCTCTGAGGCACAGTATGACAAACTGTGAGACTCTCTCAGACACACTGTGACACTCTCTGACTCTGACATTTTGAGATGCACTGTGACACTCTCTGATCTTATCTGACTTTCTCTGAAACACACTGTGACAATCGTTGACAGATTGTGAAACTTTATGACTCTCCCTGACTCTCTGAGACACATTGTGACACTCTCTGATTCTTCTCTGAAACGCTCTGTGGCAATCTCTGACACACGCTGAGACACACTGTGACACTCTCTGGCACTCTCTGAGACACACTGTGACACTCTCTGAGACAAACTGTGACACTTTCTGACTCTCCCGGACTCTCTGAGACACACTGTCATCATCTCTTAGACACACTGTGACACTCTCTGACCCTCTCTGAGACTCTCTGAGGCACATTGTGACACTCTCTGACACACTGAACCTCTCTCTGACACTCTCTGACACTCTGAGAAACACTGTGACACTATCTGACACTCTCTCAAACACTATGTGACACTCTCTGAGACACACTGTGACACTTTCTGACTCTCTCTGACACTCTCTAAGACACACTGTGACACTCTCTGACATTCTTTGAAACACACTGTGACACACTCTGACAGTCGGAGACACACTGTGACACTGTGACACTCTCTGAAAAGCACTGTGACACTCTCTGACAGAATGTGACACACTGTGACACTCTCTGACACTGTTTGCGAAACTCTGGGAACCACTCTGACAATCTGACAATCTCTCAAAAAGCACTGTGACACTGTCTATCAGACCCTGACACTCTGAGACACAATATGACACTCTCTGACAGACTGTGACACACTGTGACACTCTCTGAAACACACTGTGACACTCTATCAGACTCTGACTCTCTGAGGCACAATATGACACTCTCTGACAGACTGTGACACACTGAGACTTTCTCTGAGACGGACTGTGACACACTCTGATCTTATCTGACACTCTCTGAGACACACTGTGACACTCTCTGAGAGACTGTGACACACTGTGACACTCTCTGACATTTTGAGACGCAATTTGAAACTCTCTGATCCTATCTGACACTCTCTGAGACACAGTGTGACACTCTCTGAGACAAATTGTGCCACTTTCTGACTCTCTCTGACTCTCTGAGACACACTGTCATCATCTCTGAGCCAAAAGATGACACTCTCTGACACTCTCTGAGACACAATATGACACCCTGTGACACTTTCTGACTCTCTCTGACACACTCTGAAATTCAATGTAACATTCTTTGACAGACTGTCACAATGTGACACTCTCTGAGACAAATTGTGACACTCTCTGACTCTCTCTGACTCTCTGAGACACACTGTCATCCTCTCTTAGACACACTGTGACCCTCTCTGACACTCTCTGAGGCACACTGTGACACTCTCTGACACTCTCCAACCCACTGTGACACTCTCTGGGGCACACTGTGACACTCTCTGACACTCTCTGTGGCATACTGTGACACTTTCTAGCACATCTGAAACATTCTGTGACACTCTCCAACAGACGGTGACACACTGTGACACTCTCTGACAGACGGGGACACACTGTGACACTCTCTGAGACAGACTGTGACACTTTCTGACTCTCCCTGACTCTCTGAGACACACTGTGACACTGACTGAGACACACTGTGACACTCTCTGACTATCTCTGAGACACACTGTGACACTCTCTGACTCTCTCTGAAACACACTGTTACACTCACTGAGAGACTGTGACACACTGCCGCTCTCTGAGACACACTGTGACACTCTCTGACTCTCTCTGAGACACACTGTGACACACACTGACTCTCTCTGACACTCTCTGAGGCACAGTATGACAAACTGTGACACTCTCTAAGGCACACTGTGAAACTCTCTGACTCTCTCTGATACTCTCTCAGACACACTGTGACACTCTCTGACTCTCTCTGATATTTTGAGATGCACTGTGACACTCTCTGATCTTATCTGACTTTCTCTGAAACACACTGTGACACTCGTTGACAGATTGTGACACTTTATGACTCTCCCTGAATCTCTGAGACACATTGTGACACTCTCTGACTTTCTCTCAAACTCTCTGTGGCACTCTCTGACACACGCTAAGACACACTGTGACACTCTCTGGCACTCTCTCATACACACTATAACACTCTCTGAGACAAACTGTGACACGTTTTGAGACAAACTGTGACACTTTCTGACTCTCTCTGACTCTCTGAGACACACTGTCATCATCTCTTCGACACACTGTGACACTGTCTGACTCTCTGACACACTCTGAGACACACTGTGACACTATCTGACACTCTCTCAAACACTATGTGACACTTACTGAGACACACTGTGACACTTTCTGACCCTCTCTGACTCTCTTAGACACACTGTAACACTCTCTGACTCTCTCTGACATTTTCAGATGCACTGTGACACTCTCTGAACTTATCTGACATTCTCTGAAACACACTGTGACACTCGCTGAGAGATTGTGACACTTTATGACTCTCCCTGAATCTCTGAGACACATTGTGACACTCTGACTTTCTCTGAAATGCTCTGTGGCACTCTCTGACACACGCTGAGACACACTGTGACACTCTCTGGCACTCTCTGAGACACACTGTGACACTCTCTGAGACACTGAAACTCTCTCTGACACTCTGACTCTCTGAGACACACTGTCATCATCTCTTAGACACACTGTGACATTCTCTGACTCTCTCTGACACTCTCTGAGGCACACTGTGACACTCTCTGACACACTGAAACTCTCTCTGACACTCTGAGACACACTGTGACACTATCTGACACTCTCTCAAACACTATGTGACACTCTCTGAGACACACTGTGACACTTTCTGACTCTCCCTGAATCTCTGAGGCACATTGTGACACTCTGACTTTCTCTCAAACTCTCTGTGGCACTCTCTGACACACACTGAGACACACTGTGACACTCTCTGGCACTCTGTCATACACACTGTGACACTCTCTGAGACAAACTGTGACACTTTCTGAGACAAACTGTGACACTTTTTGACTCTCTCTGACTCTCTGAGACACACTGTCATACTCTCTGACTCTCTCTGACACACTCTGAGGCACACTGTGACACTCTCTGTCACACTGAAACCCTCTCTGACACTCTGAGACACTCTCTGACATTCTTTGAAACACACTGGGACCCTCTCTGACAATTTGAGACAGACTGTGACACTCTCTGATAAACACTGTGCCAGTCTCTGACAGACTGTGACACTTTCTGACACTGTCTGCGACACTCTGGGAACCACTCTGAAATCTGACACTCTCTGAAAAGCACTGTGACACTCTCTATCAGACTCTGACACTCTGAGACACAATATAACTCTCTCTGATAGACTGTGACACACTGTGACATTCTCTGAAACACACTGTGACACTCTCTATCTGACTCTCTGAGACACACTGAGACTCTCTCTGAGACGGACATTGACACACTCTGAACTTATCTGACACTCTCTGAGACACACTGTGACACTCTCTGACAGACCGTGACACACTGTGACACTCTCTGACATTTTGAGACGCACTGTGAAACTCTCTGATCCTATCTGACACTCTCTGAGACACAGTGTGTCTCAGAGTGTCAGAGAATCTCATACAGTCTGACTCTCTATGACACACTCTGAGCCAAAGTATAACATACTGTGACACTCTCTGACTCACTCTGACATCTCTGTGACACACTGTGACACTCTCTCACAAATTGTGACACTCTCTGAACCAAATGCTGACACTCGCGGACACTCTCTGAGACAAAGTATGACACACTCTGACACTTTCTGACTCTCTCTGAGACACTCTGCAATATACTGTAAGATTCTCTGACAGATTGTGTCACACTGTGACACTCTCTGAGACAGACTGTGACACTTTCTGACTCTCTCTGGCACTCTGAGCCACACTGTGACACTCTCTGAGACAGACTGTGACACTTTCTGACTCTCTCTGGCACTCTGAGCCACACTGTGACAGTCTCTGAGACAGACTGTGACACTCCCTGACTCTCTCTGGGACTCGTACACACACTGTGACACTGACTGACTCTCTCTGACACTCTCTTAGACACACTGTGACACTCTCTGACACTTTGAGATGCACTATGACACTCTCTGATCCTATCTAACACTCTCTGAGACACACTACGACACTCTCTGACTCTCTCTGAAACACACTGTGACACTCTCTGAGACATACTGCGACACTCTCTGACTCTCTCTGAAACACACTGTGACACTCTCTGACACATACTGCGACACTCTCTGACTCTCTCTGAAACACACTGTGACACTCTCCGACAGATTGTGACACACTCTGACACTCTCTGCGTCACACCAGGACCCACTCTAACAATTTGAGACACACTGTGACACTCTCTGACAGACTGTGACACACTGTGACACTCTCTGAGACACAACGTGACATCTCTGACAGACTGTGACACTCTGACTCTCTCTGAGGATCTCTTAGACACACTGATACACTCTCTGAGACGCACTGTGACACTGTCTGATCTTATCTGACAAGCTCTGAGACACACTGTCACACTCTCTGACAGACTGTGACACTGTGACACTTTGAGACACACTGTGACAGTCTCTGATCCTATCTGACACTCTCTGAGATACAGTGTGTCACTCTCTGACTCTCTCTCACACTTTGAGATGCCCTGGGCCACTCTCTGAGGCTATCTGACACTCTCTGAGACATACTGCGACACTCTCTGACTCTCTCTGAAACACACTGTGACACTTTCTGACAGATTGTTACACACTCTGACACTCTCTGCGACACACCAGGACCCACTCTAACAATTTGAGACACACTGTGACACTCTCTGACAGACTGTGACACACTGTGACACTCTCTGACTGTCTCTGAAACACACTATGACAGACTGTGACACACTGTGACACTCTCTGAGACACATTTTGACATCTCTGACAGACTGTGACACTCTGACTCTCTCTGAGGCTCTCTTAGACACACTGATACACTCTCTGAGACGCACTGTGACACTGTCTGATCTTACCTGACAAGCTCTGAGACACACTGTCACACTCTCTGAAAGACTGTGACACACTGTGACACTTTGAGACACACTGTGACAGTCTCTGATCCTATCTGACACTCTCTGAGATACACTGTGTCACTCTCTGACTCTCTCTCACACTTTGAGATGCCCTGGGCCACTCTCTGAGCCTATCTGACACTCTCTGAAACCATTGTGACGCTCTCTGACTCTCTCTGAAACACACTGTGACACTCTCTGAGACACACTGTGACTCTCTCTAACACACACACACTGTCACACGCTCTGACGGACTGTGACGCACTGTGACACACTCTTGACACTCGCTGAGACATACTGGGACACTCGCTGACTCCCTCTGACAATTTGAGAAGCACTGGGACACTCTCTGATTATATCTGACACTCTCTGACACACACTGTGACACTCTCTGGAAGACTGTGACACTTCAAAGACAGACTGTGACATTTTCTGACTCCGTCTGACTCACTCTGAAATATACTGTAACCTTCTCTGACAGACTGTGACCCAGTATGACTCTCCCTGAGACAGACTGTGACACACTCTGAGACACACTGTGTTACAGCCTGACTATCTCGGACACTCTCTGAGGCACAGTATGACACACTATGACACGCTCTGACTCACACTGACACTCCCTGAGACAACTGTGACACTCTCTGAGAGACTGCTCTCTCTGACATTTACTTAGACAAACTGTGACACTCTCTGACTCTCTCTGAAACACACTGTGACACTTTCTGACAGACTGTGACTCACTGTGACACGCTCTGACACTCTCTGAGACACACTGTGCCACTTCTGACTCTCTGAGACACACTGTGACACTCTCTGAGACACTCTGTGACACTCTCTGAGACTCACTGTGACACGCTTTGACACTCTCTGAGACACACGGTGACACTTTCTGACTCTCTCTGACTCTCTGAGACACACTGTGACACTCTGTGACTCTCTCTGACACTGTGGAAAACACTGTGACACTCTCTGTCCCTCTCTGACACTCTCTGAGACACACTGTGACATTTATGACTCTGTCTCTCACACTCTTTGAGACACGCTGTGACACTCTCTGACTCTCTCTGAGACAAATTGTGACTCTCTCTGACACTCTGAAATATACTGTGACGCTCTCTCACACATTCTGAGAAACACTGTAACACTCTCTGACAGACTGTGACACACTGTGACACACGATGACACTCTCTGACCTACTGTGACACTCTCTCACAGACGGTGACCCTCTCGGAGACAAATGATGACGGTCTCTGAAACTCTCTGAGACACAGTATGACGCACTGTGACAATGTCTGACTCTTTCTGACCACCTCGCAAATACACTGTAACCTTCTCTTACAGATTGTGACACACGGTGACACTCTCTGAGACACACTGTGACACTTTCTGACTCATTCTGTCACTCTCTGTGACACACTCTGATCCTCTCTGCGACAGACTGTAGCACTCTCTCACGGACTGTGACATTCTCTGAGACAAATGCTGACACTTTCTGACCCTCTCTGAGCCACAGTATGACTCACTGTGACACTCTCAGACTCTCTCTGACACACTTGGAAATACACTATAACCTTCTCTAACACACGATGACACACTGTGACACTCTCTGACTTTCTCTGACACTCTCTGAGGAACACTGTGACACTCTCTGACTCTCTCCGACAGACTATGACACATTGTGACATTCTCTGGCTTTCTCTGACACTCTGAGGAACACTGTGACACTCTCTGACAGACTGTGGCACACTCTGACCCGCTCTGAGACAGACTGTGACACTCTCTGATGCTCTGTGACACTCTCTTAGACATGCTGTGACACTCTGTGACTCTCTCTGACACACTGAGACACCCTGTGACACTCTCTGACAGACTGTGACACACTGTGAGACACTCTGACTCTATCTGACTCTCTCTGAGGCACACTGTGACACTCCCTGACTCACTCTGAGACACACTGTGACACTCGTTGACACACTGTGACACTCTCTGACAGACTGTGGCACACTCTGACCCGCTCTGAGACAGACTGTGACACTCTCTGATGCTCTGTAACACTCTCTTAGACATGCTGTGACACTCTGTGACTCTCTCTGACACACTGAGACACCCTGTGGCACTCTCTGACAGACTGGGACACACTGTGAGACAATCTGACTCTATCTGACTCTCTCTGAGGCACACTGTGACACTCCCTGACTCACTCTGAAACACACTGTGACACTCGTTGACACACTGTGACACTCTCTGACAGACTGTGGCACACTCTGACCCGCTCTGAGACAGACTGTGACACTCTCTGATGCTCTGTGACACTCTCTTAGACATGCTGTGACACTCTGTGACTCTCTCTGACACACTGAGACACCCTGTGACACTCTCTGACAGACTGTGACACACTGTGAGACACTCTGACTCTATCTGACTCTCTCTGAGGCACACTGTGACACTCCCTGACTCACTCTGAGACACACTGTGACACTCGTTGACACACTGTGACACTCTCTGACTTTCTCTGACACTCTCTGAGGAACACTGTGACACTCTCTGACTCTCTCCGACAGACTATGACACATTGTGACATTCTCTGGCTTTCTCTGACACTCTGAGGAACACTGTGACACTCTCTGACAGACTGTGGCACACTCTGACCCGCTCTGAGACAGACTGTGACACTCTCTGATGCTCTGTGACACTCTCTTAGACATGCTGTGACACTCTGTGACTCTCTCTAACACACTGAGACACCCTGTGACACTCTCTGACAGACGGTGACACACTGTGAGACACTCTGACTCTATCTGACTCTCTCTGAGGCACACTGTGACACTCCCTGACTCACTCTGAGACACACTGTGACACTCGTTGACACACTGTGACACTCTCCGAGACACACTGTGGACTCTCTGACACTCTCTGAGACAGACTGCGGCACTCTCTGACTCTCTCTGACACTCTCTGACACACTATGACACACTCTGACACACTATGACACTCTGACACACTGTGAAACTCTCTGACACACGGTGACATTCTCTGAGACACTGTGACACTCTCAGAGACACACTGTGACACTTTTGACTCTCTCTGAGACACACAGTAACACCCTCTGACAGACTGTGACCCTCTCTGAGACAAATACTGACACTCTCTGACACTCTCTGACTCACACTGAAATATACTGTAACCTTCTCTGACAGACTGTGACACAATGTGAAACTCTCTGAGACAAACGGTGACACTTTCTGGCACTCTCTGACCCTCTGAGACACCCTGTGACACTCTCTGAGACACACTGTGACACTCTCTGCCCCTCTCTGACCCTCTCTGAGATACAGTGTAACACTCTCCGACTCGCTCTGAAACACACTGTGACAATCTCTGATAGACTGTGACATACTGCGACATACTCTGACACTCACTTAGACACACTGTGACACCTCTGACTCTCTCTGACATTCTCTGACACACACTGTGACACTCTCTGGAAGACTGTGACACTTCAAAGACAGACTGTGACATTTTCTGACTCCGTCTGACTCACTCTGAAATATACTGTAACCTTCTCTGACAGACTGTGACCCAGTATGACTCTCCCTGAGACAGACTGTGATAGACTGTGACATACTGCGACATACTGTGACACACTCTGAGACACACTGTGTTACAGCCTGACTATCTCGGACACTCTCTGAGGCACAGTATGACACACTATGACACGCTCTGACTCACACTGACACTCCCTGAGACAACTGTGACACTCTCTGAGAGACTGGGACACCCTCCGACTCTCTCTGACATTTACTTAGACAAACTGTGACACTCTCTGACTCTCTCTGAAACACACTGTGACACTTTCTGACAGACTGTGACTCACTGTGACACGCTCTGACACTCTCTGAGACACACTGTGCCACTTCTGACTCTCTGAGACACACTGTGACACTCTCTGAGACACTCTGTGACACTCTCTGAGACTCACTGTGACACGCTTTGACACTCTCTGAGACACACGGTGACACTTTCTGACTCTCTCTGACTCTCTGAGACACACTGTGACACTCTGTGACTCTCTCTGACACTGTGGAAAACACTGTGACACTCTCTGTCCCTCTCTGACACTCTCTGAGACACACTGTGACATTTATGACTCTGTCTCTCACACTCTTTGAGACACGCTGTGACACTCTCTGACTCTCTCTGAGACAAATTGTGACTCTCTCTGACACTCTGAAATATACTGTGACGCTCTCTCACACATTCTGAGAAACACTGTAACACTCTCTGACAGACTGTGACACACTGTGACACACGATGACACTCTCTGACCTACTGTGACACTCTCTCACAGACGGTGACCCTCTCGGAGACAAATGATGACGGTCTCTGAAACTCTCTGAGACACAGTATGACGCACTGTGACAATGTCTGACTCTTTCTGACCACCTCGCAAATACACTGTAACCTTCTCTTACAGATTGTGACACACGGTGACACTCTCTGAGACACACTGTGACACTTTCTGACTCATTCTGTCACTCTCTGTGACACACTCTGATCCTCTCTGCGACAGACTGTAGCACTCTCTCACGGACTGTGACATTCTCTGAGACAAATGCTGACACTTTCTGACCCTCTCTGAGCCACAGTATGACTCACTGTGACACTCTCAGACTCTCTCTGACACACTTGGAAATACACTATAACCTTCTCTAACACACGATGACACACTGTGACACTCTCTGACTTTCTCTGACACTCTCTGAGGAACACTGTGACACTCTCTGACTCTCTCCGACAGACTATGACACATTGTGACATTCTCTGGCTTTCTCTGACACTCTGAGGAACACTGTGACACTCTCTGACAGACTGTGGCACACTCTGACCCGCTCTGAGACAGACTGTGACACTCTCTGATGCTCTGTGACACTCTCTTAGACATGCTGTGACACTCTGTGACTCTCTCTGACACACTGAGACACCCTGTGACACTCTCTGACAGACTGTGACACACTGTGAGACACTCTGACTCTATCTGAGTCTCTCTGAGGCACACTGTGACACTCCCTGACTCACTCTGAGACACACTGTGACACTCATTGACACACTGTGACAATCTCCGAGACACACTGTGGCACACTCTGACCCGCTCTGAGACAGACTGTGACACTCTCTGATGCTCTGTGACACTCTCTTAGACATGCTGTGACACTCTGTGACTCTCTCTGACACACTGAGACACCCTGTGACACTCTCTGATAGACTGTGACACACTGTGAGACACTCTGACTCTATCTGACTCTCTCTGAGGCACACTGTGACACTCCCTGACTCACTCTGAGACACACTGTGACACTCGTTGACACACTGTGACACTCTCTGACAGACTGTGGCACACTCTGACCCGCTCTGAGACAGACTGTGACACTCTCTGATGCTCTGTAACACTCTCTTAGACATGCTGTGACACTCTGTGACTCTCTCTGACACACTGAGACACCCTGTGGCACTCTCTGACAGACTGGGACACACTGTGAGACAATCTGACTCTATCTGACTCTCTCTGAGGCACACTGTGACACTCCCTGACTCACTCTGAAACACACTGTGACACTCGTTGACACACTGTGACACTCTCTGACAGACTGTGGCACACTCTGACCCGCTCTGAGACAGACTGTGACACTCTCTGATGCTCTGTGACACTCTCTTAGACATGCTGTGACACTCTGTGACTCTCTCTGACACACTGAGACACCCTGTGACACTCTCTGACAGACTGTGACACACTGTGAGACACTCTGACTCTATCTGACTCTCTCTGAGGCACACTGTGACACTCCCTGACTCACTCTGAGACACACTGTGACACTCGTTGACACACTGTGACACTCTCTGACTTTCTCTGACACTCTCTGAGGAACACTGTGACACTCTCTGACTCTCTCCGACAGACTATGACACATTGTGACATTCTCTGGCTTTCTCTGACACTCTGAGGAACACTGTGACACTCTCTGACAGACTGTGGCACACTCTGACCCGCTCTGAGACAGACTGTGACACTCTCTGATGCTCTGTGACACTCTCTTAGACATGCTGTGACACTCTGTGACTCTCTCTAACACACTGAGACACCCTGTGACACTCTCTGACAGACGGTGACACACTGTGAGACACTCTGACTCTATCTGACTCTCTCTGAGGCACACTGTGACACTCCCTGACTCACTCTGAGACACACTGTGACACTCGTTGACACACTGTGACACTCTCCGAGACACACTGTGGACTCTCTGACACTCTCTGAGACAGACTGCGGCACTCTCTGACTCTCTCTGACACTCTCTGACACACTATGACACACTCTGACACACTATGACACTCTGACACACTGTGAAACTCTCTGACACACGGTGACATTCTCTGAGACACTGTGACACTCTCAGAGACACACTGTGACACTTTTGACTCTCTCTGAGACACACAGTAACACCCTCTGACAGACTGTGACCCTCTCTGAGACAAATACTGACACTCTCTGACACTCTCTGACTCACACTGAAATATACTGTAACCTTCTCTGACAGACTGTGACACAATGTGAAACTCTCTGAGACAAACGGTGACACTTTCTGGCACTCTCTGACCCTCTGAGACACCCTGTGACACTCTCTGAGACACACTGTGACACTCTCTGGCCCTCTCTGACCCTCTCTGAGATACAGTGTAACACTCTCCGACTCGCTCTGAAACACACTGTGACAATCTCTGATAGACTGTGACATACTGCGACATACTCTGACACTCACTTAGACACACTGTGACACCTCTGACTCTCTCTGACATTCTCTGACACACACTGTGACACTCTCTGGAAGACTGTGACACTTCAAAGACAGGCTGTGACATTTTCTGACTCCGTCTGACTCACTCTGAAATATACTGTAACCTTCTCTGACAGACTGTGACCCAGTATGACTCTCCCTGAGACAGACTGTGATAGACTGTGACATACTGCGACATACTGTGACACACTCTGAGACACACTGTGTTACAGCCTGACTATCTCGGACACTCTCTGAGGCACAGTATGACACACTATGACACGCTCTGACTCACACTGACACTCCCTGAGACAACTGTGACACTCTCTGAGAGACTGGGACACCCTCCGACTCTCTCTGACATTTACTTAGACAAACTGTGACACTCTCTGACTCTCTCTGAAACACACTGTGACACTTTCTGACAGACTGTGACTCACTGTGACACGCTCTGACACTCTCTGAGACACACTGTGCCACTTCTGACTCTCTGAGACACACTGTGACACTCTCTGAGACACTCTGTGACACTCTCTGAGACTCACTGTGACACGCTTTGACACTCTCTGAGACACACGGTGACACTTTCTGACTCTCTCTGACTCTCTGAGACACACTGTGACACTCTGTGACTCTCTCTGACACTGTGGAAAACACTGTGACACTCTCTGTCCCTCTCTGACACTCTCTGAGACACACTGTGACATTTATGACTCTGTCTCTCACACTCTTTGAGACACGCTGTGACACTCTCTGACTCTCTCTGAGACAAATTGTGACTCTCTCTGACACTCTGAAATATACTGTGACGCTCTCTCACACATTCTGAGAAACACTGTAACACTCTCTGACAGACTGTGACACACTGTGACACACGATGACACTCTCTGACCTACTGTGACACTCTCTCACAGACGGTGACCCTCTCGGAGACAAATGATGACGGTCTCTGAAACTCTCTGAGACACAGTATGACGCACTGTGACAATGTCTGACTCTTTCTGACCACCTCGCAAATACACTGTAACCTTCTCTTACAGATTGTGACACACGGTGACACTCTCTGAGACACACTGTGACACTTTCTGACTCATTCTGTCACTCTCTGTGACACACTCTGATCCTCTCTGCGACAGACTGTAGCACTCTCTCACGGACTGTGACATTCTCTGAGACAAATGCTGACACTTTCTGACCCTCTCTGAGCCACAGTATGACTCACTGTGACACTCTCAGACTCTCTCTGACACACTTGGAAATACACTATAACCTTCTCTAACACACGATGACACACTGTGACACTCTCTGACTTTCTCTGACACTCTCTGAGGAACACTGTGACACTCTCTGACTCTCTCCGACAGACTATGACACATTGTGACATTCTCTGGCTTTCTCTGACACTCTGAGGAACACTGTGACACTCTCTGACAGACTGTGGCACACTCTGACCCGCTCTGAGACAGACTGTGACACTCTCTGATGCTCTGTGACACTCTCTTAGACATGCTGTGACACTCTGTGACTCTCTCTGACACACTGAGACACCCTGTGACACTCTCTGACAGACTGTGACACACTGTGAGACACTCTGACTCTATCTGAGTCTCTCTGAGGCACACTGTGACACTCCCTGACTCACTCTGAGACACACTGTGACACTCATTGACACACTGTGACAATCTCCGAGACACACTGTGGCACACTCTGACCCGCTCTGAGACAGACTGTGACACTCTCTGATGCTCTGTGACACTCTCTTAGACATGCTGTGACACTCTGTGACTCTCTCTGACACACTGAGACACCCTGTGACACTCTCTGATAGACTGTGACACACTGTGAGACACTCTGACTCTATCTGACTCTCTCTGAGGCACACTGTGACACTCCCTGACTCACTCTGAGACACACTGTGACACTCGTTGACACACTGTGACACTCTCTGACAGACTGTGGCACACTCTGACCCGCTCTGAGACAGACTGTGACACTCTCTGATGCTCTGTAACACTCTCTTAGACATGCTGTGACACTCTGTGACTCTCTCTGACACACTGAGACACCCTGTGGCACTCTCTGACAGACTGGGACACACTGTGAGACAATCTGACTCTATCTGACTCTCTCTGAGGCACACTGTGACACTCCCTGACTCACTCTGAAACACACTGTGACACTCGTTGACACACTGTGACACTCTCTGACAGACTGTGGCACACTCTGACCCGCTCTGAGACAGACTGTGACACTCTCTGATGCTCTGTGACACTCTCTTAGACATGCTGTGACACTCTGTGACTCTCTCTGACACACTGAGACACCCTGTGACACTCTCTGACAGACTGTGACACACTGTGAGACACTCTGACTCTATCTGACTCTCTCTGAGGCACACTGTGACACTCCCTGACTCACTCTGAGACACACTGTGACACTCGTTGACACACTGTGACACTCTCTGACTTTCTCTGACACTCTCTGAGGAACACTGTGACACTCTCTGACTCTCTCCGACAGACTATGACACATTGTGACATTCTCTGGCTTTCTCTGACACTCTGAGGAACACTGTGACACTCTCTGACAGACTGTGGCACACTCTGACCCGCTCTGAGACAGACTGTGACACTCTCTGATGCTCTGTGACACTCTCTTAGACATGCTGTGACACTCTGTGACTCTCTCTAACACACTGAGACACCCTGTGACACTCTCTGACAGACGGTGACACACTGTGAGACACTCTGACTCTATCTGACTCTCTCTGAGGCACACTGTGACACTCCCTGACTCACTCTGAGACACACTGTGACACTCGTTGACACACTGTGACACTCTCCGAGACACACTGTGGACTCTCTGACACTCTCTGAGACAGACTGCGGCACTCTCTGACTCTCTCTGACACTCTCTGACACACTATGACACACTCTGACACACTATGACACTCTGACACACTGTGAAACTCTCTGACACACGGTGACATTCTCTGAGACACTGTGACACTCTCAGAGACACACTGTGACACTTTTGACTCTCTCTGAGACACACAGTAACACCCTCTGACAGACTGTGACCCTCTCTGAGACAAATACTGACACTCTCTGACACTCTCTGACTCACACTGAAATATACTGTAACCTTCTCTGACAGACTGTGACACAATGTGAAACTCTCTGAGACAAACGGTGACACTTTCTGGCACTCTCTGACCCTCTGAGACACCCTGTGACACTCTCTGAGACACACTGTGACACTCTCTGCCCCTCTCTGACCCTCTCTGAGATACAGTGTAACACTCTCCGACTCGCTCTGAAACACACTGTGACAATCTCTGATAGACTGTGACATACTGCGACATACTCTGACACTCACTTAGACACACTGTGACACCTCTGACTCTCTCTGACATTCTCTGACACACACTGTGACACTCTCTGGAAGACTGTGACACTTCAAAGACAGACTGTGACATTTTCTGACTCCGTCTGACTCACTCTGAAATATACTGTAACCTTCTCTGACAGACTGTGACCCAGTATGACTCTCCCTGAGACAGACTGTGATAGACTGTGACATACTGCGACATACTGTGACACACTCTGAGACACACTGTGTTACAGCCTGACTATCTCGGACACTCTCTGAGGCACAGTATGACACACTATGACACGCTCTGACTCACACTGACACTCCCTGAGACAACTGTGACACTCTCTGAGAGACTGGGACACCCTCCGACTCTCTCTGACATTTACTTAGACAAACTGTGACACTCTCTGACTCTCTCTGAAACACACTGTGACTCACTGTGACACGCTCTGACACTCTCTGAGACACACTGTGCCACTTCTGACTCTCTGAGACACACTGTGACACTCTCTGAGACACTCTGTGACACTCTCTGAGACTCACTGTGACACGCTTTGACACTCTCTGAGACACACGGTGACACTTTCTGACTCTCTCTGACTCTCTGAGACACACTGTGACACTCTGTGACTCTCTCTGACACTGTGGAAAACACTGTGACACTCTCTGTCCCTCTCTGACACTCTCTGAGACACACTGTGACATTTATGACTCTGTCTCTCACACTCTTTGAGACACGCTGTGACACTCTCTGACTCTCTCTGAGACAAATTGTGACTCTCTCTGACACTCTGAAATATACTGTGACGCTCTCTCACACATTCTGAGAAACACTGTAACACTCTCTGACAGACTGTGACACACTGTGACACACGATGACACTCTCTGACCTACTGTGACACTCTCTCACAGACGGTGACCCTCTCGGAGACAAATGATGACGGTCTCTGAAACTCTCTGAGACACAGTATGACGCACTGTGACAATGTCTGACTCTTTCTGACCACCTCGCAAATACACTGTAACCTTCTCTTACAGATTGTGACACACGGTGACACTCTCTGAGACACACTGTGACACTTTCTGACTCATTCTGTCACTCTCTGTGACACACTCTGATCCTCTCTGCGACAGACTGTAGCACTCTCTCACGGACTGTGACATTCTCTGAGACAAATGCTGACACTTTCTGACCCTCTCTGAGCCACAGTATGACTCACTGTGACACTCTCAGACTCTCTCTGACACACTTGGAAATACACTATAACCTTCTCTAACACACGATGACACACTGTGACACTCTCTGACTTTCTCTGACACTCTCTGAGGAACACTGTGACACTCTCTGACTCTCTCCGACAGACTATGACACATTGTGACATTCTCTGGCTTTCTCTGACACTCTGAGGAACACTGTGACACTCTCTGACAGACTGTGGCACACTCTGACCCGCTCTGAGACAGACTGTGACACTCTCTGATGCTCTGTGACACTCTCTTAGACATGCTGTGACACTCTGTGACTCTCTCTGACACACTGAGACACCCTGTGACACTCTCTGACAGACTGTGACACACTGTGAGACACTCTGACTCTATCTGACTCTCTCTGAGGCACACTGTGACACTCCCTGACTCACTCTGAGACACACTGTGACACTCATTGACACACTGTGACAATCTCCGAGACACACTGTGGCACACTCTGACCCGCTCTGAGACAGACTGTGACACTCTCTGATGCTCTGTGACACTCTCTTAGACATGCTGTGACACTCTGTGACTCTCTCTGACACACTGAGACACCCTGTGACACTCTCTGATAGACTGTGACACACTGTGAGACACTCTGACTCTATCTGACTCTCTCTGAGGCACACTGTGACACTCCCTGACTCACTCTGAGACACACTGTGACACTCGTTGACACACTGTGACACTCTCTGACAGACTGTGGCACACTCTGACCCGCTCTGAGACAGACTGTGACACTCTCTGATGCTCTGTGACACTCTCTTAGACATGCTGTGACACTCTGTGACTCTCTCTGACACACTGAGACACCCTGTGACACTCTCTGACAGACTGTGACACACTGTGAGACACTCTGACTCTATCTGACTCTCTCTGAGGCACACTGTGACACTCCCTGACTCACTCTGAGACACACTGTGACACTCGTTGACACACTGTGACACTCTCCGAGACACACTGTGGACTCTCTGACACTCTCTGAGACAGACTGCGGCGCTCTCTGACTCTCTCTGACACTCTCTGACACACTATGACACACTCTGACATACTACGACACTCTGACACACTGTGAAACTCTCTGACACACGGTGACATTCTCTGAGACACTGTGACACTCTTGGAGACACACTGTGACACTTTTGACTCTCTCTGAGACACACAGTAACACCCTCTGACAGACTGTGACCCTCTCTGAGACAAATGCTGACACTCTCTGACACTCTATGACTCACACTGAAATATACTGTAACCTTCTCTGACAGACTGTGACACAACGTGACACTCTCTGGCACTCTCTGACCCTCTGAGACACCCTTTGACACTCTCTGAGACACACTGTGACACTCTCTGGCCCTCTCTGACCCTCTCTGAGATACAGTGTAACACTCTCCGACTCGCTCTGAAACACACTGTGACAATCTCTGATAGACTGTGACATACTGCGACATACTCTGACACTTTCTGAGACACACTGTGCCACTTCTGACTCTCTGACTCTCTGAGACACACTGTGACACTCTCTGTGACACACTGTGACACACTCTGAGACTCACTGTGACACGCTTTGACACTCTCTGAGGCACACTGTGACACTTTCTGACTCTCTCTGACTCTCTGAGACACACTGTGACACTCTGTGACTCTCTCTGACACTGTGGAAAACAATGTGACACTCTCTGTCCCTCTCTGACCCTCTCTGAGACACACTGTGACATTTATGACTCTGTCTCTCACACTCTTTGAGACAGGCTGTTACACTCTCTGACTCTCTCTGAGACAAATTGTGACTCTCTCTGACACTCTGAAATATACTGTGACGCTCTCTCACACATTCTGAGAAACACTGTAACACTCTCTGACAGACTGTGACAGACTGTGACACACTGTGACACACGATGACACTCTCTGACCTACTGTGACACTCTCTGACACTGGGTGACATTTTCTGAGACTCTGTGACACTCTCTAAGACACACTGTCGCACTCTCTGACTCTCTCTCTGATACTATCTTAGACACACTGTGAAACTCTCTGACTCTCTCTGAGGCACACTGTGATACGCTCTTACAGACACTGACACACTGTGACACTTTCTGACACTCTCTGAGACACACTATGACACGCTCTGACACGCTGTGACACTCTCTGACTCTCTCTGAAACACACTGTGACACTCTCTGAGAAACTGTGACACACTGTGACACTCTCTGAGGCACACTGGGACCCTCTCTGACAATTTGAGATGCACTGTGACACTCTCTGACAGAAAGTGACACACTGTGACACATTCTGCACTCTATAACACACACAGTGACACTCTCTGACATTCTTTGAAACACACTGTGATATGCTCTGACAAACTGTGACAGACTGTGACACACTCTGACACTCTCTGTGACACACCGGGACCCACTCTGACAATTTGAGAGACACTGTGACACTCTCTGAAACATACTGTGACACTCGCTGACAGACTGTGACACACTGTGACACTGTCTGAGACACAATGTGACACTCTCTGACAGACTGTGACACACTGTGACACTCTCTGAGACACAATGTGACACTCTCTGACAAACTGTGACACTCTGACTCTCTCTGAGACTCTCTTAGACACACTGAGACACTCTCTGAGACGCACTGTGACACTGTCTGATCTTATCTGACACGCTTTGAGACCCAGTGTCACACTCTCTGACAGACTGTGACACACTGTGACACTTTGAGCTGCACTGTGACACTCTATGGTCCTATCTGACACTCTCTAAGTCACACTGTGACAGTCTCTGATGCTATCTGACACTCTCTGAGACACACTGTGAACTCTCTGACTCTCTCTGAAACACACTGTGACACTCGCTGAGACACGCTGTGATACTCTCTGACTCTCTCTGACACACACTGTGACACGGTCTGACAGACTGTGACACACTGTGACACACGATGACACTCTCTGACCTACTGTGACACTCTCTGACACTGGGTGACATTTTCTGAGACTCTGTGACACTCTCTGAGACACACTGTGACACTCTCTGACTCTCTCTCTGATACTATATTAGACACACTGTGACACTCTCTGACTCTCTCTGAGGCACACTGTGATACGCTCTTACAGACACTGACACACTGTGACACTTTCTGACACTCTCTGAGACACACTATGACACTCTCTGACATGCTGTGACACTCTCTGACTCTCTCTGAAACACACTGTGACACTCTCTGAGAAACTGTGACACACTGTGACACACTGCGACACTCTCTGAGGCACACTGGGACCCTCTCTGACAATTTGAGATGCACTGTGACACTCTCTGACAGAGAGTGACACACTGTGACACACTCTGCACTCTATAACACACACAGTGGCACTCTGACATTCTTTGAAACACACTGTGACACGCTCTGACAAACTGTGACAGACTGTGACACACTTTGAAACTCTCTGCGACACACCAGGACCCACTCTGACAATTTGAGACACATTGTGACACTCTCTGACATTCTCTGAAACACACTGTGACACTCTCTGACAGACTGTGACACACTGTGACACTCTCCGAGATGCAATGTGACACTCTCTGATAGGTGTGACACACTGACTCTCTCTGAGACTCTCTTAAACACACTGAGACACTCTCTGAGACGTACTGTGACACTGTATGATCTTATCTGACACGCTCTGAGACACAGTGTCACACTCTCTGACAGACTGTGACACACTGTGACACTTTGAGATGCACTGTGACACTCTATGATCCTATCTGACACTCTCTGAGTCATTCTGTGACACTCTCTGATCCTATCTGACACCCTCTGAGACACATTGTGAACTCTCTGACTCTCTCTGAAACACACTGTGACACTCGCTGAGACACACTGTGACACTCTCTGACACACACTGTGACACGCTCTGACAGACTGTGACACACTGTGACACTCTCTGACACTCCCTGAGACACACTGGGACACTCTCTGACTCCCTCTGACAATTTGAGACGCACTGTGACACCCTCTGATCCTATCTGAGACACACTGTGATACTCTCTGTCAGACTGTGACACACTGTGTCACTCTCAAAGACAGACTGTGACATTTTCTAACTCCCTCCGACTCACTCTAAAATATACTGTAGCCTTCTCTGACAGAGCGTGACCCATGGTGTCACTCTCAAAGACAGCCTGTGACACTTTCTGACTCTCTGAGATACACTGTGATACAGTCTGACTCTCTGTGACACTCTCTGAGGCACAGTATGACACACTACGACACTCTCTGACTCACTATGACACTCTCTGAGACACACTGTGACACTCTCTCACAGACTGTGAACCTCTCTGAGACAATCTCTGACCATCTCTGACACTCTCTGAGATACACTGTGACACTCTTTGACAGTCTGTGACACTCTATGACTCTCTCTGACACTTTTGTAGACACACTGTGACACTCTGTGACTCTCTCTGAAACACACTGTGACACTCTCTGACTCTCTGAGACACACTGTGACACTCTGACTCTCTTTGACACTCTGGAAAACACTGTGACACTCTCTGTCCCTCTCTGACACTCTGTGAGACACACTGTGACACTTGCTGTCTCTCTCTGACTCTCTGAGACACTAGGTCACTCTCTGAGACACACTGTGACATTTTTTGACTCTCTCTCACACTCTCTGAGACACACTGTGACACTCTCTGACTCTCTCTGAGACACACTGTGACTCTCTCTGACACTCTGAGATACACTATGTGACTCTCTCACACTCTCTGAGAAACACGGTAACGCTCTCTGACAGACTGTGACACTTTCTGTGACACACGATGACACTCTCTGACGGAGAGTGACACTCTCTGACACTGGGTGACATTTTCTGAGACACTGTGACACTTTCTGAGACACACCGTGACCGTTTCTGTCTCTCTCTCTGACTCCCTGCGACAAACTGTGACACTCTCTGACTCTCTCTGCGACACACTGCGACTCTCTCTGAGGCACACTGTGACACTCTCTGACAGACTGTGACACACTGTGACACTCTCTGACTCTCTCTGATACTCTCAGACACACTGTAACACTCTTTGAGACACACTGTGACACTCTCTGATCTGCTCGACTCTCTGACTCTTTCTGAGACGCACTGTGACACTCGTTGACTCACTCTGACACTCTGTGAGGCACAGTATGACATACTGTGACACTCTATGACTCTCTCTGGCACTATCTGAGGCACACTGTGACACTCTCTGACAAACTGTGACACTCTCTGACTCTCTCTGACTCAATCCGAAATCTACTGTACCCTTCTCTGACAGACTGAGACACACTGTGACATTCTCAGAGACAGACTGCGACACGTTCCGACTCTCTCTGACTCTCTGAGACACGCTATGACTCTCTCTTAGACAGACTGTGACTCTCTCTGACACTCTCTGACTCTCTCTGACACTCTCTGAGGCAGACTGAGACAATCTCTGAAACACACTGTCACACTCTCTAACAGACTGTGAAATTCTCTGACACACTCTGCGGCACACTGTGACATGCTCTGACAGACTGTGACACACTGTGAAACTCTCTGACCCTCTCTGAGACCGACTGCGACACTCTCTGACTCTCCCTGACACTCTCTGAGGCACAGCACGACATCTGTGACCCTCTTTGACAGATTGTGACAAACTGTGACATTCTCTGACTCTCTCTGACCCTCTCTGAGACACTTTCTGAGTCATTCTGTCACTCTCTGAGACACACTATAACACTCTCTCACAGACTGTGACCGTCTCAGGGACAAATACTGACCCACTCTTACACTCTCTGAGACACAGTAGGACTCACTGTGACACTCTCTGACTCTCTCTGGCACACTCTGAAATACATGTAACCTTTTCTGACAGACTCTGACACACTGTGTCACTCTCTGAGACAGACTGTGACACGTTCTGACTCTGACTCTCTGAGACACTCTGTGACTCTCTCTGAGACACACTGTGACTCTCTCTTAGACACACTGTGAGTCTCTCTGACACTCTCTTAAACACACTGTGACACTCTCTGACACTCTCTACGGCACACTGTGACCCCCTCAAAGACAGACTGTGACTCTCTCTGACCCTCTCTGAGACACTCTGTGACACTTTCTGAGTCATTCTGCCACTCTCTGAGACACACTATAACACTCTCTCACAGACTGTGACCGTCTCAGAGACAAATACTGACCCACTCTTACACTCTCTGAGACACAGTAGGACTCACTGTGACACTCTCTGACTCTCTCTGGCACACTCTGAAATACATGTAACCTTTTCTGACAGACACTGACACACTGTGTCACTCTCTGAGAAAGAGTGTGACACGTTCTGACTCTGACTCTCTGAGACACTCTGTGACTCTCTCTGAGACACACTGTGACTCTCTCTTAGACACACTGTGAGTCTCTCTGACACTCTCTTACACACACTGTGACACTCTCTGACACTCTCTATGGCACACTGTGACACCCTCAAAGACAGACTGTGACTCTCTCTGACTCTCTGAGACACACTGTGATACTCACTGAGACTCACTGTGACACTCTCTGACAGACTGTGACACTATGACTCTTTGAGACTCTCTTAGACGCACTGCAACACTCTCTGACTCTCTCTGGCACTCTCCTAGACACACTGTGACACTTGCTGACTCTCTATGATACTTTGGGACGCACTGTGACACACTGTGGCACTCTCTGAGACACACTGTGACATGCACTGACTATATCTGACACTCTCTGAGACACAGTATGACACACTATGACACTCTCTGACTATCTCTGACTCTCTGAGGCACACTGTGACACTCTCTGAGACAGACTGTGACCCTTTCTGACTGAATGGGACACTCTCTGACAGACGGTGACACTCTCTGTGACACACTGTTACACTCTCTGACACACTGTTACACTCTCTGACACACTGTTACACTCTCTGACCCTCTCTGACACTCTCTGAGACACACTGTGACACTCTCTGAATCTCTCTGACGCTCTCTGAAACATACTGTGAACTCTCTGACACACTGTGACACTCTCCGAACGACTCTAACAGAGTGTGACATTTTCCGTGACATACTATGACACTCTCTGACAGACTGTGACACTCTCTGACACACGATGACATATTCTGAGACACTGTGACACTCTCTGATACTCACTGTGACACTTTCTGACTCTCTCTGACTCCCTGAGACACACTGTGAACCTCGTTGACACACTATGATACTCTCTGACCGACTGTGACACTCTCTGACACACGGTGACATTCTCTGAGAAATTGTGACACTCTCTGAGAAGACACACTGTGACACGCTCTCTGACGGTCTCTGACACTCTCTGAGGAACACTGTGACACTCTCTGACTCTCTCTGAGACACACTGTGACTCTCTCTGACACTCTGAGATACACTATGTGACTCTCTCACACTCTCTGAGAAACACGGTAACGCTCTCTGACAGACTGTGACACTTTCTGTGACACACGATGACACTCTCTGACGGAGAGTGACACTCTCTGACACTGGGTGACATTTTCTGAGACACTGTGACACTTTCTGAGACACACCGTGACCGTTTCTGTCTCTCTCTCTGACTCCCTGCGACAAACTGTGACACTCTCTGACTCTCTCTGCGACACACTGCGACTCTCTCTGAGGCACACTGTGACACTCTCTGACAGACTGTGACACACTGTGACACTCTCTGACTCTCTCTGATACTCTCAGACACACTGTAACACTCTTTGAGACACACTGTGACACTCTCTGATCTGCTCGACTCTCTGACTCTTTCTGAGACGCACTGTGACACTCGTTGACTCACTCTGACACTCTGTGAGGCACAGTATGACATACTGTGACACTCTATGACTCTCTCTGGCACTATCTGAGGCACACTGTGACACTCTCTGACAAACTGTGACACTCTCTGACTCTCTCTGACTCAATCCGAAATCTACTGTACCCTTCTCTGACAGACTGAGACACACTGTGACATTCTCAGAGACAGACTGCGACACGTTCCGACTCTCTCTGACTCTCTGAGACACGCTATGACTCTCTCTTAGACAGACTGTGACTCTCTCTGACACTCTCTGACTCTCTCTGACACTCTCTGAGGCAGACTGAGACAATCTCTGAAACACACTGTCACACTCTCTAACAGACTGTGAAATTCTCTGACACACTCTGCGGCACACTGTGACATGCTCTGACAGACTGTGACACACTGTGAAACTCTCTGACCCTCTCTGAGACCGACTGCGACACTCTCTGACTCTCCCTGACACTCTCTGAGGCACAGCACGACATCTGTGACCCTCTTTGACAGATTGTGACAAACTGTGACATTCTCTGACTCTCTCTGACCCTCTCTGAGACACTTTCTGAGTCATTCTGTCACTCTCTGAGACACACTATAACACTCTCTCACAGACTGTGACCGTCTCAGGGACAAATACTGACCCACTCTTACACTCTCTGAGACACAGTAGGACTCACTGTGACACTCTCTGACTCTCTCTGGCACACTCTGAAATACATGTAACCTTTTCTGACAGACTCTGACACACTGTGTCACTCTCTGAGACAGACTGTGACACGTTCTGACTCTGACTCTCTGAGACACTCTGTGACTCTCTCTGAGACACACTGTGACTCTCTCTTAGACACACTGTGAGTCTCTCTGACACTCTCTTAAACACACTGTGACACTCTCTGACACTCTCTACGGCACACTGTGACCCCCTCAAAGACAGACTGTGACTCTCTCTGACCCTCTCTGAGACACTCTGTGACACTTTCTGAGTCATTCTGCCACTCTCTGAGACACACTATAACACTCTCTCACAGACTGTGACCGTCTCAGAGACAAATACTGACCCACTCTTACACTCTCTGAGACACAGTAGGACTCACTGTGACACTCTCTGACTCTCTCTGGCACACTCTGAAATACATGTAACCTTTTCTGACAGACACTGACACACTGTGTCACTCTCTGAGAAAGAGTGTGACACGTTCTGACTCTGACTCTCTGAGACACTCTGTGACTCTCTCTGAGACACACTGTGACTCTCTCTTAGACACACTGTGAGTCTCTCTGACACTCTCTTACACACACTGTGACACTCTCTGACACTCTCTATGGCACACTGTGACACCCTCAAAGACAGACTGTGACTCTCTCTGACTCTCTGAGACACACTGTGATACTCACTGAGACTCACTGTGACACTCTCTGACAGACTGTGACACTATGACTCTTTGAGACTCTCTTAGACGCACTGCAACACTCTCTGACTCTCTCTGGCACTCTCCTAGACACACTGTGACACTTGCTGACTCTCTATGATACTTTGGGACGCACTGTGACACACTGTGGCACTCTCTGAGACACACTGTGACATGCACTGACTATATCTGACACTCTCTGAGACACAGTATGACACACTATGACACTCTCTGACTATCTCTGACTCTCTGAGGCACACTGTGACACTCTCTGAGACAGACTGTGACCCTTTCTGACTGAATGGGACACTCTCTGACAGACGGTGACACTCTCTGTGACACACTGTTACACTCTCTGACACACTGTTACACTCTCTGACACACTGTTACACTCTCTGACCCTCTCTGACACTCTCTGAGACACACTGTGACACTCTCTGAATCTCTCTGACGCTCTCTGAAACATACTGTGAACTCTCTGACACACTGTGACACTCTCCGAACGACTCTAACAGAGTGTGACATTTTCCGTGACATACTATGACACTCTCTGACAGACTGTGACACTCTCTGACACACGATGACATATTCTGAGACACTGTGACACTCTCTGATACTCACTGTGACACTTTCTGACTCTCTCTGACTCCCTGAGACACACTGTGAACCTCGTTGACACACTATGATACTCTCTGACCGACTGTGACACTCTCTGACACACGGTGACATTCTCTGAGAAATTGTGACACTCTCTGAGAAGACACACTGTGACACGCTCTCTGACGGTCTCTGACACTCTCTGAGGAACACTGTGACACTCTCTGACTCTCTCCGACAGACTATGACACATTGTGACATTCTCTGGCTTTCTCTGACACTCTGAGGAACACTGTGACACTCTCTGACAGACTGTGGCACACTCTGACCCGCTCTGAGACAGACTGTGACACTCTCTGATGCTCTGTGACACTCTCTTAGACATGCTATGACACTCTGTGACTCTCTCTGACACACTGAGACACCCTGTGACACTCTCTGACAGACGGTGACACTCTATGTGACACACTGTGATACTTTCGGACGCACTGTTACACTCTCTGACACATGGTGACATTTTCTGAGACGCTTTGACACTGACTGAAACACACTGTGACACTTTCCGTCTCTCTCTCTGACTCTCTGAGACACACTGTGACACTCTCTGACCGGCTCTGACACTCTCTGAGACAGACTCTGACACTCTGTGCCTCTCTCTGAGACACACTGTGACACTCTCTGAGACACACTGTGATACAGTCTGACTCTCTATGACACTCTCTAAGGCACAGTATGATACACTGTGACAATCGCTGACAGATTGTGACACCTTATGACTCTCCCTGAATCTCTGAGACACACTGTGACACTCTCTGACTCTCTTGAATATCTCTGTGACACTCTCTGACTCTCTCTGAGACAGATTGTGACACAGTCTGACTCTCTCTGACACTCTCTGAAGCACAGTTTGACATACTGTGACACTCTCTGACTCGCTCTGACAGTCTTTGAGACACACTGTGACACTCTCTCACAGACTGTGACCATCTCTGAGCCAAACTCTGACACTCTCTGAGGCACTGTATGAGACACTATATGAGAAACTGTGACACTTTCTGACTCTCTCTGACACTCTCTGAAATGCACTATAAGATTCTCTGACAGACTGTGTCACACTATGACATTCTCTGTGACAAACTGTGACACTTTCTGACTCTCTCTAACTCTCTCAGACACACTGTGAGTCTCTTTAGACACACTGTGACTCTCTCTGACACTCTCTTAAACACACTGTGACAGTCTCTGACTCACTCTGACACTCTCTGAGGTACACTGTGACACTCTCTCACAGACTGTGACACACTGTGACACTCTGTGACACACTATGACACTCTCTGAAACACACTGTGACACTCTCTGACTATATCTGACACACTCTGAGACACACTATGACACTCTCTGACAGACTATGACACACGGTGACATTTCTGACGTTCCCTGACTCTCTCTGAGGCACACTGTGATAATCCCTGACAGACTGTGACACACTCTGACCCTTTCTGAGACAGACTGTGACACTTTCAGACCCTCTCTGACACTCTCTGAAACACACTGTGACACTCTTTGACAGACCGTGACAGACTGTGACACTCTCTGTGACCGACTGTGACCGACTGTGACAGACTGTCACATTTTCTCTGACACACTGTGACACTCTCTGACTATTTGTGACACTGTCTGACACTCTCTGAGACACACTTTAACACTCTATGACACTCACTGAGACACACTATGACACTCTCTAACAGAATATGAAACACTGTGACATTCTCTGATCCTCGCTGAGACACACTGTAACACTCTCTGAATCGTTCTGATACTCACTGAGACACACTATGACACTCTCTGACTCTGTCTGACACTTTGAGACGCACTATGACACTCTGAACCTATCGGACACACTCTGAGACACACTGTGACACTCTCTGACTCTCTCTGAGGCACACTGTGACGCTCTCTGTGACTCTCTTGACACTTTGAAACACACTATGACACTCTGATCCTATCGGACACTCTCTGAGACATATTGTGTCACTCTCTGACACTCTCTGAAACACAGTGTGCCACTCTCTGACAGACTGTGACACACTGTGAATTTCTCGGACACTTTCTGAGACACACTGTGACACTCTCTGACTCATTCTGTCTCTCTCTGAGACACACTATGACACTCTCTCACAGACTGTGACCCTCTCTGAGACAAACACTGACTCTCTCTGACACTCTCGGAGACAGAGTACGACTCACTGTGACACTCTCTGACTCTACCTGACACACTCTGAAATACCCTGCAATCTTTTCTGACAGACTGCAACACACTGTGACAATCTCTGATACATACTGTGACCCTTTCTGACTATCTCTGACACACTGTGAGACAAACTATGACACTCTCTGACAGACTATGTCCCACTGTGACATTCTCTGACTATCTGTCTCTCTCTGAGACACTCAGTCACTCTCTGATACACATTGTGACATTTTTTGACTCTCTCTCACACTCTCTGAGACACACTGTGACACTCTCTGACTCTCCCTGAGACACACTGTGATACTCACTGACTCTCGCTGACACTCTGAGACACACGGTGACCCTCGTGTCTCTCCCTGACACTCTGGAACACACTGTGACCTTCTCTGTAACACTCTCTGACACACTATGAGACACACTATGACACTCTCTGACAGACTATGTCCAACTGTGACATCCTCTGACTATCTGTCTCTCTGAGAAACTCGGTCACTCTCTGAGACGCATTGTGACATTTTTTGACTCTCTCTCACACTCTCTGAGACACACTGTGACACTCTCTGACTGTCCCTGAGACACACTGTGACTCTCTCTGACACTCTGAGAAACACTGTGAGACTCTCTGAGACACACTGTGACACTCCCTGACAGACTGTGACACTGTCTGACATTCTCTGAGACACACTATGACACTCTCGGACAGATTATGAAACACTGTGTCATTGTCTGACCTTCTCTGACTCTCTCTGAGGCACATTGTGACACTCTCTGACAGACTGTAACAGACTGAGACACTCTCTGACTCTCTCTGACACTCTGAGACACACTATGAGACTCTCTGACGCTCGCTGAGAAACACTATGACACTCTCTGACAGAGTGTGACACTCTCTGATACACGATGACATTTTTTGACACACTGTGATCATCTCTGAGATACACTGTGACACTCTCTGACCCGGTCTGACACTCTCTGAGTCAGACTGTGACACAATCTGACTCTCTCTGACACTCTCTGAGACACATTATGACACTCTCTGACAGACGAAGTCCCACTGTGACATTCTCTGACTTTTTCTGACACTCACTGAGACAAACTGTGACACTCTCTGAGACACACTTGAGACTCTCTGATTCACTGTGACATTCTCTGAGACACACTGTGACACTCTCTGACACACTGTGACACTCTCTGACAGTCTGTGACAGACTGTGATAATTTCTGTGACACACTGTGACACTCTCTCGCACATGGTGACATTCTCTGACACACTATGACACTCTCTGAGACACACTGTGTCACTCACTGTGACACACTGTGACACTCTCTGAGACACACTATGAAACTCTCTGACACACTGTGACACTCTCTGACAGATTGTGACACTCTCTGAGACAAACTGTGACTCTATCTGACACTCTCTGCCATTCTCTGAGACACACACCGACTCTCTCTGACAGATTGTGACACACTGAGACACTCTCTAGTTCTCAATGACACGCTCTGAGATGCACTGTGACACTCCCTGACAGACTGCAACACACTGTGACACTCTGATTCTCAATGACACTCTCTGAGATGCACTGTGACCCTCCCTGACAGACTGTGACACACTGTGGCACACTCTGATTCTCAATGACACTCTCTGAGATACACTGTGACACTCTCTGACAGACTGTGACACACTGTGACACTCTCTAATTCTCTCTGACTCGCTCTGAGATGCACTGTGTCACTCTCTGACTGACTCTGAGACACACATTGACTCACTCCGACACTCTGTGACATACTCTGAGACAGTGTGACAGTCTCTGACACTCTGTGAAACAGACTGTGACACTCCCTGACTCTCTCTGACACTCTCTGAGGCAGTCTGCGACACTCTCTCACTCTTTTTGTCTCTCTCTGAGACACAGTGTAAAACTCTCTGACAGACTGTGACTCTCTCCGAGACAATCTCTGACACTCTCTGAGACAGACTGTGACACCCTCTGACTCCCTCTGAGTCACAGTACGATGCACTGTGATGCTCTCTGACACTCTCCGACACTCTCTGAAACACACTGTAACAATTTCTGACAGGCTGTGACACACTGTGTCAATCTCTGACTCTCTCTGACAATCTCTGAGGCACACTATGATACTCTGACAGACTGTGACAAACTGTGACACTCTCTGACTTTCTCTGACACTCTCTTAGACACACTGTGACACTCTCTGACCATTTCTGTCACTCTCTGAGACACACTGTGACACTCTCTCACAGACGGTGACCCTCTCAGAGACAAATGCTGACCGTCTCTGAAACTCTCTGAGACACAGTATGACACACTGTGACAATGTCTGACTCTTTCTGACCACCTCGCAAATACACTGTAACCTTCTCTTACAGATTGGGACACACGGTGACACTCTCTGAGACACACTGTGACACTTTCTGACTCATTCTGTCACTCTCTGTGACTCACTCTGATCCTCTCTGCGACAGACTGTAGCACTCTCTCACAGACTGTGACATTCTCTGAGACAAATGCTGACACTCTCTGACCCTCTCTGAGCCACAGTATGACTCACTGTGACACTCTCAGACTCTCTCTGACACACTTGGAAATACACTATAACCTTCTCTAACACACTATGACACACTGTGACACTCTCTGACTTTCTCTGACACTCTCTGAGGAACACTGTGACACTCTCTGACTCTCTCCGACAGACTATGACACATTGTGACATTCTCTGGCTTTCTCTGACACTCTGAGGAACACTGTGACACTCTCTGACAGACTGTGGCACACTCTGACCCGCTCTGAGACAGACTGTGACACTCTCTGATGCTCTGTGACACTCTCTTAGACATGCTGTGACACTCTGTGACTCTCTCTAACACACTGAGACACCCTGTGACACTCTCTGACAGACGGTGACACACTGTGAGACACTCTGACTCTATCTGACTCTCTCTGAGGCACACTGTGACACTCCCTGACTCACTCTGAGACACACTGTGACACTCGTTGACACACTGTGACACTCTCCGAGACACACTGTGGACTCTCTGACACTCTCTGAGACAGACTGCGGCACTCTCTGACTCTCTCTGACACTCTCTGACACACTATGACACACTCTGACACACTATGACACTCTGACACACTGTGAAACTCTCTGACACACGGTGACATTCTCTGAGACACTGTGACACTCTCAGAGACACACTGTGACACTTTTGACTCTCTCTGAGACACACAGTAACACCCTCTGACAGACTGTGACCCTCTCTGAGACAAATACTGACACTCTCTGACACTCTCTGACTCACACTGAAATATACTGTAACCTTCTCTGACAGACTGTGACACAATGTGAAACTCTCTGAGACAAACGGTGACACTTTCTGGCACTCTCTGACCCTCTGAGACACCCTGTGACACTCTCTGAGACACACTGTGACACTCTCTGCCCCTCTCTGACCCTCTCTGAGATACAGTGTAACACTCTCCGACTCGCTCTGAAACACACTGTGACAATCTCTGATAGACTGTGACATACTGCGACATACTCTGACACTCACTTAGACACACTGTGACACCTCTGACTCTCTCTGACATTCTCTGAAACACACTGTCACACTCTCTGACAGACTGTGACACTCTCTGCCCGACTGCGATGCTATCTGACACACTGTGAGACACTGTGACACTCTCTGAGACACACTATGACACTGTCTGTCTATCTCTGACACTCTCTGAGACAGACTGTGACGCTCTCTGACACTGAAGCACGATGTGACACTCTGACTTCTTCTGTCAATCTCTGAGACACACTGCAACACTCTCTCACGGACTGTGACACTCTCTGACAGTCTCGGAGACACAGTATGACACACTGTGTCACTTTCTGACTCTCTCTGAAACACTCTGAAATACACTGTAACTTTCTCTGACAGACTGTGACATACTGTGAAACTTGCTGAGACGCACTGCAACAAATTCCGACTCTCTCCGATGCTCTGAGACAAACTGTGACACTTTCTGACAGTCTATGACACACTGTGACATTCTCTGACTTTCTCTGACACGCTCTGAGGCACACTGTGACAATCCCTGACAGACTGTGGCAGACTGTGACACTCTCTGATTCTCTGAGACACACTGTGACAGTCTCTGACTCTCTCTGATACTCTGAGACACACTATGACACTGTTTGACTCACTTCAACACTTTCTGAGACACACTGTGACACTCTCTGACTCTCTCTGACACTCTCTGAAACACACTGTGACAATCTCTGAGACACACTAGGACACTCTCTGATCGACTGTGACACTCTCTGACACACGGTGACATTCTCTGAGACACTGTGACCCTCTCTGAGATGCACTGTGACACATTCTGTCTGTCTCTCTCTGACCCTCAGAGACACACTGTGACACTCTCTGAGACACACTGTGACACTCCCTGCCTCTCTCTGAGACACTCGGTCACTCTCTGAGACACAGTGTGACACACTGTGACATTTTCTGACTCTCTCTCACACTCTCTGACACACACTGTAACTCTCTCTGACAGATTGTGACACACTGTGACACTCTCTGACTCACTCTGAGACACACTGTGACACTTTCTGACTCTCTCTGAATGTGACATTCTGTGGGACACTGTGACACTTTCTGACTCTCTCTGACACGCTCTGATACAGAGTGAGACACTCTCTGACTCTCTGACACTCTCTGAGATATAGTATGACACATTATGACATTCTCAGACTCTCCCTGACACACTCTGAAACATACTGTGACACACTACGACACTCTCTGTCACATGGTGACATTCTCAGAGACACTGTCACTCTCTGACACTCTCTGAGTCACACTATGACACTCTCTGAATCACTCTGTCACTCTCTGAGACACACTGTAACACTCTTTGACAGACTGTGCCCCTCCCTGAGACAATTGCTGACCCTCTCTGGCACTCTCTGAGTCACTCTGTAACACTCTCTGACAGACTGTGACATTCTCTGAGACAAACACTGACACTCTCTGACACTCTCTGAGACACAGTATGACACACTGTGACACTCTCTGATTCTCTGAAGTACACTGTGACACTCTCTGAGACATACTATGACACTCTTTGACAGGTTGTTACACACTGTGACACACTCTGACCCGCTTTGAGACTGACTGTGACACTCTCTGGCATTCTCTGACACACTCTGTAACACACTGTGACACTCTCTGACAGACTGTGACAAACTGTGACACTCTCTGTCTTTCTCTGACATCTCTGAGGCAGACTGTGACACTCTTTGACTGGCTGTGACACACTGTGACACACTCTGACCCTCTCTGAGACCGACTGTGACACTCTCTGACACTCTCTGAAACACACTGTGACACTCTCTGACAGACTGTGACACACTGTGACACTCTCTGAGACACACTGTGACACTTTCTGACTCTATCTGACTCTCTGAGACTCTCTCTGACCCTCTCTGAGGCACAGCACAACACACTGTGACACTCTGACAGATTGTGACAAACTGTGACACTTTCTGACACTCTCTGAGGCAGGCTGTAACACTCCCTGACAGACTGTTACACACTATGACACTCTCTGACTCACTCTGATACTCTCAGAGGCATACTGTGACATTCTCTGACTCTCTCTGACACTCTCTGAGACACACTGACTCTCTCTGACAGACTCTGACACACTGAGACACTCTCTGAAAATCTCTGAGACACACTGTGACACTCTCTGGCAGACTGTGACACTATCTGATTCTCACTGACACTGTCTGAGACTCACTGTGACACTCTCTGACACTCTCTGACTGACCGTGAGACACTGTGAGAATCTCTGATGCACTGTGACACTCTCTGAGACACACCGTGACACTCTCTGAAACACACTGTGGCTCTCTCTGGCACGCTCTAAAACGTACTGTGACACTCTCTGACAGACTGTGACACACTGTGATACTGATTTACCCTGTATTAAGCACTGTCTGACTTTCTCTCTGACACACTGTGACAATCCCTGACACACTGTGACATCCATTGAGACACTTGACACTTTCTGACACTCTGTGAGACACACTGTGACACTCTCTGACACATTGTGACACTCTCTGCCTCTATCTGACACACTATGACAATCTCTGACATACTACGACACTCTCTAAGACACCGTGACACTTTCTGACACTCTCAGACACACGCTGTATCCCTCTCTAAGACACTCTGATAACCTCTGATGCTCTCTGAGACTTACTGTGACACTCTCTATCAGACTGTGACACTCCCTGACTCTCTCTGACACTCCCTGAGACACACTGTGACACTCTCTGAGACACACTGTTACACTGTCTGACCCTCTTTGACACTCTCTGTAACACACTGTGACACTCTCTGAATCTCTCAGAGACCCACTGTGACACTCTCTGTAACACACTGTGACACTCTCTGACTCTCTCTGACACTCTCTGAGTCCCACTGTGACACTCTCCGACACTGTCTGGGACATACTGTGCAACTCTCTGATACACTTTGACAATCTCTGACTGTCTTTGAGACACACTGTGACATTCTCTGACACACTGCGACACTCTCTGACACGCTATGACATTCCCTGCCTCTCTCTGACTCACTGGGAAACTCTCTGAGACACATTGTGACACCCTCTGACTCTCTGAACACACTGTGACTATAATAGAAAATTATCGATTTACTGTGAAATTAATTATCCATATACTGTGAAATTAATTACCATTTACTATAAAGTTTAAAGAGAATGCTTTGTTTAAATCAATACTGTGCTGAGCTTTGTAAACGATGCTTTGATGAAGGGTTGCAGTTAGCTTATCTCTGTTTGATTTCTGGAAGCATTCAACTCGCCCTTGCGAAAGTCGAACTCAGCGAAAGCTGAATAACTGTTATGTCCAGCACCAGGGGATGAGAGGATAACAACTTGAGTTTCCCCAGTCTGTGCCCTTGAGAGTGTGATAAGGAACGCTATAAGGCAGGTGTCTGTGTAAATGTTTGGGTACTCATTGCATTGAGGCATCTGACTTAGTGTAATGGGTCAATCTTGTAAAATGTTTAATACAGACCCTTGTTTTCATCTTGCTAATTATTATTTCAAGTCAATTTAATTTCTCTGACACTAAACTTGGGGGCTCGACCCGGGACCCCGCGACTGGATGAGATTCTGAAGATTCCCAGGAAGCGCAGGTGCCAGCACCTTGAAGGTCTTTCACTTCATCTCGAGTGCTGAATTGGACCTTTTGCGTGAGAGGACTGGAAATCTGTGGATTGCCCTAGCGCCGGGATTTCAAATCAATTAAGGTTGGGTAATAGTCGTGGTTTACGTAATCCTACATAGAGAGTCATTTTAAGAGAATAAATACAGCAGGAAAAGGGTTCAGTGAACTCTCACGTGGTATTAGAGTAAAACCCCAAGGGAAGGGGATTGCTGTCTCAAGAGTGTTTAAGAGACAGCAAGGTTAAGGCTGGCTTTAGACTTGGAACCACTACTGGCTGAGTTGGACTCGCCTAAGACGTACCAGGTACGTGGTTTCTTGGTTTACGAAAACCAAGGCCTTGAGGCGGACGTGCCCAGTGTGAGAGGGGACCTCCAGAGGTAAAAGTAAGTCAAAAGGGAATAGATAACTGTACCACTAGAGCGAGAGACAGAGAGAGAGAGAGAGAGAGAGAGAGAGAGATGAATACTTTTCCAGTTAAACTAAAAATGGGTTCTGGCAAGAGCAAACAAAGGGAGAGTCCACACAAAATTTGGAATAGTCAACCAAAATGTTTTAGTAAAAGACAGCTGGAAATATTAAGGTTGAGGTAGGAGGAGAGAGAGAAAGAGAAAAGGGACGGAAAGATCGAACCTATGAATTGGAGTGCTTCTTGTACGTGGAAGGCTGAGGCTGATATCAGAGAAAGGAAATCTCAAGTAAAGGACAGACCAAATACACGTACAAACACCAGTGCACATGCGGGAAACAACCTAACGAAGCTGTACAGTGTCTGAAATCTGTTTCAGACCCTGACCTTGATGACTGCCCTCCGAGACCTGCCGCCCCCCCTACGAGATCTGCCTGGTGAAAGTTCCACGTCAGCGGCCACCGCCTCAGGGCCTGCTAGATCACCGATAGCACACCATACCCGCAACAGACCGAAGCAAGAAGGCCAAAAAAAGGACGACCACTCCAAGATGGAAAGGCATCCAAGGCCTGTCCGTGATCACCCCCCGACGGATGATGAATCCGTGGGGGTACTGGCCTACGATCATCTAACCAGGTCGTTCTGCAAGCCCCAATGGTTGATGTTGCAGGTCCAGAAGGGCGCCCAGTGTTGGCCCACCAGCCATTGACCATGAGCGATCTGGAAGTGCCTGTGGGCAGTTGCCTGACCCACGCGAGGTTGGAGCTAATAAGAAGTGACAAAGTTCTGTACTGAGTTCTGTCCCATGTCACATGAGATGAGACGTCTCCTGGGATGAAAACCAGGTGCCAATGTCACCAAACACAAGTATACCTGGCCAGCTGCAAACGTCCATGTCAGAGCAGCCAACCCGCAAGGGGAAGAGAAAGGAGACTTTAATGCTTTTGTTGCAGCGCTGGCAACCGCCTGTAGGGAGGCATTCCCAGTGCGAATGGATATGACCAAAACAGCAATGTGAAAACAATGGGAATGTGAGAGAGTGTCCCAGTACCTTACGCACCTCACTGAAGTCCATAACGCACACAGTGCACTGAGACGACATGAGGACATAACGACGGCAGAAATCACACTGTATGAGGCACATCTGAGGAACAGCTTCATCATTGGAATGAAGGAAGAAATAGCGAAAAAGGTAAAAGACACATTTATTACCTGGGACACGGGAAAGCTGAATTTGATAGAACAACATGCGATACATGCTGAAATATTGCTTACCCAAGAGAAGGATAAGCGGAAACTAAAGATGGAACAGCAAACACATAAAGCTCAGCTTACTCTGATGCAAATGGTCACCCAGCTGTTGGAGGGAGGTACTGCAGGAAGAGAGAGAGGCAGAGGGGGAGGTCGCGGAAGAGGAAGAGGTCGCAAAAAAGGCGCTGATAGAGGTAGATCTGGCGGGTGCTTTGTTTGCAGAGCAATGGACCACTGGATGAGGCAGTGCCCACACAGACAGCCTCACTCGGTTTTGGAGGCGGGACAGCAGGGTGACTGTCAGGGGAAGGCTGAGGTGGAGGTGCACAGCCCACAAGGTACAGGTAAGCCTCTTTCCCTTACACTTGACAATGAAGATTCACTTATGCTCATCTCTTCTACTAACCTTTCGCGCACTGCAACATATCACACCTCAATGTTCAGCACTGAGATTTCGAATTGTGGACAGTACATCCAATATCACAATGATGCATATCATTCGATGCCCACCACTATGTTATATGTGGAAGGTACATCAGTTACCTTTTTGGTAGCTACAGGGGCAACACACTCAGTCCTTAAATTAAGCCAGTTTAGACAATCGACACAAATAAAGATGAGTGAAAGGTTCCTGAACACAATGGATGCATCCGGAGTCATGATGCGGGAGAGATTTTCTGCACCTCTACTATGCAAAACTAGTAACAGGGAAACATTCCAATTTTCCTTCTTGTAATCGGAATTTTGTCCTTTAAATCTGATGTGTCGGGATTTCATAGGGACACTGGGGTAGGATTTGGTCAGTACTCCCACGGGGTTGCAGGTAATTCAAAGGAAGATTGCAGGCTGTAAAATATGACCCACGACCCCTGATGTATGTGTATAAGTGGCGATTAAGCCAGAGAGCGATACGTTCAGTGAGCGATTCACTCACCCTGGAAGCAAGCAACCATGTTAATCCTACTAACACCGAATTTCTTGCTGGAGACATGGTGCACTGCACAGCACACATACACCGTGATGGCCCTGACGAACCATATGAGAAGGATTGGTTCAGGAGATTGGTTAAAACAAGATTAGCTGTTATTGTGTGAATTTTAATGGAGTGATCACAGATGTGCGGTCAGTATGAACTTATCCAAAGTATCTGTGACGGTCAACTAGACCCTATCTTTTTGATGTGGAAGGCTCTGCTCTGACGTGTCACTGGCGAAGGTGTCCAGTAACAGTTGGCAGGATTTGGGAGCATGGGTGCTAAAGGCACAAAGAACAAAAGGTTGGCGCTCGAGGGACGAAGTGGGTATCTGGTTAAATGCAGATATGCGGACATATAAGAAGAAACTAAGCTGGCTAACTCAGGCAGATAGGACAGTCCAGGTAACCCCCGCTAGCCCTGAGAAGCCAAGGAGTGTAGCCTAACGTTTCCCTAAGTTAGAAGTCACGGACCCAAAATTAAAAATGGTCCCGACTGAGTTTTGGACAAAGGACAATCATAATGTAGGGCTCATACGGGGCTGTTAACCCTAACGGATAACCCCGAAGTCTGAGTATCGTCCTTGCAGAGCACAATACCTGTTAAAACCCGAGGCCACAAAAAGAATTACTCCAGTCTTTGAATCCCTCCTAAAGGCTGGAGTGATAATCCCCTGTGAAAATTCACCGGTGAGAACCCCCATTTATCCAGTCAAACAGGCAAACATTCCTGGTGAACCGGAGGAATGGAGATTTGTTCAAGACCTGCAGGCAGAAATAACGCTGTTGTTCCACATGCCCCAAATGTTCCCAACCCCTGGACTGGCTCAAATTCCACCGGACAGGAAATGGTTCTCTGTTGTGTATTTAGCAAATACCTTCTTTAGCATACCGGTGCACCCAGATAATCAATTGTGGTTCGTTTTTTCATTCAAAGGGTAATGATATACCTTCACGTGAGGTTACTGTGAGTCCCCCACCATATGTAATGGGGCGCTGCGCAGGAGTCTGGAGGCTCTTGTTCAAACCCTGGGGTCAGTGTTTCTGCAGTATGTAGATGATTGCTTGATATCGGCACCAACAAAGGAACAATGTGGAAGGAGACCCTTGCGTTGCTCTGCCATCTAGCGCTGGAAGGGCACAAAGCCACTATCGCAAAGCTAGAATTTGTGCAACAACAGTTGAAGTTCTTAGGTCACCTAATATCTGAATAAGGGAAGGCTATTGGTCCAGACAGAGTTCAAGCAATCCAGCAAATTCCAAAGCCTCATACGAATAGACAATTGCTCTCCTTTTTGGCCATGTGCTCCTACTGTAGGATGTTTATCGCACATTACGCAACCCTTGAGGCGCCCCTAAGTGACAGAGCCCATGGCAAAGGGTTGCAGAACCAGAGTCCGTTACAGTGGGCCCCAGAAGCCGAGAGTGCCTTTTTTGAATTTAAAAGGGCGCTCCAAACTACACCTACGCTGGGAATTCCGAACCCAAACAAGCCTTTTGTACATACGGTAGATGAGAAGCGTGACTGCATGACATCTGTGCTGATGCAGCATCATGGGGGAAGATTGAGGCCGGTAGCATATTTTTCAGCTAAACTAGACCCTGTAGCAGCAGGATTGCCTCAATGCCTGTGAGCTGTGGCTGCAGCTGAAAAGGCTGTTGTAGCAACCAGGGATATAGGCGGCTACGATGAATTAACCCTTCTGGTCCCACAAGCAGTATCCTTACTACTTTCCGAGAAAAAGACCGCACATGTCAGCAGAACGTTGGCTCCGATACAATACTGTGTTATTGGAGATGCCTAACATTAAAATAAAGCGATGTAATGTCCTTAACCCTGCTAACCTTCTCCCCAAAGAAGGAGATGGAGACCCACACGGACTGTGTTGCTGTAACTAATGACATTTGCAGCCACAGACCAGATTTGCAGGATTCACCATTTCAGAATCCAGATATGGAATTTTTTGTGCATGGGTCAGCATTCAGGAGCAAGGAGACAGGCCAGAATTGTGTTGGGTATGCTGTAGTGACTATCTATGAGGTAGTAAAAGTGGGATCACTCCCTTCTCATCTGTCAGCGCCAGCAGCGGAGCTGATTACCTTGACTGAGGCCTGTAAATTGGCTGAGGGAAGGACAGTGAATATTTACACCGATAGCAGATATGCATTCGGGGTTGTACATGATTTTGGAACCCTGTGAAAACACAGGGGCTTCTTGATCTCCACGGAAAGCCCATCACACACCGCGACCTGATTTCCGACCTCCTGGAAGCGGGTCCTGTTGTCTAAATCAATCGCTGTGTGTAAGTGTGAAGCTCACAGAGAAAATAATGATCTTATTTCCCAAGGCAATGCAAGGGCAGACTCAGCAGCAAAAGCAGCATCCCAGCAGCCGCCATCTGAGTAGATTAACATGTGTATGATAAAAATTTGTACCCAAACAACAGATGTACGGGAGTTACAGTCACAGGCCACACCGGGAGAAAAGCGTGAGTGGACGAAAGCAGGATGCAGCGTGAGGGAAGGAGTATGGTGTGGCTCCAATGGTAAACCCTGTCTACCACCATCATTATTTCCATTCTATGCCAAACTGACACACGGTAAGGACCATGTGTCAAAAGGGGGGACGTACAACAGTATTTTGGCACACTGGTACACTTTGGGATTTACTCATTACTCCCAGAAATATTGTGAGCCTTGTGTTATCTGTGCTACTATTAATGTGGGGAGGGGAATACAGATGAGTCAGGCAGTACACCCCCAACTCCAAAAACCTTTTGAACATTTACAGATGGATTTCATTGAACTACGCCCAGCGAAGGGAAAAGATATTGTCTGGTAATAGTGGATATGTTTTCCAAATGGTTGGAAGCGTTCCCCACTTCTAAACAGGATGCCAGTGCAGTAGCCAAAGCTTTGCCAACTGAGATAATTCCAAGATGGGGCATCCCTGAAAGGCTTAGGAGCGACAATGGGACACCATTGGCCAATAATGCCTTACAGCAGATCAGTGATTATTTAGGAATAAATATGAGCCAACACTGTGCCGACCACCCAGCAAGTGGTGGGGCAGTGGAAAGAGAAAATGCTACCCTAAAAAATAAATTGACAAAATATTGTGAGAAACTAGGGGTGACATGAACAAAGGCACTCCTCATTGTGCTGATGTATATGAGTTCGAGGAGGAGAGGAAGAGCTAATCTTATCCAGTTTAAGATTTTGTTTGGTACACCATCCAACACAGGGATTGGCCCAAGACCTAAGATAAGACAGATAACAGACCACTGTGACGATGAGATGTTGTGTTACTGTATAAAACTCTCTACACTTTTGTCTCAAACACAGAATCAAGTAAAAGCAGCACTATCCCAACGAGTAGAAGGGAAGCTGCACGATCTAGAACCTGGAGACTGGATAGTGGTGAAAGACTTCAGGAGGAAAAACTGGAAGGTGGAGAGGTGGCTGGGACCGTTTCAAATGCTCCTCACAACACAGATAGCTGTTAAGATCGCCGATGTCTAGCTATCTAGCTCTGTACGTTTTTTAAAATCTGGCTCTTTTTTTTCCCTTGTTGTCATAAAATGGCAAAAAAGGGGGGGGGGGGGGCGGGGTGGAATGTAATTGAAAATTAACAAAATTAACATTTACTGTGAAATCTGAAACATTTGCTAAATCTAACACTCGGCTAAAACTAACACTTTGCTAAAATTGTAAGTAGACAACCTGACTTTGCTGGATTCTGCAAGCAGACAACTTGGCCTTGCAGGGCATGCAAAACAGTCAAACTCAGCAAGAGTCAGAGAAAACATAAACTTCATATCAACAGCCTAATGTTCCCAATTCTTATCCTTGAGTGTGTGATAAGGAAAAGTGAAATGTTTAAAAGGCATATGTGAAAGCTGTTCAGCCCCTCCATGCAGTATTTTGCCAAGTGTATTTACCCCTGTAGAGGTTTCAGTAAAGCTTTTTATTTGCTCTTGCTAACGTTTGAGACGAGTCGAATTTATTTCCACAACAGTAAGTATGCCTCATTATTACACCGATATAAACATTAGGAATAAATCGCAAATACCCTAGGCATTTGACATCATGCTGCTGCAACAAATTATCCTGACACAGCACTATGACTGGAATAATTGATCTCACCCACAATACTACAATCTCTCAGTGCCACAGGATCGCAGTGGTTCGAGGCAACAAGATACACACCAACAATCTTATGATAGCAAATTAAACCTTGTTGATACTCAGACTTGGAAGGAATTGTCACGTTAAAAATTTTAAACAAGTAGATTTGGAGGACCATCTTAAAGAGGAGATGCAGCTGGGGAAGTGAAGATGTTTAGTGAATGAGTCAATCATTTTAACTGAGCTCAAGAGAAATGCATGTTTTTTCTTTACATCTGCTACCATGTGGAACTATCTTTGTCAGCCATTGTTGTGGGATATTTACACTCTTCTTCTAACTCAGCTTTCTGAAATTGTCTATTAAATGACCCTTGATTGTATTTTAGTTGGTAAAATCTACAGCACCATCTTCATTGACCTGCTCTGACACTAGCTTAATAAACTGACCTTTCCGTACATGTCCATACATGTGTTTTCCATTTGCATCTCTATTCTAGTTGTTTCTTGTAAATCCAATGTTTCTGAGGAACAAATTATTCTCCCCAAATGGTAGCCTCTGGAAGTATCCTCAATATTTTAGTTATATTATATTGGCTGTTCTTTATTACAGGGTTTGTCTCTTCTCTTATGTAGCGACATGGTAATTGAAAACTCTTCAGTCCTCTGACCACAATTCCATATTTATGGAGCATTAAATAGTTAAGAATAATCACTTTGCTGTTGTGTCCAAACCTCAGAAACACTCAGACATCCCATCCAGACTGAGCAAATGTATTAATTTACCACGGTATAAAACAAATTGGTTTGAATGGGGGTTAAGTGAACCTGCTCGTTCAGTGATTGTAGTTAATGTCAGTCTCCATGCATCAAATTATTTCACTAACAGGTTTACTTCCTATTAATAAGGGGTCTTACATTGTTATCACATTGTATCAGTCGGAACTTCACCTTCAGCAATAACCAGGATCAACCGTTCAAGAGTAAGGGAGAAAAGAGATCAGAGTCTGAGAACAATACACTGGAATGTTCCAACAATGGACCAGGATATGAGAACAATAGACTGGAATGTTTATATTTGGGTCGTTACAATCTTCCTCAAGATTGGGTGGATCTTAAGTCTGCTTTGCTGGTTCAAGCTGATTTCTATCCTCTCCTCACTATTATTCCTAGTAAGTCTTTCTATCTGACTATGAATTCAATAAGAACCTTGTTGAACTAACTTACTGACCCAAAATTTAAATACTGAAGAAAAGGAAGCCGTTGCCATGAATTCTGTCCACAAGCTCAATTCCTTACCAAACAATTTTAATGCCAATATCTGAAGTGGAATCAAACTGCTTATAACTCCAACAAGCACTTCGGATCTAAGCTAATATCTATTTCCATATTCTCTCCAGCACCAATCCTGTTCACGACTAACTCCGCAATATCTCAAGTCTCCCATTTTGTCTCAGTCTAGCTGCTGAATAAACCATCATCTGCACCTTTGTTATATCCAGATTCAACTGTTCCTTTTCTCTTTCAGCCACAAATAATTTGACCAGAAATGTTGAGTGTTCTCCCTGAAAGGTGCTGACTTCAGGAGAGTCAGTGGGATTTTGGTAATATCACTACACTTGCAATCAGAGCCCCAGGCTTTCACCCCAGGCTTCGACTGTGGGTTCAAATACCCTCACTTCACCACCTCCTTCCGCCCCCCACACTCCCCCACCCCCCCGCCCCCAGAAGAACAGCTGGTGGGTTTTGAATTCAATTACAGTCAGTAATAGCAACAATCCGTTGTTGTAGAAATTCCGGTTCATTCAGGCCCTTTTGGGGAAGGATATCTACCATCCTTTCCAAATATGACATCATGATTCCAGACTCTGACAAATGTCTCTGCCTCTTTGTTGTACACTAGAATCACCAAACACACCATTCAATTCAGGGCTGAGAATTATGGAATCAACATAATTCCTGTCGAGTCTTGTGTACTTTGTGTGAATGTTGTGTATATTTCTGATCACCACACTACCACGAAGACGTGGAGGCTTTGGTTTACCAGGATGTTGGCTGGTTTGGAAGGTATTGGCAATGAGGAGAGATCAGACAAACTTGTGTTTTCACTTGAACACTGATGAATGAGGGGGGGACTTGAAAGAAGTTGAAAAAATTCTGAGAGGCATGGACAGAATGGATAGTCAGAGCCTGTTTCCCAGGATACTAATCTCAATTACAAGGGGACATAGTTTTAACATAAGAAGGGAAAGTTTAAAGGAGATGTGAGACAGCTTTTTTACACACATGTTGATAAGCGCCTGGAATGTGCTTCCTAAGGTAATGGTGGAGGTGGATTCAATAGCAACTTCTTGAATTGGAAGGGAATCAAGCGATATAGGCCATGAAAAGATAAAAGGTTTTTCATTTAGAAAGGCATCAAGTGTGAGCACAGTCTTAGTGGGCCGAAGGGCATGTTCCTGTGCTGTGCTGTTCTTTGTTCTTTCTTCTCTCTTTCCTCTATATCTGTTAAAAAGAGTTGCATTCACCTCCTTAGTACACTGTGCAGTAAGCTGTAAGTGCTGAATGCAAGTTCCTATGCAACTCGTTAGAGGGGCTGAATTGTGTATTCCTGTGCCTCAGTAATAGCCTTGAGGAATTCACTGAGGGACGTGTTGTGTGACATTACACGGGAGGGAGGGGTACCAGTTGGCCATTCCGTCCCTGCTACACCATTCAGACAGATCAGCGCTGATCTGACTGTGGTTGAACTCCCTGTCCATCTCTGTCCCCCAAAAAACATGGGATTGCTTGAACATCAAGGACCTACTGAGATCAGCCTTCAATATCTTCACTGCTCCCTGCAGATGAGAATGCCACAGGTAGCATAGCCCTCAGGACAAAGGAGCATCCTCATCTCAATCTAAAATGGGAGCACCCTTACATTTAAAGTGATTGTCCTTACACCAATCACCTCCTATTTGTGACATGATGCACAACAAATAAGAACAGACGTAGACCATTCAACCCCCTCAAACCTGACCCACATAAACACTGGCTCTCTAGTTGATCAAATATCTATCAAATTCAGCCTTCACTGCTCTTTGGGCAACTCGTTGTCAGATACACCCTTATCTCAGTCTGAAATGGAAGAAGTCACATTTTCAAACATTCTACAGTTCCCCTTGTTCGACACAACCGCACATCTACTGCTTGGTGCTTGTTCTAGTGAAGGGGAGCAAGCTAACAACATATAGATTATGTGTTTGGGGGTGGTGGTAGGAGGTTCAGGCGGTTACAGCATTGCAAATGGACAACATAGCAGAAACATCTAGTCTGCGATAAGAAAACATCCATCATTGTCCCTCACAACTAACTTCACTCGAGCAATTGGTGATGGGAGATGTGACCAATAGCCAGCGATACCAGCATTCAACCCAGTCCAGTTATTATTGTGCTCTGAAGGTACCACACTGAAAGGAGTTAACCGATCTGTTTGTTCAGTGACTGTGATTGATGACAGTCTCCATGGATTCCAATTGTGTCACTGGATGGTTTCCCTCTTCTATTAGTAAGGGGCCTCTTACGGCACTTTATCCCATAGTAGCAGCAGGTGCATCACCTCTAACACTAACAGGGATCCGCAGCTGCAGAGACAGGAAGAGGAGAGATAAACATCTGAGAATAGTTTGGAATGATCCATTAATGGATCAAGATTGAGAACATTAGACTGGAATGCTGCAGCAATGGACAGGAGTTTATCCTGGGGTCTTTTCTATCTTTCGTGGTATTGGTCAACATTACAAGATCGGATAGAAGCCGTACTGATGATTATCCAGGCGGGTTACTATCCCATGCTCGCTATTATTGGTGTTCCTGGTAAGTCTTTCCATCTCTATCTACTTATTAATCCTATAAACCATGCTGAACTTTATTGTTATTTCTGTACCTATATTTGACAAAGACGGAAACTATTGTCTTCAGTTTCAAATACAAATTGCACTCATTACCATAAACGTCAGAACCACCCAACACCCGCAGTCCTCACAACCATCTGAGAACTAGACTGTACACTATCACAAATTAACTTTTGCCTTGAATTGATTTATTTTTCTTTACTATCTCCATCACTAAACATACCCACTACCAGATCCGTAATATTCCCAGTCCCCAACTTGACGTCAGTGCAGGTCCCAAATAAATCATTATCTATGCCTTGATACAATTCAGACTTTATCTGTCAAGTTCTCTTCTAAGCGCTCTGTCTGTTACAAAAGGCCATCAGAACCTTGTTTGTGTCTCTAAAGTAAATTCATGACGGGGACAGTGTCAGAGAAGGAATGCCGCTGGACATGTAATTCAGAGGCCCAGATTATTACACTAAAGACACTGTTTCAAATCCAACCTCAGATTATGTCAGAGCTTAAATTCAAATCACAGGAATTTGAAATAAGAGCTAATTTCACTAATATCAACAGTAACAGCACCAGGTTTTGGTCATTAAGTTTATCTATTTCATTGATGCTCTTTTGTAAAGAAATCTAGCATTATTACCTGGTCTGGTTGAAGACTGATGTCAGACCCAAAGCAATGAGCTTGGCTGTTTACTGCCTAAAGTAATGACCTGACAGTAACGGATATTTAGAGAGGTCAACAAATGCTGTCCTTACCAGCGATGCAGACATCCCATGTCATAACAATATTGAAATTTAAACAAAACAAAGAATGCTGCAAGAGATCGGAAACAAAAAATAAATCGAGAAACTGCTGCAGAAACTGAGCAGACTTGGCAGCCTTGGGTCGAGGGAAAAATAGAATTGACATTTCGAGTCCAGTATCCATCCATCATAACTGAACACAGCTTGAAAAGTTTGTGATTGATGTTGGTGACAGGGATGTCTGTTATGAAGGGGAGAAGGAGGGAGTTGAATAGATAGAGAAAGAGAGAGATAAAAGAACATCTGTAGTAAAGGGGAGAAGGAATGAGTTGAATAAATAAAGAGAGGGAGAGAGAACAAGAAGCAAACAACGGAATTTTTGATGATCAGCTGGAAATGAAATAAAAAATGAGAGTAATCTTATTTATTTTTTCTTCTGTTCCTATATTACTGAAAATCATGCCATGTCGGGTATAGACCAAAGTCGCTGTTTAAAGTGAGTTATGTCCCTTTGTCTCTCTTCCCTGAGTGTATTCGTTATCTTCCCTTATTCATTAGTGGGATGCTGGGCCAGTATTTAATTCGCTTTCCTCATTATCAATGAGAAGGTGTTGGTGAGCTGCCTTTCTGACCCACTGCAGTCCGTGGGCTGCAAAGAGTCAGTGCTTAGGTACGTGTGGTTTCATTTCTTTGAGACTTTGTAGTGAGTGATGTAGCTGAGTGGCTGCCTTATTAATTTCAAAGGGCAATTGAGAGTTAAATGCATTGCTGGAGTCACATGTAAGCCCGACCAGCTGAAGGTGGTAGATTTCATTCCCTGAAGGACATTAGAGTGCTTGATAGGATTTTCTGACAATTGACAATGGTTTCATAGCTTCATTTGATTTTATTGAATTCAAGTTTCACCATTTGCCGTGGTGGGATTCGATTCTGGGGTGGGGATCAGCACATGGGTTCCTGGATTAATAATATCACAAAGACATCACCTTCCCTGCATCTCCAACCATCGCCATTAGCAATAGTAATGTTGATGTATGTGTGGCTATGATTGAAACACAGCTATTCGCGATGCGAAGGGATGATTTTGCAAAATATACCTTCCTTCTTAATTTTGTCTTTATTAGAAGATTAGAGGATCGGAAGAGCCCTTGGCGAAAGTGAGTGGGGTGTCTTTGATCATGAGTCACTAGCAGAATTCACACCATGCAGCAAGTAATCAACATAGTATATTGTATACTGTCCGTCATTGAAAAATGATTCAAGTATAGGAGTGAAGACACCTTCCTTCTGTCGTAGAGAGTCGTTCAGAAAGTAATTGGGGCACTATGTATAGATTCTTTCTCCTTTATAAGGAATTATCAGCTTGCCACAGAGAGGCAGTGTAAATGAGTTTCACCGGAATAAGCTGTGTAGTGATGGCATCACGAATAGACTGTGAAAGAAAGGATCTGTATCACTACAAAAAAGAGATGCTTGTATTAAAACTTGAGGGTTATGGATCAACACTCATTATTTTCAAAACGGAACATTGCCAGCGCTAAATAAAACACGTGTTTATCTGCGATACATACTTTCACAATTGGGCAAATATATAGAAAGGAAACGATTTGAAGGACAGGGGAAAAGTGTAGGGAAACGGGGTTACCATGGATGGACATTTTGGTCAGCATGAACCAGTTTGGGCTGAACGGCCTGTCTCTGTTCTGTCGGACTCTATGATACTATACTTACCTGAGTGGGGCCTCATGTTCGTGAAGTGAGAGCTCCAGGTTCTGAATGAATTCTCACTGCCTCAATGTGCAGCTGGTATGTGACCCTGTACTGAACGTCATGCTGTTCACAAATCTGTAAGTAGCCACACTCTGATAGAGTTTGCCATTAACACTAGCTTCTGATCTCCATACAGAACACTAGCCTGTCTTCTCAGCGATGGGAGAAGCCTCCTTGAGACTTGGCACAAACCATCCACTGTCCCTCCTCACTGTCAGCAAAACATGGTATCGTTAATGTAATACATGTGTACTATTAGCAGTGGAACCATGAGGAACAACATGGATCAGCCTGTCTGTGCAGTCTATGCTTCATTGATTTGTCATGTTGGAGCATCAATGATACCCTTCTTTGTATGACAGTCTGGAGGGGGTGAATGTCCTCTTCTCTTCATGCATTAGTGTTTCGAGGTGCGGAATGCCCCCCTCTTGGTCCCAGTGAAAATATTCATGGACATTATTGGGCGACCCTTGGTTCCAAACTTACCAGTGTGATGTACTGACTAGACTCCTTATCTTCCTCGGTAATAGTAGACAGGAAGGGGGCTGGAAGAACACAGCGAGCCACACAACATTGAGTTCTCCAATTTCAGGTGAACTTTCTTCTAATCCACCAACTCACTTCCCAGCCCCTCCCCTCTCTTCCATTCCACTGATCAACCCTTTTCCCAGCTGCCAAACAGATTCAGTCCTCCCATCATCCAACCGAGTGGTACCCCTTCACCTGTGTCCACCTATCCCCACCTCACCACCCTGCCTCCTCTTCTCTCGCCCCGCTCCTTTATCTTTAGCCCCTTTACTGTACCCACAGTAATGAAGAAGTGATATATCCAAGGCGTTGCCTTATCCATCTGCTGATGCTGCCTGGCTTGTTGTAATCTTCAGCCTCCTGCATGTCTACTTTGGATTGCAACATGTGTAGATTTTTTATTTAAAATCTCTTCCTGTGTAGTCGGCTGGAGAAAGCGAGTGGGCTGTGCTTCTTCTTACCAATAGTTTTGATGGGTTGAATGGCTTTCTCACATTCCTTTGAAACCAGCTTGAGATGCTGCATGAGTTTCCTTTTTTTTAACCATGGAAATGTCCAGGTTCTGATCGCACTATTACATGAATGTTGCCAACACTTTAACAGCACAAGTTTGAATGCTGTCTGTTATTGATACTTTAGCACCTGTGGAGGAGACGCAATTATCTGAACATTGTGTGATCTTCCCTGAACATCCCCACTTCTGATCGTATGGTAGAGGGATTGATGAATCAGCTGAAGTTGTTTGTGCTGAGAAACTTTCCCTGAGGATCGCCTACAGAGATATCCAGGGACTGAGAGGATTGATCTCCACCAGCCACATTGTGTTTTGAATGACCCAAACAGTAGGGATTTCAATCTTGTTCAAATCCGAACAACTCTCTCAATAAAGAAGTTTTTCCTTATCTCACTCCTGGTTCTTTTGCTGACAATCTTGGAATGATAACTCCTTGATGCTGTAATGCCAACTAACGGAAACAGAGTATTCCTGTTTTACTCTACAACTTTTTTCATACTTTTGGACACCGCAATAAGTTCACATATTTGTCTGTTCTTCTCCAGGAAGAAAAGCCTTGCAAGAATTGTAACAAGCACTACATTGGAGAAACAGGCAGAAAACTAGCCACCTGGATACATGAACAACAACTAGCCAGAAAAAAAGACATGACCCAATATCACTAGCATCCCTACATACAGATGAGGAAGTACACTATTTCGACTGAATCTGCACATTCATCTCGGACCAGCCAAACAGAGACATGCACGGGATTTCCTGGAAGCATTGCATTCCAAAGTGAACTCTACCAACAAACACATCGAATTTGATTCCATCTAACACTCTCTGAGAAAAAGAACCGGACAAAAAATCACCAATACTTGAAATTACATCACTGACTCAAGGAAACATAAACACATAAATAGCAAGTGGGACACAACAGCAGCACTTCACCAGAGGCTCACTGATAATGTTCCCTCGTATAGTGATGAACCATCTGAAAATGAACTCTCCAGCTCAGCGAGCAAACTGACATCCAGAAAAAGCGCAATTTGTCTCATCATCCCTTTAATTAAATCCTTCATTCCAGTTACCTTTCCGATTTTTTTAAGGTTATTTGTATTCTTCTGCAAAGTAAAGTGGTGTCTGTGTGTGCGTGTGTGTGTGTGTGAGAGAGAGAGAGAAAACAATCCTCTGTAATCTCTGAATTACTCCCCGTGCCATGTGGAAAAGGGGGAAGGATGAGGAAGACAGTATAGCTTGACATGTTGTTAAAAAGCTAGTTCAGAGATGAGGGTTTCAGAGTGTGGGATCATTTGGATCTCTTCCAGGATAGGTGGCGATCTGTACAAAAAATACAGGTTGTATCTTAACTGGACGAACACCAATCCCCTTGTGGGGAGGTGTGCTAATACAAGTCAGATGGATGTGAATAAACCAGGAGAGTGAGAACCAAAGCAGAAGATCAGGATCTAAGCAGAAGGTAGAGGTGAATAGGACATCAGGCACTTTCCCAATCTAATGACCATGCCGAGAGAGGGAATCAAATAAACCCAAAATGTGAGTTGGGAGTTGGAATAAATTATCAAGATGAGGCGCAGTGTTTTCAGAGATTAACAAATAAGGATGGAGAGTGTGGGGGGCGTGAGGGAGTGAGGTGTGTGATATAAGGGAGACAGTGCAGAAGAAAATGTTAAAGGTAAAAGAGGTTGGGGTGGGGAAGTCTGTGATTAACAACTGGCAGAAAACACAGGAAAACTTGCTGTTTGTCAAAGTGATTACCTGGGAAAGAATTTATTATGCTTCAGAGAAATAACACCCTTCTTGCTTGAGGTCTGCATTATAATGGAGGAAAAGCTGTGTTCATATTATGGCTGTAGCTATACTAATGGTGGCAAACAGCTAGAATAATAACAGTTCTGTCGTTGGACAATGCTTACACTCAGCATATAAATTACCCTGGATGTTCCCAGAGATGGATGGCTGCCTTTGGTTGAGTAAGTGCTGAAGCTGCATGAGATGATGCTGGTTTGTAATATAGATACTTACTGAGTACAGTCAAAGGAACAAAGCCGTAACTGCCATTACTTATTGTTTCAGGACATATCAGAGTGTTCATGGCTGCCACTGCAAAAAATCATGCAATGAAAAACAGTCCGATAACGCCTGTGCCAGCAAGTGAATATCCAAAGGCTTTTTAAACGTTTGTGAGGTTACCTGCCTCAAACACCCTCCCAGACAACGCATTCCAGATTCATACCATTCTCTCAGTTCGAAACAGATTCCACAAATCCTCTCTCAATCCCCTGCCTTTCACTTATAAGTGTATCCCTTCGTTGTTGATCCTTTGACAAGGGAAATAGCTTCTGGATCAGTGGTGCTGGAAGAGCACAGCAATTCAGGCAGCATCCGAGGACAGGCAAAATCGACGTTTCGGGCAAAATCCCTTCATCAGGAATAAAGGAAATAGCTGCTGTCTGTTCATCCTCTCCATACCCCTTACGCTCTTGTACACCTGTACCAGGTTCCCTCCTTAATTTTCCCTGCTGCAAAGAAAAAAACGAGCAAATTTAGCCCTCCTCTTTCATACTCACTTTTGAGTACTCTCTTGTCTTGTTACTTCTGACTTGCATCTTCCCAATTTTTCGATGTTAAATTTCATCAGGCCATTGATCTGACTATCTGAATTATTTGTTTATATCCTCCGGTAGCCTAACACTTTCCTCCTGACTGTGATCCACCCAGCTCATCTTTGTGTCATTCATAATATTGCTCATCATTCCACTGCTCCCCACATTCTCACAATCGTCATTTCTGAATATCACAAACAAACCGTGATTTCCTTCCTGTTCTCCAGATGTTAGTCAGATGATGATTTGACAATTCCAGTCTCTTGCTTTTCCTATTTTGGTGAAGTTATGAGTGATGTAGTTAACACATTTTATGAGGGAGCCACAAATAGAATTTTCGACACAGTTGAATTCACCTTTTACACTCTGCCCCTCTGCATGTTTTATTTATAAGCATTGTAAATAATTTAGGATAAACTAGGGTTTGGCACCTTGCGCTGGAACATTAGCAATTTGTGTGGCACTGTTCTTTGTAACATTCCCTGCATTAGCCAGAGCTGAAGAAATTTTTCATCAGCAGGATGGACATGGACTCATTCATTGCTTGTTTAAATCACCGAGTGTGATGAGGATAAATATTCAAATAAATTCTATATTATGGGCAAACTGCAGAAGATCAAATCATATTCTCATATCCACCTTGAATTGGAAGCAAATATATACTGTAAAAAAATCAAAAATATTGAAACACCACGTAGGGGAGAAAGAAACTTGTCATCTGCACTTGATGGAGATATAGAAATATACAGTACAAGTCCAACCTGAACAAAAATCAAGTGATAGAAGAGAATGTACAAGGAATCCTTTCGATATTTTGAATGGAATTCAGATCCCGGTTTTCTTGTACAGTGATGTTTTCTCATCCAATCTAACTTCCTCAAATACAAGCTTTTCCCTGACACTAAAACTTCATCTGCCGTTCTTCCTCCTCCGTCCTACTCTTTTCTTCCACTCCTACTTCCCTTGCACTACCCTTTCTGCTGCTACATACTCTTCCACTGATGATCTCCCTTCACACTCTTCTTTTGCCACTCCCACTGTAAGTTACACCAATTCCCCAGTTACTTCCACTTTCTCTCGCCATCCCTTCCACTTTTTGCTTTCCAACTGGCTTCTGGGCTGCTATTGGTCATCAGTAAATGAGATTAAGATGATCAATGTCTAATAGGAACAGACAATAGTGTGTTTCTGTCATTGTCTGATGCACCGTGAACAGGCTGGTTTTGTTCCCCATGGTACAGAGTGGAGTGTCTTTCTGTCTCTCTGTTGCAGCATTTAACCAAACAGCCTCATCACAAATAGGACAAACCTCTCCTCAGAATCAGGATTCCATGCATCAGTTTTGCCTTAAACATTGTGAGGAGAGTGAGCACATTGTTCAAACAGGCCGTGTACTATCCTTTTGTTCTTTATTCATGTAATTGATTTTCCAATGTCAGTTGAGGTGAGGTCAGAGTAACTTGCGTTGCCTCAAAGTAGTATTTGACTGATGTGACGTCTGGGATCCTGAGTAAACTGTGGTCAATGGGAATCGCAGGAAATCCTGCGCTGGTAATTTCCTCACTGAACAATGACACATTCCCCAGAGCTATTGGGAATGACAAATAAATTCTGCCCTTGCTGGTGCCTTCAAAAACCATGGATACATTTGTCCTGTTAACAACATCAAGATCTATTATGTTTTCAGATTGGACTAAAGTCCACAAAAAGTAAGACCTTGCTGCTTGAATGTCACTCCAGTGAAATCAGGACGTTACAATAAGATTACGTTCCCAATTATTTTCAGTCAGTTACTTTCTGAGGACTGATCGTGCGATATCAGTACACCGAGATCAACGTTTTCTCTGTCCAGCAGCATCGCACCATATTGTCTCAAAGCGGTACCACTCCACAATTCTAATTTATTCACTGGCTTATTCGTCGTGCTAACTAGGTATACTGGGCACACAATTTTCAACAACGTGGAGATGCCCTTGACCCTCTGGAACCTTCCTCCCCTCACATATCCTGCCCTCTGACTCCATGCCCTCCCCAAACTCTACCTCCTGTCGTTTATTTACCATCCCTCCTGAACTTCCACTCTCTGATGCTGAATGTTCTGTACTTAACAAATATCTGAATTTTGCCTCTCTGTGCCCCCACTTTAATGAATTTTAGGCATTACATTAAGTTGAGCTCTTCCTCTGTCTTCGCCTCAGTGCCTGTTTCTTTTGGCAAGATTCCTCTCCCTGTCCCATATACCCCATTACCCAGCTGCAACTCTCTCCCTCCACCTGGACCCCGCCCTCTGGCCTTTACCTGAAGTAATTGGTTCATTGAGAAATCTCCACATGACATTGGTTGTCTTAATTTCTCTGCACTCCACTCACCAAAACCAACCTATCGCTGTCCGAACATCCTACACTCCATGTGCATAGATCCAACCCTGACTGTGTTACTCAGCCTGTCCCGATAAGTCGGGTGGACTGGGTTCGAAATTACAGAGGTTGAACACCCACTCTCAGGTACCTCCTCTAATCTCCCCCTGCACCATGATCCTATCATGGCATATCATGCCATTGTATCAACTATGATATTTCATCTGGAGATTCCTGCCCCATTCATCCCTCCCCCCAACTGCCCCCAAGTTGATGGTCCTCTGATAGCAAAACTCGCTTCTATCTCCCCCCAAAAAAAATCACACACTGAACTGCCTGGGCAGACCCATTGATAAAGCGTGCTCCTGCCACACAGAGGAAGTGCATGGATACACACTTGGGCCCCAGTTATTCCAGTTTCGTCTTGGGGGACGTCGACCATTCCCTGTTCCAGTTCTACTCCAGTACCCATCCACATCTCTTTGTCCGATACAGAGATGATATCATCGCTGCTGCATCTCTCTCTTGTCCGGAATTGGAAAAGTTCACCGATTTCGCTTTGAATTTGAAACTCTCCATCACTTTCACCTGGTCGATCTCTGGCTCCTTCCTTCCTTTCCTCAACATTTCTGCTTCCATTTCTGGGGATAGCCAGGCCACTGATATCCAGTATTAACCCACCGACTCCCACAGCTTCCTGGAGTATACATCCTCACACCTGGTTTCCTGCATAGACTCAATTCCATTCCCCCAATTCCTCCGTCTCCATCACATTGCTTCTGATGATATTAAATTCAACAAGGAAGCCTTTCAAATGTCCTCCTTGTTCCTCAATCAATGGATTCCCCATCACTGTTGTCAACAGGGTCCTCAACTGAGTCTGACCCATCTCCTGCCTGCACTTCTAGCCTTCTCCTCCCCTTCACTCTCACAACAGAGTTTCCATTGTCCTTACCTACTATCCCAGTAGCATTCACATGCAGAGGATCATCAGTCCACATTTCCCCCACCTCCAGCGAGATGCCCCACCTGCACATATTCACTTCTCCTCCATTGTTCATCATCTAGAGGGATTATTCCCTCCAGGACACACTGGTCTACACTTTGTTCACTCCCACCTCATATCCACTTCATTTTCCCCTGCCGGAGGTGTGACACATTCCCATTTACCTCCCTACTCATCAGTATCAAAGGGCCCAACTATCCAACCATACCTTCGAGTTGAAGCAGCACCTTACCAACATTTCCCACAATCCAGTCTGTTACATGCGCTGCTCACAATGTGGTCTCCTCTACATTGGGGAAATGAAGGGTAGACTGGGTGACCGCTTCACAGAACATCCAAGTTGGACCGCTGCAAAAGTCTCTGAGCTTTCAGTTGCCTGCCAGTTTAACAGCCCATCCTGTTCCCTGACCAATATCTCTGTGTCAGGCTTGCTGCAGTGTTCCAGGCAAATTCAGCGCAAGCTGAAAGAACAACACCTCATTTTCCATGTGCGGACTTTGCAGCCCTTTAGACTCAAAATCAAGTTCAATAATTTTCGGGCCTGAACTCCCCAAAGTCCTATCCCCCTACCCATACACCAGGCCGAGTTGTCACATAGCCTTCCATTACTCACACCCTATTGTTAGCTACTAGCAGTCTCCATTAAGAGCTATCCAGTCTCTTCTGCATATAAGCCACTATTTTCCATGTTACTATCAGTTCTGAGGAAGGTGCACTGGTCCTGAAACTTTAACTCTGATTTCTCGGCACAGATGCTGCCAGACCTGCTGAGCGTTTACAGCAACTTCTGTTTGGTTTCAACATTTTCATCGCAAGTTCTCACAATGCAATACGTCATCGATATTTAGAGCCCTGTCAAACATAGGAACCTTGTAATTTCTCATTTAATGTCCATAACAAATTACTCGAGATTCAACTGAGATAACAGTTTTGCTGCTATCATTCAGATCAGAAACTTTGTCACAGTTCAGAAAGAAGAAAGAAATCAAAAGAGCTGGAGCGAAACTCAGTAGATCTGGCAACATCTGAGCAGAGATGCAAAAAATTAACCTTTGATTCTAATGGGACTTTTCAGAACAGTGTCACGTCATATGACATATGTCAATTCTGTTGCTCTCTGCAGACATTTCCTCAACTTTTTTGTTTTTCCAGCATTTTCTGTTTGCACTTCATGTTTCCATTATCTCGATATTACATGTTTCTTGACAGGTCTGCACGTTGACCTTGGTAATATTTGGACAATGTGGTACTTTCATGTTTCTATTACAGTTGGTGTGTCAATGACACCTGAATTACAGCCGAAATCTGTTTCTTCTTTAAGATAGAAAGTAAAAGGAAAATCTGAACATCTTGTAGATCTCAGGAAATCAATTTTGTTTGAAAATACACTTTAGAGGCAGCTGAACTTAATGAAATAATAGGGATAGATTTTGAACACTTGTGTCCTTCATTGAACTAGCTTGTCTCCCCAATCTCCAAAAGCTTTCAATGCATAACATAGAATTATTACAGCAAAGGTGGTGAAAACTCAGCCCATTGTCTCTTCCAGTTTGGAGTGAGCGATATTTCTACCATTATTCTCCTGTATTGTCCCCGTAGCCCTGTACATTTTGTTATTACCATCTGCCTTTAATTGCCAGATATGAACAACATGATCAATCTCAAACAAAAACAGACTTTGGAGGGAAAGCTCAGCAGGTCTGGCTCTATCTGTGTAGAGACATCAAAGTTAATGCTTCAGATGCGGTGACACTACTCAATCTGTATTCCCAATGATTAAATGGTGTGTATATAAAATATAGTTCACTTTATCACATTTAAAATTATCCTGTTCAGTTCACATTGTCATTGAGCATTACATATCCCAAACGTTGGCTCGTTCCTTGTTGTGAACTATATTTAATTCTATCTGACGTTAAGAGTGATGATGACTGGGGAATATCATTGTACTCCCCATGCAGTCTCCACAGCCACTACCCCCATTCTGCCCTATCTACTAGCTAAACCTGACTTATTAATTCATAAGTCTTAATTAATAAGTTCACTTTTGGTTTTGGACTGAGGGGGAGAAAGTTGAAAAATTATTGCTTTACAGCAAATAAAACTGCATTAAGATGTTTGTCAATTTGTATAAATTAATTACTGAAGCATATTCTATATATAAGGTCCAACGTTTCTTTATTAGAGCAGTGAGAGGACCATTCAGAGAAGTTCACACTTCCTGTCTATGTTCAGGGCAAATGTGCCCAGTGACATTCTGTTGGCTGGGGTTTGTTCCGTGAAGGAGAGATCAGCACAGTAACAACATCCTGATTGTGTTTCTTTTTTTCTGTGGAGGGGCGGAGTTTCGAGGTAAGATGGTGGCAGCATTGCAAGCATACAACAGGGCAGAGTCATCTAGTCTGCGATAAGAAAATGGCCATCATTGTCCCTCACAACTGACTTCACTAGAGGAATTGGTAATGGGAGATGTGACCAATAGCCAGCAATGTCAGCATCAAGTCCAGTCCAGTCCAGATATATTGTGAAGTTAATGTGCTGTATTGAAAGCAAGAGCTGTTTGCTCAGTTACTGCGATTGATGTCACTCTCCATGCATTGTAACTGTGTCCTATTGGTGAGGGCTTCACTCAGTGCGCTATCCCAACCTCGGAGCTGATGCATCAGCTCCAACAGTAACAGAGATCAGCAGCTGCACAGACGTGGAGAGGACAGATCTGAATCTGCGAATAATGGACTGGATAATTACACAAATGGAGAGGAGGCTTTCCTTGGGTCTTTTCAACATTTTGCTCTTTTGGAAATTTCTACCTTATCGGATATTAGTGGTGCTGATTGGGCGGAGTGGAGAGTGTGTTACTAACCTATGGTGGAGGAGCGACGCTCCGAAAGCTAGTGTGCTTCCAATTAAACCTGTTGGACTATAACCTGGTGTTGTGTGATTTTTAACTTTGTACACCCCGGTCCAATACCGGATTCTCCAAATCATAACCTATTCTCGCTATTGTTGGTGTTCTCTACTTCTGTCCACTCATTAATCCCATTGACAATTTTGAACTTCATTGCAATTTCTGTTATCTATATTTGTCAATGAAAGAAACGATGATCTTCAATTTCACTTGCACTTTCAATTCATCTGATTTGCAGACCACGCCCTTACACACATCTGAGAACAAAACTGTGCACAACCTCGAGATCAATTTTTGCCCTGAACTGGTTTATGTCTCTTGTTCTCTCTGTCACTAACCCTGTCCACTACCAGCTCACAATATCCCCAGTCTCCATCTCTGCGTCAGTGCTGTGGCTGGACAAACTATTGTCTGCACGATGGTAAAAGTCAGACTTTATGTTTCAAGCTCTCTTCTAGCCACTTTCCCAGTTACAAGTATTTCAATCACAAAATTGTTCTTGTCTCGGACGTTACTTCATGATTAGGACAATGTATCAGAGTAGGAACGTCGCTGGATGTAATTCAGGAACAACGCTTATTAAGCAAAAGACATTGTTTCAAGTGACTTGTTTCAAGTCCTACCACAGCTGATGGCAGAACTTAAATAAAAATGATAAGAATTGGAATAAAAGTGAATTTCACGAAAAGCAACTATAAAACCCACATTTTGTCTGAAAATTTTCCTGTTTCACTGATGACCTTCGGTAAAGAAATCTAACGTTACTACCCGGTCTGGGTTAAGTGTGACTTCAGACCATATTAGTTTGTGGAATGGCCTCACAGTCAGGGCAATTAGTGATGATTAACAAATGCTGCCCTTGGCAGAGATGCCGACTTCCCATGGAATAACAAATTTGAAGGTTAAACCAAATAAAGAAAAATGCTGGTGATCTGAAATCGCATAAAAATGCAAATAAAAGAACAGAAAGTGCTGGGAAGCTTTTCTGACCTGAAAGCAGCTGGAAAATAGTGTGAATAATGCTGGTGATAGGGAAGTCTGCTTTGAAGGAGAGGAGGAGCGTGTTGAACCGATAGATAAAGAGAGAGATAGAATGTATAGAGCAAACAAAGGGAATGATGATCAGCTGGGATGAAAATAAAATGTGAGAATCACCTCATTTATTTTTACCATTTCCCATTTTCCTGAATATCATCCCCATGTCGGTACATGCATTCCCCACTTTCCAAAAATTCGCCTTTTGCCACTTCACTTTCCGAAAGACCTCCATTAAGTCCTGTGTTCACTAATCAAAAGAAATCTGAAGAGCATTTTCACTTTTACCACGAAAGGTGAATTTTTCCCACATAATTTAATGCTACTTCGCTTTACACCAAGATACCGAGGGAAACCTGTATATATCTAAGATCATGTTTAAAGTACATTGATTATTTGAAAAGTTAGAGATGTCAATCCGCCATCTAATTACGGTAGGGGAGAAGGTGTTCCTGAGCATGCTGGTCCAAGTTTTCAAGCCTCTGCATCTCCTCCCTTTTGGAAGAAGTTGTCGGCGATCATTACTAGTTTGGGAGAGACATTTGATGTTGCCAGCCTTTCGCTGACAATGAGAAGTATAAATGGACGGAAAGTTGTCTTCCATGACAGTCTGGGCTGTGCTCACAACCTTCTGTAGTTTCTTATGGTCCTGGGAAGAGCTGTTACCGTCACACTATTATGCACGTGAATAGAATGCTTTCAGTTGCCAGTATGCAGAGCACTGGGAGAAGGCAGTTCCAAAATATTTGGATGTAACAATTGGCCGTTAAATGGATATCCAATTTCTGCTTGCTGTTTTGACAACAATTGAAATTTAACCAATAAATTTAAATTATGTCCAAGATACCAAAACACAATTGAATTTATTGTATTGCCAATATCCAACCGAAGAGCGATCACATGCTTCAAAAGAATAGAGAAGCCATCACCATCACAACGAGGGAGGAAGAGACAGACACGTATCAGGACAGAGAGAAAAAAAAACATAGCGAGGCAAACAGAATGGCAGTCAGTAAAACAGAGAAAGGAAACAAAGCAAGAAGCAAACAGACACATGGACAGGGAGAAGGGGAGATAGTAAGTTCAGGGAAAGAAACAGAAGACAGAGAAAATGAAAACACAGGGAACCAGACAATGTGAGAGAAATAGTGAGATACAAAGCACACGGGGAGCTGTGGATGGGGTCACAGTGAGCTGGGGATGGGGAATGGGAGGTGCTGGGGGTGAAGACCGGAGAGAGCTCAGAGTGAGCACTGGAGGGAGCTGGGGGAGGGTGGTGAGGATTTATTTTGACCTGTACTATGATGTACAGGTAAATCATAGTAAGCAAGGATATCGAGAACAATGGCTGTAAAACATGTCTGACAGGCATGTAAGTTACACTGCACAGAGCGTGCGCAAGGCGAGATCAACATGAACAAGATCAGCATTATCTGAGATTAGAGAGTACATTCATCAGCCTAATAACAGTCAGGAAGAAGCTGCCCCTGAACCAACTGCTCTGTGTTTTCAAGCTTCTGTACCTTTTAGCCTGATAGAAGAGGTTTGAGGAGACCATTACTGGGGTCTTATGGGTCTTTGATAATGTTAGAACAAAGAACATCCCAGCACAGAAACAGGCCATTTGGTGGTCCACGCCTGCGCCGATCCAAATCCTCCATCTCAGCCTGACGCCTATTTTCTAAGGATCTGTATCCATTTGTTCCCTGTCCATTTATGTATCTTTCCGGAGACATCTTAAATGGAACCATTAGTCACAGTTTTCCATTTTGAGAAACTCCCTTCCCCGACAATTCTCTGCCTCTGTTGCCCAGCCAGTTCTTTATCCACCTCGCTAACACACCATGTGACTTCACTTTCGCCATAACCCGACCGTGGGGAAATATATCAAACGCCTTCCAGAAGTCCATGCATATGACATCTACAGTCTCTCCCCCATCAATCAACGTTGGCATCTTTTCAAGGGGGCAACTAGGGACGGACAAGAAATGATGGGCCCATCCAGCGATTCCTGTATCCAAAACAGAAGTTTAAGAAGTTCCAAGTTGAGTGCCTTGATGGGACAGGTTGTCTGATTTGAGCATGAACAGAAAAGCAGTGTTTCTGATGATGAACATTTTCGACCTTTCTGTTATTAGCAGGGTGTTCGGTGTTCCATGACGTATTGTTGCTGAGCGCTGTGATAAATTGCACCAGTTTGATTAAATTCAACAATATTAGCGTAGCAGGATCGATCCTTCAAAAATACCAGATTGAAAATGACAATCATCGTAGAGACTATGTACTCCCGCTAGATGAGACTCACAGATAGCAGCTTATATTCAACATATTATTGCGCTACTGTCTGACACCGATTCCTGGCACTGTCCATATTACAGGGGTTACCATTGACCAGAAGGTGAAGTCAAATCAACGTACAGATACGAGGGCCACAAGAGCAGGTCTGAGACTTACAATTCTGCACTGAATAATAGACTGTATGACCATAAGGGCATGAGATACAATAGGAGAAAGTGAGGTCTGCAGATGCTGGAGATCAGAGCTGAAAATGTGTTGCTGGAAAAGCGCAGCAGGTCAGGCAGCATCCAGGGAACAGGAGAATCGACGTTTCGGGCATAAGCCCTTCTTCAGGAATCCTGAAGAAGGGCTTATGCCCGAAACGTCGATTCTCCTGTTCCGTGAACAAGGTGATGCAACGCACAGAGTAAGTGAATAGTCAGAGACTTTTCCTCCTATGGAATAAATGGCTATTACAAGGCGGCATAATTTTAAGGTGATTGGAGGATGGATAAGAGCATAGAGAATGGTAGGTGGTTGGAATGCACTGCCAATGGTGGTAGTAAAATTAGATACTTTTGAAACATTTAATAGACTCTTGGATAGACACATGGATGAAGTGTTGGCCCATGATGCCCTTTTTGCTGGGGTTCCTTGATGCCACATTTGAAAGAATGCAGTCTTGATGTCACGGGCTGGATTTCAGTTCCTTTTTCTATGTTTGAAACAAGGCTATGATTAGGTCAGGATCTGAGTGTCTCTGGCAAAACCCAAAAGGGGCGTCACTAAACAGGTTATTGCTGAGCAAGTGCTGCTTGATAACACTATTGATGACAACTTCCGTCACTTTACTGATGATGGAGAGTACACTGATGAGGCGGTATTTGGCTGGGATGAATTTGTCCTGCGTTTTATGTACAGAACATACTTGCGCAGTTTTTTTTCCCATTGTCAGTTTGTAACTTTACTGGAACGGCTTGTCGAGAGAAGCCAGAAGTTCTGGAGTACAAGTCTTCAGGACTATCAGGACTCATAGCCTTTTCAGTATCCAGTACCTTCAATCGTTTCTTGACATCAGTCAATCGAATTTGCTGAATACTGCTATCTGTAATAATGGAGACCACTGGAGGAGACCAAAGTGGATCATTCACTTGAAACTTCTGACTGAAGATTTCTGCGAAAGCTTCAGCCTTATATTTTGCACTAATGTGCTGGGCTCTTCCATCATTGAGGATGGGGATAGTTGTGGAGACTCCTACTGCAGTGGGTTGCTTGATCGTCCACCACCATCCATGATTGGATTAGGAGGACTGCAGAGCTTAAATCTGATGCATTCGTTGTGGGATAACTTAGTTCTGTCTGTCCCTTGCTATTTATATTATTTGGCACGAAAGTATTTCTGTTTGGAAGGTTCAGCAGATTAATATTTTATCTTTGCATATTCCTGGTTCTGCTCCTGGCATGCCCTCCTGCATTCTCCATTGAACCAGAGTTGATCCTTTGCCTTGATGGTAATGGTTGAGTGGGGGGTATGATGGGCCGTGACATTACAGTTTGTAATTGAGTACAGTTCTGCTGCTATTGATGGCCCACACTGTCTTATGGACGCTCAGTCTTGAGTTGCTAGATCTCTTCGATGTCTGTGCCATTTAGCATGGCGATAGTACCACACAACACAATAGACTTTATTCTGAATGTGACCGCGAGACTTTAACCGATACTGTCATGGACAGATACATCTGCGGTTGGTAGATTGGTAAGGATGAGGTCATGTATGATTTTTTTTCCGTTTTGTTCTTTCCCTCACCACCTGCTGCAGACCCAGTCTAGTAGCTATGTACCTTAGGACCGGACCAGCGTGATCAGTAGTCTGTTGCCAAACCATTCTTGGTGGTCGACTTTGAAATTCCCCAGCCAGAATACACTTTGTGACCTTTCCACAGTCAGTTCTTTCTCCAAGTGTTGTTTAACATAGACCAGTACTGATTCAGATGAGGAACGACGTTACATGGTAATCAGTAAGAGAATTCTTTGTCCATGTTTAATCTGAAGCAATGGGAATTCATTATGTCTGGAGTCAATTTTGGGGCCTCCCAGAGCCTATTGACTCTATCTCACTGAGCTGCCCCGTCTGCTGGATCGGTCCTGAATTTGGGGCAGGACATACCCAGGGATGGTGATGGTGGTGGCTGGGTTATTTTTGTAAGGTATGATTCCATGGGTATGACTATGTCGGGCTTTGCTTGACTCGTCTGTAAGGCAGTTGTCCCAATTTTGGCACTACCCCTTAGATGATAGTAAGGAAGACTTTGGAGGTTCTACAGTGATGTTTCTAATGTTGACTTTTCCAGTGCAGTTTGATGTCAGGTGGTCCAGCCAGTTTCATTTCTTTGAAACTTTGCAACGATTGGTACAACTGAAGGACTCACGAGACCATTTCAGGGGGTGATTGCGAGTCAATGACATTGCTTTGGGTCTGGCGTTGCATGTCAGCCAGACCAGGTGAGGATGGAAGATTCCTTCATTAAATGATTTAGTGATCCAGATGGATTTTTCTGAAAATCTGCAATGATTTTATTCTCATTTGTCGATTCTTAATTAGAGGGATATTTTAAAAGTATTGAATTGAATTTCCACCACCTGCAATGGCGGAATTTGAACCTGGGTCCAAATAACAGGAGTTGATTTTCTGGATTGATAATCTATTGGTAATACAATGAGGCCTACTTAGAACCAAATGTTGTACTCAACTGCCATTTCTTGTGTAGCCCTGTTTTTCATTCATTGCTTATGTTTTTCTGGAATCTTATCCATCATTGAATCCTGATTGAAATACACAGTCATGAACGTCCTCTCGACTCTTGAATTTCATTCAATCTGTTTCGTTTGAACAGACATTTCAAGGGAACTGCAAATCAGAAAAGAACAGGAAGTAAGAATGGCTGACTGTGCACTGTATGTGTCACCAGACCAGCATGTCTGTCAAGGCACCCAAAGTATTTATTGTGGGTCAGAGAACCTCAGATTTATTAGAGCACAGATGGAGGCCATTCAGTCCAGCCAGGAGTCACAAGCTCTCCAACAGCACAAACGGAGAGAGAGAGTGTGTGTGGAGATAGATGGTGTGTGAGAGAAATAAACAGAGAGAAAGAAAGTGAGGGGGATAAACTGAGGGAGGATAGAAAGGGGAGTGACTGACTGAGTGGGAGAGGTGTTAGATGAGGGTGAAGTTAAATAGATCAGGAGACCGCATTAGGGTAGATCAATATGGACAGACAAAAGTTAGAAGCTTTGTTTAGAAATTACTCTGGACTGTAAGCCCTTTTGTCTGGGCACCATACCCTGTGAGCACTATGCTGATATTGGCTGTTAGCCCAGAGTATTTATTTCCAATAATATCACAGAATTTACTGACAGCTAAACAGAACCCAAATGGGCAATAAATTGGTTCCATGCAGAAAGCAGAGTTTTTAAATAGACTGTGCCAAGAGTAGCAGAAAATGATGACCCCCCCATCCCGCCCCGCCCCGCCAGACTGTGTGAGAGTTTGGGCCAGAGAATCACAGTGAGGAGGATCACTGACAGTGGGGAATCAGCATCTCAGCTGTCGGTGAAATAATGATTGATAAAGTTTGCACACCACTTACCTAGTTTTATAATCTACATTTCAGTTTATAATGCACAGTATCATGAGTGCATTTTAACAGCCTTATCTCTTTGTACTTTGCATTTATTAGTATGTGCAGAAAATCATTTAGTTTCTGGATTTTATATTGCATGAATGCATTTCATTAATATTGTCTCTGCTAATGCCACATTGCAAATGTATCCTGGAATCTGTTCCTCATGTAAGTCATAAAGTGAAACGTTCCAATACTGGTGAGTGGAGAACATCACTGTCCCTCCATCCAGTCTAAACATGCATGTCACCCAGTCCTCTCCATTTTCTGTCTTTCCCCAATGTCATAATCACAATGTAATTGAAGTCCATTAAATGACACTTCATCAAAGTTCGTTAACATGGATACCATCAACAACATGACCCAGACCTGCCCTCTCTGATTCTGGAATAACAATCTGAATTGTGTTTGTCACGTACAATTCTCTGTTGACATGTTCATGCGTTTGGTTGTTATAATCTATGTTTTCTTAGACACATTTTGCCATCAGATCATGGACGAAAGATGTTCTCTCAATGTTTACACATATTGCAATGACTGATCTGTAGTTACAAGATTTATTTCTCTATTTATGAGCAGAGAAGCATGTTGATGTTCGGTTAAACCTCTGGCATTACTTCCATATCCAATGCAGACTGAAAGATTGCACACAATCAATCTGCCATCTCCAACATTCTTTCCTTCAGTCACACTCACATATCACACCCAGAATGCACAAACGTTCAAAGTTATTTTGAACTTTAATAAAACAGTATTGAATTCAAATCGGTTAACTGGAGCTATTTCTTCAGCGATTGTGATTATGTCAGTCTCGATGGATCCTCAGCGTCCCTAGAGAGTTTCTCTCTTCTATCAATAAGGGAATGCTTTTAGTGTTTTATCCCATAGTATGAGCGGGAGCATCATCCACACCAGTAACAGGGATCAGCAGCTCCAGAGAGAGGTGGAGGAGAGATCAGTCTGTGAGAACATTAGACTGGAATGTTCCAACAATGGGCAGGAGTTTATCCTATGGTCTTTACTGGCTTTCCCAGCCTTGGATGCATTAGCATATCAGATTGAAGATGTACTGCTGGTAATTAAAGCTGGTTATTATCCTATTCTTGCTATAGTTGGTCTTCCTGGTAAGTCACTCAGTCTGTCGATTGAACTGAATTGATGCTGATGATATGTAAATTTTGGAAAGGTGCAAGTCAACACTTTCAGTTCCAATCAAAGATTCCATTCGTTAGAAATAATACCTAGCAAATTATTATTTACAAATTACTCCCCAGTATGCGAGGATGAAACACACTGTTCGCATCCATATTGATTCATTTTCTCCTGCAAAGTTTACATCTCCACATCCTCCCCACATGCCAATCCTGTCCAGAAAAAAACATTAAGACGCCCCAGTCTCCTCCTCAGCCTCTGTACAACTCCTGAATAAACCATTGTTTGCGCCTTTGTTAATTCTGGATACATGTTTCAAGTCCCTTCTTACCACGTGTCCATTGCAAAATAATTAAACTTGAGATGTTTAACTTGTTCTCTGTACAGAATCCGAAAGATGCGAAGATAGTGTATGGTGGTCACGTCATTGGCTCGTAATCTAGATGCACGGAATAATAATCTGTTAATATCGGTTTGCCTGATGCCCATTAAAGAAGGCAGTGGGTCATTCTTCCCTCGTCAGGTCTCTGTTTAATGCAAATTTACAGCAATTTGTTTTACTATTTACTGTCCTGTGGAACAGCTGAACCAGCCACTCAGTACAAGATCGGTTTAACATGCTGGCCTGACCAGGGCTGCACACATCCCGTGAGGGAAAAACAGAAGTGAAGGCAGCTCCCTTCCTTTGCCTATTTCACATTATCCAACAGCTGATTTCCATCCAAGTAGGTGACCATTCACTGTTTTAGGTGCATTCTTTGTGATTGGGTCTCTCCCCGAGAGTTATATCCATCTCGATGAGCACCTCTGGTGCTGGCTTTATTGATGCTGACCTACAGATGTAAGGATGTTTTACATTCCACATCAGTGGCAATGGATTGTAAATGAATGGCTTCCTTTGTCACATGAAGGAAATGGAGCCAGCTAAGTGAGGGAAAGGAGTTATTGCGATCAAACCTGAGTGTGTTGTTGAGGCAGTATTTGGGGCATTGTGGACAGATTTTCTCTCCTTTATAAGGAGGGATCTCCTTACCACAGAGAGAGTGAAGAGGTGTTCGAACAGATTAAGCCCTGGGATAATGGCATCATGAGGAGTGAGTTACGTTTGATCTGTAGTGTTTTCAGATAATAAGAGGTGATTGCATTTAATCCTGAGCGGGATGGGCAATCACTAATTATATTCTAAACAGATAATGAGAAAGTGATAAATTCCATGTCTGCTGTTTCACTCAGAATACATGACTCTGGATGGTTTAAGTGCATCAGAGGACATTACAACCACCCACCCCAACCTTCACTCTCCGTGGTGACTGAGAGAGACAGAGAGGTCCAGGTTTTGAATAAACTATCACCACATTAATATAGTGCAGTTGGTGTGTTATCCTGCACTGAATGTCATATTATCCCCCACCCCGACAGCAGCCACAATACCTTCATTCTAAAACAGTTAACTAGTCCCACCAGCTACTGACCTTCATGAAGAACATGAATCCATCTTCTCAGAGAAGTCTATCAGACACAGGAGCAGAAATTAGGCCAGTTAGCCTGTCAAGTCTGCTCATAATTCAATAATCGTTGATAGGTTTCTCAAATCGATTCTCCAGCCTTCTCCTCGTAATTCTTCATCCCCTGGATAATCAAAAACCTATCTAAATCCGTCTCAAATAGACTTAATGACCTGGCTCCCACTGCCTTCTGTGGCAATATTTTTTAAAGATTCGACATTCACTGGTTAATTACATTTCTCCTTATCGCCGTTTCATCTAAATCTCTGCCCTTGAGCTTTCGTCCAATGGAAACATCTTATCAACATCAATTCTGTCCATGTAATTCATTACTCTGTGCTTCCATTACATTCCCTCTCATCCTTCTAAACCTTACAGATGATAGACCCAGAGTCCACGAACATTCCTCATACGATAGTCTTTTCATTCCTATGACCATTCTCGTGAAAATATTCTGCACAAGCTCCAGTGCCATTACATCCTTCCTGAGATATGGGGCTCAAAATTTCGCACAATATTCCGAATGTGGTCTGACCAGAGATGTATTCAACCTGTTTTATATTCAATTCCTCTCGTAATAAATGCCATCAATAATATATGCAATTGCCCTCCGGACTACTGCCCTCAACCTTGGGAGAACCCTGCACTAGAACTCCTAAGTCCCTTTGCACTTCAGATTTCTGAATTTGATCCTCATTTACAAAAATAGACCATGCCTCTATTCTTCATGCCAAAATGCACGACCACACACTTTTCAATGTTGGAATGCATCTGCCAATCTCCTTCTTCAGCCTCTCCGCCTCCTCAATACGACCAGTCCATCTGCCTATCTATGTATCATCTGCAAACTTAGCCAGAGTACACTCAGTTCCATCATCTCGATTGTTAATGTAACAAGTAAAAAGTTAGGATTCCAACACTGCGCCTTGTAAAACACCACGTGTCACCGGCTGCCATCCTGAGAAGGACTATTTTATCCCCACTCTCTGCTTTCTGCCAGACAGACAAGCTACCATTCATGCCGCTACCTTACCTCTAACACCCCGGATGCTTAAAATACTCAGCCATTTCCTGTGTGACACCTTGTCAAAGGCCTTCTTGAAATCCATGTGGATAACATCCATTGGCTCTGTTTGGTCGAGCCTGCTCATTTCCTCTTCAAAGAATTTCAACAGATTTGTAAGGCATGACCTTCCCTTGAAGAAGTGATTTTGCCCTATTTTCCCAAACACTTACAAGTATTCAGAAATCTCATTCTTCACAATGGATTCCAGGATCATACCCACGACTGAAGTTAAGCCATTAATTGCGGATATTTTTTGTCTTTTTCCTCACTCCCTGGTTACAATGGGGTGTCACGATAGTGGGTCTCCAGTGCTCTGGGATCGTTCCTTACTCTAGTGATTCCTGAAAGATCACCACTATTCCCCACACCTTCTTCAGCTATCTTCCTTATATCTCTGGGATGTAGTCCATCCGTTCCAGGATAATTAACCTTCTGCTGGCCATTCAGTTTTTTTCTGGCACGCTCTCCATGGTGGTGGCCGGCATACGCAGCTCTGGCCCCTCACTATCTTGAATGTTAAGGCATTACTCGTATCTTCCACCGTGAACTAATTTTTCAGTTCCTCAGTTTCTTGTTCACCACTCCTAACTCTCCAGTATCATTTTCCAGCAGTCCAATGTCCACTTTTGCCTCTCTTTTGTACTTTATAAATTGAAAGAAGCTCTTACAGACTTCCTTTTTATTAGTGGCTAGCTTACCCACAGATTTAATAATCTCCCTCCTTATTTCATTTTTTTGCTCTCTGTTTTGTCTGTTGAAGCTTCCCAATCCTCTGGTTTCCCACTGCCCCTCGCCACATTATATGCATTCTCATTTACTTCTATGCTGTCCCTGATTTCCCTAGTCAGCTATGATTGCCTCATCCTCCCTCTATCATGCCTCTTTTTCCTCAACACAAATCTCTGCTGCATCCTGAATAACTCCAAAAATCTCCTGTCATTGCTGTTCCACTGTCTTTCCTTCTGGGCCCGTCTCTCAGTTAATTCTACCCAGCTCCTCTCTCATGCCTCTGTAATTGCCTTTATTCAGCTGTAATACCATCACCTCTGATTCTAACTTCTCCACCTGAAATTGCAGAGTAAGTTCAATCATATTATGATCACTGCCTCCTATGATTTCCTTCATCCAAAGTTCCACTCACCTCGTCTGCCTGTACAAGCTGCTACAAAAAGCCATCTCATAGACATTCCACAAATTCCTTTTCCTGCAACCTACTATAAATCTGAATTCCCAGTCCACCTGCATAATAAAATCCCACGTGATCTCTGTAACGTTGCCTTTCCGACAGATCTTTCTATCTCCTGGTTTATCTTACACCCCAGCTCCTGACTACTGTTTGGTGGCCTGTACATAATTCCAACTGCATTTTTCACCTTTTTAATTCCCCAATTCTACCGACACAGATTCTACACCATCTGATCTCACTTCATTTCTTCTAATTGATTCAATTCCATTTCTTCCTAATGAGACAAATCTGTCTCTCTGCCCACCTGCCTATCATTTCGACGGGATGAATATCCTTGAATATTCAGGTCCCAATCCTGATCCTCTTGCAGTGGTGTCACTGTGATGCCCTCCATGTCATACCTGCCAATTTGTGTATGCGTCACAAGCTTATTTTCATTATTCCTTCTACTGCTTGCATTCCGATATAACAGTTCAGTTCTGTATTTACCGTGCCTCTTCTCATTGTCATTTGCTTGTCCAGCTGTTAATACCTACACGAACCCTGGCCACTGACTCATTCCCCTCGCACTCCAACTTCTTCTGCACTCCAGATGGCATATCCCAAACCCAAGCACCAGGTAGGCAGCACAACCTTCAGGACACTCAATCCTGGTCACAGAGAATATTATCTATGCCTCTAACTATACTACCCGCAATTATCCATAATTGGGCATCACAGTGGCACAGCAATGCTGCCTCACAGCGATAGGGATTCGGGTTCAATTCCAATCTCTGTAAACTGTCTTGTGGACTTTGTACATTCTTCCCGTGTCTGCATTAGGAGCATTAGCTCTTTTCTCTCTCCAAAGTATGTCTCTGTATTTGCTTCGGATTTCTACAATCTACATTATTTTTTTCTTTTATTTGATGGAGAAATGCTGCAAATGTGGCAGTTTTGTTTGTGAAAGCAGCACACTTACGTTTTTATTATCATGTCTATCAACTTTAAAGAAAAGGCCTTGCTGGAGTTGTGCTAAAAGGTAATTTGAAGTTTGGAGACGTTAGAATATGTCACTTGCGAGTGAGATTAAGAATAGGAAGGTAGAACAGTTAAATACACGGCCAAAGAGCTGGTAGCACTTCTGATATGTTGATCATGGGGATTCCCGACTCGGTAAGATATACCCAAGGAGGACGGGTTGGACCTGAACTGGCAACAATCTCTGATATGTGGATCATTGGGATTCCCGGGTTATTAGGATATACACAAGAAGGACGGGATGGACTTGAACTGGCAGCAATCTCCAATATGTGGATCATTGGGATTCCTGGGTTAGAGGGTAACACACAAGACGGACGGGTTGGACCTGAACTGGCAGCAATCTCCAATATGTAGATCATTGGGATTCCCAGGTCGGTAGTACCTACACAAGAAGGACGGAATGGACCTGAACTGGCGGCAATCTCCTGGCACACAGGTTTGCTATTGTCTCTCAGGAGTGTTTATACTCGTGTGGCACTGGGGAGTGAGAACCAGAGCAGGAGGTCCACAATACAGTGACTGAGGAGGAATTGGAGACTAAAACCAGTGCATCTAAGACCAACAACAAAAACGCGGAGGGGACTGAACACAATGGGACTGGCAACCTGAAATGTTATTAGATTAATGTGAGGAATCTGGCAAGTAAGAACTTGGAGATTGGATGAGTACATATAACTACAATGTAAATATTACAGAGATTTCGTGAGAGAGGGACAAGAGAGCAATCAATCCAGTGGGTCCAGAAATAGTTGCTGAATATGCAGTGAGTGGTTGGAGACAGTCGTTTAACGTGAAATAATTATTCAGCACTTTATCGAAATCGGACCATGTGTAATGCAATGTACAGATTGAAGTAACACAGGAGGAAACTGGAATTATCTTTCTACAATATTTTCTGCTTTACTGATAGTCTTTTGTGATCTCCTGTCACCGGAAAATAGCAGCAGAAAATACTTCAGGGAATCTAAAACCAAATATCACGTCAGTGTCCGATGTGTTTGGCTGAAGTTTATTTATTTCAATGCAAGTATTATTTGCATCTAAAACAGATGAATTTAGAGCCTGAATCCCTACATGGGACTACGATGTTGCAAACATTATAGGGACTTGGTTGAGAAAGAGAAAGGACTGGCTGCTAAAATTTCCAGGGTTTTGTTGTTTTAGATGAGATAGAGAGGAAGATAAAAGAGGTGGAGGAGTTGAATTACTAATCAGGGAGGTTGTTGCATCTGCACTTGGGACGTATTGGAGGACTCATCTACTCAGTCAACATGAAGACAGCTCAAGATATGTGTTAGGATTGTACTGTAGTCCCTCCAACAGCAACCGAGAAATTGAGGAACAAATATGTCGGCCGATTATGGAAAAGTGTATTAAAAACAGAGTTGCAATAGTGAGTGACGTTAACATCCCCAATATTGACTGGGAATCCCTTAGAGGAAGAGGCTTCGACGGGGTAGAATTTCTTAAGTGCATCCAAGCAAGTTATTTGCACTGGTATGGAGCTTATCCAACTACAAGAGATTACCTCGTATTAGAAAATGAGTCTGTCCAGGTGAATGACCATTCAGTAGAAGATCATTTTGGAAACAGTGATCACAATGCCCTCAGGTTTGTGAGAGCTACGATCATGGAATAAGTCAGGCCCTTATGGAAGTTAATAAATTGGTGCAAGGCAAATCCGCATCTGGCAGAAGCGAGGGGCTATTAATTAGGAGGAGCTGCTATCAGGCAAATTCACATTTTGCATGGTGTAACTGTTTATTAAATCCTGATTTCACTATCGTCCGGTGGATGTCCTCCCAACAGCTCGAATTTTAATCTATTTTGTTTGAACAGATATCTACAGGACAGCGCATGTCAGAAAACAGGAAGAGACCATGGATATTTGTGTACTGTGTCCTTCGCAGGAGCAGCTTGTTTCTCCAGGCACTGAAAATCTTTATTGTGGATCAGAGAGCTTCAGAATTAATATGGCACAGATGGAGGCATTTTAGCCCATCCTACATCCACAAGCTCTCCAACTGCACTATCCGAAAGCAGAGAGAGTTATTGGAGATACACAGAGAGAGAGAGAGTGAGAGACAGAGACAGAGACAGAGAGACAGAGAGAGAGAATGAAACAGAAAGAAAGAATGTGATGAGAGATCAACAGAATGGATAGAAAGTGGAGCAACTGACTGAGTGGGAGAAAAGGGTGTTAGAAGAGAGTGAAGCTGGATAGATAGGAGGCACCATGAGGAAAATAGACAGAAGATGGAAATTTTATTTAGATATTCCCATGGACTGAATGCCTTTGTCTGGTGCAATACCCTGTGAACACTGTGCTGATATTGGCTGTCATCCCAGATCATTTATCTCCAATAACATCACAGAGCTAGGTTGATGACAGTTAAACGGAATCCAATAGACCAATTGATTAGTTCCAGGGAGAAGGTGGATTAACTTAAATAGACTGGGCGAACAGCAGCAGGAACTGAGAAGCCCCCGAAATACTGTGTGTGGGACTGGACCAGAGAATCCCAGTGAAGAAGATCACTGACAAAGGGGAAATCAACATCTCAGCTGTGGGCCGAAGAATGATTGATAAAGTTTGCACAGCACTTCCATGGTTTTGTAATTCACATTTCAATTTATATAGCTCAAGGTCATGAATGTATTTTAACAATCTGATCTGTTTGTTCTTCCCATTTTTTTGGAATGTACACCAAGCCATTTTGTCCCTGTATTTTATGTTGCATAAGCATATTGTATTACTGGAAGAAGGGACCTGTTCTGATGTCATGGTCTGCTGGGACCAGAGTCGTAACAAATCAGATAACTAAGGCTGCGGTCAGATCTTTCAACAAATTTTTAGGTTTGGGTGGGGTTTCAGTTATAGGGGAAATTAGAAAACTCGAAATCAAATAGCAGGTAAGAATGCAGAACGCAGGAGAGTTTATTAAAATCTCCACCACAGGCACAAATAGGACAGAGTGTATTGAAAGTGTAAACAATCAAACTTCAAGCACACTGGACAGACAAATGAAATTGAGAGGAGGCATGGATAATACAGAACTGAGAGTGTTATATCTGAATGCATGTTGTATAAGAAATAAGGTAAATGAGCTTGTAGCGCACATTGAAATTGGCAGAGACGTGCTGAACGGGGATCAGGATTGACAATATTCAAGGGTATGCATCCTATCGAAAAGATAGGTTGGTGGGGGGAGTAAGAATGAAAATAAATCAATCATAAGAATCCTGGTCTCCTTGCTATCGGAAGAATGTTGTGAAACTTGAAAGTATTCAGAAAAGATTTACAAGGATTGGACTATTTGAGCTACAGGGAGAAGTTGAACAGACTGGGGCTGTTTGCCCTGGAGCGTCAGAGACTGAGAGGTGACCTTATAGCGGTTTAGAAAATCACGAGGGGTATGGATGGGATAAATAGACAAAGTATTTTCCCTGGGGTCGGGGAGAACTAGAGAGTATAGATTTAGGTTGAGAAGGGAAAGTTTAAAAGGGGACAAAACAGCAAGTGTTTTCATGCACAGGGTGGTGTGTGTATGGAAACAACTGTGGGAGGAAGTGGTTGACACTGCTCCCATTCCAGTATTTAAAAGGCATCTGGATGGGTATGTAAATAGGAGGGGTACGAAGGATATAGCTGGAAATGTGTTGCTGGAAAAGCGCAGCAGGTCAGGCAGCATCCAGGGAACAGGAGAATCGACGTTTCGGGCATAAGCCCTTCTTCAGGGCTTATGCCCGAAACGTCGATTCTCCTGTTCCCTGGATGCGGCCTGACCTGCTGCGCTTTTCCAGCAACACATTTCCAGCTCTGATCTCCAGCATCTGCAGCCCTCACTTTCTCCTACGAAGGATATAGGTCAAGTGCTGGCAAATGGGACTAGATTAGGTTGGGTAATCTGGTCGGCATGGACGAGTTGGACCAAAGGATCTGTTTCCATGCTGTACGTCTCTCTGACTGAAGAACTGTCTGACTGTATGACATGAATAGGGTCAGATGGCACAATACCAGTGTGGGTAGAATTCAGTATCCCCAAAGGTTGAATAAAGACACATAGATGGCGTTATGTTCAGGATTCCAAAAAGTACTCAGGAGCTACGGCACAATATACACCAGGAGATAGAAACGATGCGTGGAAAAGGCAAAGTACAGTAGTCATGGGAGATTTCAACACACGGGGGGACTGGAAAAATCAGGTTGGTAGTGTTTCACAAGAAAAATAATTTGTGGAGTATCTTCGATACGGCTTTTGGAGCAGCTTGTGGTGGAGCCCACGCAGGAAGAGGCAATAGTGGAGTATGGGTGCAGTGTACTGCAATGAGGCAGATTATTTAAGAGAACTTAAAGTGAAGGAACACGAAGGAAGCAGTAATCATAATATGATTGAATTTATTCTGCAATTTGAGAGGGAGAAGATAGAATCAGAGGTAATTGTATTTCAGCTGTATAAAACCAACTACAGAGGCATGAGGATGGAGCTGACCAGAATTGACTGGAATGGGGTCTAGCATGAAAAACAGTAGAATTACAATGGCAGGAGTATCTGGGATATAATTCAGGAGACACAACGGAGGTTCTTCCCGAGAAAAAAAGAAGAATGTTAAAGGGGAGGATGAAGCAACCATGGCTGACTAGGTTAAAAATCTGACAACACCAGGTTATAGTCCAACAGGTTGAATTGGAAGCACACTAGCTTTCAGAGTGCGGCTCCTTCAACAGGTGTTTGTGTAGGAAATCAGGGACAGAATAAAAGCAAAAGAGCAAGCCGATAATGTGACGCAGGGCAGAGGAAAACTAAACGATTTGGAAGCTCACAAAGACCAACAGAGGACACGAAAATAAAAACAAAATGGAGGGAGGAAATTAAATATGAGGGTAAGCTTGCCAGTTAAATCAAGGAAAATTGTATGATTTTCTTTTGATATAAAAAGGGTAAAGGCGAGACAAAAGTGGACATTGGGCTGCTGGAAAATGGCACAGGGCAGACAGTAATGGGGAACAAAGAAATGGCCGAGGACACAAATAATTTCCCAATAGTTCAAGAATGTGAAGGGGCAAAGCTCAGTATGTCACCCATCGCCAAGGCAAACAGGGTAGAAAAGCTAAATCAGCTGAAGATGGATAAATCACCTGGACCATAAGGACTACACCACAAAGTTCTAAGGGAGAAAGCTCCGTGGTTCTGGAGGAGTTAGTGGTGACCTTTCCGGAATCATTAGAATCAGGGAATGTCCCAGAGGACTGGAATAACGCTAATGTAAAATCCCTGTTTAAAAAGGGAATAAGGCCGAAGATGGAAAATTACAGACCAAATAGCCGAACCTCAGTCGTGGGTAAGATCCTGGAACCGATCGGGAATAATAAGATGTCTGAATATTTGGAGGTGTATAGTAATATAGGGCAAAGTCAGCATGGTATCATCAAGTGGAGGTCATGGCTGACGCATCTGCTCGAACCTTTTGAAGAAGTAACGAGCAGCTTAGACCCAGGAGCGCCAATGGATGTTATTACCCAGACCTCAAGAAGGCTTTTGACGAGTGCCACACAGAAGACTATTGATTAAGGTAAGGGCCCATGGGGACTGGGGCAAAGTGCTAGCATGCATAGGAGTTTGGCTGTTTGGCAAAAAGGAGGTAGTGGGGTAAAATGGTCCTTCTTAGGATGGCAGCCGGTGACAAAATGTGTTCTGCAAGACTCAGTGTAGGCACAACATTTCACATTGTATATTAATGATTTAGAGGATGAAACGAGGGCATTCTGGCTAAGTTTGCAGACATTACAAAGATATGTAGAGGGACAGGTAGCACTGAGGAGGCAGAAAAGCTGCAGAAGGATTTGGACAGGTTAGGAGATGGGCAAAGCAGTGGCAGATGGAGTAAAACATGCACTAGCATGAGGTCATGCAATTTGGTACGAAGGCATGGAATATTTTCTAAATGGGGAGAAAATTCAGAAGTCTGAAATGCAAAGAAACTTGTGAATCCTAGTCCATGCGTATCTCAAGGTAAACTTGCAAGTTGAGTCAATAGTTAGGAAGGCAAATACAATGCAGGGACTTATTTAGAGAGGAATTGATGTTAAAAACGGGGATGTCCTGACAAGGCACTAAAAAGCTCTGGTCAGGTCACATTTAGATTAATTTGTCCAATTTTGGGTCTTATACCTCAGCAGATATGTACTGGTCCTGGAGCGTGTTCAGAGGAGGTTCACTGGAATGGTCCCAGGAATGAAATGCTTAACATATGAGTAACATTTGAGGGCCTGGGTCGATATTCGATGGTGTTTAGAAGGATGAGGGTGAATCTAATTCAAACTTACAGAATACTAAATGACCTGGACAGAGTGGATTTTGGGGAATTGTGTCCATTGGTAGGAAAGGCTAGGATCCGAGGCACAGACATAGACCACAGCGAAGACCTTATAGAACAGAGATAACGAGCAACTTCGTCAGCCAGAGCATTGTGAGTCTATGGAATTCACTGCCACAGAAGGCTGTGGAGGCCAGGTCATTGAGTATGTTTAAGCCTGCGTAGGATAGGTTCTCGATTGTAAAGAGGATCAAGGGTTATGGGGAGAATGGGTTTGAGAAATTTATCAGCTATGATTGATGTTTGAGCAGACTGGGTGGTCTGAATGACCAAATTTCTACTCCTATGTCTTCTGGTCGTACGGTCTTTTGTATTATTTGCTCTCCTCAGTCCTCTTTGTAGATTTACACTTGCACCTGATCTTCGAATGATTTCTAAAGAGAAACGTTCTAATATTGATAAATGGGCAATATCATGTTCCCTCACTCTCGTCTCTGCAGCCATGTCCCCCAATTCTTAATGTTTTATGTCTCCTCCACAATGCCAATATCACATTGTAATTGAAGTTTAGGAAGTGGCACTTCAGCACAGTTGATTGGCAGTAATAAATCAACAGCATGACCCTCACCTGCCCTCTCTCATCTTGGAGTAACAATCTCAATTGCATTTGTCAGGGACGATTCTCTGTTAACATATCCATGCCGTTTGTCTATTATAATCCCATGTTGTCTTAGGCACATTTTCCTGTCAGATTATCGACTATAAAAGTTGTCTCAATGTTTTATATATATTGTAATGACTGATCACTAGTTGCAGACTGTATGTTTCCAATTATAAACAGAGAAACTCATTTATGTTCTGACAATCCATTGTCATTATTCCCATATCAAATTCAGATTGAATGATAACACACAATCAATCTACCATCTCCAACATTCCTTTCCTCAGTCACCCTCACATTCCGAATGTGTAACTTTTATACGTTATTTTGAAATTTAATAATAACTGAATTGAAAGGGGCTAACTGGAACTATTTGTTCAGAGACTGTGATTAATGTTAGTCGCTGTGGATCCTAAATGTGTCAGTGGAGGATTAGCCTCTTCTTCAAATAAGGACTGGGTTCGATGTGATATCCCATAGTATGAGCAGGAGCATCACCGACAGCAATAACAGGGATCAGCAGCTCCAGATAGAGAGGAAGGAAAGATCAGAATCTGAGAACAATAGACTGGAATGTTCCAAAAATAAATAGAAGTTTATCCCACGGTCTTTACTACCTTTCTCAGCCTTGGATATCATTCGCACCCCGAAGCGAAGATATGCTTCGGATGACTCAAGGTGGTTACTATTCCATCCTCGCTATAGTTGGTGTTCCTAGTAAGTCATTCTCGTTGTCTATTAAACTGGGCTGATCTGTGTTTCTGCTCATATTACGTAAATATTGGAAAAGGGGAAATCAGTGTCTTCACTTGCAATCAAAAATTCCTTTCCTGATAAATTCTATAAAGGAAATTACTATTTATAAATTGCTCACTGATATGCGAGAAGGAACCAGACTGTTCTCAAACTCCATAATCCTTCTAGCCCTGCACAGATCTACATTTCCATATCCTCCTCACTCACCAATCCTGCCCAGTACCACCATTGTGATGTCCCCGTCTAATCGTCAGCCTCCGTGCAACTTCTGAATAAACTTCTTTATTTGTGCCGCTATGAAATCTGGATTCATCCGTTTCAAGTCCCTTCTAACCACATGTCCATGACAAGATAAATAAACTTGAGATGTTTAACTTATTCTCTCCATAGAATCTGTCAGACAGGAATATAGTGCATGGTGCTCAAGTCATTGACTCTTCATGTAGAGGCACAGAATAATAATCTGTTGATGTCTCATGAAGCACGTTGATGGAATTTAAAAGAAACCATCTTTATTTGTAATAAACTGAAGCCCATCTGCTTGCGTCATGTCCTTTAGAGAAGACAATGGGTTATTCTTCCTTGATCAGGTCTCCGTGTATCTGCAAACCCACATGTGGTTTATATCTTCACTGTCCAGTGGAACAGCTGAACCAACCACTCAATTCAAGATAGGGATAACATGCTGGTCTAACATGGCTTAATATGCCTCATGAAAAAGAACAAAAGTAAAGATAACTCCCTTCTGCTTCCTGTTTCCCATATTCCTACTGCTTATTTCCATCAGGTAGGCGACTATTCCTTATTTTAAGTGCATTCCATCTCATTGTGTTTGTCCCCGAGAGTGATGTTCATCTCGATAGGCACCTCTGGTGCTGGTTTTATTGACACTGACATACAGATGTAAGGAAGTTGTAAATTTCGCATCAGTGGCAATATATAGAGAATGATGCTTTTTACGCCATAAGAAAGAAATGGAGACGGCGAAGTGAGGCAAAGTAATTAATGTGATCATCCCTGAGAGTTTTGTTGAGGCAGTATTTGGGGCATTGTCCACAGATTTTTTCTCCTTTATAAGGAATGATCTCCTTACCACAGAGAGAGTTCAAAGGTTTCACCAAACTAATCCCTGGGATGATGGTACCATGAAGAGTCAGTGAAGATTAATCTGTCGCACTGTGAGAGAATAAGATGGGATTGCGTTAGACCTTCAGGGGGATGGACAATCACACATGATGTTCTAAACAGACACTGATATGCTGAAAAATCCCACGAGTTCCTTTTTTTATACTAGGTTTATGAAATTCTAGGTACTTTTAGTACCTCTGAGAACATTCCCGCCAACCACCCCACTCCTCATATCAATGAGAGAGCAGGAAATCCAGACTTTGAATAAAAACTCCACATATTATTACAGTGCATTTGATGTGTGATCCTGCACTGAACGTCATGTTATCCACAATCCCAACATCAACCACAATACCTTCAATCTAAGACAGTTAACTATTCCCATCAGCTTCTGATCCCCACGGTGAACATGGGTCTGCCTTTTCGGAGATGGAAGATGTCTCCCTGAGACTTGACAGAAAACATCTGGCGTCCCTCCTCACTGCCAGCAAACCACGTTAAAGTAGCACATGCTCCACAGACAATGAAGCCACGATGAACATCATGATCTGCTCCTGTGATTTGTCATGTTGGAGCATCAGTGACATCCTCCTGTTCCTGTATAAGCCTTTGCGATGCTTAATAGCCTCTTCCTGGTCCCATGGAACAGTTTCGAAAGACTTTTTGGGCTCCACCTGTTCCTGCTTAATATTTCGATGTGCTGACCAGACCCCCCTCTTCCTATGTAACAGGCAGGAGTATTGAACGTACTGCCACTCTTCCTGTTCAGTAGTATTGATGGGCTGAATGCTAGCTCATATTCGTGTGTGACAAGCTTGAGATGCTGAATGAGCTCCTCTTTTAACTGTGGAAATGTGCAATGTCTGGCCCTGCTATTACATAAATGTTACCGACACTTTAACAGCACAAACTGGAATGCTGTCCGGGTCTTGCTGCACATGGACATAGACTGCTTCAGGAGTTGAGGGGGCAAAATGTTCTGAACATTGTGTGATCTTCAGTGATCATCCCCATTTCTGATGTAATGATGGGGAAGGACATTTATGACGCAGCTAAAGATGATTGTGTCGCGGAAACTACCCTGAGGATCTCCTGTAGGAATGTCCCGGACTGAAAGGATTGATGTTCACTAACCATGAATATCTTCCGCTGTGCGATGGCTGACCCCCAGTGGAGAGATTGTGGCTAATTCCTATTAAATTTAATTTAGTCAACGTTTCTTGATACCATCCTGAGTCAACTCCTGCCTTGATATCAGGGTCTGTCACTCTTACATCAGCTGCTGTGTTCACCTCTTTAGAACATACAAATAGGTTATAGTGTATGGTTGGGGAGTGTAACCTTCTCACAGAGGATAGTGAATGTCAGGAATTATCTGGTCAAGAGAGTTCGGGGAGCTATATCACTGCAAGTATTTACAGATGAGGTAGGTGGGTTTTTGACCTGACGTAGAATTGAGGGATGTGAAGAATTGGGAAATAAAGCAGAGTTGATAACAACAGTGGATCATCCATAATCTTATACAATGGCACGACAAGTCTGACCATCCAAATTACCATCCGATCCTGTTCCTTATGTTCTCATATTCTGTAATTAGAAAGTTAGTGGCTGTAATTTTCCTGAACATTCCGTTATTGGATGTTGCAGTTAGAGAGAGCAAAGCATTTTATGAGTCATCTCTAGGTGATGTATGGGGACTGTATTCACAGTTAATCTTAGTCTGCACCATGACCAACAAATGAAGCAAAAGTTGCAGAGAGGAGACACTCTATAAATATGCCAGAGGCGTCTTTTGAGCCAAGCCTGGGTTTTGAATTAACATTTTCCAACCCACACCAAACTGTGCGTGACAATTGTGAGGGATAGAAGGAGATCCTGTATTACTGTTGACCAGGCATTTCGAGCAAATGGCCTCTGTCTACTCCTGTGCAGGAGCTGTGAGGGGCTGAATGGAATATAGAAACATTAGACTGAGGAGTAGGAGTGGGCCATTAGGCACTTTGCATTTGCTCTGCCACGCACTAAGATCGTAGCTGATCTGATTGTGGTTTCAGCAGTACTTCTTCTGTACGTTCACCATTTTCCTACATTCACTTTTCTATCAAATATTTAACAGACACAACTTGGAACAAATATAAACATCCAGGCACCACAAACTTCTGGGGAAGGGAACTCCCACTTGAACAGCCCTTTTAGAATTTGTCATTCGTGCTCCAATCAATGTTGCAGGGTCAGTGTTTCCTTTTACAGTCACACAGCTCCACTGTTTCCAACAAATTTCAAAGTTTAGTGATATGGCTAATGATATAAATGCCAGCCTTGGTCAACTTCTAGAAAATTGTGAAACATACACATCTTAAGACAAAACAGAAAAATGAAAGCTTTCCCGAGTTTCATAATAGTTGAACTCATAAAAAATGGATAGATGATAGACTGTCCCAAATGTTATTCTGTCCTCAGAAGTTATTAGATTAGATTCCCTACAGTGTGGAAACAGGCCCTTCAGCCCAACATGTCCACACAGACACTCCGAAGATTTACCCACTCAGTCCCATTTCCCTCTGCTAATGCACCGAACACTATGGGGAATTTAAATGCTAATTCACCTGACCTGCACATTTTTGGACCTGTGGGAGGAAACCGGAGCACGTGGACTAAATCCACGTAGACACGGGGAGAATGTGCAAACTCCACACAGACAGGGCGCCCGAGGCTGGAATCAAACCTGAGGCCCTGGTGCTGTGAGGCAGCAGTGCAAATCACTGAGCCGCTGTGCTGCCCATTCCGCTCAGACAAGCTACTTGTGATGTGATTTCTCCCCAGAATAGATGGATTTAGCTGAATTCCCTTTGCTTCAGACGGTAGAGAGATTCCAATGAATCTCTCATCAGGGATACTCCACGACTCATCAGGTAGAGGTGAGTCAGAGATTTACTGTTGTCAGGTGGAACAAAAGAAGATAGAGGGATCAATCGGCTGCTGCTTCTCAGGCAGGGAGCATTGTTCTCCCTCTCTGTGTTGAAACATGCAATCATGTCAACTGAACACCAAACTGGACCGCGTGCGCTCGTCGTGAACATTCTCTGGAATGGATCATAATGGACGATATGCAAGTCCATCATTACTGTTGTTAGACACAGTGCCTTTCATTAGCAAAAGAGAAACTTCTTGCTTTATAATCTGATGATATGTTGGTACGCATATGCTTAATTTTTAAAAATCGTTTGATGTTTTCACAATACATTTTATTCTTAAAATTTAGTTTTTGTCTCCCTGAGAAGAGAAAATATACATCCAGCTGATTGTTCTCAAAATTGTGTATGCTTCAAAAAGATTTCTTATCTAAGACCAAAACTGATAATGTTTCAGAACAAAAGGCCTTCATTCCAGGAAAGTGTGAATAAAACATTGTTGATAAGCTTCTAAAACCTTTTTTTACGTTAAGGGATCAAAACTGCACATAACGTGCCAGATGTGGTCTCAGCAACGCCCTGTACAGATGTAGACTGGAAAAATGTGATGCTGGAAAACCACAACAGGTCAGGCAGCACCCAACGAACAGGACGCTCGATGTTTCGGGCATATTCCTGATGAAGGACTTATACCCGTGACGCCAATTCTCCTGCTCCTCGGATGCTGCCTGATTGGCTGTGCTTTTCCAGCCTCACACTGTTCGACTCTGATCTCCAGCATCTGCGCTCCTCACTTTTACCGATACAGATGCAGTAACATGTTCCTGATTAAACCTGGTACCCTTTGCCAGAAACAGTTATTCCACTTATCTTCCAAATGACTTCCAGCAAGTGCAGACTAACTACATATGATTCGTGTACCAGGATCATGAATACCATCTGTATCACAGAGTTCTGCAATCTCTCTCCACTGAAGTTGTTTACCATTGTTTTATCGTTCCATCAAAAATAGACAATTCACATTATGCTATATCTGGTGAAGGTTTGCTCACTAACCTCCCTTTGCCTATATCACATTGATCACACACGACCTCCATTTGATGACATACTGGATGACCAGCTTGGTGTTTAAGCTAATTGGGCTTAGATATATCCAGTCCCTTCCTCCAGATCTTTGATACAGATATTGATCGTTGATGATCCCATAGTGATCTCTGAGGCACTCCACCAGTTACAGATTTATAATGTGAAAATAAGCATTTATCTCTATGCTTAGCAACAGCTACCCAATGTGTTGTTCCCTCAAGCCACCCTCGATGCTGTTACACGGATATACTGCTGCCACTACCCTATGTATTGTGCCATCCATCCACCCCTCGAAGCTGTGACAGACATAGGGGGCCACCTCATTCAGCCAGTCATTATCGTTACCATGAGACTGGAGGAGACCATTCTGTCTTCAAAGTTTGTTAGCAACAGCTTCCTGTGTAGCAGCTCAGATGTTTACATGGCGTCCTGTGCAGTAAAATGTACTCAATGAGCTAAAATGATTAGTTCTAGCTTCCTCTGTAACTCGTTAAATAGACAGAATGGTTGTTGTGGTTCTGTTCGCCGAGCTGGAAGTTTTTGTTGCAAACGTTTCGTCCCCTGGCTAGGCGACATCATCGCAGGAGCCTCCTGCGAAGCGCTTCTTTGATGTTTCCTCCGGTGTTTATAGTGGTCTGTCCCTGCCACTTCCGGTTGTCAGTTTCAGCTGTCCGCTGTAGTGGTTGGTATATTGGGTCCAGGTCGATGTGTTTGTTGATGGAGTTTGTGGATGAATGCCATGCCTCTAGGAATTCCCTGGCTGTTCTCTGTCTGGCTTGCCCTATGATAGTAGTGTTGTCCCAGTCGAATTCATGTTGCTTGTTGTCTGCGTGTGTGGCTACTAAGGATAGCTGGTCGTGTCGTTTCGTGGCTAGTTGAGGTTCATGTATGCAGATTGTTATCCTTAGTAGCCACACACGCAGACAACAAGCAACATGAATTCGACTGGGCAACACTACTATCATAGGGCAAGCCAGACAGAGAACAGCCAGGGAATTCCTAGAGGCATGGCATTCATCCACAAACTCCATCAACAAACACATCGACCTGGACCCAATATACCAACCACTACAGCGGACAGCTGAAACTGACAACCGGAAGCGGCAGGGACAGACCACTATAAACACCGGAGGAAACATCAAAGTAGCACTTCGCAGGAGGCTCCCAAGCACTGATGATGTCGCCTAGCCAGGGGACGAAACGTTTGCAACAAAAACTTCCAGCTCGGCGAACAGAACCACAACAACGAGCACCCGAGCTACAAATCTTCGCACAAACTTTGAAGACAGAATGGTCTCCTCCAGTCTCATGGTAACGATCATGACTGGCTGAATGAGGTGGCCCCCTATGTCTGTCACAGCTTCGAGGGGTGGATGGATGGCACAATACATAGGGTAGTGGCAGCAGTATATCCGTGAAACAGCATCGAGGGTGGCTTGAGGGAACAACACATTGGGTAGGGGCAGCAGTATATCTGTGTAACAGCATCGAGCGTGGATTACAAGCAGAACACATGGCGTAGGGACAGCAGCATGTCTCTGTAACAGCCTCGAGGGTGGATTGAGGGAACAACACATGGGGTGGGGGCAGCAGCATGTCTCTGTAACAGCCTCGAGGGTGGATTGAGGGAACAACACATGGGGTGGGGGCAGCAGTTGTCCATTCGGCGCCACCATTCAGAAAGATCATTGCTGATCCAATTGTACTTGACCATCCATCTCCTGTCTGTTCTCAATAAATATTGACTCTCCTGTCCAGCAAAGCTCAGTCGCGCTCAATCTTGAATATCTTCAAAAACTGAGTCTTCACTGCTCCCTGAGGATGAGGACCCGACAGATAGTACAACACTAAAGTGAAAGAGGCGACCTTATTTCAGTGTGGAACCTGTTATTTTAAACTGTGTTGACATAAAATGAAATCGCCACCTCTTTTGAAACACAAGGACAGAATAATTAGGCATAGACATAAACCATTCAGCCCTCTAAACCTGTCCAATAGGACCATTGACACTTTACAATCAAATATGCATTAAACTCATTCTCTGCTCCTGTCCCAGAAAGAGAATAACTGATAGCATGACATCACACGAGCATTAAAAACACAGAATTAGGACATTCGGCCCATCGACTCTGAAGTCAATTTAATACTGGCTTAGAGATTTCTCAACATCATTCTCCTGACTACTCTTTGTAACTCTTGACATGCTTATTCATCAAAAACCTACCAATGTCTGCAGAATCTGTCTTATAAGCACTAGTGTCTGTGTCTCTGTGTGTCCGTATGTGCACTTGGATGTGTTTGTTCATGTGTGTGTGTTTGTGTATTTATGTGCTGACAATGGTTCACCTGTGTATTAGCCTCTGCTTTTTACTTGTGCTTGTGTCAGTTTGTGTGCGACTGTCTGTGTCTCTGTATGCCACTACACATGTGCGGGTTCACCTCCATATATGTACTGTGAGTGTCAGTATATTGGCGCGGTTACATATGTCTCTGAATATTTTTGTGTCTGTATCTCTCTGCAGTGAGATATTTGTTGTTTTGGCAGGGAGAAAATTGTGAGAATACACAGATTGGTTAAAGCGCGAATTGCCCTTCACTGAACATTGTTTGTTACTCAGTTGTGGGGGGCATGGATGTCATGGAATCTCCATACGACACGTCCCGGTCCACTCTGGCTCATACCACGGTCCTCCCAACATGGCGGGGGAGGGGTGGTGGAGGGATCAAATATCGGGTGCTCCACAATCTGGTCTGGCCCTTTCTCTCCTATTACAGTCCGTTTCTCCTGGAATGGGAGAAAGGGGGAGGGAGTGATGGTGAGAATGTGTGGCCCTGCTGTTAGTGCTGGTGTAGGTGGAGGAGGAGGGAGATTGGTGAGGTGTCCGGCGGGAGTCAGTCCACAGTGCTGTATCCATGCAGGGTTATTAGTGTTGGGAGTATAATGGATGGAGAGAGAGCGCGTGGGGTGTGGGTTGGGTTGGGAGGGTGCTGAATTCAATAGTGAGAGTGGTAGTGCGTGAGCCTTATTTGGAGATAGAGTGTGAACCTTGTTAGGGGGTAGGTGCTATAACAGGTAGTGAGTGTGAGGGAGCAGAGAGAGTACGGTGACAGTTAACCTGACAGAGTGGGGAGGATATTGATACTTGTCCTGTGATGCTGGTCATTTCTTTAGATCATGTCAGCGTCGAGGTGACCCTCCCACAGGTTATTTTGGATTTAGTTTTCTGTGGTCAGAAGGACTCATTAGTAACCTTGCTCTGAGGACTAGATACGTTAATATGTTGTATTTTATGCGGCGCCTGCGTACAATATAGAATGTTTGAGCATGAAGTGGTAGACACGCCATGGCTGTTAGAGTCATAGAACCATGAAGCCCCGCAGCATGAATACAGGCCCTTTGGACCAATGTGGTCCGTGCCGACCATAATGTCCATCCTGCTAATTCCATTTCCCTGTCCTTGCTCTTATTCTTCTAAACCTTCTCTATCCGCGTATTTGTCTAAAAGCCTTTTGAATGTTGTTAATGTACGTGCCTCAACCAAACCGCTGTCTGCTCATTCCCATACGTGTACCAATCTCCGCATAAAAAAGTTGGCGTTCAGGATCCTTTTTATTCTTTCACCTCTAACCTGATGTCCTCTAGACCTGGATTCCCAAAACTGGCAGAAAGAATGATTGCATTCACCTTATCCATGCATCTCATGATCTTATACTTTTCTATCCGATTTCCCCTCAGTTTCTTACACTCAAAGGAAAATGTTCTGGCCGGTCCAAACTCTCCCTACAACCCAGACTGTCGAGTACTGGCAACATCCTTGTAGATTTCTTCTGTCCTCTTTCCAGTTTAATCACATCCTTCCTATGGCAAAGTGAACAAAACCGAACAAAATACTCCAAGTACATGCCTCATCAGCGTCCTGTAGAACGGCAATATAACTCGCCAACTTCTATACTCAATGCTCTGACTGATGAAGGCCAGTGTGCCAAACGCCTTCTTCACTGCCCTGTCTACATGCAACTACTTTCAGAGAACCACGGACCTCAGCTCCAAGGTCCCTCTGTTCCTCTACATTCCTTCAGGGTCTAACATTCACCACTAAACTCCAACCTGGATTTGACTTTCCAAAATGTAACACCCCACATATATTTATATTAATCTCCATTTGCCATTTTTTGGCCCACTCCCCAGCTGATAAAGGTCCTGCTGCAATTTCTGATAACCTTTCTCACTGTTCACAGTATTGCCTATTTTATTGTCATCAGCCTAATTACTAATCATGCCTTGTACATTCTCATCCAAATCATTGATATAGATAACAAACAGTAATAGGCCCAGCACCAACCCCGAGACACTCCACTAGTCACAGGCCTCAAGTCCAACAAGCATCCTTCCAGTATTAGCCTCTGCTTTCTACCATCAAGCCAATTGAGTATTCAATTTGCCAAATCCCCCCGGATTCCATGCCATCGAACCTTTTAGAGCAGCCTATCATGTGGAACCTTATCAAGGGCCTTTCTGAAATCTAGATAGACTACGTCTACCACACTACCCTCATCAACATTCTAGGTCACTTCCTCAAAAGAACGCTGAGGAATTGTGAGCCATGATATCCTATGCACAAGGCAGAGCTGACTGCTCTTTATGAATCAGTGTCTTTTCAAATGCATGTATATGTTATCTCTCAGAAACTTCTCAAGGAAATTACATGTCACAGTTGTTAAGCTAATTGGTCTACAGCTCACAGGTTCTTCTTCGCATCCTTCCTTGAACAAGGGCACAACCCTTTAGGCTTCCCGGACCTCCCCCGTGGCCAGCGATGATGCAAAAATATCAGCCAGAATCCCTGCAAAATCTTCTCTCGCCTCTTGCTGTGTTCTTAGATATATCTGGTCAGGACTAAAAGATCTACAGAAATACTGCAATGACTGACAAATATGTCTATTTCTTTAAGGTAGAATCACCAAAGAAAGGGCAAGTGACTTAATGAGGGTTAACATCATAAATTAAAGATTATATAAATCATAGGAAGTGAGTTCAGAAGAATTTTAGACATTGTGGAAACCGGAGAATTCTCAGAAATTTGTTTGTGTGGAGTTTGCATATTCTCCCCGTGTCTGCGTGGTTTCCTCCGAGTGCTCTGGTTTCCTCCCACAGTCCAAAGATTTACAGATTAGGTGAAATGGACATGCTTATTTGCCCAAAGTGTTCAGGGATGTGTAGATTAGGTGCATCAGTCGCAAAATGTAGAATTGGAAGGGAATGGGTCTGAGTAGTTACTTTTCGGAGGGGAAGGGTGGACTTGTTGGGCCCAAGGGCCTTTTCCACACTGTTGGCTCTTAATGATTCTGTGAAAGAAGAGCACGAAGACTGCATAAATCTACAATCTGTATTGCAAAGAAAACAAAATAAAAGCAAGGTCAAATGTGGAATTTTGTAATCGGGAGAGGAGAGGTTATTGTGGAGAACAGGGAAATGGCCAAGAAAGTAACCAGTTACTTTGCATCTGTCATCACGAAGGAAGATCCAGAAAATCGCTGAGAAATACCAAATGATCACATGGAACTTGTGGAACTAAAGACATAAAGTCAATTCATATCAGTAACAAGGTAGTAGTTGAAGGCTGGCATAGTAGTGTTGTAACTGGATTGAGCATTGCTAAGTCTGAAGAGCCAGTTGTACTTCGTATCAAAATATTAGAAATAAGTCAGCAATAGACGCATTAATTGTGCTGTCGATGAATGTTTTATTTTCCTGTACATTCTGCAGAGGCTGAAAGTTAGTAAATGTGCTCCAAGCATTGTAGATGAATGGAAGGGATTCAAGCATCTGCAAAACGAAGAAGAGATAGTGTGGAGAACTGCAGACCAATTAACTTGACATCTGTAGGGAAACTGATAGAATCTATTATGTAGAATGTGACATTGGATATTTAGAAATTAACAGCAACATTGGAGAGAATCAGTATACACTGACAGAGTCTGACAGAGTCTTCATACTTGACAAATTTCAGAATGATTTGAACTTACTTGCTTATTGCAACATAGAAATGGCGTATTTCGATTTTCAGAAGGCTTTTTATAAGAGCTCATGCAGTGAATTCATAAATAAAGTGAATGGTAATTGGAGGAATATATAACAGTGGAATTTAAAGTCACGTTCACCTTCATTTAAGAGAATCAGAACATAGTCGGAAGGTCATGTTGAAGCAGTTTCACAGCTTGCTAATGAAACTGTACATAAAGTATTGAGTCCGGTGTTGGTGACCCAATCTGAGAAAAAATATACTGACCACGGAAGGTGTGCAATGGGCATTCTCCAGATTAATCCCTCAGATGGTGAGATTGCCTGATGTGGAAACTCGGTCTGTGTTCTTTAGAGTTTCAAAAATGAAAGGTGATCAGAGTGAAATTTAGAAAAGTTGCTAAACATATGAGAAGGTGGAAATAAACAGGATTATTCTCTGGTTGTCTACTCTACGTTTAAGGCAAATAATGGCAGGTAAAGGATGGACCATTTCAGACTGCAATAAGAAGGCAATTCTTCATTTGAAGGTGACTGACTAACACAGTGACATGGAAACCTGCTGGCAGGACAAGATTAGGGAGAATCCCCAGATATTCTACTGGGACATCAATAACCAGGGAACAGGTAGGACTCATTAGTTACTTGCCAAGTTGCATCCAAATCAACTTATTGGTAGAAGACAGAAGGTAGAAATCTGTTTGACTGGAGACCAGTATCCAATCGTGTACCACGGGGATCAGTGCTGTGTCCCATATTATTTATGATTCGGAGATGGGCAAAGTTTAAAAGTTACAGAACACTAGATGATAGTCCACCAGTTTATTTGGAGGCACGACCTTTCGAAGAGCATAATCACGTGATGAAGAAGCAGAGCTGCGAAATCTAGTACGAGTGAATGAAACTGTTGGATTATAACTTGGTGTTGTGTGATTTTTAACCTTATTTTTTGTAGTATTCATAAATTATGCAGCTGTGAATATGGAGGGGTTGGGGTGAGAGTGATAAATCAGATTGCGTTTGACACAAAGTTTGGCTGGTGAGTTGGCAGTGAGGAGGAAGGTGTTATATTACAGGAAGATACAGATAGAATGATCAAATGGGTGGATCAATGGCTGGTGGAATGTAATCCTGATAAATATGAGGTGATGTACTTTGGAAGAAGGAACCAGACAGGGGAGGACTCAATGAATAGCAGCACACTTGGAAGCTCAGAGGGTGCTTCTCCACATATCCCTGAATGTGATTAAACAGGTTAATGCACAAGTTGACAAAGCATAGCGACCATAAACATAGCTTTTATTCATGGAGACACAGATTATAAGAACTATGTGGAACTTTGGTTAGACCAAATGGAATACTATGTACAGTTCTGGGAGCCACATTAAAGGAAGTATATGATTGCACTGGAGAGGGTGCAGTGGAGATTCACCAGTATGTTCCCTTGGATGGAGTAGTTCAGCTCGGGTTGTTTACTTTGAAGCAGAGAAGGCTGAGAGGGATGTGCTTCAGAAGGATAAAATTACCAGGGGCATGCACAGGATGGATAGACAGCAGCTGTTCCTTTCAGTCAAAGGGCGAAGAACAAGGGAGTATCATTTTAAAGTGAAGGGTTTGATTTTTAGTGAGGATTTGAGGATTGGTTTTCATCCAAAGGCTGTTGGGGTCAGGAATGCACTTCCTGAGAGGGCAGTTGGCAAAGGTAACCTCACAACCGTTATTAAATACATGGTCCTGCCATTGAAGTGCCATAACATACATGGTTATGGGCCATGTATCGGAAAGTGGGACGAATGTAGATCGTGCGGTATTTATGACAGTACAGAGTCAGTGCTTCTGTGATTGTATGGGTTGGACAGTCAATCATTGAGCAGCATAAGACAGGAATTGATCAGTTTCTGAAGAATGCATTAACTAGGGTTATAACAGTGAACTTGTCTCCATGAGCGAGAACAGGGAAAGCTAAAAGTGTCTAATGCCCTGCTCCCTTCCTGATGTTTCTGTGCAGTGTGCGGGAAAGCTCTGTTATTGTTGTCACAAGCTCTTAAACATTAGGAAGGCAGCATCTGTCTGGTTGAAAGGACTGTGTTTCCCGTTCCCTTTTCCAAAGCTCGTTGCCGGTGTTCTGTCTGGTTTTATCCTTTAAGAACTCAGAGCAATTTGATACAATTGAATGTTTTGGAGACCATTGCAGAGTTTATCACGTGTATTTTTGTCAGGAGACACTTGTAGACCAGACCAGGAAGCACGGGAGATTTACTTCCTGAAAGTACATTGGGTAAGTAAGAGATGTTTACAATGGACATTAGATTCAAGGACAATATTACTGGCACCAGATTTTATGTTTCTATATTTTGTTAATTGTTTTTAACTTCCATCAGCTGCCAGAGTATTATCCCGGTCTGGATCAGTAATCCAGTGACATTTCCACAACAGCACCATCTCCACATGGGGACCTATCAGAAACCACACTGAGCATATTATTTCTGTGCTGCTTGAGAGCTCTGTCAAAAATAACTCCCACCGGTGTGATGATCGCGACGGACTGAGGGCGTGGTAAATGGTCAGACTGTAGTCATTCCCTTCTTATAGGACTGGATATAGTTGAGGAACTTTCCATGTGGCCAGGCAGATGTCAGAGTTAGAGCTGGATTGACACAGCTTCCCCAGGGACACGGCTTGTTGTGCAGCACAATCTTCATTCCTATTGCAGGAAGGGGGTCAGGGCCCATTGCCGTTATCATATTTACTGTGTTCGGCTGTTTCTTCATGTCACGTGCAGCGATTCGAACTGGTTGAAGACTGGCATCTGTGATTCTGTGAGCATCATGCTGAGGGTGAGGTGGATTATCGACTCAACACTTCTGGCTGAGGATGGTGCAGATACTACATCGTTGTATTTTACATTGATGTCCAGGGATGGGGATATTTGTTGAGCCCTCTCCTCCAGTAAGTTGTTTATTAATCCATCGACATTGATGACTGGATGTAGCTTGACTGCAGAGTTTCGATCTTATCTGTTTGTCTTGGGATCATTTCCCACTCTCCACCAGAAGGTGGTTCTGCTGTTTGTAATTTCACCAGTGAAGTGTGGTACCTTTAGTGGGTTGTCATCAGATTTAGTTACACATGGTTCTGACTCTGGCATGTTCACCCAAACTCGGCATTGAACCATCACTTGGCTTGATGATAATGGTAAAGTGATGAATTATCCCCGGGGAAAAGTTATGGATTGTGATTGAATGCAATTCTTCTGCGGCTGATCGACAGCATCACATGATAACCCAGTGTGAGCTGCAATATCTCCAAATCAATTATACTGACTTTCCCCAAGTTCACACCCAAACCATTCACCCATCAGTCCTGTACTCAGTGACCCAACCTGGTTTCTGACGTGCAAACACATTCAGTTTCATAATCTTATTCTGCTTAGGGTTTCTCCCTGATGTCACGCCTCTAATTTGTTACATTACTCAGATACTTTAACATATTAATCTGAATCATTTTCTTTCCCATCATAACATCTTCTATGTTTGAAGTGAATGTTATTTTCCTCTGTTTTTCTCCCTGACCATGATTAAGACGTCGGTCGTGTCAGTGATGCCAGCCTTATATGGTTTCAGAGCCAATGAACTTGTGCATTTTGCGTTTTTGTTCCCTTCCCAATGTACAGCGCCCTCTGCTGGACAGGGCGAATGAGCAGATTCGACACACGTCTTTGGAAAATGTTCAAAATCAGAAATTGCTGAAGAAACTAAGGAGGTCTGGCTGCATCTTATGAAGTGAAAGCTGAGTTCATCTTTCGTGTCCAGCGACCCTTCGACAAAGCTCCCATTTTCTACATCAATTTGTGCATTTTTATTTCTAGTATTCATAGTTATTTGTTTAACTGAAAATTTGTGCTGTGCCTATTCATTTCCGGAGAAACTTAGCAGGTCTGGCAGCATCTGCAGAGACAGAGAAACAGAGTTAGCGTTTCAAGTCCAGTGTGACCCTTCAGAACTGAAAAGGATTGGAAACTGCGTATTTTAGTTCCTTGCCAGATGTGGGGAGTAGGTGACAGGGAAAAGAGGGTGTGACAACAGATAAACAGGCTTTTAGCAGTAATGAAAAGGGAAGATGGTATAAAATGAGTTTAAATTAGGATGTGAATGGGGGAAAGGGGTTCTCTCTATTGAGTGCAAGATAAAGAAGACACAACCACATAAGGTCATACGGAGGCCAGGAGGGAGAATGTTGAACATATGGTATTATATAGATCTGGCCAGAGATACATTTTCACTGTAGAGGTCACTGCTGTCAGGCAAAGGAATTCAGGTGCTTGCCAGCTTATTGGCACTAGTAAGATTTTCATGCTGCCTTAGTATTGTAACATAAAGAAGAAAACAAATAACAGTATGAAGTTTGGGCTCAGCATTGTTTACCTGTCACTTTTAACATTGTTTCAAATTTACAGTGCTGATCTTTAAATGCTTGTTCTTGAAGTTAGTATCAGATGGAGTAGGAGGTTGAGGGGTGACGTTATAGTAATTTACAAAATCAGGGGAGGTTTGGGCAGGGTGAAAAGCCGAGGTCTTTTCCATAGGATAGGAAAATAAAATCAGAGAGCCATGGGTTTATGTTGGAAGAGGGAAGATTGAAATGGGAGGAAGAGGGAACTGTTTTTTGCACAGAGGGTGACGTGTTTATGGAATGAGCTGCCAGAAGAGGACTGGCAGATGCAAGTACAACTCCAACATTTAAAATACATTTGGACTAACATGTGAATGGGGACCATTTACAGGCATATGGGCCAAATGCAAGAAGATGGGAATAGTTTAGTTTGGAAAACCTGGCCCGCATGGGCAAGTTAGACCAAAGATTGTGTTTGTATGCGCTATGACTGTATGAATATAGAAAGCGAAGAAAAGGGAAGAAAAGATGTGATATAAGTAAATTGGCAAGTAATATAAAAACATGCAGCACGAGCTTTTCCATGTATGTACGAAGAGTTAAAGAGGTATGTGTGTGTGATCTATGATAAAAAGGAAATCAGGAAAGTATACTGAGGATATTTGGAGGGTGTGACTGAGGAACTGGATACAGCAAACAGACAGATAATTTACACCTGTATTTTACATCGTTACTCACAGGTAAAGGTGCTGTAAATATTTCAATGTCTTAAGCAAAATGGTAATAGGAGGGAAAATCTTGAGTTGTCTTTAACAGAAGGAACAAGGCAATTCTCAAACAGATAAGACCAAGGGTAAACAGGTCATCAACAATTCAGAGCTGGTTTTAAAAGAAGTGGTCACAGAGTGGCTGGTGGCACTGTGTGAAATATTCCATAGCTCTCTGGATTAAAGGAGTGATCCAGTGAAACTGGAGACCTTCCAATGTGGCTCCTGTCTTCAAGAAACGAACGAGACTGAAAGCATGAAACACTTAGCCTAACCATTATTGCTGGGAATCTGTGAGAGTCTGTTATTAAGGGAGGGACTGCAGGGCATTTAGAAAAGCTTCACACAGAGTCAGCATGGTCTTGTTAAAGACCATGCAAAATCATGCAAAGTTTTTCTGGAAATCCATGAGAATATAACAAGTGGCCTTAATAAAGAGGGACTGGTAGACACGAGGCTTTCCAGAGATTTTCCACAAGGTATCACAAAATAAAGGTTCTTACGCAAGACAGAAGCTCATAGTATGATGGGTAATGCATTAGCATGGGATGACACTTGGTAAACACTTAGAAATCGGAAAGTCAGGATTCTTTGATCTTTATGAAAAAATGTATCTACTGGAGTACCACAAATATCAGTCCGATGGCAAGAGCTGCTTACAAGAGCTGCACTCAGCTCCTGACGGCGGGAGCTGAGTGCAATAGACATTCGAATTTGAGGATGACACTGACAACCAAAAGGCAGGCTGTTATTAAATGGAGAGGACTCCCAAAAAAAGGAGCAGTACAACGAATTATATTGTTCCTGTATATGAAACATAACGTCAGCATACTGATGCAGAAATGTTGGTTCATTAGACTGGTTCCTGGGATGAAAGGATTGAATTATTGAATACATCAAAAATGCTGAGGTGATTATTCATTGTGGTTTAAATGAATGAAAATGTCATTACTGAAACGGATAAGATACAGAGGGGGCTTGACAAGGTCGGTGTTCAGAATGTGATTCCACAACCAGGGCAGAGTCTCGAAGTCAGATATGTAGATACAGAATAAGGAATATCGATTTCAAACTGTCTTCTTTCAGAATGTAGTGAATGGCTGGAATTTCCTAACCCCGAGAGTTGTGGAGGTTGGGTCACTGATTTTATTTACAGGCGGGTGGATTGATTTGTGACATTTCAGCGAGTTGAGGGATGCAAGAGGTTAGCAGGAAAGTGGGGTTGAGCAGTGGAGTAGATCAGCCATGTTCTTATTGAATGGCAGCGCAGGTTCCTATTTCTTACGTTCTTATTTCTGTTTTTAGAAAATACTTGATTATTTTCCTGGAAATCATGATATAAAATGTTGCATTCAGAGACGGCAGAGGATTTGTCTGAGTTGACTTTGTGTGGGGAATGGGGGCTGTAGTCAATGCGAATCTGGGCCTGTAACATGACCTACATCAGGAGCAGAAGTTACAGAGAGGAGAAGCCTGTAAAGAGCGATTGGGCGAGGGGGTCACTGCCTGACCCAGCCTGGATTTTCCTATACATTTGCCAAACAACACCAAACTATCATAATGGCCTCAATCTGCTCCTGCACAGCAGGACCGAAGGGCTGAATGGAACGGATACTTCTGGGCATTCAGAACTTTGACACTATCCCACCAGTCATTAAGGTCATGGCTCATCTCATTGTGTTCCCAGCTGCACTTTTCTCTGATTTCACAATGATCCCTGATTCACCTGTCTATGGAAAATCAGACGAAGTCAGCCTCGCTATAATATGAAGATTCAGCCCTCCCAATCTTCTGGGTGAGAGAATTCCCACTTGAATGAATTCCCACTTTGTGAATTTATCCTCAGTCCGGTTCTGACTGAGGTTGGAAGGTGTCACTGTTTCCATTTCTAGTCCCACTCCTCCACTGCTCAAACAAATTTTAAATGTAACTAGGTTGGCGATATGGCCGATGATAAATTTCTAATATTGGGTCAGGTTCAGTTATCAGAACAAGCAATTTGGATTTCTTCAGTCAACTACAAGTAATTGACAAAACTAACTGAGGAGTATGATGGATATGTGGTTAGCACTGCGGCCGCACATCACCAAGGAGCTGGGTTCAATTCCAACCTCAGGTGAGTTTGAACATTCCCCACGTATCTGTGTGAGTTCCTTCCCAATGCTCCAGTTTCCACCCAGAGTATAAAGATGTGCAGCTTAGAGTGGATTGGCCATGCTCGATTGCCCAATGTTGAGACAGCGTCCCCTTCATGGTAACCCCTGTCAGTGTGGGGGAACTTAACCTGCGCTGCTGGCCTCCCTCTGCATCACAAACCAGCCGTCCAGCCAACTGAGTGGAAGACAGTGTAACTGTTACAGACAGAAACAAGGACAGGCAAAGGGCAAGAGAAACTTTCATAACATGGAAAATGGAACATTGCAGATAACGGTCAAGATAACAGCTGAGGATAAAATATTCTCTGCTCAAAATTATATTTCATAACGTGACAAGTGTTGAGAAGCAGTGTTTGGCTGAATACAATAAAGTGAGACAAAGTGAAATAGCCAGAATTACTAACTGTGATTGGATATAAAATAAGTGCATATTTTTGCAGGAACCCAGGGGGTTGAATGACTGAAAGTTCCTGTATCTGAAAATGGGAATTCTTTGGAACACTATCTGGAATTTTCCATATTCAAAGTGTGTGTGTGTGAGAGAGAGAGAACGCAGATACTGCACTGAGCTGGGTGGTGAGCTCAGACCATGCTCGGTGAGGCTGGTGGTGAGGCCTCCTCTGGGAACAGAATGGACCCCTCTGTACTAGCCCATCTACTAGGACCTCTGTGCCCCTGTTGAAAAACCGTGGTGTTAGTTCCCCTTACCTGCCATGTTCAGGGTCAACTGTGCAGGGCGGCTTAAACTGAGGAAATACAACAGTGTGCCCATTGGCCTTTGAAAGATGGCACCAGTGTCAGTGATCATAGAATAGCCAGGGGCATCAGTGCGATGGTGAATCCCTCCAGCCATATTGGGTTGGAGAATTGGGGTGGCTTTGAATGCGAGGAACACAATGAGATTGAGTGGGTAGTTAATGTGGTGAGTTCGATAAGATAACACCATGAAACTAGTTCAGTCTCGTACAGACATTCCCTCAGTCACACTCAATAAAAATGTCACTGAGACAAACTATTGTTAGATTCAGCCCAATGAGTAGAAGACGCTGCTGACCCCACACCCAGTTACAAAGTTGCAGAATAAATGTTCATCTAAAACTCTCCCTCATCTTTATTGACGCCAATCCCGCCTCAGGCGACTGACTGTGTGAAGTTTACACATTCTCCCCGTGTCTGCGTGGGTTTCCTCTGGGTGATCCGGTTTCCTCCCACAGTCCAAAGATGTGCAGGTCAGGTGAACTGGCCATGCTAAATTGCCATTACTGTTAGGTAAGGGGGAAATGTAGGGGTATGGGTGGGTTGCGCTTCGGCGGGTCGGTGTGGACCTGTTGGGCCAAAGGGCCTATTTCCACATTGTAATGTAATCTAATTTAAATCTATTCAATATCCACTTCACCAATCATCCTGGGAATACTGGCTCATGTTGTAGGATGCTGTCGAAATGCCTTCATTTCAGCATTCTGAAACCTGTGATCTTACATGAAATTGTCTCTCAATCTCCCTTTCGCTTTTTTCCGCAAAATCCTTTTTATTGTTGGTAATTAAACTGATTTCTCCGCCATCTCTCTCTGGCAGGAACTAGGGAATACGGACTAGGCAATAAGGGCTCTGTATCGGAGTGATCTTGTAACTAGACGGGTAATTCAGAGGCACGGGCTGTGACTCCAAGGCAGTGTTTAAAACCGTATCACAGCCGATGACAGAGCTTAAATTCGAATGACAAAAATTGGAATGAAACTTAATTTCACTCATGGAAACCAGAAACCGTTAAGTTTTATTTTTATTATTTCACTGATAGTCTTTGCTAAAGAAACTTAACATTATTGCCCAGTCTGAGCTCAGTGTGACTCCAGACTCACAACAAAATTGTTGGCTCCATTTTGTCTTGAAAAATGGCCACATAGTCAAGGACAATTAGTGATGGACAACAAATGCTGCCCTTGCATGTGATGCTGGAATCCCCTGAAACAACAACAGTAAAGATGAAATAAACCAAGGGACGGTGGGTGCTAGAGATCGAAAATAAAATTCTCCAGCGTCTGAACGTGTTGGAGAATCTTGCAGGTATGGCAGCATCTGTCAGGAGAAATGCAGATAACGGTTTGAGTCCAGTGACCCTGCTTCATAACTGAAAGCAAACTGGGAAATAATATTATTTATCCTGGTATCATGGATGGTTGGGGTGGAGAGAGAGGTGGGGGCCAGGTTTAAATTGAATGGATAGAGAAATGGCCGAAAAAGAGAGGAAAAGAAATTAAAAGTGAGCAAAGGGATTGCTGATGATGAACTGAAAGGAAAACAAAATGGCAAGTTATTCTCACATTTGCCCGTTTTCCCATATTCCTGTATATCGTGTCCATTTAGATTTGTCCCTGATTAAAGTGAGTTAGGTTCCCTGTATCTCTCTTCTGTGAGAGTGATGATAAAATCCATTAGCAATGCTGGTGCTGCCCTTATCGTTGCTGAGATATAAAGAAAGGTAATGTTACATTGTCAACTACTTCTTTGGAGAGAGATACAGTTACTGCGGGAGTGTGCAGAGATGCAACGGCCTTCTCAACCAGGAAGAGAAACTGAGGAGTGCAAATAGTTTTCAACACTGAGCGCGTTCACGTTCCGTGTTGGGAATTGACTTGTTCCTGTCATTGGAAAATCAGTGGAGTTTCTGTGGATGATTATCTCGGGTTTGTATCGTCAGCTGCTGGGTCTGGTGACCCCACTCTATACACTGCCTTTTCAGAGTGTCTGGGTCCATGGTAAATAAATGGAGATGAGGCTCTACAGCAGGGAAGCTCTATAAATAGGGAGGTGCAGGAGAGTGCAATATCTTTCCTGGGATTTTCCGGGACATTTGACTAAGCTGGACCAGGTGTCAGGTATGAAACCAGTTTGTTTCAAAATTGAGGTTGTTACTGAGCTGTGCCCCCTCCTTCAGTGTACTGTGTAGCCTCACACCAGTGACAGGACTGTGCTGATGCTCACTATGAATTAAACTGGATTAATTCTGGAACTTTCCAGGCAGGAGTGAGTAACATATCCATCACCACCGGAGTGCAGTCCTCTGATATATTCACTGGCTGACAGAACCCATCTGTCCGCTGAGAGCAATAAATTGTGTCCATCTCACTGAGGAAGGTACAGAAAATAACTTCCAGAAATACAAGGGAACAGAGTGACTGGTGAAAATGGGCAACAGCAGGAAATTAGAATTAATAAAAGGTACGTCCTTCAAAATCTCATTGAATTTATGGTTGGTATATTGCTGCATCTGATGAGCTACATCCCAGAATATTGAGGAGGTGGCAGTAGAGCTAGTGAAAGAATTACTGATTATTCTTCAAAGCTGGTTAGATTCTGGAAAGGATCCTCCAGACTGGAAAGCAGCAATTGTAAACTTAAATATTTAAAACAGGACGGAGAGAGCAAACAGCAAACTAAACAGTGGTTAGCTTGATGTAAGCTGTGAGAAAAACGTTGGAACCTTTTGTGAGGAATGTGACAACTAGAACCTTGGAAAATAATGACATGATACGGTAGAGTCAATCTAGATTCAGGAAGGGGAAATGATCTTGATCTTTGATAAACCTGCTGGATTTTGTGGAGTTTGCCTTTGTGAAATCGACAATTGAGAACCAGTGGGAATGAAGTATTTGAATTTTCAGCAGACGTTTGACATGGTTGAATACAGGTGAGTGGGGAATGTTAGAGTCCATGGGCAGGTAGGGGTGGAATACACCGAATGTATTAAAAGTTGGATAATCGAGAGAATGAAGAGAGTAGTATAATTATCTGGAGTGAAGGCTTTGTGGTATCAGAAGAATCAGTGTTTGGGCAATAGCTCTTCACAAGATATAAAATGTTTCAGATATGAACAACAAATATCATCATTCACATTTATGTTCATTAAATAGTGAGAGGTTGGGAAGTGCTGTTGTTGAAACAGACCTGGATGTGTTTGGTCATAAGTCACAAACTGAATTTTTACGTAGCAGGAAGTAAATGATATGTGGCTCATCATGCAAAATGATTAAAGTACCAGAGTAAATGTATCTTTCCCAATGATAGAGTTTTGTTGACAGACTGTGAGGTGTATTGTGTACAGGTTGAATCAGTTTTATAAATAATGATCTTGTCAGCGATTCAGTCCAAAGGGGTTTCACTAGACTAAACCCTGGCATGATGTTACCATGAGGAGAAAGTGAAGAAACGTGTGCTTAATAAAGTGTGTTAATGTGTTTGTGAATTTATATTTTTTAAAAAGTGCTGAAGCACATTGAGTGTTGAAGATACAAAATTGCCTTATTAGATCAATTAAAGGAATACCCAGGCAAATTCACATTTCCTATGTATTGAAGCGCAAATATATCCACTGTAAATGTATTGGCTGGTGCCTTTTCTAGCCGACGAGACAACTGCACGTAAAAGCATGTAGATTGTGGTTTTTGAGGGTGGTGGTGTGAGGTTCAGCCGATTACAGTATTGCAAACGGACAACGCAGCAGAATCATCTAGCTTGCGATACGAAACCATGCATCATTCTCTCTCACTACTAACTTCATGAGAGCAATGGATGATGGGAGATGTGATCAGTAGCCAACGGTGCCAATATCCAATCCAGTCCAGTAGTTTTTGTGAACTGAAGGAACCATAATGTAAAGGTGTTGAATGGAGGTGTCTGTTCAGTGACTGTGATTGATGCCAGTCTCCATGGATCCTAGTTATGCCACTGGATGTTTTCCGTCTCCTATTAGTAAGGGGCCTCTTGCAATGATTTATGCCATTGTAGCAGCAAATGCATCAACTCCAGCGCTCAAAGGGATCAGCAGCTGCAGAGACAGAAAAAGGAGGTTTAAACATCTGAGAAGAGTCTGGAATGATCCATTAATGGATCAGAATCTGAGAACATTAGACTGGAATGCTGCAACAATGAACAGGAGTTTATCCGAGGGTCTTTTCTATTTTTCCTGGTCTTGGTCAACATTACCATATCGGATACATGGTGCCCTGATGATTATCCAGGCGGGTTACTATCCTATCCTCGCTACTGTTGGTGTTCCTGGTAAGTTTTTTCATCTCTATCCATTTATTAATCTCTTCAACCATGGCGAACTACGTTGCTATTTCTGTTATCTATATTTGACAAAGACGGAAACTATTGTCTTCAGTTTCAAATGCAAATTCCATTGATTATCCACAAATTTCAGAACAGCCCACACCCCCGCCCTCACAAACATCTGAGAACGACACTGTTCACAATACCGAATTTAAATAAATAAAATTCATTTATGTCTCGGTATTCTGTCCATCACAAAACCTATCCACTACCAGCTCAATTATATGCCCAGTCACCATCTTGGTTTCAATGCTGACGCTTAATAAACCATTATCGATGCTTTGGTAAAATTCAGACGTTATGGCTCCACCTCTTTCAGTTGCAAATTTATCCGATCACAACTTTGTTCTTGTCTCTAAAATAACTTAATGACAGGAACACTCTCCCAGAGCAGTAATGTCTGAAGAAATGTAATTCAGATTCATAGGTTATTACACAGAAAGACACTGTTCCACATCCTACCACAGACGATGTCAGAAAGTAAAGACAGGAATTGGGAAAAAAGCAAGTTTTACTAATAAAAACCATAACATCTCCAGCATTTTGTCCATACGTTTATCTATTTCACTGATGTCCTTTGGTAAATAGATCTCGGGTTATTATCTGGTCTGGCTTAAGATTGATGTGAGACCCACAGCAATGTGCTTGGTTCTGTACTGCCTGAAAGAATGACCTCACAGTAAATGACATTTGGTTAGGTCAACAAATGCTCCTGTCAGCGATGCAGACATTCCAAGTAATAACCAAACTAAAGGTTAAATAAAGCAAAGAATGATGCAACAGATCAGAACCAATAACGAATGAGAAAGTGCCAGACAAACTGAGCAGATTTGGCAGCCCCCTCGGGTCGATAGAAAAATAGAATTGGCAATTCGATTCTAATGACCATACATCAGAATTGAACACAGTTGGAAAATAGCGTGATTGATGTTGGTGACACCGACATCTGTTATGAAGGGGAGAAGGACTGAGTTGAATAGATGGAGAAAGAGAGAGATAGAGAGAAAGAAGCAAACAAAGGAATTGTTGATGATCAGCTGGGATGGAAATAAAAAAATGAAATTAAACTTTGCTTATGTTTCTCCTGTTCCCATATTACTGATAATCATCACCATGTAAGGTATATGTCAAAGTCCCTGTTTAAAGTTATTTATGTCTGTTTTTCTCTCTTCCCTGAGTGGGATCATCTTCCTTTATTCATTAATGGGATGCTGGTCCAGTATTTAATTCCCTTTCCTCATTGTCCTTGAGAAGGTGTTAGTGAGCTGCCTTCCTGACCCACTGCAGTCTGTGGGCTGTAAGAAGTCAGTGCTGAGGTCCATGCGGTTTCTTTTCTTTGAGGCTTTGAAGTGACTGATATAACTGAGTTGCTGGCTTGGCTATTTCAAACTGCAACTGAGAGTTAACCACATTGCTGTGGGTCTGGAGTTACATGTAAGCCCGACCAGCTGAAGATGGTAGATTTCCTTTCCTGAAGGGCATAAGGGTGCCAGGTAGGACAATCAACAATGTTTCATTGTTTCATTTGATTCTTAATTCCTGATATTTTAATGAATTCAATTTCCCACATTTGCCATTGTGGGATTCGGATCCAGTGTCTTGGTCATTACCTGATTCCCTGGATTAATATTCGGAGATAATACATCTAGATCATCGCCTCCTCAGTATCTCCAGTCAACTGCAATGGCAACAGTGATGTTGTTGTTGGTGTCACTTTGCTTCATAAGCCAAACAAATGATTGGCAAAAAAATGCCATCCTTCTCATTTTGTAGTTATGAGAAGGCGAGATGATGGGAAGTGCTCTTGATGAAAAGAAGTTGAATGTCCTTGATCATAAGGCACTAACAGAATTCATACAGAGCAGTCGGGTACTGGCAGGTGGGACGAGATTGGGTTGGGATATCTGGTCGGCATGGACGGGTCGGACTGAAGGATCTGTTTCCATGCTGTGCATCTCTATGACTCTATGACTCAGCTAGTAATCAGCACAGTAAATGAATAGGAGCGTTCATTACAAATGATTGAAGGATAAGTGTGAAGACACCGTCCTGCAGTTGTGGAGTGTACTTGACACAGTATTTCCTTTCATTTATAATCAACGATCTCCTTGGTACAGAGAGACGGTGTAATGGAGTTTCACCAGACGAATCCCTGCGGTGATTGTATCATGAGGAGAGTGTGAAGGAAATAAGTGTTTAATCTGTAAATACACAAAATGAATAAAATGTGATTGCATTAACACTGGAGTGTTATGAATCAACACTCATTATTTCCAAAACAAAACACGGATAGCATTAGATATAACATGTTTTCCATGATATGTGTCAACACATTTGGACAAATATATAGATAGGAAAGATTTAGAAGGAAATAGACCAAGCGCAGGGGAATAGGGTTAGCATGGACGGACATTTTGATTAGCATGAACCAGTTTGTGCTCATGGGCCTGTCTCAGTGCTATAGAATTCTATGACTCTATGATAGTTTACAGATCTCTATGGAGCCCCCATGTTGGTTGAGAGAGACCTCCAGGTTCGGAATGAACTCTCATCGTCTGGATGTACAATTGGTGTGTGACCCTGCATTGAACGGCATGTTTTTCAGAAATCTGTCATCAACCACACTCTGAAAGTATTAGCCATTCCCACCAGCTTCTCACCTCCATACAGAACACTAGCCTGTCTTCTCCATCACAAACCAATCCTTCTTTTTGGCTAAAAGCTGTTCATTGGCTCAAGTAGACTCTGTTCTTGTTGTTTTTCAGAGGTACAATAAAACGGGGCCAGGCTACGATCAGACACGAAAGGGATTTTCAGAGGCCTTTTATTTATATGTAAACAGATGAAACTACAGACCAAAGTGGTCATGCTTTAGAAGTGACCTGTATAATGAACGGTGAGTTGTCAGCTCTTTTAGCTGACCTAGCTGAGTTGAACTGAGCTGAGCAGTTTTCAGTTGAGTCTTGAACTGGGAAGTTCAATTGGGAGCTGTGTGGAAACGTTCTCTCTCTTCTGCCCTTCAGCTTCAACCTGGAAACATGCGTTCCATTATAAGGTTTTCTCAAGGAAGTTTGATTATTGAGACTATTGTGTGTATTTGATTTTTATATTTGGTGTGTATTTTGGCATATTTAAGTCTAGCTGGATAAGTTGAATTCTGTACGGGTTCTTTATTCTGTTCTTTATGTTTCATTGTGTAATTTTGTGAATAACGTTTTTGTCTGATTTAAAATCTAGTCGTCACCCAGCTAAATTACTCCGGTTAATTTTCATTGGATAATTATCAAAACAAACTGCAAAGTTATGCTCTGGGCTGCTTGCTTAAGAATGTTTTGAGTGGTCTGGCCTCATCCATAACAGACTGGGGGCTCATTGCTGGATTGTTAACAGCGAGTGGGAGATGCTGGTGTCTTTATTTCGGGTATTAGTTTGATTGGGTTGACAAAGCTTAGAATAGTAATGTCTATTTCAGTCGCCAAATGATTCCTGGGTGCGAATGCAGTGACTTTGGAAATTTTACGAAAAGTGAATAAGACCAAGTTGCAAGAATTAACGGAGAAGCTAGAATTGGAACTGTCTGCATTTGTAAGGAAAGGAGAGTTAATTACAGCAGTAGCTCGTCAATTAAACTTGCTGGAGAAACCATGAGAATCAGAGATGGCAAGAATTCAGTTGCAAAAGAAACATCTTGAGTTAACGTCGCGAGGTAAGGAATGGGCGGCCAAAATGAAACATTTGACTTTCGATAAAATGCAGAAGTGTTGGGGAGGGGCGGGGGGGGAGGGGGGGGAGTGCAGCAGAACAGAGAGTAAAAAGAAAGAATAACAACAGGGGAGAGAGAAAGAGAGAGCTTTTGAATAGCAAAAACTGACACTTAAAAAGGAAAAGCAGTGTAAAAGGCTGTAGATAACGGCTGAGGGTGCGCTTAGTAAGGAATAGAGTGAGGATGAGCAAGGCCCTGGTAGTCAGAAGAGGAGAAAGTGAGGTCTGCAGATGCTGGAGATCAGAGCTGAAAATATGTTGCTGGTAAAGCACAGTAGGTCAGTCAGCATCCAAGGAACAGGAGAGTCATGGATGCTGACTGACCTGCTGTGCTTTACCAGCAACACATTTTCAGCCCTGGTAGTCAGAAGCCTAGTGAGAATTTGTTTGAGTATATTCAAGCATTGCCTCAGTTTGATGAGAAGAATGTGATGCCCTTTTCATCTCATTTGAAAAGTTGGCTAAACAAATGCAGTGGCCAGAGGCAATGTGGGCTTTGTTGATCCAAACAAACTTGTTGGTAGGACTGGTGAGGTATTCACATCCCTGTCAGAGGAGGTATCTGGGGAGTATGAGGAGGTTAAAAAAAACATTTTATCTGCTTAGGCAACCTTTCAGGAATCTAATGAGGGATCCTGGATTAAACAGACTAATTTCGATAGTTGGATAAGAGCTTTAAAATTCAAGCAAAGCTCTCATGCCCGAAGAGAGTTTAGTACTTGGAGGAATTCAAAAATTGACTACCTGAAGTAATGCAAACTCAGGTAGAAGAGCAGAGAGTGGAAACAGCAAGGTTAGCTGCTGAAATGGCTGATGATTATGAACTGGTCCATAGACTTGGTTTGGCTTCCAGAACCAGTTCTGGTCTCTGAGGGACAGAAATTGGAGCAAAGAGATATCCTCATGTGCAAAGGGAAAGGTAGATCACAGAGTAGATCATAAGGATAATTTGCCACAGTAATAAAGAAAACCTTGGTGGGGGGGGGGGGGGGAGAGGGTGGAACAAAGAAGTTAAATACTATGGTGTTTTAATTGTAATAAACTGGGCCACACAAAATCAGTGTTGGTGAGCTGGGAGAAAACCAGATGTAGGATAACTAGACAAGCCTGGAAGTTTTGTTAGACTCGTAACAAAAAGCATAAGGGAAGGTAGGCAACTGCCTCAGAGTGTACAAGTGGACGTGCCAAATCTGCATAAAAAACTTGCATGAAAGGGTAAAGTTTATTCACATAGGCCAGGAGTAATTGGTAAGGAGGTTCCAATATTAATTGACGCAGGATCTTTTCAGTCTGTAATGCTGAGGGGTGAGGCTTTATGCATTCTTGAGAGACTATTGCCAGAAAATGTGCTGGTAACAGGAATTCATATTGAGGAAAAAAGTGCTCAGTTATGTAAAGTGAGGCTAGAGAGTTCAGAAAAGAGTGGAGAATGTGTGGTAGGAGTACTGGACCCCTAACTCTCAGCTCCAGGAATAAAATATGTCCTTACAAATCATATAGCTGATTCACTGGTAGGTGTGTTGCCTAGTCTAGTTGAAAAGCCACTGGAGATGCAGGCAACTGAAGACCTGGAGAATGTTTATCCAGGAATTTCCCCTGATTGCGTGACCAGAAGATCACTGATGCACAGGTTTAAGCAGGAGAAAAGCACAGATAAGGAAGCTGACGTAGAGTTATCCAAAAGTTTCTTTTTGATCAGATAAGTGGAACAGAGAAGGAGCAAGTTGGAAAACATGAACGTATTTTTAGCTCTGCTAAGCTGATTGATTACAGCAGAAAAATGAGGAGTTACAAAAGTTATATCAAAAATATTTAGCAAGAAAGTGAATGAATGTATTCCTGTGTGTTATTACTTAACAAATACGGATGTCTTAATGCGGTCATGGAGAACAGCACACACTGAAGCAGATCAGACGTGGACAGAAATTCATCAAATTGTTTTGCCTGTTGTGTATAGAAATGAGGTGCTGCGAGTGGCACATAAGCTACCACTTGGAGATCATTTCGGGGTGAAATACAAAGATATTTTCACTAGCCTGAACTACACAAAGATGTAGTTGAATATTGCCAGACATCTCAAACATGTCACACAGGCAGTCATAAAACCTGCAACTTTAATACCGATTCCAGCATTTGAGGAACCTTTCCCAAGAGTGTTGATAGATTGTGTAGGTCCCCTGCCTCAAAGAAAAAGTGGGAATAAGTAATTATTAACAATAATGGATGTGTCGACTAGATTTCCAGAGGCAGACCCATTATGCAGCATTACAGCTAAAAGAGATGTAGAAAAAAATACTTATTTTTTAACTAGGTATGGACTACCAATAGAGATCCAGACAGATCAAACCTCACATCTGAACTATTCAAGCAGGTGATGGATAAATTTAGAATAAAACAATTCAAATCTACTACGTAGTATTCGGAATGACAGTGAGCATGAGCGAGATGGCATCAAACAGTGAAGACCATGTTGAGGGTTTATGGTCAGGATAATGCGATAAGGAAATTCCTTTTGAACTATTTGTGATCAGAGACGCACGGAGTGAATCGACCAAATTCAGACTATTTGAATAAATTTGTGGGCATGAAGTAAAAGGACCATTATCATTGGTTAAGGAGAAATTAATAATTCAGAATTCAGAGACCACCCATTTGAACGATGTGTCAAATTTTAGGGAACGATTAAATAGAACTGGAGAGTTGGCTCGACAGCATTTAAAAGTATCACAGCATACAATGAAACAGGAAGTGGATCAGAAATCACAAATTCGCAATTTTGCAATTGGGAATAAGGTATTGGTGTTACTTCCAGTAACAGTTGAGCCCTTAGAAGCAAGTTTTAGTGTACCTTATCAAATTGGGAAGAAATTGAATGAGGTGAACTACTTGGTACGGACTCCAGACAGGATGAAATCTCACAGAGTGTGTCATGTGAATATGCTCAACAGGTATTTTGATTGGGAGAGAAAGCAAGAGGAGAAGGTATTAATGCTTACAGCACAGAAGGAAGAAACAAGTTCAGAGGATTCTGAACTGGACATTCCTATATCAAATTGAACAATGAGAAAGTTGTCAAAAATTGGGATACATTACTGAGTTACCTTCCACATAGTGACCTGAAAGAGTTATTATGATATCATGGAGAGATATGAAGAAATAAAGTGGGAAGTACGAACATAATTGTGCATGATGAAGACACAGGAGATGCTGTTCCGATTAAGCAACATCCTGAAAGGCATTCCCCTCTAAAGTTGGCACTGATTCAGAAGGAGATAGAGCACACGCTCCAAGATGGCATAATCGAAGTGAGTTACAGTGATTGGAGCTCATGTATAGCTATGGTGGCAAAGCCAGATGTTACCCAACGGCGATGTGTGGACTATCACCTAGTCAACTTCATTACAAAAACTGTTGCATATCCAATTCCATGTTTGAAGATCTGTGTCGGAAAGGTGGGAGAAACTAATTACATTTATAAGTTAGATTTGCTCAGAGGCTACTGGCAAGGATCTCTGTCAGAGAGAGCAAAGGCAATTTCAGCTTTCATAGCCAAGTGGACGATATCCGCTCAAAGTTGTCGCATTTGGTATGTAAAACGATCCAGTCACATTTCAGAGACAGATAATAAGGTCATTGCCAGATTACCTAACTATGTGGTGTACATTGATGACCTGGTGGTTTTTAGTCACTCATGAAAGGAACATTTACAGCATTTAGCGGTCTTGTTTGATTGACTTCAGAAGACAGGATTGTTGGTAAACCTAGATAAAAGTGAATTTGAGAAAGCCTAAGTCACATTCCTGGGTCACATTATTGGACATGGACCAATGGCCCCATGAGATACAAAAACAAAAGTAGTTCGGGAATGTTCCACACCGTCAACAAAAAAGAAATATGCATTACTACGGTTCCTGGGATTGACTGGATTTTACTGAAAGTTTGTGCCAAACTTTAAGCAGTGTGGCTGCTCCACTCACCGAATTGTCAAGGGCAAGAACTCTCAGTGGACAGAGGGCTGGCAAGAGGCATTTTACAGCCTAACAACTGTGTTAACACTGCCCCCAGTATTAGCTAAACTCGATTATATGAAGACTTTCAAGGTGGCTATCAATGCCAGTGATGTGGGTGTCGGTCCGGTGTTCCTGCAAGAGGATGATGAGGGAATAGAAAGACCCATCAGGTATTTTTCTGGGAAGTCGAACGTTCATCAACAGAAATGTTCAATGGTGGAGAAAAAGACTTTAAACTTGGTGTTGGCATTACACCATAACTGTGTTTATATTACCAGCAATGCATCTGAGACAATCGCATACACTGATCACAACACATTGATATTTGTGGAAAAAATTAAAGACAAAAATGTCAGACTGTTTAGATGGAGCTTGTTGTTGCAGCCATTCGATCTGACAATTGTGCGTGTGGCAGGTCGTGAAAACGTGAAAGCTGATGAGTTATTCAGACTCGAATGAGATACGGAGGTGTTTGGTGGTGGGTACACCACGGCCTGAATTAGCATGGGTTTGTGCATGTTTGAATGTTTACAATTAATATAGTGTATCTGTCAGTTTTGAGACTACTAACTGGGTTTGAAGGGTTAAAAATGCAGCCACCTTTTAACATTGATGGTTCTTTTTTTTTAAGGGGGGCAAAGACATGTCACAAAGCAAGTCCCTTTTTTGTCTGAAAGCTGTTCCTTAGCGCAAGGAGACTCTGCCCTTGGTTTTTTTCAGAGGCATAATAAAACGGGGCCAAGCTCCAATCAGCCTGCTTTGGTACAAAGATGAAAATGATTTTCAGAGGCCTTTTGTTTATAAGGAAACAGATAAGACTTCAGGCCAAAGTGGTCATGCTTTATAAGTGACCAGTATAATGAACGGAGAGTGGTGAGGCATTTTAGCTGAACTCGCTGAGCTGAGCAGTTTTCAGTTGAGTCTTGAACTGGGAAGTTCAACTGGGAGCTGTGTGGAAACTTTCTCTCTTTTCTGACCTTCAACTTCAACCTGGAAGTTTGTGTTCCATTTATACTGGTTTTTATTGGGAGTTTGCTTATTGGGACAGATGTGTATATTAGGAACAGCATAATTAAGTCTAGCTGAATAAGTTGAATTCTGTAGTGATTGTTTATTCTGTTCTTTGTGTTTCATTGTGTAATTTTATGAATAAAGTGTTTGTCTGTTTTAAAATCTACCAGTCACCCCAACTAAATTACTCCGGTTAATTTTCATTATAAACGTACCGAAATAAGTTGCAAAGGTATGCTCTGGGCTGCCTGCTTACAAGTGTTTGGAGTGGTCTAGCCTAGTCCATGACATCTCGGCGATGGAAGATGCCTCCTTGGGACTTGGTACAAACCAATCACTTTCCCTCCTCATGGTCTGCAAACCACTTTAACGTAACACGTGTGTACAATTAGCAATAGAACCAGGAGGAACAACATTGAGGAGCCTGCCTGTGCAGTCTATTCCTCATTGGTTTGTCGTGTTGCAGGAACAATGACATCCTCCTATTTAGTGTAACAGTTTGGAGGGGCTGAATGACTTTTTCTGTTCATGTGTCAGTGTCTCGAGGAACTGAATGTCTTCCTTCTGACCCAAGGGCACAGGTTCAAGGACTTCAGTGGGCAACCCTTGGTTTCTGCCTACCAGTACGTTGTGCTCACTAGACTCTATCTTCCTGAATTAAAGGAGACAAACAGAAGGCTGGAAGAACACAGCAAGCCAGGCAGCATCAATGAGCTGGGAAAGTCAACATTTCAGATCTAACCGTTCTTCAGAACTGGGTTGGGGTTAGGGGGAGCTGCAGATAAAGAGGGAAGGGAGTGGGGTGGGGAGATTAGAGGGATGGTGAGTTATGGCTATTTGGCCCCAATGGTTGGTGCAACCTGGTTGGGCAATGGGAGGGATGAATCCGGTTGGAAGCTAAAAGATAGGTTGTTAGGTGGAATTGAAGACCTCACATTCACTTCCAATTTCAATTCTCTTTCCCAATCCCTTTCCGACATAGTCATCCTTGGCCTCCTTCATTGCCACAATGAACCAAACCATAATTTGGAGGAACAAGATCTCATCTGTCACCTGTGCAGCCTAACCCCGGGGACTCAACATTGAATTCTCCAATTTCTAATAACCTCCCTCCCAATCCCACGACTCCCTTCCCAAGCCCTCCCCTCCCTTACATTACTCTGAGCAACCTTTTGTCCAGCCACCAACTGGATTCAGCCCTCCTATCAACAACTCGCTGATACCCTTTGTCTGTGTTCACTTATCCCCACCTCGCCAATCTGCTTCCTCCTCCCTCACCCGCCACTTTATCCATAGCCACCATTACTCCCATTCACAGCCCTGACGAAGGGTTATATTCAAGGCGTTCACTTCTCAAAGTCTTTGTGCTGCCTGGCTTATTACGTTCTTCCAGCTTCCTGCGTATGTATTTGGATTCCAACACGTGCTTTTATTTTAAATTGTCTTCTTGTGTGATAAGCAGGAGTGAGTGAATGCATTGCGCCTCTTGTTATCCAATAGATCTGATGGGCTGAATGGCTTTCTTATATTACTGTGAAGGGGTACCTCTTTCTTTTAACCGTGGAAATGTTTAGTGGCCAGCAGTGCTTTTGAAATGTTTCCTATACATTAACAGCACAAGCTCGGAAGTTGTCCAGATTTGATACTTTAGTACTTTCGGAGGTGACTCATTGTTCTGAACATTGTATAATCTTCAAAGAACATCTCCACCCCTGATCGTTTGACAGAGGGAAAGACATTGATGAAGCAGCTGAAGATGTTTGTGCCAAAGAAGCTCCCCTGAGGATTCCACACAGAGATATCCAGGGACTGGGAGGATTGATATCCACCAGCCCCATTGTGCTCTGAATGATTCAACCAGCGGGGAGTTTAAAACTGATTCCCATCAAGTTAAATTTTGTTCAGTCTCCTTGACATCTTGCTCAATCAAATACTGCCGTGATATCAGGACCAGTCACTTTACACTGTGTTCATATCTTCCATCCATGTCAATAGGCCAAGGTATATGTGTGGGGAGTGTTTCTTTCTCTCAGGGAGTAGTGATGGTTGGGACCACACAGTTAGCGGGGGCCACATCACTGAAATTTTGGGGGGGAGTGAGTGGGTTTCATTGGGTTTTGACCAGTCAGACAGTCGAGGGCTACACAGAATTGGGCATTAAAGAGAAATTGCGGTCGAGTGCAAATCAACCCTGACTTACTGAATGGAAGGGCAGGTCTGAGGGGCTATGTAGCCTGGTTTTATTCCAGTATACCCGATAGTCCAGTCACTTTGTGGCCTCTTCCATTTCCTGTGATACTGATTCAAGCAGCTGAACAGATTGATCGTGTTGCTGTGCAACTGGATACTGGTGCTGCATGATCTGGTTACAGTTTTATAGGCCCGAGGGACTTATTGGCCTCCTCCTGTAATTGTACATCAGGCTCCAGGGGCTGAAAAGCCTCATTCTGTTCTGGTGTAACTGAAATCCATATCGACTAAATCTACCGCCCATGGAGAAAGTGAGCACGGCAGATGCTGGAGATCAGTGTCGAAAAGTGTGACACTGGATAAACACGGCAGGTCAGGCAGCATCAGAGAAACAGGAGAATCGATGTTTTGGACGTTCCTGATGAAGGGCTTATGTCCGAAACAAAGATTCTCCTGTCCCTCGAACACCTGCTGTGCTTATCCAGCACCACATGTTTTGAGGTCGACTGTCCCACCCAAGTCAATTATCCTGATCACATCATCTAATTACATTAAGAGAATTGTCAGACACAAACTTCCACGCACAAAGCCACACTTACTATTCCTAATCAAAGCCTGTCTTTCCACATGCATGTAAATCTTATCCCTCAGAACCTTCGCAAGTAACGTACCTACCACAGATGTTCAACCTACTGGTCTATAGTTCTAAGGCTTTTTTTGTTCAGTTCTTCTTGAATAAGGGCACAACATTTGCTATCCTCAATTCTTCCAGGACATTACCTGTGGTTACTGATGATAAACATTATAAGCCAGGGTCCCCGCAAATTCTTCTGGAGCCCCTTGAGGTGTTCTTGGATATATCGGGTAAGGACAATGAGATTTATCCACTTTCAAACATTCCAGTACGTCCAAAATCTCCTCTACTATGATATGGATTGTCCCTAAGGTATCACCACTAACTTCCTCAAGTTCTCAAGTCAACATGTCTTTCCCCACGGTAAACATAGAATAGAAATATTCGTTGAGGACTTCACCCATCTCTTATAGTTCCACACCTACTTGTCCACATTCGTCTTCGAGGGGTCCTATTTTCTATCCAGTTATTGATTTTTCTTTTAATATATTTACAGTACCTTTTTGGATTCATCCTAATCTTCTCAGCCAAGGCTCTTTCTTGCCCCCTTTTCACCCTACTGATTTCCTTCTTCAGTAAAATCCTGTATCTCTTATATACCTCCAGGGATTCCCTTGATCCCAGCTGCCTGGACCTGAGCCACGCCCCAAGTTCGAACATGACACTGTGGACCAGTTTTGTCCCTCTCCATAACTATTTGAAAATTAATAGAACTATGGTTACTTGTGATAAAGTGCTACCCCACTGTTAACTCAGTCACTTGCCTTGCCCTATTTCCGAAGAAACCTTCGAGTTTTGCCCCTTCCCGAGTAGGACACTCTGTATACTGCTTGAGGAAACTTTCCTGAAGCTTTTATCAGATTCTATCTCATCAAATCCCTGAACGCTCTGGCCGTTCCAGTCTGTATTAGAAAAAATAAAATCCCCTATTATGATAACTCTATTACTCCCCTCTCTCACTGCATATTTGTTACTCTCATTCCTGTTGATTAATAGGGGGCCAAGAGTACATCTCCAATCACCTCACCAACCCCTTCCTATTTCTTAACTCCACTGACAAAGCCTCACTGGGTGATCCATCAGTTATTTTATCTCTGATTACTGCTGTGGCACTACCCTTAATCAGAAATGCAACTCCCCTCCCAACCTTCCGCCATCTCTGTCTCACCTAAAGCACCTGTACCCTGGCACATTAAGCTGTCAGTCCTATCCATCACTTAGCCATGTTTGTGTAATGGCTATAATATACCAGTCCCACCTACCTATCCATGCCCTGAGTTGATCAGCCTTACCTAGAGGCCTTCTTGCATTCAAATAGATGCAATTTAATCTAAAAGACATTTCTCTCTGTCGTTTTCCAGCCTAATCTTACCATTTCTGATTACTGTATCTCCTTCCAGCCTCACACTTGCCTCCCTGCTCTTCAGGATACCACCCCTTGCCAAGCTAGTTTAAACCCACCCTTGTAACACTAGCAAAACTGGCCGCCAAGATACTGGTGTCCCCAACAGTGCATGCCTCGGACGTAATCCCCCTCTCAGGAGGTTACCACTGTCAAGGTTTTCTTTTTAAATGTTTCTCCTAGCTCTCTGTAATCACGCTGCAGGACCTCGTCCCTATATCTACGGGTATCATTTGTGCCAACGTGCATATGATTTCTGGCTGCTCACCAACCCCTTCAGAATGTTCTGCAGCCACTTGAAGACATCCTGGACCCTAGCACCTGGGAGGTAACGCACCATCCTGGATTCCCGTTTGTGGCCACAGAATCTCCGATCTGTCCCTCGAACAATCGACCCTCCTATCTTGAACATCCTGTTTACCTTTACCCTTTCCCGCTGTGCCCCAGAGCCAGTGGTAGTACCAACCAACCTGGCTACTGCTGCTTTCCCCTGAACGGACATCGCCCCCAACAATCCAAAATGGTCTACTTGTTATCGAGGTGAATGGCCACAGGGGATTTGATTTCTGCACTCTCTGCCTAATCTCTCTGCCATTCCTGGTGGTCTCACAGCTACTCTCTGCCTGGAACATGACAGGAAGCAAGGAACGCCTGTTGGATTAAATTGTGTTTATTTAAATACAACAGGACTGAGAGGTAAAGCTGATGAACATTGGACTGGAATATTACAGTCATTAAAGAAACATAACTAGGGGCGTGTCTTGGGTGTGGCCACCACACTAAAGCACTTATCTATGAAGTTCTCAGTATCTCGGATGACCCTGAGTGCATCCTAAATTAGATTACCTACAGTGTGTAAACAGGCCCTTCGGCCCAACAAATCTGCACTGACGAGCAGCCCACCTAGACCCAATCCCCAACACTACAGGCAATTTAGCATGACCAATGCACCTAACCTGCACATCTTTGAATTGTGGAAAGAAACACGCATCACCCAGAGGATCCCATGCAGGCACGGGCTAGAATGGGCAAACACCACACAGACAGTTGCCCGAGCCAGGATTTGAATCCTGGTCCCTGGGTACTATGAGATAGCAGTGCTAACCACTGAGCCACCGTGCCTGCCGCCCAGCTCCAGCTCCCTAACACGGTCTCCCAGGAGCTGAAGCTGGGTGCACATTCCACACGTGTAGTCGTCAGGGACGGTGGAAATCTCCGTGAGCTCCCACATCCCACAAGAGGAACGTGTGACTGCCATCTCGACTGCTGTAACAATAAAGTTAAAATGACTTTATTTCAGTTTCCCTGTACATTTTGCTGAGCTGGAGCTGTCCGAAGCCTCTTGTGTCAAAGCCTTACTGCTTACTCTGCTACAACGGCATGTCTCTCTACCCCTCCATATACAGTTTTGGTCAGGGAAGGAAGGAGACACGACAGTGATGTAGTGTTTAGCCCTTCAGCACTCCTTGACATCTGGCCCCTGACGACCTGCTCCCCAGTGCAGGTCTCTGCTTGGCCTTGGAGGGTGTCTTGCTGAAGTCTTCCTTCTGGTAGTGGAGACTATGTCGATGCAGATCCTCACCCCGACAGGCAATCCGTGTTATCGCAGTCCTCTCGTACTTTCTATCTATTAGTATCGCGTTTATGAATTCCTTGAATCCCTCGCTTGCATTCCAAGCTATGTCTCACTCCATAGTGAGAGAGGTGAATGTTCCTGTGAATACAGGGCTATTGGAAAAGAACACCATTAGACCTAGGGGCAACAATATGTCTGTCCTCTCACTGAGTCTGCATTTCCTTCAATTAGGTTATATTTATTTTGCTAATCCCCCATTCCATTTTCCTGCGATTTCCCCGTAACATTTGTATAAAAATCTTTCTGTCTCAGCCTTGAAGATATTTAATGATCCAGCCTCAACAGCCCTCCGAATTTTCTACAATTGTTTCCCTCTCACTGATGTGAGACTTAGTGGTCTTTAATCTGGTGATTTGCCCATGCTATCTTGCATAAACTTCCAATTCTTCCTCAGCTCCTGTGTCAATTTGCTCAAGTGTCAAACGGTCACTCTCCCTGAACCCAGAAACTGTTTCTCCAAACTCAAGATCGATCCGTAGAATGTATTTAACATATTCTCTGTCTCTGTGGACAGACTGTCCCCTTAGTCCATAACACTCGCATTCTTTCCCAAGTTATCGTCTTCCCCTTAATAAATCAAAAAAATGAATTTGGATTCTTGCTAGTCTTACCCACGAATGTTTTATCATCCCTCCTCCTGCTCTTCCGCTGACTTCTTAAGTTTAGCCCTCCACTTTCTATATTTCATTGACCTGCTCACTTGGAACCTAGCTCCAACACTCTCCCTCCACCCAGACCCATTCCTCTGGCGTTTACTTTGACTCAATCTGTTCTTTGAGAACTTTCAATGTGACACTGGCTGTTTTAATTTCTCTGCATCCCCGTCATCCTATCCAACCTATCATTCTCTGAACAGACTGTATGCTGTAAGCTTCGATCAAACCCAGACTGTGTTATTCAGCCTGTGCCGATAAGGGTGGTGCTGCTGTAGTATGGTGGACTCACCTCTCCATTTCAGAGGCTGAGTGCCAGCTCTCAGACACCTCCACAGGTCACTTGCTGTTCCATAACCCTGCCATGGCACATCAGGCCATTTCATTAACTAAATCTGACAACATTTCATCTGGAGATTCCCACCCACTTGCCCCCACATAACAGTCCCGAAGCTGATGGTCTTCTGATAGCAGAACTCGCTTTTATGTCCTCCTGAAAATCCACAAGCAGAACTGCCTGGGCAGACCCATTGCTCCTGCTGTACAGAGGGGGTGTATGGATGCACACGTGTGCCGAAGATATACCTGTTCCTTCATGGGGTACATAGACCATTGCTTGTTCCAGTTCTATTCTAGCCCCTATCCACAACTGTTTCTCCGATACATAGATGATATCATAGCTGCTCCTCCTCTTTCTTGTCCAGAATTGGAAAAGTTCATCGTTTCCAATTTTCACTCCTCCCTCACTTTCACCTGGTCTATCTCTGACTCCTCCCTTTCTTTCCTCGACATCTCTGCTTCTATTTCTGGCGATAGACGGGTCACTGATATCCACTATTAAGCCACTGACTCCCACAGCTACCTAGAGTATGCACCCTCTCACCCTGTTTCCTGCAAAGACTCCATTTCATTCCCCCAGTTCCACCCTCTCAACTGCATTGCTTCTGATGATGTCAACTTCAAAAATGTGGCCTCTGAAATGTCAACCTTCTTCCTCAACCGAGAATTCCCCAGTACTTTTGTCGACAGGGCTCTCAACCAGTTCTGACCCACCTCCTGCACTTCTACCCTCACCCTCACTCCTCCCTCCTGCAACAGCGGAAGAGTTCTTCCTGTCCTTACCTACTATCCCACCAGCATTTACATGCATAAGATCATCAGTCTGCATTTTCCCACCTCCAGCGAGATACCACCACCAGACACATATTTGCCTCCTCTCCCTTTTACCACCTTCTGAAGTGACCATTTCCTCCAGGACACCCTGGTCCGCTCGCTATTCACTGTCCACATCTCCTCCCCACCTCCCCCACCCCTAACCACGGGTCCACTACACTTTCTCCTGCCGGAGGTGTTATACTTTCCCATTTACCTCGTCTCTCCTCACTATCCAACGGCCAAACATACCTCCCAGGTGAAGCAGCATCCTATCAACATTTCCAACAATCCGGTCTACTACATTCCCTCCTCACATTGTGATCTGCTCTACATTGGAGACACTGAAGGTAGACTGGGTGAACACTTCACAGTATATCCAAGCTGTACCGATGCAAAAGACTCTGATTTCCCCGTTGCCTGCCAGTTTAATACCCCATCTGCCCCTTGGCTAATATCTCTGCGTCAGACTTGCTGCAGTGTTCCAGGACGTTTCAATGCAAGATGGAACAACAACACCTCATTTTCTGTGGGCGGACCCTGTAGCTCTTCAGAATCAAAAAGATTTTAGGGTCTGAACTCCTCAATGCCCCCTACCCAATCCACCAGGCCTAGTACTCACTTAGTCTTCCATTACTCACCCCTATCGTTAGCTACTCACAGTCTCCATTAACAGCTATTCAGCCTCTTCTGCATATAAATCAACATTTTCAGGGCTACCATCCGTTCTGAGGAAGGGTCGCTGAACGAGAAACTTTAATTCTGATTTCTCTGCCCAGAGGCAGTTAGACTCGAAACGTCAGCTCCTTTCTCTCCTTCCAGATGCTGCCAGTCCTGCTGAGATTTTCCAGCACTTTCTCTTTTGGTTAAAAATTACTCGAGATTCAACTGAGATAGCAGCTTTGCTTATGTCGTTCAGATCAGTCAATTTGTCACAGTTCAGAAGGAAAAAAATCGATAGAGCGAAACTCAGCTGGTCTGGCACTCTCTGAGCAGAGATACACAGAATTAACCTTTGATTCCAATATGACTTTTTCAGAACAGTGTCACATCATATTCGATATATTAACTCTGTTTCTCTCTGCAGATACTTCCTCATCTGTTGCGTTTCTCCACCATTTTTATTTGTGTTTCATGCTTCCGTACCACTATATTTCATGTTTCTTGATAGGGTTACATGCTGAATGTGGTTATATATGGACAATGGAGTCCTTTCCTGTTCCTATTATAGTTGGTGTGTCTGTGATACCAATGTTACGGTCGAAATCTGTTTCTTCTTTAAGATTCAAAGGAAAAAAAGAATATTTTTCTGAATATCCTGTAAATCTCAGGAACTCCACTTTGAAAAGACATTTCAGAGGCAGCTGAAATTTCATGAGATAACAGGAATGAATTATTGATGGTGGAGCACTCTGTGTCCATCGTTGAACGAGCTTGTCTACCCCCTCTCCAAAGGCTTTGATTACATATCACAGAATTCTTTACAGCAAAAGTGGGGGAAACTCAGCCCATTTTCTCTTCCAGCTTGGAATGACTATATTTCTACTGTTAGTCTACTGTAATGTCCCCATTGCCCTTCACATTTTGTTATTAGTGTCTGCTTTTAATTTTAAGTATCCTGCCAGATATGAACAATATGATCAAACTCAAACAAAAAAAAACAGAACTTCGAGGGCAAGCTCAGCAAGTCTCCAGTATCTGTGAAGAGAGATCAAAGTTAATGTTTCTTGTCCAGTGATCCGACTCAATCTGTATTCCCAATGATTAAATGGTGTATATATACAATATAGTTCACTTTATCACATTTAATATTATCCTGTTTAGTTCACATTATCATTCAGCATTGTATCTCCCAAATGTCGGCTGTTTCCTTGTTGTGCATTAGATTTAATTCTGTCTGGCAGAAAGAGTGATAATGACTGGGGAGTATCATTGTACTCCCCATGCAGTCTCCACAGCCACTATCCCCATTCTGTCCTATCTCCCAGCCAATGTCATGTTCATTCGAACCTGACTCATTAAGTCTTAATGAATAAGTTCATTGTAATTATCACTTTTGGTTTTGGACTGAGGCCAAAATGCGTAAAAAATACGGTTTTACACAAAATAAAGAAGTTTGTCAATTTGTATAAATAAATTGCTGAGGCATATTCCCTATGGAAGTTCCACAGTTGCCTTATTACAGCAGTGAGGGGAACATTCAGAGAAGTCCACACTTCCCGTCTATATTCAGGGCAACTGTGCCCAGTGACAATCTGTTGGCTGGCGTTTGTTCCCGTGGAGGAGAGGACAGCACAGTAACAACATCCTGGTTGTGTTTCTTTTGCGGGGGTGGAGGGATTTTGGGAGAGATGGTTACAGCATAGTAAACGGACAACAAAGCAGGATCTTCAAGCCTACGAAAAGATAACATCCATCATTCTCCCTCACAACTGCCTTCACTAGAGCAATTGATGATGGGAGATTTGACCAATAGCCAACAATGTCAACATGCAGTCCAGTCCAGTTATATTGTGAACTGAATGTGATGGATTGAAAGCTGGGACTGGTTGCTCAGTGACTATGATTAATGTTAGTCTCCATGCAATGTAACTGTGTCACTGGAGGGTTTCCCTCTCCTATTGGTGAAGGGCTTCATTCAGTGCGCTATCCCAGTGTAGTAGCAGATGCATCAATTCCAAAAGTAACAGAGATCAACAGCTGCGTAGACAGAGAGAGGACAGATCTGAATCTGAGAATAGCGGACTAGAACATTACAACAATGGAGAGGAGGTTTTTCTTGAGTCTTTTCAAGATTTCCCCCTGCTGGGAATTTCTACCATATTGGATGTCAGCAGTGCTGCTGATTATTCTGGGCAGGGTGGAGGGTGTGCTACTCACCTATTCTCGCTATTGTTGGTGTTCTCTACCTCTGTCCATTCATTAATCCCATAAACAAGTTTGAACTTCGTTGCAATTTCTGTTATCTATATTTGTCAGAGAAAGAAACTATTGTGTTCAGTTTCAATTGCAGTCTCCATTCATTCTCCATGAATAGTAGTTCACTCCCTCACAAACACCTGAGAACAAAACAGTGCAAAACCTCTAGATCTCTTTTTGCCCTGAACTGATTTATGTCTCCTGTTCTCTCTGTCACCAAACATGTCCACTACCAGCTATTAATATCCTCAATCTTCATCTCTGCGTCAGTGCTGTTGCTGAACGTTGGTAAAATTCAGACTTAATGTTTCAAGCTCTCATCTGACTACTTTTCCGATTACAAATATTTCAAACATAAAAATGTTCTTATCTCGGACGTTACTTCATGATTAGGACAATATATGAATGTAGAAATGTCGCTGGATGTAATTCAGAAGCAAAGCTTATTAAACAAAAGATGTTGTTTCAAGTAATTTGTTTCCATTCCACCAGAGCTGATGACAGAACTTCAATAAAACTGATAAGAATTGGAATAAAAGTGAATTTCACAAAGACAACCATAAAAGCAACATTTTGTCTGAAAGCCTTCCTGTTTCACTGATCACCTTCGGTAAAGAAATCTAATGTTATTACCCGGTTTGGGTTAAGTGAGTCTTCAGCCCCATGACAATGTGCTTTACTTTATATTGGCTTGTGGAATGGCCTCAGAGTCAGGGCAATTAGTGATGGTCTACAAATGCGGCCCTTGGCCGAGATGCCAACATCCCACGAAATAACAAAATTGAAAGTGAAATCAAAGAAAGGAAGATGCTGAAAATCTGAAATTATACAAGGCAATGCAAAGAAACGAACAGAAAGTGCTGGGGAACTGTCCTGAACTGAAAGCAGCTGGAAAGGAGTGTGATTAATACCATTGACAGGGAAGTTTGCTTTGAAGAGGAGGAGGAATCAATAGAGAAAGAGGGATATAGAAGAAAAAGAAAGAGGAAGCAAAGAGAATGATGATCAGCTGGGCTGGAAATCCAATGTGAGATTCACCTCATTTATTTTTCGCCATTCCCATCTTCCTGAATAACATGCCCATGTACATACAGGTATTCCCCGCTTTTCAAAAGTTCGCTTTTCGCCACTTCCCTTCCCGAATGACTTACATTAGGGCCTTGCTTCGCTAACCAAAAGAAATCCGAAGAGGATTTTCACTTTTACAAAGAAAGGCGAAGCTTTTCCCATATAAATTAGTGCTAATGCACTTTACACCATATCAGCTAGCGAACGGTTTCTTTCAGATAGCGAGGGAAACCTGTGTTTGTCTAAGATCATGTTTAAAGCGATTTGATTTCCCCTGTCAGTATTCCCTGAGTGTGGTCATCTCCTTATATTTGTTAATGGGATATGGATATCTCTGACTGCGCCAGCAATAGTTCATTTTTACAGTTGCCTTGAGAAGACCTTGAGCCACTGCAGGCCACGTGATTGATCTGATTTGATTTGATTTACTTCAGGCAAATGTACAATGGATAGGTTTGTTTTGCGAGTAGTGCAGGCACATGATAGTAAACAAGAAAACAGTGATCGTGGGGTACTTACACAGAGTGAGGCATACATGGTTACCGCTTCACAGGAGGTGAGCAAAGCAAAATCGACATTAGCAAGATTAATATTATTTGAAAAGTTAGACATGTCAATTCGTCAGGCTAATTAAAGCAGGGAAGGAAGTGTTCCTGAGCATGTTGGTCCATGTTTTCAAGCCTCTGTGTCTCCTCCCTGTTGGAAGAGGTTGTAGGAGATCATGACTGGTTTGGGAGAGATCTTTGATGTTGCCAGCCTTTCTGCGACAATGACAAGTAGAAATGACGGAAGGTGGTCTTTTGTGATGGGCTGGGCTGTGCACACAACCGTCTGTAGTTTCTTACGGTCCTGGGCAGAGCAGTTACCATGTCAGACCGTTATGCACGTGAATAGAATGTTTTCAGTTGCCAGTGTACGGAACATTGGGAGACGGGTTGTTCCAAAATAGTTAGATGTAACAATTGGCTGTTAAATGGATACCCATGTTTTGGTTGCTGTTTTGACAACAATTGAAATTTATCCAATAATTTTAAATTATGTCTTCAATACCAAAACCCAGTTGAGTTAATTGTATTGCAAACATCGAACCAATGAGCCATCACCTGCTTCAAACGAATAGAGAAGCCATCACCATCACAACGAGGGAGAAAGAGAGAGACACGAAGGGAAGGAGAGAGAGAACACAGCGAGGGAAACAGATGGACAGTCAGTCGAATAGAGAAAGGAAACAAAACAAGGAAACAAACCGTCACATGGAGAGGGAGCAGGGAAGATAATAAGTTCAGGGAAAGAAACAGAAGGCATGGAAAAGGAAAACAGAGGGAAACAGACAGTGTGATTGACACAGTGAGAGACAAAGGACATGGGGAGCTGGGTATGGGGTCACAGGGTGCTGGGGGTGATGGGTGAAGCTGGGGGTGAGAACCAGAGAGACTTGGGAGTGAGCATTGGAGGGAGCTGGGAGCAGGGAGATGAGGGTTTATTTTGACCTGTAACAAGATGTCATGGCAGATCATAGTAAGCAAGGATGTACAGAACGATGGGTGTAAAACATGTCTGAGAGACATATAAGTTACGCTGCACAGCGCATGCGCTAGGCGAGATCAACATGAACAAGATCAACATTATCTAAGATGAGAGAGCCCATTCATCAGTCTAACAACAGTCAGGAAGAAGCTGCTCCTGAACCAGCTGCTCTGTGTTTTCAAGCTTCTGCATCTTTTAGCCTGATTGAAGAGGTTGTGGGAAAACTTTACAGGCATATGATGGGTCTTTGGTAATGTTAGAACAAAGAACATTCGAGTACAGGAACAGGCCATTCGGCAGTCAAAGCCTGCGCAGATCCAGATCCTCGGTCTAATTCCGTCGCCTATTTTCTCAGGGTATTTATCCCTTTGCTCCCTGCCCATTCATGTATCGTTCTGGAAACATCTTAAATGGAACACCACTGGTCACAGTTCTCCATTTTGAGAAACTGCCTTCCCCTACCACGCTCTGTACCTTGTTGCCCAGCCAGTTCTTTATCCATGTAGCTATCACACGCTGGACACCGTGTGACTTCACTTTCTCCATAAGCCGACCATGGAAAAACATATTAAACGCCTCCCTGAAGTCCATATACATGACATCTACAGTCCCTCCCATATCAATCAACTTTGTCACTTCCTCAAAGAATTCTATTAAATTGGTAAGACATGACCTTCCCTGCACATAACCATCTTGCCTATCACTGATAAGGCCATTTTCATCCAAATGAGAATAGACCCTATCCCTCAGTATCTTCTCTAGCAGCTCCTAACCCCTGATGACAGGCTCACTGGTCTATAATTAATTGGATTATTAATGCTACCCTATTTAAACAACAACTTTCCAGTCCGAAAGGACCTCAGTTGTGTTCAATGATGCTACAAAGATATCTGTTAATGCCCCAACTATTTCCTCTCCCCCTTCACTCAATAATCTGGGATAGCAGTGGAGCATCCCGTCAAAAGGAAGAAGGTAGCTTACATAAGGTGGAGGTGGCTAGGGTCAAGCTCAGCTCAAAAGAATTACAGGCAGGCGAGGAAGGAGCTCAGAAATGGTCTTAGGAGAGCCAGGAGGGGACAAGACAAAGGCTTTGCAGATCGGATTAGGGAGAACACAAAGGCATTTTACACTTATGTGAGAAATAAGAAAATGGTCCATGAAAGAGTAGGGCCGATCAGGGATATCATAGGGAACTTGTGTGTGGAGTGCGAGGAGGTAGGGGAAGCTCTAAATGAGTTTTTTACTTCTGTCATTACGAAAGAAACAAACTTTGTAGTGAATGAAACCATTAAAGAGCAGGTGTGCATGCTGGAATGGATAGAGATAGAGGAAGCTGATGTGCTGAAAATTTTGTCAAACATTAAGATTGACAAGTCGCCAGGTCTGGACCAGATTTGCCCTCGGCTGCTTTGGGAAACGGGAAATGCCATTACTTCGCCACTTGCGAAGATCTTTGCAGTCTCGGTCTCCACTGGAGTCGTACCTGAGGACTGGAGAGAGGCAAATGTCATTCCTCTCTTCAAGAAAGGAAATAGGGAAAACCCCGGCAATTACAAACCAGTAAGTCTCACGTCTGTCTTCTGCAAGGTGTTAGAAAGGATTCTGAGGGATAGGATTTATGACCATCTGGAAGAGCATGGCTTGATTAAATGCAGTCAACACGGCTTTGTGAGGGGCAGGTCATGTCTCACAAATCTTATCGAATTCTTTGAGGATGTGACTAGAAAAGTTGATGAGGGTTGAGTTGTGGATGTGTGTATGTGGACTTCAGCAAGGCATATGATAATGTTCCCCTGGTAGGCTCATTCAGAAGGTCAGGAGGAATGGGATACAGGGGAACTTAGCTGTCTGGGTACAGAATTGGCTGACCAACAGAAGACAGCGAGAGGTAGGAGAAGGGAAATCTTCTGCCTGGAAGTCAGTGGTGAGTGCCCTCTGTCCTTGGGCCTCTACGGTTTGTAATTTTAATTAATGACTTGGATGAGGGGATTGAAGAGTGGGTCAGCAATTTTGCAGATGACACAAAGGTTGGAGGTGTCGTTGACAGTATAGAGGGCTGTTGTAGGCTAGCGGGACATTGACAGGATGCAGAGATGAGCTGAGAGGTGGCAGGTGGAGTTCAACCTGGATAAATGCGACGTGATGCATTTTGGAAGGTCGATTTGAAAACTGAGTATAGGATTAAGGTTAGAATTCTTGGCAGCATGTAGGAACAGAGGGATCTTGGTGTGCAGGTGTATGGATCCCATAAAATGGACACCCAAGTGGACAGGGTTGTTCAGAAAGCATATGGTGTTTTGGCTTTCATTAACAGGGGAATTGAGTTTAAGAGTTGTGAGATCTTGTTGCAGCTCTAACAACTTTGGTTTGACCGCACTTGGAATACTGCGTCCAGTTCTGGTCGCCCTATTATAGGAAAGATGTGGATGCTTTGGAGAGGGTTCAGAGGAGGTTTACCAGGATGCTGCCTGGACTGGAGGGCTTATCTTATGAAGAGAGGTTGACTGAGCTCGGACTTTTTTCATCGGAGAAAAGAAGGAGGAGAGGGGATCTAATTGATGTATACAAGATAATGAGAGGCATAGATAGAGTCGATAGCGAGAGACTATTTCCCAGGTCAGAAATGGCTAACACAAGGGGTCATAGTTTTAAGTTGTTTAGTGGAAAGTATAGATGGGATGTCAGAGGCGGGTTCTTTACGCAGAGAGTTGTGAGAGTATGGAATGCGTTGCCAGCAGTAGTTGTGGAAGCAAGGTCATTGGGGACATTTAAGAGACTGCTGGACATGCATATGGTCTCAGACATTTGAGGGTGCGTACATGAGGATCAATTGTCGGTGCAAAATCGTAGGCTGAAGGGCCTGTTCTGTGCTGCATTGTTCTATGTTCTATGTTATATGTTCTAGATGTTGGCAGCCTTTCTACAGCAACGAGCCATGTTTATAGAGTCAATGGTTGGGAGATTGTGCACCCAACCTATTGTAGTTTCTTATGGTCCTGGGCAGAGCGTTGCCGTATGAAGCCATGACGCACCCAGAAGTATGCTCTCAATGGTGTATCTGTCGAAGTAGGGCATGCTGAATTTCCTGAGCCTCCTGAGGAAGAAGAGGCGTTGTTAAACTTTCTTGACTGTCACACTTACGCGAGAAAACCAGGGTATGTTGTCAGTTATTGTCACGCTGAGGGAGTTGATGCTCTGCACTGCCTCAACCATTGATGTAGATGACGGCGTGTTCCTCTCCTTTTTTTCTGAAGTCAATGATCAGTTCCTTACTATTGCCGAATTTGAGAGAGAGGTTATTATCATTACACCATGCCACTAAGCCCTCGATCTCCTTTCTGTATTCTGACTCATCGTTGTTTGATATCCCTCCTGATTTGGTGATGTCATCAGCGAACTTGTAACTGGCGTTGTTTGGAATTTGACAACACAGCCGCAAGTGTACAGGGTGTACAGTAAGGGGCTGAGGACACAGCCATGGGAGTACAGGGAGTACAGAAGGGGGCTGAGGACACAAACATTGGAGTTCAGGGATTACAGTAGGGGAGTGAGGGCACAGTCATGGGAGTAAAAGGAGTAGTGTAGGGGACTGAGGGCACAGCCATTTGTGTACAAGAAGTACAGTAGGGGGCTGAGGGCAGAGCCATGGGTGTACAGGGAGTACTGTAGGGCCTGAGGGCAGAGCCGTGGGTGTACAGGGAGTACAGTAGGGGGCTGAGGGCAGAGCCATGTGTGTACAAGAAGTACAGTAGGGGGCTGAGGGCACAGCCATGTGTGTACAAGGAGTACAGTAGTGGGCTGATGGCAGAGCCATGGATATACAGGGAGTACAGAAGGGAGCTGAGGGCACTGCTGTGGGTGGATGGGGAGTACAATAGGGGGCTGAGAACACATCCTCCAGGAGTTCCAGTGTTGAGTTTTATTGTGGAGAATGTGCAGATACCTATCTTCACAGATTGTGGTCTGTGTGTCAGAAACCAGGGATCCTGTTGCAGAGGGTGGAGCCGTGATCAAGATCACAGAGTATTAAGATCAGCGTGGAGGGGATAATGATGTTGAAAGTAAAGCTGTAGTCAATGACCAGGAGTCTGGTGTAGGCATCCTTGTTTTTTAGATGTCCCAGGGATGAGTGCAGAGCAGGTATATGGTATCCGTTGTGGACCCGTTACATCAGTTGGCACATTATAGGACAGCAGGTCAGGCTGGAAGACTGGAGGTGATGTGGGCCATAACCAGCGTCTCAAAGCACGTCATGTTTATTGAGTCAAAGCCACTGGGCGGGAATCATTAAGGAACGTTGCATGTGCTTTCTCACTTACAAGGATGATGGTGGTCTTCTGGAAGCAGGTTGGGATTTCCGCTTCAGGAGGGACAGGTTGAAGATGTTTGTAAATATCTCTGCCAGTTGGTCCACACAGGATCTGAGTGCTAAGCCGGGAACACTCTCCAGGACTGTCGCTTTCCTTGACTTGACCTGCAGGAAGACTGATCATGTCTGCAGTGGTGACAGCGGGCACAGGTACATACGAGGCAGTCAGGGCAGTTTTCATGCTGGCAGTCACACAGTCATTCATCATAGATATTCCCTCCCCCAGCTCTCTCCTTCATCATCAACACACAGTTCCATTGTTGTGAGCATCACACAGTTAGTGTTGAGTCGGAATGACATCATTAGATTGGGATTGTGCGCCATCAAGTCCTTTGTCACCATAACGGAGTAATTCACAACAATTCGGGGGCAGGATGTGCTCCTACTGGGTGTCAGTGGTGCAGGGAGTGAAGATGTTACAGGTATAATTCCAGTCAAGCCACTGCTTTAACCTGAATGGAGTCAACTACCTTGAGTGCTGTGCCTTTTCAATGGTAGACTAAGGGAGTCTGGAAGTGCCATTTACACGAACCACCTGAACAAAGGACCTGAGGGCAGTTTTGCTAAGTTTGGAGATGGTTAGATGAACAGGCGATATTCATGAAGTGGGGAGGCTGCAGAAAAGCTTGGACAGTTTAGGACCGTGGGCAAACACGTGGTTGATGGAATACAATATGGGATCGTGTGAGATTATGCACTTTGGTAGGCGGACTAGAGACAGACACTATGTTCTAATAGGATCCATTAAATCTGAAGCACAAAAAGAATTTTGAAGCACTCGTCCTCTGTTCTGGTTATTGTGCAGGTTCAGTTGGCAGTTCGGAAAGCAAATGCAATGTTAGCATTCATTTCAAGGGAGCAAGAATACAAGAGAGGAAACATGCTGCTGAGAATGTAATTAGCAATGGTCAGACAACATTTGGAATATTTGGAGCTATTTTGGGCACTATCTCTGGGGCAAGATCAGCTGGTGTTGGAGGTGATCCATCCTGGGGATGGTGGCTTGTCATGATCGGCAGTTTGTGTACTCGATGGAATTTGGAAGAATGGGAGGCGAGGCATCTGATAGAAACTGATTGATTACTGCAAAGATTGAGACAGTCAGTGTGTAGAAGATATGTCCACTAGTCATAGCTAACCAGTAATATAAAGGAGACTGTAAGAGGTTCATTATATAGATAAAGTGCAAAAGAGAGGTAAAAGTGAATATGGGCCACTGGAAAATGATGTTGGAGAAACAGTAGGGGGAAACAAAGAAACGAATGAGGAACTTCGCATCAGTCTTCATGGTGGAAGACATGAGTAATTTCCCAAAAAATGAACCGAGTGAGAGGGCAGAGCTGAGTACGGTGGCTATCATCAAGAAGAGCATGTTAGAAAACTGAATGGCCCGAATGTGGATAAATAACCTGGACCAGGTGGACGACATCCCAGTATTGGAAGAGAGATAGCTGAAGAGGTAATGCAAGCGTAACTGGTAATCTTTCAGGAATGACTAAAATCAGGAAAGGGCCAGATGGCTGGAAAATGTCTAACATGAAACTTGGTTTAATAAGGGAGTTGGGCAGAGATGGAAAATTACAGACTTATTAGCCTAACCTTAGTTGTGGGTAACATCCTGGAATCCATCTGAAGGATAGGACTTCTGAATACTTGGAGGTCTTTGGGAAAGTATGACAGAGTCAGCATGGTTTCATCAAGGGGAGATCAGGCCTGACAACCCTGCTAGAATACATTGAAGGAGTAACGAGAAGATGAGACCAAGGAGAACCAATAGATGTTATCCACTTGTTCCTCAGAGGCAAGCTGCGAGCATGGATAGAAGCATGGCTGTCTGACAGAAAGCAGAGAGTAGGGATAAAAGGGTCCTTCTCAGGATGGCAGGCAGGTACAAGTGGTGTTCCACAAGACTCAGTGTTGGGACCACAACTATTCATTTTGTGCATTAATGATTTACATGAAGGAACTGAGTGGATTCTAGCTAAGTTTTCAAACAGTGAAAAATTAGATAGAGGGACAGGTAGCATTGAAGAGGTGGTTCGGCTGCAGGAGGGTGCTCTGGCGCATCTCCTCAACTTCCTATGCCTCTGCCCTTGCACTCCACCCTTCCAACTACAACAAGGATAGAACCCTCTGGTGCTTGCCTTCCATCAACCTCAGGATACAACGCATCATCCTCCGACGTTTCCGTCACTAAGAGTCAGACTCCACCACCTGAGATTTACTTCCCTCCCGACCGCTATCAGAGTCTGTAGAGACCATTCCCTTCACAACTCCCTCATGAGGTTCATGCCCCCACCCCCACCAAGCTACCTTCCACTCCTGACACCTTCTTTGCCATTACAAGAGGAATGAAACCTGTGTCAACACCTCCCTCCTCACGTCCATCCAAGGCCCCAAAGGATCTTTGTACATCAGGCAAAGAAAATCCTATGCATCCAAACACATCACCTACTCTGTCCATTGCTCCTGGTCTCTGCTCCATTGGAGAGACAGGACATCAACTTGCAGAACGGTTCAGGAAACACTCTCAGACCCACATACCCAACAACCCCACTTCCCTGTACTTGAATACTTCGACTCTCCCTCCCACTGCACCAAGGACATGCAAGTTGTTGGCCTCCTCCACTGCCAAATTCTAGCCAGCAGTCGTCTAGAGGAAAAATGCATCATCTTCCGCCTCGGGACCCTGTAACCACACGGTATCAAGGGCAATTTCACCAGTTTCCTCATCTCCCTTCCTACCACCTTATCTCAGAACTAACCGTCCAACTCAGCACCACCCTGTTTAACTGAACTACCTGTCCATCTTCCTTCCCATCTATTCACTCCATCTTCCACTGTTCAGAAGACTGAAGTGCAAAAAGACGAGGGAGTTCTAGTCCAGGAGTCTCAAAAGGTAAACTTGCATGTTGTCAGTAGTTATGAAGACAAATACAATTATGGGATTTATTTCAAGAGGGCTTGAATATAAATGCAGGGATGTACTTCTGAAGCTCTATAAGGCTTTGGTCAGGGCACATCTAGATGATTGTGCACAGTTTTGGGTCCCATATCTCAGGAAGGATGTACTGGCCCTGGAGCGTTTTTCAAGGAGATTCATGAGAATAGTCTCAGGAATGAAAAGCTTAACATATGAAGAACATCTGAGGGTTCTGGGTCTATATTTAATAGAATTCAGAAAGATACTGGGAAGTCTAATTGAAACTTACAGAATACTGAATGACCTGGACATGGTAGGAGAGACTAGGTTCCGAGGGGACATCGTAAAGAGGAGACCTTTTAGAACAAAGGTAAGGAGGAACCTCTTCAGCCAGAGAGTGGTGAATCTATGGAATTCACTGCTACAGAAGACTGTCGAGGCCAGGTCATGGAGTATATTTAAGAGTGAGACAGATAGGGCCTTGAATGCAAAGTGGATCAAGGGTTACAGATAGAAAGCGGGAGAATGGGGATGAAAAGTTCATCATTGAATGGTGGAACAGGCTCAATGCGCTGAATGGCCAAATTTCTGCTCCAATGTCTTCTGGTTGCTTGGTTAATATTGGCTCTCCCCATTCCTCATTGGAGATATACCCTGGAATTTGATCTTCATATGATTTATAAAAAGAGTAACATTCCAATACAGATGACTGGGAAATATCATGTTCCCTCCCTCCAGTCTCAGCAGCCATGTCCACAGAACCATAATAACACTACAATTGAAATCCAGTGAATGGTATTTAATCACAGTTGATTGACATCGACAACATTAACAGAAAGACCCTCGCCGGCCCTCTCTGATCCTCGAATAACCATGTGAATTGTGTGACACATCATATTCTCTGTTAACATATCCATGCCATTTGTCTGCTATAACTCATGTTGTTGTATGCACATTTTCCTGTCTAATTATGGACTAGAAAATTTCCCTCCATATTTTACCTGCATTATAATCATTGATCAGTAGTTACAGACTTTATGTTTCCATTTATAAACGGAGAAACGTGTTTGTATTGTGACAATTCTTTGACATTACTCCCATATCCAATTTAGATTGAATGATGACATACAATCAAGCTTCCATCTCCAATATTCCTTCCTTTAGTCACCCCCATATATCTCATTCCAAATGTGTAAATTTTAAACGTTGTTTTGATTTTAATAAAATCAATATTGAAATGAAAGAGGTTAACTGGAGCTATTTGTTCAGTGACTGTGATTAATGTCAATCTCTGTGGATCATATGAGTTTCCATCATTGACTGATAAATGGGCTCTGTAAATGTGTTATTCCATAGTGTGAGTAGGAGCATCACTGACAGCACTAACAGGGATCAGCAGCTCGAGAGAGAGGGCGGGGGGGGGGGGGGGGTGGGGGGTGAAGAGATCAGAATGTGTGGACATTAGACTGGAACGTCACAACAATGGTTCAAAATCTAAGGACCTGGGATTGGATTGTTCCACAATGGATAAGAATCAGAGAACATTAGACTGGAATGGTACAACAATGTATCAAAATCAGAGAACATTCGACTGGAATTGTACAACAATGTATCAGGAGCTGAGAACATTAGACTGGAATGTTCCAACAATGGATCAGAATCTGCTAACATTAGACTGGAATGTTCCAACAATAGATCAGAATCTGAAAACATTAGACTGGAATGTTCCAACAATGGGCAGGAGTTTATACTCGGGTCTTTACTGGCTTTCCCAGCCTTGGATATCATTAACATTGCGGATCCTGGATATCCTTTGGATTATTCAAGCTGGTTACTATCCCATCGTCGCCATAGTTGGTGTTCCTGGTAAGACATTATATTTGTCTACTAAACCGGGTTGATCTGAATTTCTGCTCATGATATGTAAATTTTGGAAAGTGGAAGTCAATGTCTTCAGTTCCAAACAAAAATTCATTTCCTTATAAATTATACCTAACAAACTACTATTTATAAATTACTCACTGATATGCGAGATGGAACCAGATTGTTCTGAAACTCCATAATTCATTTTGTCCTTCACAGATATACATCTCCATGTCCTCCCCACGCACCAACCGTGTCCAATACCACCATCATGATATCTCAGTCTCGTCCTCAGTCTCAGTGCAACTTCTGAATAAACCATGATTTGTGACTTTGTACAATCCGGATGCAACAGTTTTAAGTTCCTTCTAACCACATGTCCATCACTAAATAATTACTCTTGAGGATGTTTAACTTGTTCTCTGCACATACGGGAAGACAGTTTATGATGGTCAAGCCATGGACTCATAATTTAGAACCACAGAATATCTCATGAAGGAAATTGGTGGGATTTAAAAGCAACCATTATCATTTGTTATAAAAACCCATCTGCTTGCCTCATGTCCTTTAGTGAAGTCAATGTGTCATGCTTCCCTCGTCAGGTTTCCGTGTAACTTCTGTGATGAACATGTGGGTGTACTGTACCTTTAAGAGAATTAAAAGCCAGCAATAACTACCTGACACCACCAAGTGCTCTAAAAAATAGATATAATGTAACCTTTGGTTGAAAAATTCGATTAGCTCATTGTCTCGAGCCAAAAACAAATTCAGCAGAACACTTTAAATTATACTCCAAAATACCCACCTCTAATCAAGTTTGAATTGAGGAAATTGACAATCGTAAAGGCCAATGACACAATCCAATGGTTTGGGTGTGGGAAATTAAACAGTTGAGAGGAGAACTACCAAGCTACTAGCGTGCAAAGACTGCCTGAAGAAATAGCTCTCTTAAGGGTACTTTTATTGATTAGCAAGTGGTGAAGCAGAATCCCCATGACGAAAAGAAAACAGGAATATGGAGAAGAACCAAAAGCTTCCTGGTTTTGAGGTTAGAAGTTTTGCTTTGTAAATCTTCATTCGCCATCTTATCGGACTAATATTGTGGAGGGGGAAGGTAAAAGATAGGTTAGAGGAAGAAGTTGCAAACAGTCGTTCGTTTATTATTCTCTTTTAAACTTCAAGAAATAAAGTTGTTAATTTTTACTTTTAAAGTTTTGGTCTCTAGAATTATCACATATTACCGCATGGGATAAATCTTTTCTCTGTTTCTGGTTTTAATTAAGCAGGAGAATTGCTCCTGTGTTGTAACACTCCAAACCCCAGCAATGGGTTTTACTGTTTACTGTCCTGTGGAGCAGTTGAACCAGCCGCTCAGTTCAAGATCAGCATAACATGCTGCCCTCACCAGGGCTGCATACATCCTGTGAGAGAAGATGAAAAGTAAAGATAGCTCCCTTCCTCTGCCTCTTTCCCATATTCCTACAGCTCATTTCTATTCAGGTAAGTGATCATCCCCTATTTTGAGTGTATTCAATCTCATTGAAGTTCTCCCCGAGAGTGTTGCATATCTCCATAGGCATCGCTGGTGCTAGCTTTACTGATGCTGACGTACGGATGTAAGGGACTTATGAATTCCATGTCAGATGTAGTGTAGAAAGAAGAAATGGCTTTTTGTTGCACAGGAAAGAAATGGCGATGTCTAAGTGACAGAAAAGGATTATTGCGATCATTCCTGACAGTGTTGTTGAGGCAGTATTTGGGGTACTGTGGATAGGCTTTCTCTGAAGTTTCACTAGACTAATCCCTGAGATAATGGCACCATGAGCAGTGACTGAAGCTCAGTGAGAGAATAAGAGGTGATTGCCTTGAACCTTAAGGGAGGTGGACAATCACTCATGATGTTCTAAACAGGCACTGATAAAGAGATGAATTCCATGGCATGTTTGCAGGGAGATTGGAAACAATTGGCAAGAAAAAGAGCTGAAAGGAATTCAATCCAGTGAAGTGAGTGATGATGAATTTGGCGAGAAACAATGATAAATGTGTGAATACTGAGTGGTTTACAGTAATAAAAGAGAAATTGGAGTAGATATTCACGAATCTGTGAAGGTGATTGGACAAGGGATCAAGTGGTTTCGAGGGGGCGGAGATACTTTCTGTTCTTCACCGCAGGTGGGAATGTAAGACCAGAGAAGTGATGCTGGAACTTTAGAAACTGCCTGTTCACAGAAGAGTCAGAGGACTGGCCACAAATCTTGTCATTGCATTAATCATTTTTTTTTGAATAATAATAAAATAGATGATGGAGGGCGGAAATAGACCATTTGGCTCATTAAGTCTGTATCAGCACTCAATCCGATCTTCACTGACAATGCTTCAAGTCAGGCTGGCACGTTCCTTAGAGGGGAACTTGCAGATAGAGGTCATTTGCTGCATACGTCCATAAGACAATAGGAGCAGGAATTAAACCATTCAGCGCAGTGAGTATGCTCTGCCATTAAATCATGGCCGATATCTTTCTAAACCCAATTCTCCTGCTTTAGCCCCATAAACATTGATCCTCTTGGCAACCACGTTCCTACATATCTCAGTCTTACATATAATCAGACACCTGGCTACCACAGCCTTATCTGGCAAGGAATTCCATACATTCATCACTCGCTGGCTGAGTAAGTGTCTCTTATTATTGCTCTCAAATGTCTTCACATTTCTCCAAGACTGTTCCTTTGTGTTAAAGTCTCGACGTAAAATTGAAACAACGTCCACCATCCACTCTGTCATGACCTTTCACGATTCTCTCAGTACCAATTAGATTTCTTCTTACCCTTCTAAACATCGTCGAATATAGACCCAGAGTCCTCAAACGTTCCTCATGTATCAAGCTTTTCATTCCTGGGATCATAATCGTGAATCACCTCTGAACTCACCACAGAACCAATGCATCCTTCATGAAATTTGAGGAGCAAATGTACGCACAGTAATCCAGATGTGGTCTGACCAATCCCTTATAGAGCCTCGGAAGTGCACCCCTGCTTTTATATTCAAGTATTCAAAAAATAAATGTCATCATTGCAATTGTATTCTTAACTACAGATTCAAACTGCAAGTTTATGTTGACAGAATCCTGGGCTAAAACTTGCAATTTTTAAAAATTACTTACCGGTAGCGGACAACGGTGTTTTTCCTTTCACAAGGAGTGGGAGCAGCGGAGGAAGTGACGAGGCCAGAGAGGCAGCCAGGAAGGAAAGCAGTGACCATATATATCAGCAAGGTGGCAAAACCCGAGACTCTACATCTGTAGTGTCTCCCACCCAGCCTCCTCCTCTAACCTAATAATAAGGTGAGGTTCATTTGAAACTTCCTCTATTGAATATAGGTTCGTTATTAATTTTATAGCAACTTGAATTATGCTTTCTACTTTCGTACTGAATGGGTGTTCAGGTAAGTCGGGTATGGACGCTCGGGCAGTTGCTTGCTGCTCATGCTGAATGTGGCAGGTGGGTGACACGGCACACGTCTCTGCTGGCTACATCTGCATGAAGTGCACCCAACTCCAGCTCCTTGTAAACCGTGTTAGGAAATTGGAGCTGGAGCTGGATGAACTACGAATCATTCGGGAGATTGAGGGGGTAATTTAGAGAAGTTATCGGGAGTTGGTCACTCCTAAGACTCAGGACAAGGATAGATGGGTTACAGTTAGGTGGAGGAAAGGTGACAGACAGACAGTGCAGAGATCCCCTGTGGACATTCCCCTCGGCAATAAGTATACCGCTTTGGATACTGCTGGGTGGGGGGGTGGGGGCGGGGTGGGGGTGGGCATGGGCATGACCTACCAGAGGAAAGCCATAGCAGTCAGCTCTCTGGCAAACAAGGGAAGGGGGCAGAATATAAAAGTACTCGTGGTAGGGGACTCGATATTTAGGGGAATCGACAGGAGATTTTGTGGTCATGATCGGGATTCGCAGAAGGAATGTTGCCTCCCTGGTGCCAGGGTCCGGGACGTCTCTGATCGGGTGTATAAGGTTCTAAAAGGGGAGGGCGAACAGCCAGAAATCGTGTTACATATTGGCACTAAAGATATAGTCAGGAAAAGGATTGAGGATATAAAAAATGATTTCAGGGAGTTAGGATGGAAGCTGCAAAGCAGGACGAACAGAGTAGAGTTCTCTAGTTTACTACCAGTGCCACGAAATCGCGAGGCGAGGAACAGGGAGCGGGCGCAGCTTAACACGTGGCTGCGCAGCTGGTGTAGGAGGGAGGGCTTCAGATATGTAGATAATTGGGATGCCTTCTGGGAGAGGTGGGACCTGTACAAGAAGGACGGGTTGCATTTGAACTGGAAGGGGACCAATGTCCTGGCTGGAAGGTTTGCTTGAGTAGTTCGCAAGGGTTTAAACTAGTATGGCAGGAGGTTGGGAACCTGAGCTGTACACAGGAGGTGAGAGTTGATGCAGATGAGACAATAGTAAGAGGTAGACAAGCTAGTGGGAAGGACTTTCCTGGGAAAGAACCAAGGGATCAGTTAAAGTGTGTTTGCTTTAACGCAAGGAGTATCAGGAATATAAGTGATGAACTTAGAGCATGGATGAGTACCTGGTGCTATGATGTTGTGGCCATAACAGAGACATGGGTTTCTCAGGGGCAGGAATGGTTGCTGGATGTTCCAGGGTTTAGTACATTTAAAAAGAATAGGGAGGGAGGTAAAAGAGGAGGGGACGTAGCACTGCAAATCAGAGAGGCTATCACAGCTATAGAAACTTCCATTGTCGAGGAAGATCTGCCTACCAAGTCAGTATGGGTAGAAATTAGGAACAGTAAGGGAGTAGTCACCTCGTTAGGGATTTACTACAGGATAGCAGCAGGGAGATTCAAGAAAGCATTGGTCAGCAGATTTTGGAAAAAGTGTGGACGTTGTAGGGTTGTTGTAATGGGTGACTTTAACTTTCCCAATATTTATTGGAACCTCCTTCGAGCAGAAGATTTGAATGGAACTGTTTTTGTAAGGTGTGTTCAGGAGGGTTTCCTAACTCAGTACGTTGTCAGGCGGACGAGGGGAGAGGCCATTCTAGACGTGGTGCTCGGAAACGAACCGGGACAGGTATCAGATCGTGTGGTGGGAGAGCATTTTGGTGATAGTGACCATAACTGCCTCACATTCTACATAGCTATGGAGAAGGAGAGAAGCAGAGACAATGGGAGGATATTTAATTGGGGAAAAGGAAACTATGATGCGACTAGACGTGAGTAAGGAAGCAAGGACTGGGAACAATAGTTCCATGGTAAAGGCACTATAGACATGTGGAGACTGTTTAAGGAACAGCTGTTGCGAGTGATGAATAAATATTCCCCTCTGAGACAGGCAAGAAGGGGTAAAATAAAGGAACGTTGTGTGATGAGAGATGTGGAGCTTCTCATCAAAAGGAAGAAGGTATCTCACATAAGGCGGAGGAACCTAGGGCCAAGCTCAACTCTAGAGGATTACAGGCAGGTGAGGATGGAGCTCATAAATGGTCTGAGGAGAGCTAGGAGGGTGCACGAGAAAGGCTTGGCAGAACGGATTAGGGAGAACACAAAGGCATTTTACACTTATGTGAGGAATAAGAGAATGGTCAAAAAAAGAGTAGGACCGATCAGGGATAGCATAGGGAACTTATGTATGGAGTCGGAGGAGGTAGGCGAAGCCCTAAATGAATTGTTTGCTTTTGCCTTTACGAAAGAAACGAACTTTGTAGTGAATGAAACCATTGAAGAGCAGGTGTGCATGCTGGAATGGATAATGATAGAGGAAGCTGATGCACCGAACATTTTGTCAAACATTAAGACTAACAAGTCGCCAGGCCCGGACTAGATTTGTATTCGGCTGCTTTGGGAAATGAGAAATGCAATTGCTTCGCCACTTGCGAAGATCTTTGCATCCTCGCTCTCCACTGGAGTCGTACCTAAGGACTGGAGAGAGGCAAATGTAATTCCTTTCTTCAAGAAAGCAAATAGGGAAATCCAAAGCAACTTTAGACCAATAAGCCTCACGTTTGTTTTCTGCAAGCTGTAAGAAAGGATTCTGAGGGATAGGATTTATGACCATCTGGAAGAGCATGTCTTGATTAAATGCAGTCAACACGGCTTTGTGAGGGGCAGGTCATGCCTCACAAACCTTATCGAGTTCTTTGAGGATGTGACCAGAAACGTTGATGAGGGTCGAGCTGTGGATGTGGTGCATATGGAATTCAGCAAGGCATTTAATAAGGTTCCACATGGTAGGCTCATTCCGAAGGACAGGAGGAATGGGATTCAGGGGAACGTAGCTGTCTGGATACAGAATTGGCTGGCCAACAGAAGACAGCGAGTGGGAGTAAAAGGAAAATATTCTGCCTGGAAGTCAGTGGTTTTCCACAGGGCTGTGTCCTTGGGCCTCTACTGTTTGTAATTTTTATTAATGACTTGTATGAGGAGATTGAAGGCTGGATAAGCAAGGATGCAGACGACACAAAGGTTGGAGGTGTCGTTGACAGTATAGAGGGCTGTTGTCAGCTGCAGCCGGACATTGACAGGATGCAGAGATGGGCTGAGAGGTGGCAGATGGAGTTCAACCTGGATAAATTCGAGGTGATGCATTTTAGCAGGTCAAATTTGAAAGCTGAGTACAGGATTAATTATAGGATTCGTGGTAGTGTGGAGGAACAGAGGGATCTTGGTGTGCAGATACATAGATCCCTTAAAATGGCCACCCAAGTGGACAGGATTGTTAAGAAAGTATATGGTGTTTTGGCTTTCATTAACAGGGGAATTGAATTTAAGAGTCACGAGACCTTGTTGCAGCTCTATAAAACTTTGGTTAGACCGCACTTGGAATACTGTGTCCAGTTCTGGTCGCCCTATTATAGGAAAGATGTGGATGCTTTGGAGAGTTTTCTGAGGAGGGTTACCAGGATGATGCCTGGACTGGAGAGCTTATCTTATGAAGAGAGTTTGACTGAGGTCGGACCTTTTCTATTGGAGAAAAAAAGGAGGAGAGGGGACCTAATTGAGGAATTCAAGATAATGAGAGGCATAGATAGAGTCGATAGCCAGAGACTATTTCCCAGGGCAGAAAGGACTAAAACGAGGGGACATAGTTTTTACCTGGTTGGAGGAAAGTGTAGAGGGGATGTCAGAGGCGTGATCTTTACACTTACAGTTGTGAGAGCATAGAATGCGTTGCCAGCAGCAGTAGTGGTAGCAAGGTCATTGGTGACATTTAAGATACTGCTGGACATGCATTTGGTCACAGAAATTTGAGTAAAACCAGACATGGGCAGATAAGGTTAATGATCATCCAAAGATATTGTACAACTACATGAGCAGTAAGAGGGTAACCATGAGAAGGGTAAGGTTTCTTAAAATTCATAAAGGATATCGGTATAATCCTTCCATTCCTGGTGCACTAGATAGCAGCAAACACACACTATTGTCTGCACCTCTCATTCATCCAGAGTGAACTCAATCTGCTATTTCTCAACTTATTCAAGCATTAGATCAATATCCTTTTGTAATCTTACAAAATCTTCTTCACTGTCCACTGTGCCACCAATTTTGGTGTCATCTGCAAACTTACTTACCATGGTTTCTATATTCTATTCCAAATTATTTACATAAATGACAAACAATGAAAACAAAGAACCAAGTCTGTGGAGCTCTGCTGGTCACAAGCCTCCACTCCAAAACACAACGGCCCACAATTACTGTCTGTCTCCTACCATTGCACCAATTGAAAGTGCTGGAGAGAAACCCAGCAGTTCAGGCAGTATCGGAGCAGAGAAAAACGGAATTAACTTTTTGAGTCCAGTGTGATTTGTTCTGAACAGGTTCATGTCTGACTCGATCTGTTAACTCTGTTTCTCTGCCCAGATCCTGCATCATCTGTTGCATTTCTCCACCATCTTGTGTTTGAATTTCAAATTTCCACTATCTCTAATATTTCACTTTTTTTTATTGGTTTAGATGCTGAACCCGGTTATATTTGGACATTACGCTCCATTCCTGTTCCCATTATTTGTGCCAGTATACATATATGACACGAGAGTCTGTTCCTTCTTTAAGTTCTGAAAATATGTGCGTGAATCTCAGCAAATTGATTTTACTTATACAGCATTTTGGAGACAGCTACACTTGATGAAAAAATAGGAATAGTTTCTTAATTATGACATTGTCTGTGCGATTTATAATGAAGCTTGTCTCCTTAGGCTCTGGAAGTTTTCAATACGTTTCTCAGAATAATTACAGCAAAAATGGTGGCCACGCAGCCCACCATCTCTGTACCAGCACAGAATGAACTATATCCTCACTCTAACTCTGCTGTACCTCCATTAAACCGCAGACATTTTGTTATCTGTATCTGTTTTTAATTCAGAATATCCTGTTGAGATATAAACAATCTTATCAACATGTATAACCTGTGATTAACCAGTATAACCAGATATAAGTCCGTACATCATATTTATAATTGCCCTGTTCTATTCCCGTTGTCGTTCAGCATTCCATGTACCAAAAATAATCTGTTCTCTTGCTCTGCATTGCATTTTATTCCATTTGTTAGAACGTGTGATGGTTGAATACTCGTGACTGGGAGATACTACTGTACTCCCCTCGGGTGTCCTCAGCCATTGGCCCCAGACCTTTCTGTATCATAGCCAATATCATTTTCATTTGTTTTTACCCCCACACTAACGCCTAACTGCAGTAATGCTTATTTTTTCCCCCAGCACCCATTTGTGTGTGCAGGCGTGAGACACAGTGAAGGACAAAAGGTGCACGAATCTTTATTCAGTTTCCACCACCAGGAAGAAAAGAAACACCCGAGGGACCTGTGACAAGCAGTGTCCTTCTCATCAAAGGGCAATGCAGTGTGATCACACAGTGAAAGGGAGGACATGGATTAAATCAAAATAGAGTTGGAGGGGGAAATAATTCACTCCACTCCCTGCAGCACCCACCTCTCCCTGAACAACTCCAGGGTGTTGGTGGCCACCGCATGCTCCTTTTCAAGAGACACCCGGGTTCTAACGTAACCACGGAAGAGGGGCAGGCAGTTGGCCCTAATGACCGCTCCACGGCCCGCTGCCTGGACATGTTTATGGCCAGTTTGGTCAGGCCCGGAAGCAGACCCACGAGGAGGTCTTCAGCCCTGCCCTCCCTCCTCCGTACCGGGTGCCCAAAGATCAAGAGTGTGGGACTGAAGTGCAACCAAAAGCAGAGGAGAAAGTTTTTGAGAAAATCAAAAACGGAGTGCAAACGCCCACACCCAATATAGACATGATCCACGGACTCCACAGCGCCACAGAACAAGCAGTTGGGCTGGGAGTCCGTGAACCACCGGAATCTGCGTGCTGCACCCTCCACCCCAGATCTCCGGGGAAAGGGGGAGAACTCCCGCGTAGAGAGCCCTCCACTGGGCATCCCCTCTGTCCGGTGGTAAATGGGCATGTCAAGGCGTGTCTGGACGGTGGATGAGGGAGAAGAGGTGGACCAGGTGCTGCAGCAGTCGATACAGGGCCCGTCTTTTCATGTCCTTAAAAGGGACAAAACTAAAATTCTGGAGGCCACTCAGGTTGTGGGGCACAGGCTCCCGTGGGACGTACGGGACCTTGGGGCCAATGTGAAATTCCGTCCGGGGAGGGGTGAGCGTGAACAGGATCCCACGGCACACCTGAGCATCCTCCAACTGGTGCACTTCGTCGGATCCGAGCACCGCCGTTTTAAGGTGACGGATGGCGGTGGCCACGTACCGGACGTCTACCGCTCCAATATCCTTTTTATTCCATTCCTTACTCGTTAATTCATGACTTTTAATGAACAAGGTTATTGCACATTGTTATGGACCAGGTCCGATCCCTCAAAACGTTTTTAAGGATGTATTCGGACCATAACATTACTAATTGTTGAAGGTAAGTGTATAGTGTATACTCCCAGAGTGAATTAGCTGGTCAAATTGCCCAGTTTTAAACAAACGGAATTTGTTTTAAACATTCAGGAATGAAATAAAACGAACGGAGTATAGAACACCCGAGTAACTCTTCCTATCCAAGTCTGAGGGGCTATCACAACTTAATGACGCTCTTCGAGATTGCTTGCAACAATCCCATTAAACAAACCCTTTAGGAAAAAGAGTAAAATTACACAAAAAGCTTACAGGTTACGAAGTCAGAGGGCAGATGGAGGGGGAGAGAATCTAGTTTCAACGGTGACCCTGACTCAATAACCCTCGAAATGAACTGACCTTTGCAGCTGGAGAGCTGGCCACGTGCCATAGATTGTACCAGTATTCTTAAAGTCTCGAAAGTGTTCTGCCATATGTATTATCTGTTAAATATAAACCAAAGGACCTCGTTCAAAACTGAGATATGTTGGAAACGTGGGTTGGTTCGAACCTAGCTGAAAAAAGTCAAGGACAACAGAACCATGCAAAGCGACCAGCTTTGTGAAAACTCTCCCCTCCCCCCGCCTATATGAAACTGAATCATCAATATCCAAAGATGGCTTCTGTTTTCAGAACCCCTCAGAAATAGTGGTTTGTACACTAAAACACACACTTACTATGAACATGCAACATGCAGGACTACATCCGGATTCAAAATTCCCATCATTGAGTGCCTTGACCTGTCTTTCAGTTCTCGACAATGCATCAGCCATCACGTTTTCAAGACCTGCCACATGCACAATTTTCGAATTGAGTGGATGTAACGACAGTCTCTGGCTAAACCGTCCAGCATTTTCTTTCTTAAATTTCTCCAAAAAAACTTCAATGGCTTTTGATCGGCGTATACGGTTGTCTCAGATGTGTTGCTGGTAATATAAACGCTGAAATGTCGTATTGCCAACACAAAGCTCAAAGTCTCTTTCTCAGCTTTCGAATATTTCTACCAAATAACGTTCACCTGCTGGTGAAATGCCCAATTAGTCATTCTGTCTTCTCATCATCTTCCTGCAGGAGCGCAGCACTGACACCCACATCACTTGCATTTATAGCCACCTTAAAGGTTTTGTGTAATCAGGTGTGGCTGATACTGGGGCAGTGGTTAACGCATTTTTCATGCTGTCAAATGCCTTTTGACAGTCCGTTGTCTACTGAAACTCCTTGCCTTTCATTAGCAATTCAGTGAGTGGAGCAGCCGCACTACTAAAATTAGGCACTGACGATCGACAAAATCTACTCAATCCCAGTAACTGTAGTAATGCTCCTTTTGTCAATGGTACCGGAAATTCCCCAATTATCTTCGTTTTCCATCCCATGGTACCATTTATCTGTGTCCAATGACATGGCCCAGGAAAATGACTTGTATTTTGGCAAATTCACGTTTAGCTAGTTTTATCACGAAGCCTACCTTGCGAAGTTCATCGAACAAGTCTCCTAAGTGTTGTAAATATTCCATCCATGAGTGACTAAAGTCACCAGGTCATCAATATACACCACATAGTTGCATAATACGGCAAGTTGTTGGTTAGTCTCCAAAATGTGGCCGACACGTTTTCACAAATGTACATTGCTTGTGTCACATTTTCAACACCGTCTTCCAACCGCAAAACTGGATATCCATCAGTGCTTTTAACTGCACTGACTTTGCGATAATCCACACATAACCGTTGGGCACTATCAGATTTTGGCAACATGGCTTTGGGTGAGTTGCAGTCACTGTAACTCACTTCGATTATGCCATCTTGGAGCATGTGTTCAATCTCCTTCTGAACCTGTGCCAACTTTAGAGGGTTATGCTTATAAGGATGTTTCTTAACCGTAACAGCATCTCCTATATCTACATTATGCACAATTAGATGTATACATCCCAGTTAACTTCTGCATATCTCCTCATGTGATAGTAAAAACACGTTCAGGTCATTCCGATTTTTCTCAGGAAGGTAACTCAATAATTTATCCCAATTTTCGACAACTTCCTTATTGTCGAATTTAATCTGAGGAATGTCCAGTTCAGAATCCTCTTTCTTCTTTCTTTGTTGTTCTCATTAACACCTTCTCCTCTTGCTTTCCTTCCCCTTCAAAACACTTTTTGAGCATATTCGTATGACATAGAATGTGAGCTATCTTTCTGTCTGGAGTTCCGATGAAATAGTTACCCCCACTCAATTTCGTTTGCATTTGATAAGGTCCAGTAAACCTTGCTTTTCACGGTTCACCTATTACTGGAAGTAACACTAATACATTATCCCCTATAACAACCTTGTATTTTTTTTATTTCCCATCTACTGCCTGTTTCATTACAAGCTGCAATACTTTTAAATGCTGACGAGCCAAATCCCCAGCGCTATTATTCATTCCTTAAAATTTGAGATCTATTCCAAATGTGTGGCCTTTGAATTCTGATTTACTAATTTCTCCTTAATCAACTTTAACAGTTCTCTCACTTCATTCTCAAAAGCTAACTCAAATGGACTAAATTTGGTCGCTTCATTTGATGGATCTCTGAACACAAAAAGCACAAATGGAATTCCCTTACCTAATCATCTGGATAATCCTGACCATAAGCCCTCAACATGGTCTTTAATGTTTCATGTCACCTTTCTAGCGCTCCCTGCGATTTTGGCTGGTACACAGTAGATTTAGATTGCTTTATTCCTAAGCGGTACTTAACTTCCTTGAATAGATTGGATATGAAGTTTGTACTTTAATCTCACTGTATCTCTATTGGTCGCCTGTATCTTTTTTGTTAAAAGAGTAATTCCTCTACAATCCTTTTAGCTGTGATATTGCATCTGGAGATGGCCTCTGGAAATCTAGTCGAAAATCCATTATTGTTAACAAATACTGATTCCCACTTTATTGCTTGAGGTAGGGAAACTAGCCAATCAATTAAGACTCTTGTACAAGGGTCCTCAAACACAGGAATATTTATTAAAGATGCAGGCTTTATTACCACCTGTGGATTGCCAATTATCTGACATGTATGCTACCTTTGGCAAACTTCAACGACATGCTGGGGCAGTCCAGGTGTGTACAAATATCTTTGTGTTTCAGCCCCTGTGTTTTCGGCACTCAGAAATGACGTCCAGGTGGTCGCTCATGCGCCACTCTCAGCACCTCCTTTCTATACTGCATTGGCAATACGGACTGATGCATTCATGCCAATTTCTCATCTCCTTGAATATGTGATCGTCTCCATATCGACTTTAGGCAATCATTTTTAAGGTAATAACACTCAGGGATACACCCAGAATCCCTAATTTATATGTTTTTTTGTTCCAATTATTTTAAATCTTTATCTTTCTGCTGTAACTCAATTAGGTTAGCTGAGCTAAAAAAATGCATGGTAAGCTGTTTGCTTCTGTTTTGTTTCAACTATCTGATGGAATAGAGTGTCTGCTAATGCCATTTCAGCTTCCTTATCTTTACATTTTTGATCTCTTTTCTTTCAACTGGTAACATTGGGACTCTGTTACCCCACAATGAGGAAAGATTACAGGATAAGACTCCTGCATTGCTTCAGTTGCCTGCTGGCTCTTCTGGCTTTGCTGGTTTTTCAACCAGAGAAGGCAGCAGTTCTACGTGAATCAGCTATACATTTCGCAAAGACAATTCGTATTCCTGGAGCTGACAGTGTGTCCAACACTCCTACCACAATATCTCCACACGCTTCTTGACCTTCTGCACTTGCTTCACATAATTTTGCCTTTCTGTCTCACCGTGAATTCCCCTTAGCAGTACCTTTCCTAGAAATAGTCCTTCAGGAATACATATCTCCTCATCTTTCAGCATCACAGACTGAGAAGATTCTGTGTCCCTTAATATCACATTTTCTTTACCTGGTACTCCTGGCCTATGTGAATAAAATTTGTAGTTACATTTTATAATTAGATCCAGCAATTCCTCCTTAATCAAACTCCAATAAGATTTTGCACTCTGATGCAGCTTTTTAGCTTGCATTGTGCTTTCTCTTATCGCTCCAACAAAACTCCCAGGAGTATTCTGTTTTCCTACATCTGTGTTTGTTTTTCCCTAGCCCGCCAACATAGTGATTTCATATGACCTAAGTTATTGCAATGAAAACACCGGAGCTTTTCTAACTTCTTTGTCCTCTTCACTGGTTTCCTTTTTATCCTCTGGTAAGTTGTTCTTATGATCTTCACTGTGATCTACGTTTCCCTTTCTACGTGAGGATTTCTCTCTGGCCCAATTTCTATTCCTCATGGACTGGAATTGATTCTGGAAGCCAAACCGTGTTGTATGGATCAATTCAGAATCAACAACCACTTCAGCTGCTAACTTTGCTGTTTTAACTCCCTGCTCTTCCAAATGGGTTTGCATTTTGTTAGGCAAGAATTTTTGAACTCCTCCAAATGAATTGTCTCTCGACGAGCATCGTAGACTTGCTTGATTTTTAAAGCTCTTATCCATCAATCACAATTACTTTGTTTGATCCTTTCAAACTCAAAATAGGTTTGACCAGGATCCCTCGTTAGATTCCTGAAACATTGTCTATAGGCTTCTGACTAACAGGTTATGAGGTCAGAATGGCAGAAGGAGGGGAGAGCATCCAATTTCAACATTGACCCTGACTCAACGAACCCCAGACTGAGTCGACCTGACCAACTAGAGTGCTGGCCACGTCCTCTTGATAATACACGTTTTGTTTTAAAGACTTGAAAGTTGTCTGCCTGCAGCATTATTGTTGTGTATAAACAAAAGGACGCCAATAAACCTTTAAGAATTCAGAAATATTGGTCATTTAGAACCTCCCTAAAATATCACGTACAGCATAACCTTGTAAAGGGACCGGCATTGTGACAACATGCCACATATCACTTTAGACTGAATTCAATACATGTAAGTCTTTCTGTTTTGAAGTTAATAAAGTGTATTAAGGTGTTTGTGAATTTATGCAAAAAATGCTGAAGCACATTGCGTGTTTAAGATACAAAATCGCCTTATTCGAACAATTAGAGGAATGCCCAGCCAAATCCGCACTTCGGCTGCATGGTCAGGGCAAATATGCCCACTGCAAATCTATTGGTTTGTGCTTGTTCTAGTGAGGGGGAGCACGCTAACAATTTATAGATTATGTGTTGGGTGTGGTGGTAGGAGGTTCACGCGGTTTCAGCATTGCAAATGGACAACAGAGCAGAGTCATCCAGCCTGCGATAAGAAAACTTCCATCATTCTCCCTCACAACTAACTTCACTCGAGCAGTTGGTGATGGGAGATGTGGCCAATAGCATCGATGTCAGCATCCAGTTCAGTCCAGTTCTTATTGTGATCTGAAGGTACCACACTGAAAGGAGTTAACCGATCTGTTTGTTCAGTGACTGTGATTGATGACAGTCTCCATGGATTCCAGTTATGTCACTGGATGGTTTCCCATTTCTATTAGTGAGGGGCCTCTCACAACGCTTTATCCCATTGTAGCAGCAGATGGACCACCTCCAACACTAACAGGGATCGCAGCTGCAATAACAGGAAGAGGAGAGATAAACATCTGAGAACAGTTTGGAATGTTCCATTAATGGATCAAGATTGAGAACATTAGACTGGAATGCTGCAGCAATGGACAGGAGTTTATCCTGGGGTATTTTCTATCTTTCGTGGTATTGGTCAACATTACCAGATTGGATAGAACCGTACTGATGACTGTCCAGGCGGGTTACTATCCTATGCTCACTATTGTCGGTGTTCCTGGTAAGTCTCTCCATCTCTATCCATTTATTAATCCCATAAACCATGCTGAACTTCATTGCTATTGTGTTACCTATGTTTGACAAAGACGGAGATATATAAGATAATCAGAGGGTTAGATAAAGTGGACAGGGAGAGTCTTTTTCCAAGAATGGTGATGACAAGCACGAGGGGAGCATAGCTTTAAATTGAGGGCTGATAGATATAGGGCAGAGGTAGTTTCTTTTTTCAGAGGATAGTAAGGGCATGGAATGCTTTGCGTGTAAAGGTTGTAGATTCGCCAACCTGCAGTACATTTAAGTCGTCATTGGACAAGCATACGGACGTACATGGAATAGTGTAGGTTAGATGGGTTTCAGATTGGTATGACAGATCGGCGCAACATCGAGGGCCGAAGGGACTGTACTGCGCTGTAATGTTCTATGTTCTATATTGCCTTCAGTTTCAAATACAAATTCCATTCATTATCATAAACTTCCGACCCACACAACACCCCAGTCCTCACAAACATCTGAGAACTAGACTGTACACAACCACAAATTGCCTTTTGCCTTGAATTGATTTGTTTCTCGATATTCTTTTCATCATCAAACATACCCACTACCAAGTCCGTAATATTCCCAGTTCCAACTTGACGTCAGTGCGGGTCCTACATAAATCATTATCTATGCCTTGGCAAAATTCAGACGTTATGTTTCCAGTTCTCTTCTAAGCACTCTGTCTGTTACAAGTATGTCAATCAGAACCTTGTTCTTGTCTCTAACGTAAATCCATGACAGGCACAATGTGTCAGAGAAGCAATGTCACTGGACATGTAATTCAGAGGCCCAGGTTACTCAACTAACGACACTGTTTCAAATCCTACATCAGATGATGTCAGAACTTAAATTCAAATGACAGGAATTGGAAATAAAAGCAAATATCACTAATATAAACAACAACAGCACAAGCTTTTTGTCAATACGTTTATCTATTTCATTGATGTTTTTTGGTAAATAAATCTAGCATTATGACGTGGTCTGGCTTAACACTGATGATAGACCCACAGCAATGAGCTTGGCTGTTTACTGCCTGAAGGAATGACCTCACAGTAAAGGACATTTAGAGAGATCAACAAATTCTGACCTTACCAGCGATGCAGACATCCCATGTCATAACAATATTGAAATTTAAATAAAACAAACAATGCTGCAAGAGATCAGAAACAAAAATAAATCGAGAAACTGCCGCAGAAACTGAACAGGTTTGGCATCCTGGGATTGAGGGAAAAATAGAATTGACATTTCGAGTCCACTGTCCATCCATAATAACTGAACACAGCTTAAAAATATTGTGATTGATGTTGGTGACAGGGATGTCTGTTATGAAGGGGAGAAGGAGGGATTTGAATAAATAGAGAAAAAGAAAGATAAAAGAACATCTGTAGTAAAGGGGAGAAGGAATGAGTTGAATAGATAAAGAGAGGGAGAGAGAACAAGAAACAAACAACGGAATTGTTGATGATCAGCTGGAAAGGAAATAAAAAAATGTGATTAATCTTATTTATTTTTCTTCTGTTCCTATATTACTGAAAATCATGCCATGTCGGGTATAGACCAAAGTCGCTGTTTAAAGAGAGTTATATCCCTTTGTCTCTCGTCCCTAAGTGCATTCATTATCTTCCCGTATTCATTAGTGCGATGCTGGGCCAGTATTTAATTCTCTTTCCTCATTGTCAATGAGAAGGTGTTGGTGGGCTGCCTTTCTGATCCACTGCAGTCCGTTGGCTGTAAATGGTCAGTGCTTATGTCCGTGTGGTTTAATTTCTTTGAGACTTTGTAGTGAGTGATACAGCTAAGTGGTTGCCTTATCCACTTCAAAGGGCAATTGAGAGTTAAATGCAGTGCTGGAGTCACATGTAAGTCCGACCAGCTGAAGGTGGTAATTTTCTTTCCCTGAAGGACATTAGAGTGCTTGGTAGGATTTTCTGACAATTGACAATGGTTTCATAGCTTCATTTGATTTTATTGAATTCAAGTTTCACCATTTGCCGTGGTGGTATTCGATTCTGGGGTGGGGGTCAGCACATGGGCTCCTGGATTAATAATACCACAAAGAGGTCACCTTGCCTTCATCTCCAACCATCGCCGTTGGCAATAGTAATGTTGATGTTGGTGTGGCTATGATTGAAACACAGCTGTTCGCGAGGCTAAGGAATGATTTTGCAAAACATACCTTCCTTCTTAATTTTGTCTTTATTAGAAGATTAGAGGATCAGAAGAGCCCTTGGCGAAAGTGAGCGGGGTGTCTTTGATCATGAATCACGAACAGAATTCATACCAGGGAGCAATTATTCAACATATTAAATTGCATACTATCTTTCATTGAAAACTGATTCAAGTATAAGAGAGAAGGCACTTTCCTGCTGTCGTAGAGTGTCGTTCGGAAAGTAATTGGGGCACTATGTATAGATTATTTCTCCTTTATAAGGAATGATCACCTAGACAGAGAGGCAGTGCAAAGGAGTTTCACTGGACTAATTCGTGTGGTGATGGTATCACTAAAAGACTGTGAAAGAAATAATCTGTATCACTACAAAAAAAATGATTGTATTAAAACTTGAGGGTTATGGATCAACAATCATTATTTTCAAAATGGAACATTGCCAGCGCTAAATAAAACACGTGTTTATCTGCGATACATGCTTTCACAATTGGGCAAATATATAGAAAGGAAACGATTAGAAGGACAGAGGAAAAGTGTTGGGAAACGCGGTCAGCATTGATGGACATTTTGGTCAGCATGGACCAGTTTGGGCTGAATGGCCTGTCTCTGTTCTGTTGGACTCTATGATACTATTCTTACCTGAGTGGGGCCTCATGTTCGTGAAGTCGGAGCTCCAGGTTCTGAATGAACTCTCACTGCCTCAATGTGCAGCTGGTATGTGACCCTGTACTGAATGTCATGTTGTTCACAAATCTGCAAGTAGCCACACTGATAGAGTTCGCCATTAACACTAGCTTCTGACCTCCATACAGAAAACTAGCCTGTCATCTCGGCGATGAGAGATGCCTCCTTGAGACTTGGCACAAACCATCTGCTGTCCGTCCTCCCAGTCAGCAAAATACGGTATCGTTAATCTAACACGTGTGTACCATTAGCCATGGAGCCGGGGGAGCAACATGGAGCAGTCTATTTGTGCAGTCTATGCTTCATTGATTTGTCATGTTGGAGCATCAATGACATCCTTCTTTGTGTTACAGTCTGGAGGGGCTGAATGGCCTCTTCTCTTCATGCATTAGTGTTTCAAGTGGCGGAATGTCCTCCTCCTGGTCCCAGGGAAAAGGTTCATGGACATTATTGGGCGACCCTTGGTTCTCGCTTAAAGTGTGATGTATTGACTAGACTCCTTATCTTCCTTGGTAATAGTAGACAGGCAGGGAGCTGGAAGACCACAGCAAACTACACAACATTTAGTTCTCCAATTTCAGCTAACCCTTCGTCTAATCCACCAACTCCCTTCCCAGCCTCTCCAACTCCCTTCCATTCCACTGATCAACCCTTCTTAAAGCTACCACACAGATTCAGTCCTCCCATTGTCCAACCCAGTGGTACCCCTTTACCTGTGTCCACATATCCCCAGCTCACCACCCTGCCTCCTCCTCTCTCGCCCTGCCTCTTTACCTTTAGCTCCCTTACTGCACCTGCAGTCCTGAAGAAGAGTTACACCCAAGGCGTGGTCTTATCCACCTGATGATTCTGCCTGTCTGGTTGTAATCTTCAGCTGGCTGCATGTCTACTTTGGATTCCAAAGTGTGCAGATCTTTTATTTTCAAAATCTCTTCCTGTACAGTCGGTGCAGCAAGTGAATGGGCTCTGTTTCTTCCTACCAATAGTTCTGATGGGTTGAACGGCTTTCTCACATTCCTGTAAAACCAGTTTGAGATGCTGCATGGGTTTCATTTTTAACCACGTAAATGCGTAGGGTCTGATCGCACTATTACATGAATGTTGCCGACACTTTAACAGCACAAGTTTGAATGTTGCCTGTTATTGATACTTTAGCATCTGTGGAGATGACACTGAAGAGGTGTCCTGAACATTGTGTGATCTTCAGATCTTCACTGAATATCCCTACTTCTGATTGTATGATAGAGGGAAAGACACTGATGAATCAGCTGAAGTTGTTTGTGCCGAGAAAGTTTCCCTCAGGATCGCCTACAGAGATATCCAGGGGCTGAGAGGATTGATCTCCACCAGCCACATTGTGTTCTGAATGTCCCAAACTGTGGGGATTTCAGTTTTGTTCAGGTTCCTTGACACCTTGCTCAGTCAAATCCTGCCGTGATGTCAGGGCCAATCACTCTCATGCTGCGTTCGTATCTTTTGTTTATGTCAATAAGCCAACGTATATGCCTGGGGATTGTTTCCTTCTCTCAGAGGGTAGTGACTGTTGGGGGCTGTCTATTCCAGACAGCTACATCATTAAAACGTTTTGGGGCGCGGAGTGCGGTTAATGGATTTTGCCCCATCAGGGAGTTGAGGGCTACAAAGAATTGGGCATGAAAGAGAAATTCTAGCCAAGAACATGTCAGCCATGACTTTCATGAATTGAAGGGCAGGCCTGAGGGGCTATGTAGCCTGGTGTTATTGCAGTATACCCCAGCCATTTCCTGTGTTACTGACTTGAATTAGCTGAATAGATTGATTCTGTTGCTGCATGACCTAAATTGTGTCATTTTTTTCGACGTGAGGGATTGAGTAGTCTCCTCGTTTTACTGTATATCAGGGTCCATGGGCTGAAAAGATTCATCTTGTTCTGGTGTAAATCCATATATTACAGATCTTCCACCTTTGCAGAAATTGAGCACTGCAGATGCTGAAGGTGACAGTCGAAAGGTGTGACACTGGAAAAGCACGGCAGGCCAGGCAGCATCCGAGAGGCAAGAGAATCGATGTTTTGGATATTCCTGATGATGGGCTAATGCCCTAAACGTCGATTCTCCTTCCCCTCCGATGTTGCCTGACCTGCTGTGCTTTTCCAGCACCAAGCGCTCTACCGGCCTGCCCCAGTCAAACTTCCTGGTCATGTCATCAAAGAGCTTTAATAAATTCATCAGGCGTGACCTTCCACTCATGCTTACTATTCCGAATCAAACCCTGTTTTCCAAATATATCTTATCCCTCAGAATCTTCTCAAGTAATTTAACCCACAGTTGTTAAGCTTACTGGTCTATAGTCTCCAAGCTTTATTTTTCAGTCCTTTTTGAATTAGGGGACATTTGCAATCCCCCAATCTTCTGGGATCTCACTTTTGGTAAATGATGATCAAAATTAGCAACCAGGACCACCACAAATTCTTCTCTAGCCCCTTGCAGTGTTCTTGAATATAACTAGTAAGGACCATAAGATTTATCCAACTTCAAACATTCCAGTACATCCTGTACCTCCTCTACTGGTATACGGACTGTCCCTAAGGTACAATATTCAAATTCCCCAAATTCCCAAGTATTCATGTCCTTCTCCACGTTAAACACAGAGAAAAATATTTGTTGAAGACATCGTCCATCTCTTATGGTTACGCACATACGTGTTCACTTTGGTCTTTGGGTGGTCCTATTCTCTCAATAGTTAATGCTTTTCCTTTAATATACTTAAAATACCTCTTTGAATTCACGCTGATCTTCTCAACCAAGGCTATCTCATAGCCCTTTATTGCTGTCCTGATTTAGTTTTTCAATAAAGTCCTGCATCCCTTACATGCCTCCAGGATTTCCCTTGATCCCACCTGCCTGGACTTGATCCACACCTCCACATTATTTTCAGGTCAAAGCCTCAATAATTATTGCCAATCAGGGTTCCCCATTCCTGTCAACTTTCCTTTCACCCTCGCAGGAACATAAACTGTAGGTTTTGAACTCAAGCTGTCACACTTATAAATGCCTCCTATTTACTAGAGTTTCCTTTGCCTGCAAACAAACTACTCCAATCAACCCTACAAGCTCCTGTATAAATCCATCAAAATTCATCTTGCCACAATTTAGAACTTGAACATAGAACATAGAACATAGAAGAATACAGCGCAGTACAGGGCCTTCGGCCCTCGATGTTGCGCCGATCCAAGCCCACCTAACCTACACTAGCCCACTATCCTCCATATGCCTATCCAATGCCCGCTTAAATGCCCATAATGAGGGCGAGTCCACCACTGCTACTGGCAGGGCATTCCATGAACTCACGACTCGCTGAGTAAAGAACCTACCCCTAACATCTGTCCTATACCTACCCTCCCTTAATTTAAAGCTATGCCCCCTTGTAATAGCTGACTCCATACGAGGAAACAGATTCTCACTGTCGACCCTATCTAAACCCCTAATCATCTTATACACCTCTATCAAGTCACCCCTAAACCTTCTTTTCTCCAATGAAAACAACCCCAAGTGCCTCAGCCTTTCCTCATACGATCTTTCTACCATACCAGGCAACATCCTGGTAAACCTCCTCTGCACCCGTTCCAGTGCCTCCACATCCTTCCTATAATATGGTGACCAAAACTGCACACAATACTCCAGATGTGGCCGCATCAGAGTCTTATACAACTGCAACATGACCTCAGTACTCCGGAACTCAATTCCTCTACCAATAAAAGCCAGTTCGCCATATGCCTTCTTCACCACACTATTTACCTGGGTGGCAACTTTCAAAGATTTGTGTACATGGAGACCAAGATCCCTCTGCTCATCCACACTACCAAGTATCCGACCGTTAGCCCAGTACCCCATCTTTTTATTACTCTTACCAAAGTGAATCACCTCACACTTAGCTACATTGAACTCCATTTGCCACCTTTCTGCCCAGTTCTGCAGCTTATCTATATCCCGCTGTAACCTGCCACATCCTTCCTCACTGTCTACAACTCCTCCGACTTTCGTATCATCCGCAAACTTGCTCACCCAACTTTCTAACCCCTCCTCCAGGTCATTTATAAAAATGACAAACAGCAATGGTCCCAAAACAGATCCTTGCGGAACACCGCTAGTGACGGCACTCCAAGATGAACCTTTGCCATCAACTACTACCCTCTGTCTTCTTCCAGCCAGCCAACTCCTAATCCAAACCTCCAACTCACCATCAAAGCCATACCTCCGTATTTTTTGCAGTAGTCTACCATGGGGAACCTTATCAAACGCCTTACTAAAATCCATATACACCACATCTACTGCTTTCCCCTCGTCCACCTCCTTAGTCACCTTCTCAAAGAATGTGGAGCACTTTCATCTTCCCTCTCCATAACCATTTGAAAATTAATAGAACTATGGTGACTGGTCGCAAAAAGTTCACCCACTGTCACCTCCGTCATATGACCTTCCCTATTTCTTAACAGTAGGTCAAACGTTGCCCCTTCCCGAACAGGACCCTCTATATACTACTTGAGGAAACGTTCCTGACACACTTAATGGATTCGATTCCATCAAATCACTTAACGCTCCGGCAGTCCCATTCTGCCCCAATAAAACCCCTATGATGAAACCCTATTGTTCCTGCAAGTTTCCCCTCCCTCCCTGCATATTTGCTCCTGTCAATTACCATTGACGATTTGGGTACCTATTGTACAACCCCAATAATGCCACCATCACGTTCTTATTTCTTAGCTCCATCCACAAAGCCTCACTGGTTGATCCTTTATATGCATCATCTCTGATCACTGCTGTGATACTCACCTTAATCAAAAATGCAACGCCCCCTCCCCTTCTTCCACCATCTCTGTCCCACCTAACGCACTTTACCCTGGTACATTAAGCTGTCAGACCTGTTCCTTCTTTAGCCATGTTTCTGTAATGGATAAAATATCCCAATCCCACATACGTATCCACGTTCTGACTTCAGCAGCCTAACCGGTCAGCTCTTTTGTATTGAAATAAATGTAATTTAATCTAGCAGGCATTCCTTGCTCCCTATCGTGTTCTAGCCTGAATTGTCTCTCCAGCTTAGTGTTTCTGATTACTATATCTCCTTCCAGCATTGCACTTGCCTCCCTGAACTTGAGGGTAACTCCCACCCCCCTCCCGACAATTTAGTTTAAACCTTTCCGTGTAGCATGAGCAAAACTGGTTGCCTAGTTTGCTGGTACCCTCCCCCCCCATTGCATGTGCCACCTGTCCCTCTTGAACACGTCGACACTGTCACAGAAATGATCCAAATGATCTAAAAATCTGCATCCCTCCTCACTACATCAATTCTTTAGTCACATATTTATCTGCCATATCCTCTTATCATTACCTTCACTAGCTCATGACAGTGGAGGTAATCAGGAGATTACAACTGTCGAGGTCCTGGTTTTTAACTTTTCTCCAATATCTCTGTAATCTCTCTGTAGGACCTCATTCCTATATCTACCTGTGTCATTTGTGCCAATGTGCACAATGACTTCTGGCTGATCACCCTCCCCCTTGAGAATGTTCTGCAGCCGCTTGGAGACATCCTTGGCACCTGATAGGCAACACACCATCCTGGTTTCCAGATTATGGCCACAGAATCTCTGATCTGTCCCTCTCACAATCGAATCTACTATCTCCAAGCCCCTGTTTATCTTTATCCTTTTCTGCTGCTCCCCAGAGCCAGTCGTAGTGCAACCAACCTGGCAACTGTTGCTTTCCCATAAACAGTCATTTCCTGACACCCATCCCCCATCTCCCACCACACACAAAATCAGTAACCAAAATGGTATACTTATTTTCGAGAGGAATGGCCCCAGGGGATTCCTGCACTCTCTGCCTACTCCCCTTGCCATTCCTGGAACACGACAGAAAGCATGGAACGCCTGTTGGATTAAATTGAACTCATTTTAATGAAACAGGGCTGACAGGTAATGCAGATAAACTGAGGGTGTGGATCTTGACATGGGATTGGGATATTATAGTCTTTACAGATACTTGGCTAAAAGAGGGACTTAGGTGTGACCACCTCACTAAAACTCTTATCTTTGAAGTGCTCTATATCTTGGTGATGCGGACAGCAGCCAGGTCAGGCTCCGGAACATGGTCCCCCAGGAGCTGCAACTGGTTGCACTGCCCACACATAGGGACGGTGGAAATCTTCCTGAGCTCCCACAACCTGCAGGAGGAACGTGCAACTGCCCTATCTACTGCTGTCAGACGAGCGTTAAATAACTTTACCTGAGCTTCCCTGTACATTTTGCTGAGCTGCTGCTCACTGAAGCCTCTCGAATCAAAACATTACTACCTACTCTGCTACTAACAGCATGTCAATCGACCACTCCACGTTTAGTTTTGGTTAGGGCAAGAGGGAGACACTAAACCAATGGAGCATTTGGGCTTATGCACCCCTTAATATCAAGCCCATGCTTGGACTTGAAGCGTGTCTTGCTGAGGTCTGCCTTCTAGTAGTGGTGACTGCGCTGATGCAAATATTCATCCTGACAGCCAATCCGCGTTGTCATAGTCCTCTGGTCTTTTCTGCCGATGAGTACTGCATTTATTAATTCCTCGAATCTATTTATTGAACTCCAATTTGTGTCCCACTCCGGAGGGAGACCGGTTGATGGTCCAGTGAATACAAGCTATTACAAAGAGTTGACCATTAGACATGTGAGCGACAGTATACCCATCCGCTCACTGAGTCTGCTTTTCCTCTCAATTAGCGTACATTTATTCTGGTAACCTTCCATTCCATTTTCCTGCGCTTTCCCCATAACCCTTGTTTAAAAATCTGTCCATCTCAGCCTTGAAGACATTTAGTGACCCAGCCTCAAAAATCTTCACAATTTTGGACAATTGTTCCCTCCCACTGATGTGAGACTTGGTGGTCTTGAATCCCATGACTTTTGTTCTGGCACTCTGTGTGGCAGTTGAACCTACATTAGATGTTGTCCTGTTCGAACACACCCCCCCCCCCTCTGGCCAGAGGCAAAACAAAAAACAACACAAATTTTAACAGCCTGTAGTCTCCTCCCTCATTTTCCACATCATTTTCCACATACAGTTCATCCAGATCGAGGGATTTGCCCACTTTTTATCCTGCATCAACCTCCAGCTCTTCCTTAGCTTCTGTGTCAATTTGCTTTAGGTCACTCTGGCAGGAACAGACAGTGAATCCAGGAACTGATTCTCCAAAGTGAAGACCAATATGTAGTAAGTTACTACATATTATCTGGCTCTGTGCACAGGTTGCCTCCTCGGTCCCTAATACTGCCTATTCTTTCTCTTGTTACCCTCTTACCCCTTACAAACCGATTAAATGTATTTGGATTCTTTAAAGTATCGCCCACTAATGTTTTTTTTTTATCACCCCCCTTCCCGCTTTTTGCTCTTCTACTTACTTTCTTGAGTTTAGCCCTATATTGTCTCTACTCTTCTGGGACCCCATTGTCCTGCTCACTTTATTTCTCCTTTCCGCTTCTCTTTCATTCTTAATTCCGTTCTGAATATTTGTAGACATCCAAGCTTCACTAAGCTGGTTTTCCTAAATTTCACCCCCGGTATAACATGTTGCCGTGACATTCTCATCAATTCCATTTTGAACATGTGATCCCCACCACACCCATCACCCCCCCCCCCCCCCCCCCCCCATCTACACGCTATTCTGCTACAGTTACACCAGAAGGAACTGTACTGTGGCCAGATCCTGTCTTATTATTTGATAAAATCTGTCTCGCTCATCCAAGCTATTCTTATTTTTCAAACGTTTTCTTTTGGTCTTTTCTTTAACAAGCTAAAGTACATGGGTCACGTCATTGATCCGACAATGATCTCCCAATTCTGACTGGCTTCGTTCCCCACAGTGAGGCCCAGCACAGCGCCGCCCATTGTTGTATCTGCTCCATATTTATATGAGAGGCTCTCTGGAATAAATGTCAAGACATCTGTCCCATCTTTTTACAAATTCTCACTGCCTGAATGAATGTTTGGAATTGAAATGCCTGATTACAATGATCCTATTATTGTATTTACACACCTCAGCGAATTGGTTATATACCTGCTACTGTATTTTCTTTTATCTGGGTGTCTATAATATATTCGTAGCAGTATGCCTGTCATTGCTTTGATCCTAACCTCAACCCACAAAGCGTCATTTGAATACCCTTCCAAGATATCATCCGTCCTTACTGCACTCATTGACTCCATAACTAACAATGCAACACCAACTTCTCTTTTACTCCTCTCCTGTGCTGCCTATAGTTCTTGTACCACAGAATATTGAGTTGTCCGCTCTGACCTCCCTCAAACACATCTATGTGATGGCAAAAATGTCCACTTCTCCAGGTCACCCTTTTCACATCAGTCGGTCAGATAACATTCCCACCATTACGGTAAAGGACATCCAGTCTGGAATATAGCACTGGAATACTCTGTACCTCAGAGTTGTTCTGTCATTTACTATTTGTTATCAAACTGCATTTCCATGAACTAAAACTGTAACTCTGCGACTGAATGAATAATTGTTGAGTTGCAATTCCTTTTTTAATTAATCAAATTCAATGTTCCAGAACTGAACAGTCAGCTCCACATACAATGAATTTCTGCTGATTAATTCCTTGCTCAGTGTGCAGAGGAGTCAGCCCTCAGTAATGGAAAAAGTGAGGACTGCAGATGCCAGAGATCAGAGTTGAAAAGTGTGGTGTTGGTAAGACCAATGTCCCGGTTGAGGCCCTCCCTATGGGTACAGAACCGGGACCTCAACCGGGACCTTGGGTTCATGTCACATTGAAGGTGACCACCATTGCGCTACACACACCCAGATACTCCTACACACACACACTCTCACATACACACGGACAAAGCTACACACAGATGTGCACACAGGCACCCACACACACTCTTACAGACAAACACACTCCCACATGCACCCCTTCTCAGACTTAACACACTCTGCACTCACCACACACTTATAATTTTTTTAGATTACATTACAGTGTGGAAACAGGCCCTTCGGCCCAACAAGTCCACACCGACCCGCCGAAGCGAAACCCACCCATACCCCTACATTTACCCCTTACCTAACACTACGGGCAATTTTAGCATGGCCAATTCACCTGACCCTGCACATCTTTTGGACTGTGGGAGGAAACCGGAGCACCCGGAGGAAACCCACGCAGACACGGGGAGAACGTGCAAACTCCACACAGTCAGTCGCCTGAGGCGGGAATTGAACCCGGGTCTCAGGCGCTGTGAGGCAGCAGTGCTAACCACTGTGCCACCGTGCCGCCCACACACACATACATACATTTTCTCACACTCAAAACCCAAAACCCAGGCAGACAAACAAACACAGACAAAGACCCACATGCACACATAGATTTTGTGGGGTGAAATTGTACTTGCAGGGTCACAATGTACTTTGCTCAAAAACTGCATAGAATGCCAATCTGGTTTAAACACTCCCCTGTTGCACGAGTACAACTGGCAGCGAAAATATTGGTTCGCCCTCCAGTGAATGTGCCATCAGTCCCTCCTGAACAGGTCAACTCTGTCACAGAAAAGCTCCCAATGGTCTACAAACATGAATCCCTCCCACTGCACCAATTCTTTAGTCATATATATATGTTGATATCCTCCTATTCTTACCTTCACAAGCTCATGACACTGGAAGTAATCAGGAGATTATCACTATCGAGGTCCTGGTTTTTAACTTTTCTCCTAGTTCTCAGTTAATCATTCTATAGAAACACATTCCTATATCTAACCGTGTCATTTGCACAATCGTGCTCAATGACTTCTGGCTGCTCACCTTGAGAACTTTCAGCAGCCACTCAGAAACATCCTGGATCCTGAAACCTGAGAGCCAACACACCATCCGAGTTGCCCGTTTGAGGCCACAGAATCTCCGATCTGTCCCCCCTAACAATCAAATCTCCTATCTCTAAGACCCTGTTTACCTTTATCCTTTCCTGCTGCTCCCCAGATTCAGTGCAACCATCTTGGCTACTGTGCTTTCCCTTGACCAGTCATTCCCTGACACCTATCGCCCATCTCCCAACATACACAAAACCAGTATCCAGAATGGTATACTTGGTTTCGAAAGGAATAACCACAGGGGATTCCTGAACTTTCTGCCTACTCACTTCGCCATTCCTGGTGGTCGCCCAGCTATTCTCTGCTTGGAACACGACAGGAAGCAAGGAAAGCCTGTTGGATTAAATTGCTTTTAATTAAATGGAACTGGACTGACAGGTAAGGCAGATGAAGTCAGGGCGTGGATCTTTACATGAGACTGGAACATTATAGTCCTTAGATAAACATGGCTAAGGGAGGGACTTGGGTGTGATCACCTCACTAATGCTTTTATGTATGAACTGTTCCGTATCTCGGATGATCCAGGGTGTTCATGAACACGGTCTTCCAGGAGCTGCAGCAATGTGCACTGCTCACGTGTGTAGTCATCAGGGACAGTGGAAATCTCCCCGAGCTCCCACAAACCACAGGAGGAACATGCAACTGCCCTAACTGCCATCTCCATTGCTGTCAGACTAGCGTTAAAAAGAGTTTACCGGAGCTTACCTTTACCTTTTGCTGAACCGCTGCTCACCGATGTCTCTGGAACCAAAGCATTACTACCTCTTCTCCCACTCACAGTATGTTAATAGACCACTCCACATTTAGGTTTGGTTCGGGAAGGATGGAGACACTTTTGTTTTATTTCAAAAATATACTTTATTCATAAAATAATTTGATGGTCTGTACAGTTGGTCATGCCATACATATGTACACATGTACATACAGAGATCAAAACTTATCATTTTTATACAGGTCTGTACATTTTTTGATCATACACCCATATAATTAGCTGAGGCGTCAGCAGAGCCCAAATGACTGCATGGGCCCCCTGTTCTTCGTTAGGCCGGCAGACTTTACACAGTGGTCTTTCCCCACCGCGCCTTGGCGGCAGCTGCCCCATGCTTCAGCGCGTCCCTCAACACGTAGTCCTGGACCATGGAATGTGCCAGTCTGCAGCACTCAGTCGGGGTCAACTCCTTCAGCTGGAAGATCAGCAGGTTTCGGACCACCCAGAGAGCGTCCTTCGCCGAGTTGATGATCCTCCAGGCACAGTTGATGTTCGTCTCGGTGTGCGACCCGGGGAACAGACCGTAGAGCACGGAGTCCCGTGTCACGGCGCTGCTCGGGATGAACCTCGACAAACACCACTGCATTCCTCTCCAGACTTCCTCTGCATAGGCACATTCCAGAAGGAGGTGTGTGACAGTCTCGTCTCCCCCGCAGCCACTTCGAGGACAGCGTGCGGTGTGGCTGAGAGTCCGGGCATGCATCTCACAGGCAGAGCCCTTCTCAACACCAGCCAAGCCATGTCTTGGTGCTTGTTGGAAAGTTCTGGCGATGAGGCATTCGGCCAAATGGCTTTGACAGTCTGCTCAGGGAACCACTTGACAGGATCCGCCCTCTCCTTTTCCTGAAGGGTCTCAAGGACACTACATGCTGACCACTTCCGGGAAGGATGGAGACACTACAGTGATGTACTGTTTGGACCTTAAGCACTCCTAAACACCAGGCCCATGCTTGCATTTGAGGGGGTCTGCCTTGCTGTGGTCTTCCTCTTAGTAATGGTGACTGCGCTGATGCAAATATTCACCCTGACATCCCATCCGCGTTGTCGCCGTCCTCTGGTCTTTTCGGTCTATTAGTACTGCATTTATGAACTCCTTGTAACTATTGATTGTATTCGAAACTGTTTCTCACTCAGGACGGAGAGATGTTGATGTTCCAGTGAATACAGCCTATTAAAAAAGGTTTGCCATGAGACATACGAGCGACAGGATGCCCATCCGCTCTCTGACTCTGCTTTTACTTTCAATTAGGGTAAATTTATTCTGATAACATTCCATTCCATTTTCCTGCGTTTTCCATGCAACCCTTGTTTAAAAATCTGTGCATCTCAGCCTTGAAGATATTTAGTGATCATTCCTCAACAGCCTTCACAATTTTCTGCAATTGTTTCCCTCCCACTGATGTGAGACTTGGTGGTCTTTAATCCCAAGCCTTTTTTTTTGTAGCACTCTGTGTGGAAGTTGAACCTACATTAGATGTTGTCCTGTTCGATTACACCACCTCTGTGGCCCGAGGCAAAACAAAATAAAGCACAACATTTAAGAGCCTGTAATCTCCTCCCTCATCTTCCACATCAGTCTAAGATACAGTTCATCCAGATCTAGAGATGTGCCTACTTTTTATACTGCATCAACTTCCAATTATCCTTCAGCTTCTGTCCAGGAACTGCTTCTCCAAAGTGAAGACCAATATCCAGGACGTGTTTGATATTCTCAGGCTCAATGCACAGGTTGCCTCCTCGGTCCCTAATTCTCCCTATTCTTTCTCTTGTTACCCTCTTACCCTTAATAAACCGAAAAATGTCTTTGAATTCTTGATAATACTGCCCAATAATAATTTAATCACCCCGCTTTTTGCTCTTCTACTTATTTTCTTGAGTTTAGCCCTACACGTTCTCTACTCTTCTGCGACCTCCATTGACCTGCTCACTTTATGCGTGCTTTAAGCTTCTCTTTCATTTTCAATTATGTTCTGAATATTTGTAGACATCCCATACTCTCTGGGCTTGTTTTCCTAATTTTTATCTTTGTTGAAACATGTTGTGGTGACACCCTCATCAATTTTATTTTGAGCATGTGATCTCCACCACCCTCACACTGTTCTGCTACAGTTTAACCAAGAAGTAACTGTACGGTGGCCAGATTCTGTCTTACTTTTGATAAAATCTGCCTCTATCATCCAAAGTATTTTTATTTTTCAAGCCTTTTTTTCTTTTGGTCTTTTCATTAATAAGCTAAAAATGCTTGAGTCATGGTCACTGGTCCTGAAATGCTCAGCCAAGCCTGCCTGCAACACCTTGACTGGAGGGCATGCCTTACAATGAAAGGTTGAGGGAGCTAGGGCTTTTCACCTTGGAGCAATGTAGAATGGGAGGTGACTTGATAGAGATGTATAAGATGATGAGAGGCATAGGTGTAATGGGTAGCCAGAGTCATTCTCGCAGAGTGGAAAAGGCTGTCGCAAGCGGGCATAATTTTAAGATGATTGGAAGAAGGTTTCAGGAGATGTCAGAGGTAGGTTCATTACACAGAGAGTGGTGGGTGCTTGGAATGCAGTGCCAGCAGCGTTAGTAGAGTCAGCTGCATTAGGGATATTTAAGTGACTATTGGATAGGCACGTGAAGGATATGTCAGTTAGCCTGATCTTCGAGTCGGTTAAAGATTCGGCGGGACGTCAAGGGTCTAAGGGTCTGTATTGTACTGTACTGTTCTGTGTTGTGTTTTTCACGCAGCCTGTGGACTCTTATCAATTGTTGAATGTGTGAGGGAGTGATGTGTGTGAAATTAGGACGCTCGGGAGGAGCGTTAGCTCAAAACTTCCAGTTATGTTGTTCATTGCAACATTCAACTGAATGCCAGTACAGTATGTGTGGTGTCCTACACCAGGCAGGCTCCGCCAAGTTTAGTTATTAACGTGATTCTTGACATGTCATTTGCTGCTGCTTTCTTCAGATACAATCTGTTAGGTGACTCATGTACTAATCAGATATGTGCGAAGTTTCATGAATTGGGCAAAAATAAGATGTCAACTATGATTATTCGACTGAACTATAATCTCTGAAAAGCATTAGGTTGATTCTATATTTATGGAACAAAAATATGAACACCTGTGAAGATCTTCTAACACAGAAATAAAGAATGTACATTTTATTTTGTATCGAACAAACAACGTGGATGTAATTCTTGTGGCGATCAGAATAACATACACAATGTCAGGATTCAAAATAATGCATTGTCGCTCCAACATTTTGAAAGTAGTTGGCTTCTGAATGATTACATGTTCAGGGTGAGCAAACGATTGTACAATCAAATAGAATTAGCGTTCTTATACATTTATATATAATCAATCAGTTTAATTTCTCACTGAAATGTACAAGCTTCAGCTATTTGCCAGCAAATTAGAAATGGCTATAATTCAACATGCACTGTGAATATTCAACTAAATAAATGATTTGTGCTATCAAATTTTAATGAACAATAATGTGAAAAAATTTAATTTTTAGAAAGAATGTTATTTAATATGAAATGTGGACAGTTAACAAAAACGATGAACATATTATCGTGTGAGTGAAAAGTCAGACCTTTTCAAAGAGATTTGTACCAAAGCAATGACAGATTTGTTTTAGTAATTGGAATACAACAATTAAAATATTCATGTTCTGAGCAATAATTAGACTATATAATGAAGCTGGTCTTGCAATACTTGCTTATGCTGCATTAAATAATCAGATATTTGCGAGCATTTACAATGGGAAATAATCTGGTACTGACTTTTTCTGCATCAGACACATGATAGAGAGCAAAACTTTAAGGTATGCCATTGACCACTGTGCTTACATCAGCTCCAAGAATGTCTCCCAAGCCCCTCACGTTTGCCAACCCTATCTCAGCAGCCTGTTGAATTCATATTTCCAAATACATTACCGGTTCTCTTTTTAATCTTCATCCGAAACTCTCCCAGGTAGTCCATTCTAAATCCAAACAACTTTCTCAATAAAGAAGTTTTCCTTATCTCACTCCTGGCTCTTTTGCTGACAATCTTGAAAGTAGATCTCCTTGGTGCTGTAATGCCAACTAACCGAAACAGAGTATTCCTGTTTTACTCTACAACTTTATTTCATACTTTTGAGCACCGCAATACGTTCACATCTTTGTCTGTTCTCCTCCAGGAAGAATAAGCCTTGCAAGAACTGTAATAAGCACTACATTGGAAAAACAGTCAGAATACTAGGCACCTGGATACATGAACAACAACTAGCCAGAAGAAAGACATGACCCACGATCACTACTTTTCTTTACATACAGATGAGGAAGTACACCATTTATGCTGCATCTGCACATCCATCTAGGACAAACCAAACATAGACGCGCACGATGATTCCTAGAAGCATAGCATTCCAAATGAAACTCCATCAACAAACATCGATTTTGATTCCATCTAACACTCTCTGAGAAAATGAACCGGACATAAATACACCAATACTGGAAGTTACATCACTGATTCAAGGAATCCTAAACTCTTAAATGTCAAGTGGGACATAATACCAGCACTTCACCAGAAGCTCACTGATAATGTTCCCTAGTATAGTGATGCACCATCTGAAAATGAACTCTCCAGCTCAGCGAGCAAACTGACATCCAGAAGAAGCGCAATTTCTCTAATCCGCACTTTATCTGAATCCTTCATTCCAGTTATCATTCTGATTACTCTAAGGTTACTTGTATTCTTCTGCAAAGTAATGTGGAGTCTGTCTGTCTGTTTGTGTAAGAATGTGTGTGTGTGAGATAGAGCGAGGGTGAGATTGCGAGAGGGAGAGAGAGAGAGCAATCCTCTGTAATCTCTGGATTATCCTCGTGCCATGTGGAAAAGAGGGGAGGATGAGGAAGACAGTATAGCTTAACATGTTGTTAAAAAGCTAGTTCAGGGTTGATGGTTTCAGATTTTTGGATTTTTGAGATATCTTCCAGCTATTACAAGGGGGCATAGCTTTAAATTAAGTGGGGGGGTAGGTATAGGACAGATGTTAGGGGTAGGTTCTTTACTCAGCGAGTCGTGAGTTCATGGAATGCCCTGCCAGTAGCAGTGGTGGACTCTCCCTCATTATGGTCATTTAAGCAGGCATTGGATAGGCATATGGAGGATAGTGGGCTAGTGTAGGTTAGGTGGGCTTGGATCGGCGCAACATCGAGGGCCGAAGGGCCTGTACTGCGCTGTATTCTTCTATGTTCTATGTTCTATGACAGATGGGACCTGTATAAAAAAGACAGGTTGCATCTTAAATCAGTCCAAAATGTGAGTTGACAGTTGGAATAAATGATCGAGACGAGGCACAGGTTTTTCAGGGATTAACAAATTAAGGATGGAGAATGTGGGGGATGTGAGGGAGTGAGGTGTGTGAGATCAGGGAGACAATGCAAAAGAAAATATTTAAGGGGAAAGAGTTTGAGGTGGAGTGGGTTGGGGAATTCTGTGATAAACAACTGGCAGCAAAAATAGGAAAAATTGCAGTTTGTCAAAGTGAATGCCTGGGATAGAATTTATTATGCTTCAGAGAAATAAGACTCTTTTTGCTAGAGGTCTGTATTACAATGAGGGGAAAGCTGTGTTCATGCTATGGCTGTAGCTATAATAATGGTGGCAAAAAGCGAGAATAGTATCAGTGTTATTATTGGACAATGCTTGCACTGAGCATATGAATTACCCTGGATGTTCCCTGAGATGGCTGGACTGCCTGTGATTGAGTAAGTGCTGAAGCTCCGTGAGATGATGCTGTTTTGTGATGTAGCCACTTACTGAGTCCAGTCAAAGGAACAAAGCAGCAACTCCGTTGCTTATTGCTTCAGAATATATCAGAGTGTTCATGGCTGCCACTGCACACAATCATGCAATGAAAAACAGGCCTATCACGTCTGTGCCAGCACGTGCACATCCAAAAGCTTTTTAAACGTTTGTGAGGTTACCCGCCTCAACCACCCTCCAAGACAACGCATTCCAGATTCATACTACCCTCTCAGTTCGAAACGCATTCCACAAATCCTCTCTCAAACCCCTGCCTTTCACTTTAAAAGCGTGTCCCTTTGTTTTTTTTTTATCCTTTGACTGAGGAAAACAGCTGCTGTCTGTTCATCCTCTCCATATTCCTTATGCTCTTGTACACCTGTACCTGGTTCCCTCCTCAACCTCCCCTGCTGAAAAGGAAAAATCAATCAAATTTAGCCCTCCTTTTTCATACTCACTATTGAGTACTCACTTGTGTTGTTACTTCTAACTTTCATCTTCCCAATTTATCGGTGTTAAAGTTCATCAGCCATTGATCTCGCTATCGGAATAATCTTTTTGTATGCTCTTGTGGCCTAAAACTTTCCTCCTGACTGTGATCCACCCAGCTCATTTTTATGCCATCTCCAATATTGGTCATGATTCCACTGCTTCCCACGTTCTACTTTCTCACAATCGTCATTTCTGAATATCGCAAACAAACCGTGATTTCCTTCCTGTTCTCCAGATGTTGTTTAGAGGATGATTTGACAATTCTATTCTCTTGCTTTTCCTATTTTGGTGAATTTATGAGTGATGTAATTAACACATTTTATGAGGGAGCCACAAATAGCATTTTCGACACAGAGTTGAATTCAGCATTTACACTCTGCCTCTCTGCATGTTTTATTTATAAGCATTGTAAATAATTTAGGATAAACTAGGGTTTGGCACCTTGCGCTGGAACATTAGCAATTTGCGTGGCACTGTTCTTTGTAACATTCCCTGCAATATCCAGAGCTGAAGAAATTTTTCATCTGCAGGATGGACATGGACTCATTCATTGTATGTTTTAATCAGTGAGCGTGATGAGGATAAATGTTCAAATAAATTCTATATTATGGGAAAACTGCAGAAGATCAAATCAAATTCTCATATCCACCTTGAATTGGAAGCAAATACATAATATAAAAAAAATCAAAAATATTGAAACACCACAGTAGGGGAGAAAAAGAACATGTCGTCTGCTCTTGATGGAGATATAGAAATATACAGTGCATGTACAACTTGAACTAGAATCAAGTGATAGAAGAGAGAGTAGAAGAAATCCTTTCTTAATTTTGAATGGAAACCAGATCCCGATTTTCTTGTACAGTGATGATTTCTCATCCAATCTAACTTCCTTAAAACCAAGTGTCCATAACAAATTAATCGAGATTCAACTGAGATAACAGCTTTGCCGCTATCACTTTGTCACAGTTCAGAAAGAAGAATGAAATCAAAAGACCTGGAGTGAAACTCAGTAGATCTGGCAACATCTGAGCAGAGATGCAAAAAATTAAACTTTGATTCTAATAGGACTTTCCAGAACAGTGTCATCTCATATCACATATGTTAATTATATTGATCTCTGCAGATGCTTCCTCATCTTTTTCGTTTCTCCAGCATTTTCTGTTTGTATTTCATGTTTCCCTTATCTCTGTATTTCATGTTGCTTGACAGGTCTACATGTTGCACTTGGTTATATTTGGACAATGTGTTCATTTCCTATTCCTATTACAGTTGGTGTGTCTGTGACACCTGAATTACAGCCGAAACCTGTTTCTTCTTGAAGATACAAAGTAAAAAAAAATCTGAACATCCCGTAAATCTCAGGAAATGTATTTTGTTTGAAAATACATTTTAGAGGCAGCTGAACTGCATGAAATAATAGGAATAGATTATTGATGATGGGACACTCTGTGTCCTTCACTGAACAAGCTTGTCTCCCCACTCTCCAAAAGCTTTCAATGCGTAACATAGAATTATTACAGCAAAGGTGATCAAAACACAGCATATTGTGTCTTTCAATGCAGGCGGAGTGATGCGGCATGGTGGCACAGTGGTTAGAACTTCTGCCTTACTGCACCAAAGTCCTCTGTTCAATGCCTGCCTCAGGCGACTGTCTGTGTGGAGTTTGCACTTTCCCCTAGTGCCTGCGTGGGTTTCCTCTGGGTGCTCCAATTTCCTCCCACTGTCACAAAAATGTGCAGGTTAGGTGAACTGGCGATGCTAAATTGCCCGTAGTGTTAGATGCAAGGGAATAGGTCTGGGTGGCGGGTCGGTGTGGACTTATTGGGCCGAAGGGCCTGTCTCCACACTGTAAGTGATCTAATTTCTCTATTATTATTGTCCCCATAGACCTGCACATTTTGTTATAAGTATCTGCTTTTAATTGTAAGTTTCCTGCCAGATATGAACAATATGATCAATCTCAAACAAAAGCAGACCTTGAAGGGAAATCTCAGCAGGTCTGGTAGTATCTGTGAAGAGAAATCAATGTTAATGTTTCAGGTGCGGTGACCCTACTCAATCTGTATTCCAAATGATTAAATTGTGCATATAAAATATAGTTCACTTTATCGCATTTAAAATTATCATGTTCAGCTCACATTGTCATTCAGCATTGCATCTCCCAACGTTGGCTGGTTCCTTGTTGTGCATTATATTTAATTCTATATGTCAGAAAGAGTGATGATGACTGGAGAATATCATTGTACTCCCCATGTAGTCTCCACAGTTATTGTCCGCATTCCTCTCTGACCCAACTGATTAATTCATAATTCTTAATGAATAAGTTCATTGTGCTTATCACTTTTGGTTTTGGACTGAGGGGAAAAAGCGTAAAAGATCTTGCTTCACAGCAAATAAAACTGCATTAAGTTGTTTGTCAATTTGTATAAATAATTTACTGAAGCATATTCTGTATGCAAGTTCCAACGTTTCCGTATTAGAGCAGGGAGAGGAACATTCAGAGAAGTCCACACTTCCTGTCTATGTTCAGGACAACTGTGCCCAGTGACAGTCTGTTCGCTCGCGTTTGTTCCCGTGGAGGAGAGATCAGCACAGTAACAACATCCTGATTGTATTTCTCTTTTTTTTGGAGGGGCAGAAAAACTGGGAATGATGGTTACAGCATTGCAAACGTACAACAGGGCAGAGTCATCCAGCCTGCCATAAGAAAATATCCATCATTCGCCCTCACAACTGACTTCACTAGAGGAATTGATGATTGGAGATGTGACCAATAGCCAGCGATGTCAGCATTTAGTCCAGTCCATTTATATTGTGAACTGAATGTGTTGTGTTGAACTGTTTTCTCAGTGACTGTGATTGATGGCAGTCTCCATGCATTGCAACTGTATCACTGAGGGCTTCCCTCTCCATTGGTGAGGGGCTTCACTCTGCGCTATCCCAGTGTAGGAACAGATGCATCAGCTCTAACAGTAACAGAGATCAGCAGCTGCACAGACGTGGAGAGGACAGATCTGAATCTGGGAATAATGGACTGGATAATTACACAAATGGGGAAGATGCTTTCCTTGGGTCTTTTCAACATTTTACTCTCTTGGGAATTTCTACCTTATCGGATATTAGCAGTGCTGATTATCATTATGGGCGGGGTGGAGGGTGTGTTACTAACCTGTTCTCGCTATTGTTGGTGTTCTCTACTTCTGTCCATTCATTAATCCCATAAACAATTTTGAAATTCATTGCAATTTCTGTTTTCAATATTGGTCAAAGAAAGAAACTTTTATCTTCAATTTCAGTTGCAGTTTCCATTCATCTGAATTGCAGACCATTCCCTTACAGACATCTGAGAACAAAACTGTGCACAACCTCGATATCCCGTTTTGCCCTGAACTGATTTATGTCTCGTTTTCTCTCTGTCACCAACCCTGTCCACTCCCAGCTCATAATATCCCCAATCTCCGTCTCTGCGTCAGTGCTGTGGCTGAACAAACCATTGTCTGCACGTTGGTAAAATTCAGACTTTATTTTCAAGCTCTCTTCTTGCAACTTTTCCAGTTACAAGTATTTCAATCACAAAATGGTTCTTGTCTCGGACGTTACTTCATGATTAGAACAATGTATCATAGTGGGAATTTCCATGGATGCAATTCAGGAGCAAAGCTTATTAAACGAAAGACATTTTTTCAAGCAATTTGTTTCACGTCCTACCACAGCTGATGGCAGAACTTAAATAAAAATGATAAAAATTGGAATAAAAGTGAATTTCACGAAAAACAACCATAAAACCCATGTTTTGTCTGAAAATCTTCCTGTTTCACTGATGAGCTTTGGGAGAGAAATCTAATGTTCCGACCCAGTCTGGGTTAAGTGTGACTTCAGACCCATATCAACGTGCTTGACTTTTTTGGCTTGTGGAATGGCCTCACAGTGAGGGTAATTAGTGATGATTAACAAATGCTGCCCCTGGCAGGGATGCCGACTTCCCATGGAATAACAAATTTGAAGGTTAAACCAAATAAAGAAAATGCTGGAGGTCTGAAATTGCATAAAAAATGCCAAGAAAAGAACACAAAGTGGTGGGGAGCTTTTCTGACCTGAAAGCAGCTGGAAAATCGTGTGAATAATGCTGGCGACAGGAAAGTCTGCTTTGAAGAGGAGGAGGAGTGAGTTTAATCGATAAAGATAGAGATAGAAGAAAGAAAAAGCAAACAAAGGGAATGATGATCAGCTGGGATGGAAATAAAATGTGAGATTCACCTCATTTATTTTTAACTTTTCCCATCTTCCTGAATGTCTTGCCCATGCCAGTACATGTATCCCCCGCGTTTTGCCACTTCCCTTTCCGAAAAACCTCCATTAGGTCCTGATTTCGCGAACCAAAAGATATCCGAAGAGGGTTTTCACTTTTACCAAGAAAAGTGATTTTCCCTTCCCACATAAATCAATGCTACGTCGCTTTACGCCATATCAGCTTATAAAAAGGTTTTGTAGGAACACTCTACTTTCAATTACCGAGGGAAACCTGTATGTATCTAAGATCATGTTAAATGTGATTTGATCCCAACTGTCTGTCTTCCCTGAGTGTCGTCATCTTCTTATATTTATTAATGGGATATTGGTATCGCTGGCTGGGCCAGCATTAGTTCACTTTTTGATTGCCCTTGAGAAGACCTTGAGCCTCACAGGGCACTTAGACAGAGTGAGGCACACAAGGTGACAGCTGCACAGGAGCTGTGCAAAGCAAGATCGACGTTAGCAAGATTAATATTATATGAAAAGTTAGAGATATCAATTCGTCAGGCTAATTACGGTAGGGAAGAAGATGTTCCTGAGCATGCTGGCCCATGTTTTCAAACCTGTGTATCTCTTCCCTTTTGGAAGAGGTTGTAGGAGATCATTATCGGTTTTGGAGAGATATTTGGTGTTGCCAGCCTTTCGCTGACAATGAGAAGTATAAATGGATGTAAGGTTGTCTTCCGTGATAGTCTAGGCTGTGCACACAACCGTCTGTAGTTTCTTCTGGTCCTGGGAAGACCAGTTACCGCCACACTATTATGCATGTGAATAGAATGCTTTCAGTTGCCAGAATTGGGATAACACAGTTCCAAAATATTCAGATGTAATATTGGCTGTTAAATTGATAGCTAATTTCTGTTCGCTGTTTTGACAACAATTGAAATTTAACCAATAAATTTAAATTATGTCCAAGATACCAAAACACAAGTGAATTTATTGTATCGCCAACATCCAACCAAAGAGCCATCACATGCTTCAAAAGAATAGAGAAGCCATCACCATCACAACGAGGGAGAAAGAGACAGATACGTAGAAGGAGAGAGAGAAACATAGCGAGGGAAACAAAACGACAGTGAGTTAAACAGAGAAAGGAAACAAAACAAGAATCAAACAGTCACATGGACAGGCAGAAGTGGAGATAGTAAGTTCAGGGAAAGATACAGAAGACAGAGAAAAGAAAAACACAGGGAAAAAGACAGTGTGAGAGAAATAGTGAGATACAAAGCACACGGTGAGCTGGGGATGGAGTCACAGTGAGCTAGGGATGGGGAATGGGAGGACCTCGGGGTGAGGACCAGAGGGAGCTGTGGGGATGGAGGTGTGGATTTACTTTGACCTGTACCAAGATGTACAGGCAGACCATAGTAAGCAAGGATGTACAGAACAATGGCTGTAAAACATGTCTGAGATGCATGCTGGTTACGCTGCACAGGGAGTGCACTTGGCGAGATCAATATGAACAAGGTCAGCATTATCTGAGATTAGAGAGTACATTCAACAGTCTAATAATAGTCAGGAAGAAGCTGTTCCTGAACTTGCTGCTCTGTGTTTTCAAGCTTCTGTACTTTTTAGCCTGATAGAAGAGGTTGGAGCACACCATTACTGGGGTCTGATGGGTCTTTGATAATGTTAGAATAAAAAGCATCCCAGCACAGAAACAGGCCATTCGGTGGTCCAAGCCTGCGCCGATCCAAATCCTCTATCTAAACCTATCGCCTATTTTCTAAGGGTCTGTAACTCTTTGCTCCCTGATCATGCATATATTTTTCCAGAAACATCTTAAGTTAAACCACTGGTCACAGTTTTCCATTTTGAGAAACTCCCTTCCCCTGCCTCCTGTTGCCCAGCCAGTTCTTTATCAACGTAGCTAGCGCACCATGTGACTTCACTTTCTCCATCGCCCGACCATGGGGAAACATACCAAACGCCTTCCTGAAGTCTATGTACATGACAACTACAGTCTCTCCCTCATCAATCAACTTTGTCTTTTCCTCAAATAATTCTATTGAGTTGGTAAGACATGATCTTCCCTGCACAAAACCATGTTGCCTATCACTGATAAGACTATTTTCATACAAATGAGAATAGATCCTATCCCTCAGTATCTTCTCTAGCAGGTTCCCTACCCCTGACATCAGTCTCACCGGTCTATAATTGACTGGATTGTCCCTACTACCTTTCTTAAACAAGGGGATTAACAACTGCCCATACTTCCGGGACCTCAGCCATGTTCAAGGATGTTACAAAGATATCTGATATTGCCCCAGCTATTTCCGGTCTCCCTTCCCTCAGTAATCTAGGTTAGATGTTGGCAGCCTTTTTGCGGCAACGAGCCATGCAAATTGAATCAATGGTTGGGATGTTAGAGTCTGTGTTGGTCAGAGCTGTGCATCAACCTTCTGTAGTTTCTCAGGGTCCTGAGTAGAGCAGTTGCCGTACCAGGCTCTTATGCACCGGGACAGTACGCTCTCATTGGTGCATCTGTAGTAGTAGCACATGCTGAATTTCCTGAACAACCTGAGGAAGGAGAGGCATTGTTGAACCTTCCCTACCGTCGGATCTATGTGAGAAGTTCAGGACAGGTTGTGAGTTACCATCACTCCGAGGGACCTGATGCTCTGCACTCCCTCAAACGGTTGATGTGGACGGCGTGTGTTCCCCTCCTTTCTTCATAAAGTCAATGATCAGTCCTCTACGTTTGCCGGATTAGAGAGGTCAATATCAACACACCATGCCACCAAGCTCTCTATCGCTTTTCTACATTTTGACGCGTTGTTGTTTGATATCCGTACTACTGTCGTGTTGTCATCAACCAACTTGTAGCTGGCGTTGTTTGGAATTTTAAACTCAGCCGTAGCTGTACAGAGAGTACGTAGGGGGCTGACGATACAGCCATGGGTGCACAGGGAGGACATTAGGGGGCTGAGGACACAACAGTGGGAGTACAGGGAGAACAGTAGGGGCTGCAGAAACAACCGTGGGTGTACAGTGAGTACAGTAGTTGGCTGCAGGCACAGCCGTGGATGTACAGGGAACACACGAAGGGGCTGAGGTCACATCCGTGGGTGTACCTGGAGTACTGTAAGGGGCTGAGGGCTGAGACGTCGTTGTACATGGAATACAGTAAGGGGCTGTGGGCACAGACGGGGGTGTGCATGGAGAATAGTGGGGGGCTGAGGACACAGCCGTGGGTGTACAGGGAGTACAGTAAGGGGCTGAGGACACATCCGTGGGTGTACTGGGAGTAGAGTAAGCTGCTGAGTGCACAGCCGTGGGTGTACTGGGAGGGCAGTAGTGGGCTGAGGGTACAGCCGTGGGTGTACAGGGAGTATTTTCGGGTGTTGAGAATACATCCTTCCGCAGCTTGAGTATTGAGTGCCATTGTGGAGGATGTGATTTTACCGATCTTCACGATTGCGGTCTGTGGCTCAGAAACCTGAGGATCCAGTTGGAGAGGGTCAAACCGAGACCAACGTCGAGGAGTTTTGTGATTAGTCTGTAAGGAATAATGATTTTGAAGGTGGAGCTTTAGTCAATGAGCAGGAGTGTGGTGTAGGTGTCCTTGTTGCCCAGATGTTCCAGGGATGCGTGCAGGCTCGGATATAGCATCTGTTGTGAAACCGTTACATCAGTCGACAAATTATAGGGCAGCAGGTCAGGCTGAGAGACTGGAGTTGGTGTAGACCATAACCAGCCTCTCACAGCACTTCATGATTATTGAGGTCGGAGCCAATGGGTGGTAATCTAGAAGGGCACGTTCCATGTGCTTTCTCACTTACGAGGATGATAATGGCGTCCTTGAATCACATTGGGACTTCGGCTTCAGGAGGGAGAGGCTGAAGTTGTATGTGAATACCTCTGCTAGTTGGTACAAACAGGATCTGAGTGCTCAGCCAGGAACACTCTCCAGGCCCATCACTTTCTTTGATTTGATTCACTGAAAGACTGACCATGCCTGCAGCGGTGACAACAGACGCAGGTACATCTGGGGCTTTCGCGGCTGGTGTCAGCCCTCAGTGACAGTCACACAGTCATTCATGATCGACACCTCCTCACCCCACCTCCCTCTTCAACACACAATTACATTGGTTGGTGGAAGCACCACACAGTTAGCATTGAGACAGATTGCCATTAATAGACTGGGATCGTGCACCATCAAGTTCATTGTCACCACAAGGGGATAAATTCACAATAAAATGGTGGGCAGGGTGTCAGTGCCAGTGGTGCAAGGAGTGAAGACTTTGCAGGTGTAATTCCAGTCAAGCCACTGCTTAAACCTAAATGGAGTCAAGCATCTTGAACGTTGTGCCTTTTCAATGGTGGACAGTCCTTAGGTAGTCAGGAAGTGCCATTTACGTAAACCATCTCATCTGACGGCAGATTTCCTCGGTTTACAGATGAGATGGTTTACGTAAATTGCACTTCCTGACTACCTAAGGATTGGTGATTGGATGGGCAGGTGACATTGAGGAAGTGGGGAGGCGGCAGAAAGACTTGGACAGTTTAAGACACTGGGAAAACACATGGCTGATGGAGCACAATATGGGAACATGTGAGATGCTGCACTTCAGTAGGCGGAATACAGGCAGACACTATGTTCTAAAAGGCTTCTTGAAATTTGAAGCACAAAAGCAGTTTGGAGTCCTCGTCCTCTCTTACGGTTAATGCGCAGGTGCAGTTGGCAGGTGTGAAAGCAAATGCGATGCTAACATTCATTTCAAGAGAGTTAGAATACAAGAGCGGAGACATACTGCTGCGAATGTAATGGGTAATGGTCAGACGGCATTTAGATTATTATGAGCTGTTCTGGGGAAGGATCAATGGGTGTTGGACATGATCTGTCCTGGGAATGATGGCTTGTAATATGAGCGGCAGTTGAGGGCTCTATGTCTGTACTCAATGGAATTTAAAAAAATGGGGGTGATGCATCTGATTGAAACTGACTGATTACTGCAAAGATTGATATAGTTTGAGTATAGAAGATATTTTCACTACTTTTAGAGACCATGACAAAATGGTACAGTTTCAGAATGAAGCGATAGGCTGAATGGCTTAAATCTATTGCTATATCACATGCCCGTATTGTCATACAGTCTATTATTCAGTGCAGAATTGTAAATCTCAGACCTGCTCTTGTAACCATTCTTTCTGTACGTTGATTTGACTTCACCTTCTGGTCAATGGTAACCCCTGTAATTTGGGCAGTGGCAGGATTCAGTGTTAACCAGTAGCGCCGTAATATGTTGAATATGAGCTACTATCTGTGAGTCTCATCTGGCGGGAGAACATTGTCTCGACGATGTTTGTCATTTTCAGTCTGGTATTTTTGAAGGATTGATCCTGTTACACTAATATTGTTTCATTTAATAAAATTGGTGCAATTTATCACCGCACTCAGCAACAATATGTCATGGAACACTGTACACCTTTCTAATAATAGAAAGGTCTAAAATGTTCAGTATCAGAAACACTGCTTTCCTGTTCATGTTCAAATCAGAAAACCTGTCCCATCGAGGTGTTCAACTTGGAACTTTTAAATCGTAACTCTTGTTTATGCGAATCCTGGATGGGCCAACCATTTCTTGTCCGTCCCAAGTTGCCCCCTTGAGAAGGTGGCGCTGAGCTGCCTTTTTATTCCGCTGCAGTCCACCTGCTGTGCGTTGACCCACAATGCTACGAGGGAGGGAATTCCAGGGTTTTGACCCAGCAACAGTGAAATAATGGTGATATATTTCCAACTCAGGATGTTGACTGGTTTGGAGGGGAGTTTGAAGGTGAAGGTGTTCGCAAAAGCCTGCTGCCCTTGTAATTCAAGATGGATGTGCTCGTAGGATTGGAAGGTGCTGTCTTGTAGATTGTACACACTGCTGCTACTCAGCGTTGGTGGTGAATGGAGTGGATGTGGTGCTAATCAATTGTGCTCTTTTGTCCTGGATGGTGTCAAGCTTCTTCAGTGTCGTTGTGGCTACACTCATTCAGGCAATTGGGGAGTATTCCATCTCACTCCTGACTTGTGCCTTGTAGATGGTGAACATGCTTTGGGAAGACAGGAGGTGAGTTATTCGCGCAGTATTCCTAGTCTTTGATCTGCTCTTATATTTATGTGGCGAGTCCAGTTGAGTTTCTGGTCAATGGTAACCCCAAGTGTATTGATAGGGTGGTGGGGAGGGGAATTTATTGAGAAATATGCTGCTGAATACCAAGTGGTTATATTGTTTCTTATTGGTGATAGTCATTGTCTGGCATTTGTGTGGTGCGAGTGTTACTTGTCACTTATTAGCCCAAGCCTGGATATTGTCCAGATCTTGTTGTATTTTGGCATGGACTGCTTCCGTACCTGAGCATTTTTAGAATGGTGCTGAACATTGTGCAGTCATCGTCGAATATCCCCACTTCTGAACTTATGATAGAGAGAAGGCCATTCTTGAAACAGCAGAAGATGTTTGGACCTGGGTTTCATCCGGAGGGCAACTGAAGATATTACCTAGTATGGTGATGAAACATCTGAAAATGACCATTCCAGCTCATGGAGCAAACCTACGTCCACATTTTCCTGAGGGACTACTGCAGAGATATTCTGGAAGTGTGATAACTGACCTCCAACAACAATGACCGTTTTCCTTTCTGTCAGGTATAACTCCAATAATGAAGTACTTGCTCGCAATATCCTTTTTACTTGGGTTCCTTGATGCCACATTTGAATGAATCTAGCCTTGATTTTCAAGTACTGGAATTCAGTTCATTTGTCTATTTTTGAGCAAAAGCTGTGTTGAGGTCAGGAGCTGAGTGGACCCGTGGAACCCAAACTGGGCGTCACTGACCAGGTTATTGCTGAGAAGGTGCTGCTTGATAGCACTGTTGATGAGCCCTTCAATCACTTTATTGATGATGGAGAGTAGACTGATGAGGTGGTATTTGGCTGTGAAGAATTTGTCATGCGTTTTATGTACAGAATAGATTTGAGCAGCTTTTCCCCATTGTTCCACTGTCTATTGCACTAGGGTTAATCCTCTGGCTTGATGGTAATTATCGAGTGGTTTATATGTTGCGCCATGAGATTACAGATTGTGCTGGAGTGTTGTTCTTCTGCTATTGATGGACCACAGCGTCTTATGGGTGCTCAGTCTTGAGTTGCTAGATCTGTTTGAAGTCTGTGCCATTTAGCATGGTGATAGTGCCACACAACACAATAGAGTGTATTCTCAATATGACCGTGTGACTTTGTCTACTCAACCACAGTGCAGTGGTCAGTTTTACCGATGCTGTCACGGACAGATGCATCTGCAGTTGGTAGATTGGTAAGGATGAGGTCAGGTATGTTTTCTTTTTCCTCTCGTTCATTCCCTCACGACCTTCTGCAGACCCAGTCAAGTAGATATGTCCTTTATGACCCGACCAGCGTGATCAGTAGTACTGCTGCCAAACCACTGCTGGTGGTTGAATTTGAAATTCCTCAGCCAAAATACACTTTGTGCCGTTTTCACAGTCAGTGCTTTCTTCAAGTGTTGTTCAACATGGAGGAGTCCTGATCCAGCTGAGGAATGATGTTACATAGTAATCAGTAGGGTTGCTTTACCCATGTTTAATCTAAAGCAATAAAACTTAATTGGGTTTGGAGTTAATTTTGGGACTCGCAGAACAACTATCTCCAGAATGCATCGCACTGAGCTGCCCCCTCTGCTGGTTCGGTCCAGACATTGGGCTAGGACATGTCCAGTGATGATGATGGTGGTGTCTGGGGTATTTCTCTCAGGTATAATTTCATGAGCATGACTATGTCAGGCTGTTGCTTGACTTGTCTGTAAGGCAGTTGTCCCAATATTGGCACTAGCCCTCAGATGTTAGGAAAGGAAGACTTTGCAGGTTCGACAGTGATGTTTCCAACTGACTTTTTCCGGTTGTCAGATCGATAACTGTTGGTCCACCCGGTTTCATTTCTTTGAGATTTTGTAGCGATTGGTATAGCTGAATGACACGCTAGATCATTTCAGAGGTCGATTGAGAGTCATCACATTGCTTTGGGTCTGGCGTGAGGATGGAAGATTACTACATTGGAGGATATTCGTGAGCCAAATGGTTTTTCTTTTCTGACAATTGGCAATGATTTCATTCTCATCAGTAGATTCTGAATTCCAGCTTGTCTTTTAATTATTGAGTTGAATTTCCACCATCTGCAGTGGTAGGATTCGAACCTGGGACTACAGAACAAACGCTGAATTTCTGGATTGATAATTTAGCGATAATACCATGAGGCCTACTTGGTGCCACATGTGGTACTCAGGTGCTATTTCTTGTGTTGCCCTGTTTTTCATTCATTGTTTAGGTTATTCTGGAATCTCATCCTCCATTAAATCCTGATTGACATACACACTCAGGAATGTCTCCTGGACTGCTCCAATTTCATTCAGTCTATTTTGTTTGCACAGACATTTCAAGGCAGCTGTACATCAGAGAAGAACAGGAAGAGGTAATGGGTGATTGCGCACTGTACCTGTCACCGGACCAGCTTATCTGTCCAGGCACCTAAAGTATTTATTGTTGATCAGAGAACTGCCGAATTATTATAACGCCGGTGGAGGTCAGTCAACCCATTATGGGGTCACAAGCACTTCAACTGTACAATTGGAGATAGAGAGAGAGTTTGGAGATAGATGGTGTGAGAGAGAAATAAACAGAGGAAAAGAAAGTGAACGGAGATAAACTGAGAGAGGATAGAAAGGGGAACGACTCACTGAGTGGAAGATGAAGAGTGTTAGATGAGGGTGAAGTCAGATAGATCAGAAGACAGCATGAGGACAGATAAATACGGACAGACAGAGGTTGGAAGTTTTATTTAGAAATTCCTCTGAACTGCAAGCCCTTTGTCTGGATCACATACCCTGTGACCACTCTGCTGATACTGGCTGTCATCCCAGATCATTTCTTTCCAATAATATCACAGAGCTATGTTACTGACCGCTCGACAGGACCCAATAGACCAGTAGGTTAGTTACATGCGGATGGTCGATTTTTTAAAATAAACTGTGCCATGAGCAGCAGAAAATGATAACCCCACCCACCACTCCCACCCCACCTCCAGATACTGTGTGACAGACTGGGCCAGAGGACATCAGTGAGGGGGATCACTGACAGAGGGGAAATCAACATCTCTGCTCTGGATCAAATAATGATTGATAAAGTTTGCACACCACTTTCCCAGTTTTCTAATCCACATTTCAATTTATATAACTCAATATTATGAATGCATTTTAACAATCTTTTCTCTTTATACTTTGCATATTTTGGTCTGTATAGAAAATCATTTTGTCCCTGTATTTTTTATTGCATAAATGCATTTCATTAATATTGTCTCTACTAATTTCTCAATGTAGTTGTATCCTTGAATCTGTTCTTCAGATGACTTATAAAGACTAACGTTCCAATACTGATAACTAGGGGACATCAATGTACCTCTTCCCAGTTTGAACAGCCATGTCCCCCAGTCCTCTCCATCTTCTGTCTTTTCCCCAATGCCATAATCACAATGTAATTGAAGTCAGTAAATGATACTTCATCACGGTTCCTTAACATTGATAACATCAACACCCAGACCTGCCCTCTCTGATTCTGGAATAACAATCTGAATTGGATTTGTCACGTACAATTCTCTGTCAACATATTCATGCCGTTTAATTGTTAAAAACCAACATTGTCTTAGGCACATGTTGCCATCAGATCATGGACACAAGATGTTCTCTCTATGTTTTACTGATTTTGCAATGACTGATCAGTAATTATCAGATTTATTTCTCCATTTGCGAGCAGAGAAGCATGTTTATGTTCAGTTAAACCTATGGCATTACTTCTATATCCAAGGCAGGCTGAATGATTACACACAATCAATCTGCCATCTCCAACATTCCTTCCTTCAGTCACACTTACGTATGAAATCCAGAATGCATAAATGTTCAAAGTCATTTTGAATTTTAGTAAAACAGTATCAAATTGAAAGTGGTAAGCTGGAGCTATTTGTTCAGCGATTGTGATTATATGAATCTCCATGGATCCTATGGGTGCGCAGAAAGTTTCCCTCTTCTATCAGTAAGGGAACGCGTTCAATGTGTTATCCTATAGTCTGAGTGGGAGCATCACCCACACCAGTAACAGGGACTAGCAGCTTCAGACAGAGAGGGAGGAGAGATCAGAATCTCGGAACATTACACTGGAGTGTTCCAACAATGGGTCAGGATCTGAGAACGTTCGAATGAAAATTTCCAGCAATGGACAGGAGTTTATCCTCGGATCTTTTCTGGCTTTCCCAGCCTTGGATATCATTAGCATCGCGGATTGAAGATGTACTGATGGTTATTCAAGCTGGTTACTATCCTATCCTTGCTATAGTTGGTGTTCCTGGTAAGTCACTCTATCTGCCTAGTGAAACGGTCTGAACTGAATTGATGGCCATGATATGGAAACGTTGGAAAGGTGCAAGTCAATGTTTTCAGTTCCAATCAAAGATTCCATTCCGTACAATTTATAACTAGCAAATGGTTATTTACAAATTATCCACCAATATGGGAGGGTGAAACAGACTGTTCTCCTTGACTCATTTTCTCCTGCACAAGCTTACATGTCCATACCCTCCCCACTCACCTATCCTGTCCAGTACCAAAATCGTGACATCCCAGTCTCCTCCTCAGCCTCAGTACAACTCCTGAATAAACCATTGTTTGTGCCTTTGTACATCTCCGCATATAGCTGTTTCAAGTCCCTTCTTACCATGTGTCCATCCCAAAATAGTTGCACTTGAGATGTTTATGTTGTTCTCTGCATAGAATTAGAAAGATGGGAAGACAGTGTAATCATAATCAAGAGGCACAAAATAATAATCTGTTGATATTGGCTTGCCTCATGCCCATTAAAGAAGGCAATAGGTCAACTTCCCTGGTCATGTTTCTGTGTAACTGCAAACCCCCAGCACTGTGTTTTACTCTTTACTGTCCTGTGGGGCAGCTGAATCAGTCACTCAGATCAAGGTCGGCATAACAGTCTGGCCTGACCAGGCTGTACACATCCCGTGAGGGCAGATCAAAAGGAATGATAACTCCCTTCCTCTGCGTGTATCCCATATTCCTGCAGCTGAATTCCTTCCAGGTAGGCGGCCATTCCCTATTTTAGATGCATTCTTTGTGATTGAGACTGTCCCTAAGAGTGATGTCTGTCTCGACAGGCACCTCTGGTGCTGGCTTTGTTGATGCTAACCTACAGATGTAAGGATGTTTTAAATTCCACATCAGCGGCAGTGCATTGTAAATGAATGGTTTCCTGTGTCACATGAAGGAAATGGAGACAACTCAGTGAGGAAAAGGAATTATTGCGATCAACTCTGAGAGCGTTGTTGAGGCAGTGTTTGGGGTATTGTGGACAGATTTTATCTTCCTTATAAGGAGTGATCTCCTTATCACAGAAAGAATAAACCGGAATTCTACCGGATTAATCCCTGATATGATGACACCATGAGGAGTGAATAAAGGTTGATCTGTCGCACTATGAGATAATAAGAGGTGATTGCCTTGATCCTTGAGGGGGATGGACAGTCACTCCTTATGTTCTAACAGACAATGAGAAGGTGATAAATTCCATGACTGTTGTTTCACTCATGATGCATGATGCTGGATAGTTTAAATGCCTCTGAGGACGTTACGCCTACCCACCCCAACCCTACTCCCTAAGGCGATTGAGAGAGATAGAGAAGTCCAGGTTTTGAATAAACTCTCCCCACACTAATACAGTGCAGTTGGTGTGTGATCCTGCACTAAATGTCATATTATCCACCACCCGACAGCAGCCACAATACCTTCATTTGAAAACAAACAACTATTTCCACTAGCTTCTGAACTTCATAAAGAGCATGAATCCATATTGTCAGCGATACAAGGTGCCCCCTTAAGGTTTAGACCAAAAGACTACAGGACATAGGAGCAGAAATCAGGCCAGTTTGCCCATCGAGTCTAATCCGCTATTCAATCATCGCGGATACCTTTCTCAAACCCATTCTCCAACCTTCTCCCCGTAACCATAGATCCCCTGGATAATCAAAAGACTATCTCCGTCTCAAATATACTCAATGACCTGCTCCCACAGCCTTCTCTGGCAATATATTGCAAAGATTCACCATTCCCTGGTTAAAGAAGTCTCCTTATCAACGTTCTAAAAGGCGTTCCTTTTAAGCTAAGGCTGTGTCCTTTCATCCTACTCTCAATGGAAACCAATGGAAAAATCTTATGAACATCCACTCTGTTCAGATCATTCAGTATTCTGTATGTTTCAATTACATTTCCTCTCTTCCTTCTAAACTTTATCAAGTATAGATTCAAAGACTCAAACATTCCTCATACAATAAACTTTTCACTCCTATGTCTATTCCCGTGAACATCTTCTGAACACACAACAGGGACATATGGGGCTCAACAGTGCCCGAAATACTACAAATGTAGTCTGACCAAAGCTGTATACAGCCTGTTCTTATATTCAATCTCTCTCGTAATACATTGCAACGTTGTGGACGGCACGGTGGCACAGTGGCACAGTTTTTTTTAGCACGGCTGCCTCACAGCGCCAGAGACCCGGGTTCAATTCCCGCCTCAGGCGACTGACTGTGTGGAGTTTGCACATTCTCCCCGTGTCTGCATGAGTTTCCTCCGGATGCTCCGGTTTCCTCCCACAGTCCAAAAAAGTGCAGGTTAGGTGGATTGGCCATGCTAAATTGCCCGTAGTGTTAGGTGAAAGGGTAAATGTAGGAGAGCGGGTCTGGGTGGGTTGCGCCTCGGTGGGTCGGTGTGGACTTGTTGGTCCGAAGGGCCTGTTTCAACACTTGTAAGTAATCTAATCTAAATGCCATCAATAATAACTGCAATTACCCTCCGAACTACTACCTCAACCTGCAAGCTTCCCTTAAGAAAACCCTGCACTATAACTCCCAAATCCCTTTGCATTTCTGAATTTTCTCCCCATTTAGGAAATAGTACATGCCTCTATTCTTCATGCCAAAGAGCATGACCTCACATTTTCAGACGTTGGAATACATCTTCCAACCCTTTTACCTGGCCAATTCCTCTTCAGCCTCTCTGCCTCCTCTCTCCGACCTGACCCTCTATGTATCTTTGTTTCGTCTGCAAACTTAGCTGGAGTGCCCGCAGTTCCATCATCTAGATTGTTAATGTATAAGGTAAGAAGTTATGGTACCAACACTGTGCCTTGCAGACCACTACTTGTCACCTGCTGCCATCCTGAGAAGGACCACTTTATCCCCACTCTCTGCTTTCTGTCAGACGGACAATCTTCTGTTCATGCCTCTACCATGCCTCGCACACCATGGACCCTTATCATACTCAATAATCTCCTGTGTGACACCTTGCCAAAGGCCTTCTTGACGTCGAGGTGGATAACATCATTGGCTGTACTTGATCGATCCTGCTCATTTATTCATCAAAGATTTCCAACACATTTGTCAGGCAAGACCTTGCCTTGATGGAACCATGCTGACTTTGCCCTATTTTACCAAACACTTCCAAGTATTCAGAAATGTCATCCTTCACAAGGGATTCCAGGATCTTACCCACGACAAAGGTTCAGTATTTTTTGTCTTATCTTCCTTACTCTCTGTGTAATAACAGATGTCACGCCAGTGGGTTTCCAATGGTCTGGAATCGATCCTTTCTCGAGCGATTCCTGAAAACTCACCGCCATCGCTTCAACTAACTCTTCAGCCAACTTTCTTATAACACAGAGATTTAATCCCTCTGGTTCAGGTTATTTAACCAACTTTAAGCCATTCAACATTTCCTAGCATGTCCTCCATGGTGGTGGTCACCACACTCAGTTCTAGCCCCTCACTCTCCTGAATATTTTGAGACATTATTAGTGTCTTCCATCATGTAAATGATGCAAATAATTATCCAAATCCCACGCCATTTTCTTTGACCCCACTACTATCTCTCTAGTGTCATTTTCCAGCAATCCAATGCCCTCTTTTGCCTCTCTTTTGTACTTTATACATCGAAAGAAACTCTGACAGGCTTCCTTTATATTTCTGGCCAGCGTTACCCCCATATTTAATAATCTCCCTCCTTATTTTATTTTGTTTAAATTCTGTTTTGTCTTTGTAAGTTTCCCAACTCTCTGGTTTCCACTGCACGTTTCCACATTGTATCCTGTCGCTTTTGCTTTACTGCTATACCTGACGTCCCTCGTCAGTCATGGTTACCTCATTCTCCGTGTACCATGCCTCTTTTTACTCGGGGTAAATCTCTGCTGCATCCTGAATTACTCCAAAATTCTACTGCCATTGCTGCTCCACTGTCTTTCCTGCTGGGCCCTTCTACCAGTTAATTCTATCCAGCTCCTCTCTCATGCCTCTTAATTGCCTTTATTCAGCTTTAGTACCGTCACCACTGATTCTGACTTTGCCATCTGAAATTGCAGAGTAAATTCAATCATATTATGATCACTGCCTCCTATGATTTCCTTCACCTTAAGCTCCCTTAGCTAGTCTGCCTGGACAAGCTGCTCCAAAAAAGCAACTCATCGACATTCCACAAATTCCTTTTCCTGCAAACCACTACCAACCTGAATTCCCAGCGCACCTCCGTAATGTAATCCTACATGATCACTGTCACTTTGTATTTCCTGCATGCCTTTCTAGCTCCTGGTATATCTTGCACCCCAGCTCCTGACTACTGTTTGGAGGCCTGAACAGAACTCCTTCTACATTTTTTAACCTTTTTGATTCCTCAATTCTACTGACACAGACTCTACACCATTTGACCTTACTTCATTTCTTATTATTGATTTAATGTCATTTCTTCCTAATAAGACAATCCTATCCCCTCGATCCAACTGCCTATCTTTTTGATAGGATGCATATCCTTTGTGGGCAGCACGGTGGCACAGTGGTTAGCACTGCTGCCTCACACCACCAGAGACCCGGGTTCAATTCCCGCCTCAGGTGACTGACTGTGTGGAGGATAAGGGTAGGTTAGGGGTATGGGTAGGTTACGCTTCGGCGGGTTGGTGTGGACTTGTTGGGCCGAAGGGCCTGTTTTCACACTGTACAGTAATCTAATCTAATATTCAGCTCCCAATCCTGATCCTCTTGCAGCGATGTCTCCGTGATGGCAACCTGCCAATTTGTGTATGTGTCACAAGCTTATTTACCTTATTCCTTACACTGCATGCATTCCAATACAACAATTCAGCCCTGTAATAACCATCCCTCTTCTCATTGTTATTTGTTTGTTCTGTGTGTTTGAAGTTTGATTGCTAACACTTTCCATACTCTCTGCGTCTGTGCTGGAGATTTGAATAACTTAGAGCCATAGAGTCATAGAGATGTACAGCATGGAATCAGACCCTTCGGTCCAACCCATCCATGTCGACCGGATATCCCAACCCAATCTAGTCCCACCTGCCAGCACCGGGCCCATATCCCTCCAATCCCTTCCTATTCATATACCCATCCAAATGCCACTTAAATGTTGCAATTGTACCAGCCTCCACCACATCCTCTGGAAGCTCATTCCATATACGTGCCACCCTCTGCGTGAAAAAGTTGCCCTTAGGTCTCTTTTATATCTTTCCCCTCTCACCCTAAAAATATGCCCTCTAGTTCTGGACTCCCCGACACCAGTGAAAAGACTTTGTCCATTTATCCTATCCATACACCTCATAATTTTGTAAACCTCTATAAGGTCACCTCTCAGCCTCCAACACTCCAGGGAATACAGCTCCAGCCTGTTCAGCATCTCCCTATAGCTCAAATCCTCCAACCCTGGCAACATCCTTGTAAATCTTTTCTGAAACCTTTCAAGTTTCACAACATCTTTCCGATAGGAAGGAGACCAGAATTGCACGCAATATTCCAACAGTGCGATTTGCCAGGACTCTGGTCCCAACACCAATGGATCTTTACCCTCCCACTCCACGTTCTGCAGCCCAGATGAGATATCCCTTATCCAAACACCAGTCAGTAACGCAACTTCCAGGACTCTCAATCCAGATCACAGAGAATAGCGTCTATACCGCTAACTATACTATCCCCAATTACAATAACATCTCTCTTCTCTTGCCCCCTTGAAAGCTTCCCTCAAGTCGGTACTGTGGCAATCAGCTCATCCTCCCTGCAGTCTCCATTCCCATCCACACAGGGAACAAAACTCTTGAACCTGTTAGACACGGACAAGCGCTGAGGCTCCTGCAACTCTACCTCCTGGATCCCTCTATCAGCCTCATTCATAACCATACCCTTCGCTTTCTAACCACTGACTGAATTTGAGTCAGTTGATCTAAGGAGTGTAACTGTCTCCTGAATCACAGAATCCAGAGAACCCTCCCCCTCCCTGATGCCTTGCAATGTTTGAAGCTTAAACTCCAGATTTTTTATTTTTATTTCAAAAAGATACTTTATTCATAAAATAATTTGATGGTCTGTACAGTTGGCCATGCCATACATATGTAAACATGTACATACAGAGATCAAAACTTATCATTTTTATACAGGTCTGTACATTTTTTGATCATATGCCCATATAATTAGCTGAGGCATCAGCAGAGCCCAAATGACTGCATGGGCCCCCTGTTCTTCGTTAGGCAGGCAGATGTTACACGGTGGTCTTTCCCCACCGCGCCTTGGCGGCAGCTGCCCCAAGCTTCAGCGCGTCCCTCAACACGTAGTCTTGGACCATGGAATGTGCCAGTCTGCAACACTCAGTCGGCGTCACCTCCTGCAGCTGGAAGATCAGCAGGTTTCGGACCACCCAGAGAGCGTCCTTCACTGAGTTGATGATCCTCCAGGCACAGTTGATGTTCGTCTTGGTGTGCGTCCCGGGGAACAGACCGTAGAGCACGGAGTCCTGCGTCACGGCGCTGCTCGGGACGAACCTCGACAAACACCACTGCATTCCTCTCCAGACTTCCTCTGCATAGGCACATTCCAGAAGGAGGTGTGTGACAGTCTCGTCCCCCCCGCAGCCGCTTCGAGGGCAGCGTGCGGTCCGTCTGAGAGTCCGGGCATGCATAAAGGATCTCACAGGCAGAGCCCTTCTCACCACCAGCCAAGCCATGTCTTGGTGCTTGTTGGAAAGTTCTGGCGATGAGGCATTCTGCCAAATGGCTTTGACAGTCTGCTCAGGGAACCGCTCGATAGGATCCGCCCTCTCCTTTTCCCGAAGGGTCTCAAGGACACTACGTGCTGACCACTTCCTAATGGACTTGTGATCAAAGGTGTTTTTCTTCATAAATTTCTCCACGAAGGACAGGTGATACGGAATGGTCCAACGACTCGGAGCATTCCGCGGCAGCGTGGACAGGCCCATCCTTCGCAACACCGGGGACAGGTAGAACCTGAGTACGTAGTGACACTTGGTGTTTGCGTACCGGGGATCCACGCACAGCTTGATGCAGCCACACACAAAGGTGGCCATCAGGGTGAGGGTGGAATTGGGTGTATTTTTTCCCCCGTTGCCCAGATCTTTATACAGTGAGTCCCTTCGGACCCGGTCCATCTTTGACCTCCATATAAACTGGAAGATGGCCCGGGTGATTGCAGCGGCACAGGTTCTGGGAATAGGCCAGACCTGTGCCACATATAACAGCAATGACAGTGCCTCACACCTGAAGACCAGGTTCTTTCCAGCGATGGAGAGCGACCGTAGCTTCCATCTGCCCAGTTTCTGCCTCACTTTGCTGATACGGTCCTCCCAAGACTTGGCGCACGCCCCAGCCTCTCCGAACCAAATACCCAGCACCTTCAGGTGGTCGGTCCTGACGGTGAAGGGGATCGAGGATTGGTCGGCCCAGTTCCCGAAGAGCATGGCCTCGCTCTTGCCTCGGTTTACCTTGGCCCCCGAGGCCCGTTCGAACTGGTCACAAATGCGCATGAGTCTGCGCACGGACAGTGGATCTGAGCAGAAAACGGCAACGTCATCCATGTACAGGGAGGCCTTAACCTGCAGGCCCCCGCTGCCAGGAATAGTCATCCCTCTCAGGCTCGCATCCTTCCTGATGGACTCGGCAAATGGCTCTATGCAGCACACAAACAAGGCAGGAGAGAGGGGGCAGCCCTGCCTGACTCCAGATCTGACTGGGAAGCTATCTGATTCCCACCCGTTGATTGAGACTGCACTGACAATGTTGGTGTAGAGCAGTCTGATCCAATTGCAGATTCCCTCCCCAAAGCCCATTTTGGAGAGAACATCTCTCATATACGTGTGTGATATCCTGTCAAAGGCTTTCTCCTGGTCCAGGCTGATCAGGCAGGTGTCCAACCCTCTGTCCTGCACGTAGGCGATCGTATCCCTGAGGAGTGCGAGACTCTCAGCGATCTTCCTGCCCGGCACAGCACAGGTTTGGTCAGGGTGAATCACCGACCCTAGAGCAGACCTGACCCGGTTGGCGATTACCTTTGACAGAATTTTGTAATCTGCATTCAACAGTGAGATTGGTCTCCAATTTTTGAGTTCCTCCCTCTCCCCCACCCCTTCCGCTTTTAGACGAGGGTGATGATGCCTTTCCTCATGGATTCACTTAAACTCCAGATTTTGTTTTATTTCAAAAAATATACTTTATTCATAAAATAATTTGATGGTCTGTACAATTGATCATGCCATACATATGTAAACATGTACAAACAGAGATCAAAACTTATCATTTTTATACAGGTCTGTACATTTTTTGATCATATGCCCATGTAATTAGCTGAGGCGTCAGCAAAGCCCAAATGACTGCATGGGTAAACTCCAGATCATTGACTCTGAGCTAGAGTTCTTCCAGCATGCAACATTTACTCCAGACATGATCACTGGGAACCACAGTGGGGTCCACCACTCCTATATCATGGTGAAACAACACATCACCCGACCCTCCATCCTTATTTTATTTAACTAGTACTGAATTGCTCCTTTACAATTCTAACTTGTTTTTATACATCTGCTTATGCAAGTTGTAACCAATAAATTAACATGATTCAATTTAACAAAGATTCAAATTTAACCCACTCTCTATTCGCAAATCAGATCACATCCTCCCTTTGTCAAACCTGCTCATTATCTTCTGAAAGAGTTCTGACAGACATGTCAGCGGGGCCACTCCTTGATGAAGTCATGCTGACTCAACCCTATTTTACAATGCATCTCCAAGTACTCTGCAATGTCATTGCTAGAAATGCACTCTAAATCCCTAATAACGACCGATGCCAGGCTAATTGCCCTATGATTTCCTGCATTTTGCCTTTCTTCCTTCTTAGACAGAGGTTTTACATTATCCTTTTTCCAGTTCTCTGGGACTCTGTCTGATGATAGTTATTTCTGAACAGTCACGACCAATGGTTTCACAATCTCCTCCACTAATTCCTTCAGAACTTTGGTTGTTATCCTTCCAGCCTGCGTGATTTATCCATTTTCAAACATTGCAGCTTCCCCAGTACCTTCTCCTCAACGCCGATCACTACACCCATCCCTCATCCTTGACTTGCTTGAAGTTCTGGAATGTTCCTAGTGTCTACCATTGTGAGGATTGATGGAAAGTACCTATTCAGGCCATTCTCCAATTCTTTGTTCTCCATTTCTCTGCATCATGCCACAATTTCTGGTTGTCCAATGTTCACTCTCCCCTTTTATATATCTTAACAAAACTCCTGCAATCTCCTTTTCTAAAGCGAGCTAGCTGATATGTTTCGTGTTCACCACTTTCTTGCTACTCCAATTGACCTCTGCTGCTGTATAAAGGCTTCCCAATCTTAGACAATCTGATTGAGAGCATTCCAGTTAACTGACTGTCGAAAGTATAATAATGTAACTATACTAATCCTATTGTCCATCGTTGGGTAGCGCGGTGACACAACACTGCTGCCTCACAGTGCCAGGGACTCGGGTTCAATTCCAAACTCTGGACCCTGTCTTTGTGGAGTTTTTACAATCTCCCCGTGTCTGAATTGGGAGAATTAATTGATTTCTATTTCCACAGTATGTTTCTATGTTTGTTTCAGGTTTCTGCCATCTGCAGTATATTTGCCTGTGTTTGATGGAGAATTGCTGCAAATATGACGGGTTTATTGTAAAAGTGGCACTGGTGCTCAGGCTCCCCGAGTGCTTGGGAATCTTGCCCAGCTACTTATGTGAGTGCATGTCCCTGATTATCCACTCTGTCTCTCTCGATCACTGAGTCCATCTGTCACTACATGCAGCCTTTCATCGAGCCACCCTGGGGTTCCCCACACCCCATCGCCTAGCACTGGATGCTCCCTACGCAGGGAGCGCACAAAGACACTGGACAATTTCTGACCCGCTAGGAATGCGGGGTTAAGACCCTGCCAGTAAAAGGAACGGGATAGCTAAAATCCAATTGAACAGCAAAGCAGAGTAAACAGGCTGAATGGCACTCATCTGTTCTGACAATTTCTTTTGGGCTAACTTCTGTTTATCCTCATCCATCTAAAAAAAGATGCTCCATATGTATACCTTGTCACGCAGGTTTGGTGGAGGTGATAGATATCACATCCGATGGTCATTGCGAATGATTCATTGGGCTCCACTTTCCTGGTTAATGAGATCATACTTAAGTTTTTATTGTCAAGTCTATCCATTTTAAAGTAATGGTATTGCCGGAGTTGTGCTGAAAGCATATTTGAATGTTGGAGAGACTAGATCATGCCACGTGCCTGTGAGGTTAGAAATAAGTAGGTAGCACAGTTAAAACATGGCCAAAGAGCTGGTCGGGTAGGCAGCACTTCCAATATGTGGATCATTTGGAGTCCCGGGTCAGTAAGAAATACGGGATGGGCGTGAACTGTCAGCAATCTCCTGGCAGACAGGTTTGCTATTGTCAGTCAGGAGGTTTTCAACTAGTGTGGCGGTTGGGGGATGGTGGGGGACGGGGTGGGGGGAGCCAGAGCAGTACATCCACAAGCAGTGACTGAAGAGCAGTTGGAGAATAATCCCAGTATAGCTAAGACCAACAACCTGGCAGAGAGCAGTGAACAAAATGGGACTGGAAATGTGTTGCTGGAAAAGCGCAGCAGGTCAGGCAGCATCCAGGGAACAGGAGAATCGACGTTTCGGGCATAAGCCCTTCTTCAGGAATGAGGAAAGTTTGTCCAGCAGGCTAAGATAAAAGGTAGGGAGGAGGGACTTGGGGGAGGGGCATCGGAAATGTGATAGGTGGAAAGAAGTCAAGGTGAGGGTGATAGGTCAGACTGGGGTGGGGGCGGAGAGGGCGGGAAGAAGATTGCAGGTTAGGAAGGCGGTGCTGAATTCGATGGATTTGACTGAGACAGGGTGGGGGGAGGGGAAATGAGGAAACTGGTGAAATCCGAGTTTCCCCTCCCTGCACCCGGCCTGAACTTGTCCAGCCTGCTGGACAAACTTTCCTCATTCCTGAAGAAGGGCTTATGCCCGAAACGTCGATTCTCCTGTTCCCTGGATGCTGCCTGACCTGCTGCGCTTTTCCAGCAACACATTTCCAGCTCTGATCTCCAGCATCTGCAGACCTCACTTTCTCCTCAACAAAATGGGACTGGCAGTCTGAAGTGCACTGATTTTAATGTGAGCAGTATGACAGGCAAAACAGATGAGCTTGGAGCTTGGAGTTTGAATTAGTATATATAATTAAGATATAAATATTACAGAGATTTGGTTGAGAGACGGATCAGAAAACTCTCAATCCAATGGCGAAGCAGGCTCAATGTGCCTAACTTCTGCTCCAATGTTTTCTGGTTGTATGGTTAATATTGGCTCTCCTCATTCCTCATTGGAGTTGTATCCTGGAATTTGATCTTAAAATGATTTATAAAGCGTAACATTTCAATACTGATGACTGGGAAATATCATGTTCCCTCTCTCCAGTCTCAGCAGCCATGTCCCCAATATCATAATCAGACTGAAATTGAAATTGAATGGTAATTAATCACAGTTGATTGACATCGATGACATTAACAGCAAGACCCTCACCTGCCCTCTCTGATCCTCGAATAACCATCTGAATTGTGTATCACGTCATATTTTCTGTTAACATATCCATGCCATTTGTCTCTTATCACTCATCTCGTCGTAGGCACATTTGCCAGTCAGATTATGGACTAGAAAAGTTCTCTCCATATTTTACTGACATTATAATCACTGATCAGTAGTTACAGACTGTATGTTTCCATTTATAAACGGAGAAACTTGTTTATGTTCTGACAACCCTTTGTCATTACTCTCATATCCAAGGCAGATTGAATGATTGCACGCATTCAATCTACCATCTCCAATATTCCTTCCCTCTGTCACCCCCACATATCCCATTCCAAATGTGTAAAGTTTAAACGTTCTTTTGAATTTTAATAAAATCAATATTAAATTGAAAGGGGTTAACTGGCGTTATTTGTTCAGTGGCTGTGATTAATGTCAATCTTTGTGGATCCTAATTATCCCAGTGGAGATTTTCCATCGTTGAATGATAAATGAGCTCTTTTCAATATGTTACCCCATAGTATGAGTAGGAACATCACTGACAGTACTAACAGGGACCATCAGCTCGAGAGAGAGGGGGAGTAGAGATCAGAATCTGAGAACATTAGGTTGAACGTTACAATAATGGTTCAGAATCTGAGCACTTGGAATTGGAATGTTCCAACAATGGATCAGAATCTAAGATCAGTAAACTGGAATGGTACAACAATGTATCAGAATCTGAGATCATTAGACTGGAATATTACAATAACAGACAGGAGTTTATCCTTCGGTCTTTTCTATCTCTCTCGGCCTTGGATATCATAAGCATCACGGATCCAGAATATCCTTTGGATCATTCAAGGTGGTTACTATCCCATCCTCGCTATAGTTGGTGTTCCTGGTAAGTCATTATATTTGTCTACGAAACTGCGTTGAACTGAATTTCTGCTCGTGATATATAAAATTTGGAAAGTGCAAGATAATGTCTTCAGTTCCAAACAAAATTTCATTTCATTATATATTATAACTATCAAACTACTATTTATAAATTACTCACTGATTTGTGAGAAGGAACCAGACTGTTCTCAAACTTCATAATCCACTTTCTCCTTCACAGATTTACATCTCCATGTCCTCCCCAATCACCAATCCTGTCCAATACCACCATCATGATATCCCAGTCTCGTCCTCAGTCTCAGTGCAACTTCTGAATAAACCATTTGTGCCTTTCTTCAATCCGAATGGATTAGTTTCACGTTCCTTCTATCCACATGTCCGTTACTAAATAATTGCTCTTTGAGAATGTTTAACTTGTTCTCTGCACATACAGGAAGACAGTTTATGGTGGTCAAGCCAGTCACTCAGGATCTAGAGCCACAGAATAATGGTCTGTTGATATCTCATCAAGGAAATTGGAGAGTTTAAAAGCAACCATTATCATTTGTTATAAAAACCAATCTGCGTGCCTCAAGTACTTTAACGGAAGTCATTGCGTCATGATTCCCTCATCAGGTTTCCGTGTGACTTCTGTGATGAACACGTGGGTGTACTGTACTTTTGAGAGAATTAAAATCCAGTCATAACTACCTGACTGCACAAGTGTTCTGAAAAATAGATATAATGTAACATTTGGTCGAACAACCTGATTAGCTCATTGTCTCAAAACAAAAACAAATTCAGCAAAACATCTTGAATTATACCCAAAATACCCACCTCCAACCAAGTTTGATTTTTTTTATATTGTCAATCTTAAAAGGCAATGATACAATCCCCAATAGTTTGGCGGTACAAGACCATGGAAAATTGAACAGTTGAGAGGAGAACTGCCAAGCTACCAGCATGCAAAGACTGCCTGAAGAAGAACTCTTCTATAGGTACTTTTATTGATTAGTAACTGGTGAAGCAGAGTCCCTAAGAAGAAAAGAAGACAGGAATATGAAGAAGAACTGAAGCTTGCTGGTTTTGAGATAAGAAGTTTTGTTTTGTAAATCTTAATTAGGAGTCTTATCGGACTAGTATTGTGGTGGGGGATGGTAAAAGACAGGTTAGAGGAAGAAGTTGTAAATAGTCATTCGTTTATTATTCTCTGTTATTCTTTAAGAAATAAAGTTGTTAAATTTTAGTTTAAATAGATTTGGACTCTAAAATTATCACAAATTACTGCGTGGGATAAATCTTTTCACTGTTGCTGATTTTAATTAAGCAGGAAGATTTATCCTGTGTTGTGACACTACAAACCCATAGCTATGCGATTTACTCTTTACGGTACTGTGGAACAGCTGAACCAGCCACTCAGTTCAAGATCTGCATAACACGCTGCCCTGACCAGGCCTTCATACATCCTGTGAGAGAAGAACAAAGGCAAAGATAGCTCCCTTTCTCTGCCTGTTTTCTGTATTGCTACATCTCATTTCCATTCAGGTACGTGATCATCCCCTATTTTAGGTGTCGTCAATCTCATTGAAATTCACCCTGACAGTGACGCACAGTTCCATAGGCATCTCTGCTGCTGGTTTTATTGATGCTGACGTACAGATGTAAGAGATTTATAAATTCTATGTCAGTCGTAGCGCATAGAGAAGGAATGGCTTTTTTTGTGGCACAGGAAAGAAATAGCGATGTCTAAGTGAGAGAAAATATGTTTTGTGATCATGCCTGAGATTGCTGTTGAGGCAGTGTTTGGGGTACTGTGGATAGATTTCCTCTCACGTTTCACCAGACTAATCTCTGGGATGATGGCACCATGAGCAGTGAGTGAAGCTCAGTTCGAGAATAAGAGGTGATTGCATTGAACTTCAGGGGGATGGACAATCACTCATGATTACTTAACAGACTGATACGTTGATAAGTTCCGTGGCTTTTTTTCACTCAGATTACATGATTCTCGATAGTTTAAGAGCCTGCACCCAACCACTCCCACTCCCTATTTCGACTGAGACAGAGGGAAATAGAGGAGAGAGAAAGAAAGAGAGAGAAAGAGAGAGAGAGAGAAAGAGAGAGAGTGAAAGAGAGAGAGAAACAGGGAGAGAGAGAAAGAGAGAGAAAGAGAGAGAGAGAGAGAGAGTGAGAAAGAAAGGCTCAGGCTTTAGAATAAACTCTCCTAACATTAATACTGTTCAATTGGTACGGGATACTGCAATGAACGTCATGTTATCCATAATCTCGACAGCAGCAATATATTCATTATAAAAGAGTTAATTATTTCCAGCAGTGTAGAGAGAAGGAAAGTCTTTTTACGACACAGGAAATAAACAGAGATGTCCAAGAGGGAAAATACCTATTGTGATAATCGCTGTGAGTATTGCTGAGGTCGTATTTGGGATTTTGTGGACAGACTTTCCCTCCTTTATAAGGAATGATCGCCTTGCCACAGAGAGAGTGCAATGGAGTTTCACCAGACTAATCCTTGGGATTATGGTGCCATGTGGAGAGAGTAAAGATTAATCTCTGGCGTTGTGAGAGAACGAGAGTTGATTGCATTGAACCTTGAGTGGGAGGGACAGTCACTCATGATGTTCTAAATAAACACTGATATGGTGAAAAATTCCATGGCTTCTTTTCTATTCGGGTTACATGACTGTCGGTAGTTTAAGAGTCTCTGAGAATATTCCCTTCACTCCACACCCAATCCCCCTTTCGCATGAGAGAGACAGAGGGCCAGTCTTTGAATAAACTCTCCCCACATTAATACAGTACATTTGGTGTGTAGTCCTGTACTGAAAGTCTCGTTATGCGCAATCCCTACAGCAGCCACAATACCTTCATGCTAAAACAGTTAACTATTCCAACCAGATTCTGATCTCCATGGAGAACATGGGTGTGTCTTCTCGGAGATGGAAGATGCCTCCTTGAGACTTGCACAAATCATTTGGCTTCCCTCCTCACTGCCAGCAAGCTTGTTAAAGTAGCACACGTTCTACAAACAATGGAACCATGATTAACATCATGGACTCCTCTATCAGTGCAGTCTCGTTGTCATTGGTTTGTCATGTTGGAATATCAATGACCACCTCTTGTTTCTGTATAACTGTCTCGTGGGGATGAATAGCCTCCTCCTTGTCTCATGGAACAGGTTTAAGGGTCTGATTGGGCTCTGCCTGTTCCTGTTTCACAGCTCGATGCACTGAACAGACCACTCTTCTTCCTATGTAACAGGCAGGAGTATTGAATGTGCAGTCACTCTTCCTGTTCCTGAATGCCAGCTCATACCCGTGTGCAACCAGCTTGAAATGCTGAATGAGCTCTTTTAACTGTGGAAATGTGCAGTGTCTGGGCTGTGCTGTTACATAAATGTTACCGACACTTTAACAGCACAAACTGGAATGCTGTCCGGGTCTTGCTGCACATGGACGCAGAATGTTTCAGGAGCTGATGGGGGCAAAATGTTCTGAACATTGCGTGATCTTCAGTCATCATACCTATTTCAGATCTTATGATGGGAAAAGACATTGATGGAGCAACTGAAGATGTTTGTGCTGAGGAGGCTAACGTGACTATCCCCTGCAGAGATGTCCCAGGACTGAGAGGATTGTTGGCCACTGACCCCAAACCTTACTGTGTTCTGAAAGACCAGGCCGTGGGAAAGTTGCACCTGATTCCCATTCAGCTCAAATACATAGGTGGTCCCAATGCCATCCTCAGTCAAATACTACATTGGTATCATAGCCATTCACTCTTTCCTGAGACCCTGTGTTCGCCTCTTGTTCATATCAATAGGTGACAATGTATGTGTAGGGAGTGTTTTCCTCTCACAGAAGGTAATCACTGTTGGAAATTATCTGGGCGAAAGAGCTAGGGGAGCTACATTACTGAAAGCATTTAAGGAGGAGGTAGATGGATTTTTGACATGTCAGAGAGCTAAGGGGTGAAGAATTGGGCATTAAAAGAGGGATTAATGTCAACAGTAGATCAGCCATGATGGTATACAATGGATTGGTCATCCGAATTTCCTGATCCTGTTCCTGTTGTCCTCATATTCAGGACCTGTAAAGTTAATGTTAGTAATTTTCCTGAACGTTCTTTTATTGAACTTTGCAATCAGAGAGAGTGGAGTATTTTGTGAGTCATCTCTGGTTGAGGTATGGGGACTGTATTCACAGTGAATCTGGGTCTATAATATGACCAATAAATGAATCACAAGTTGCAGAGAGGAAACACTCTGTACTGAGACCAGAGGCATCTTTTGACACAAATAACAATTTCCAACCTACACCAAACCATGTGTGACAGTCTTGAGGGATTGAATGAGATCCTGTGTTACTGTTGACCAGGTATCTGGGAGAAGTGGCCTCCATGTGCTCCTTGCAGGAGGTGTGAGGAGTTGAATAGAACATAGCAACACAGGACTGAGCAGCAGGAGTGGGCCATGAGATACTTTATCACCGCTCCATGTGTTTATGGTCTCAGCAGCACGTTTCTGTCTGTGTGCCATTTTACTACGTACCAAAAACACCTTTGAATAAATGCAAACATCCAGAAACCACAATCCTCTGGGGAAGGGAATTTCCACTTGAACAGCCCTTTGAGAATTTCTCATTTGTGTTCCAACAAATGTTGGAAGGTCACTGTGTCCTTTTCCAGTCCCACTCCTACATTGGTTACACCAATCTTAAATGCAACCAGTTTAGGAATGTGGCCAATGATTTGGATCTCAGAGTCGGTAATTTTCGAGAAAAATGTGAGACACAGAAAGTTGAACTCATAACAAATAGTAAAATGACAGGGTGCCCCAAATGTTATTCTGCCTTTGAAGTTACTCTGCTCACACAAGCTACTGCTAGTGGGATTTCTTTCTGGAACAGTTGGATTTGGCTAAATTCCCTTCGTTTCAGGCAGTGGAGAATTCCAATGAGTCCTCACTCGGAATCCTTCACAAGTGGTAAAGATAACTCAGAGATGTTCTGATCTCATACTTTGCTATCGGGCAGAACAAAGTAAGAGAGAGGGATCAATCGGCTGCTGCTTCTCAGCCAGGGAACATTTTTCTCCCTTTCTGTGTTGGAACAAACAGTAATGTCAACGGAACACCAAACTGGACAATGTGCGATCTGCTGGAACATTCTCTGGAAAACCTGATTATGGATTATATGCAGGTGCGCCATTGCTCTTGTTGTACACAATCCCTTCCAATCCCAAAAATGTCCCCACTTTATAATTTGATGACATGCTTATATGTGTCGTGTAATTTGTAAATATTGGTAGGTGTCTTCATAGTATGTGTGTTAACATCAATGTATCTTTTCCTTAAAATTTATTCTCTAACTTTTGTCTCCCTGACAGGAGATAATATGCATCCAGCTGATACACTTTTCAGAAAGTCATGGATGGTTCAATACTATTTCATAGCTAAGATCAAAGCTGATAATCTCCCATAACAAAATGCCGGCATTCCAGGAATGAGTAAAGGGAAACATCTTTGAAAATCTTCGAAAAGAATTATATCTTTTTATTTTATTTCAGGATATCAAACCTGCACAGTGTATTAGATGTGGTCTCAGCAATGCCCTGTACAGATGCAGTAAAACATTCCTGCGATTAAAACTGATACCTTTTGCCAAAAACAGCATCATTCCACTTACCTCCCAAATCACTTGCTGTATCTGAATTCATATGATTCATGTCGCAAGAACATGGAAACGTCCTGTACACAGAATTCGGCAATCTCTCTCCATTTAAATTGTTTACCATTGTTTCATCTTTCATGCCAAAATAGATAACTTACATTATGTTATTTCTGCTGAAGGTTTGCTCACTAACCTTCCCTGTCTGTATCACATTGCAGACTCACTCCTTCCATTTGACGACACATTGAATGGCCATCTTGGTGTACGAGCTAATTGAGCTCCAAGCCATTCCCTCCCCTTCCTCCAGATATTTGAAACAGATTGTGATCATTGATGACCCCACAGTGATCTCTGAGGCACTCCATCAGTTACAGCTCTGCAGCCTGAAAATAAACATTTGTCTCTACTCTCTATTTCCTGTTAGCGACAGCTTCCCTGCTCCTGTGTAGCGGCTCAGGCGGGTTGAAAGGCCTCCTCCTAGACTGTGTAGTGTACTGAACGAGCTGAATTACGTCATTCTATATTCCTGTGTAATTCCTTAGAGGGTCAGAATGGTCTCCTCCTGTCTCATTGTAACGATCCTGTCTGACTTCATGGAGTAGTCCCCAACCCTGTAACAGCATCAAGGGGTAGATTGAGGGAACAACACATGGGGTAGGGACAGCAGTATATCTCTGTAACAGCCTCGAGGGGTGGATTGAGGGAACACATGGGGTAGGGGCAGACGTTGCCCATTCGGCTGCACCATTCAGAATGCTCATGGCTGATCTGAGTGTGCCGGACCATCCATTTCCTGTTTCTTCACAATAAACACTGACCCTTCTGTCCAGTAAAGATCTCAGCCTGGAATATCTTCTATAACCGAGTCTTCACTGCTCCCAGAGGATGAGGACACCACAGGTAGCACAAGACTAAAGTGAAATGGACGTCCTCATTTCATTGTGGGACAACTGTTATTTTAAAACTGTGTTGACTGAACATAAAATCACCACCTCTTTTCAGACATAAGGACAGAATAATTATGAATAAAGATAAACCATTCCGGACTCCAAACCTATCCAACATTCCCACTGACCCTTTCTAATCAAATATGTATCACACCCAGTCTCTGCTGCTGTCTCGGGAAGAGAATGCCTGATAGCATAATACCGCAGGAGCATTAAGGGAATGAGCAGATTGAGGCCATTCAGCCTATCGAGTCTGAAATTCCGTTCATTAGTTTCTTACTAGTACCTCGACCTCATTCTTCTGTCTTCTCCCTGGAATCCTTGATCCCCTTACAAATCAAAAACATATCGAGTTGTGTCTTAATGACACTATTGTCTGTGCCTCTGTGTGCCTGTATGTGAGTAAGTGTTTGTGCATGTGTGTGTGCCTGTGTTTTTGTGTGTCTGTCTGCATCTGTGTGTCTGTCCCTCTGTTTGTGTGTGTATGTATATGTGTGTGTGTGAGAGTGTGTGTGCCTGCGTGTGCGTCCGTGTGGTTCTTATCTGTGTGTTTCCGTTTCTACATCTGTCTGTGTGTGTTTCAGCCTGTGTTGCTATCTGAAATAAGCCTATTTGTATGTGACAGTATATGTCTCTGTGTGTTTATACGTGTGTGTGTGTATGCCTATCTCCTTGTAAGTATTGTGGGTGTTCGTCTGTGTATTTCTGTGTCTGCGTCTCTGTGCAATGAGGTATCTGTGGTTTTCTTTGGAAGTGAAAGGACTGTTGTGACTGTTGTGGGAGCTGCCAGTGGGTTTAAACTGAGAATTGTGTTTCACTGAACATTGCTCCTTAACTGGTCAGTAGAACGTGGATGTTTCAAGTTCTCCACACGAGGCGTCCTGGTCCTCTCCAGCTTTTTAAGATTCCTCCCCACATGGCGGGGTGAGGGGAGTGAGGGAACGGATATCGGGCACTCCACGACCCGGCATGGACCTTTCTATCCTATTCCAGGCGGTTTCTCCTGGAATGGGAGAAAGGGGTGGAGGGAGAGTGTGAATGGGTGACCCTGCCGTTTGTGCTGGTGTAGGTGGGGAAAGTTGTGAGGTGTCTGGAATGAGTCAGTCGACAATTTTGAATCCATATAGTATGATTAGTTGCTGAATTCAGTACTGAGAGTGGTAGTGCCTGAGCCTTATTTGGAGACAGAGCGTGAACCTTGTTCAGGGTTAGGTGCTATAACAGATATACAGTGAGTGTGAGGGAGCAGAGAGTATATGGTAACTCTTATCCGAACAGAACGAGGAGGATATTGTTGCTTGTCCAGTTTTGTGGGACATTTCTTCAGATCATCTCAGCGTCGAGATGAGCCTCCCAAATGTCTTGTCCAGGTCTATCACTAATAACGATACAGACCTGTCCCGCAGCTTCCACGGAATCAGTTTAGGTAGCGTTTACAGATAGCAAGGAGAAGCAACTATTGGTATTTTATATATCAAAACCAAAACAGTAGCAGAAAATCTGAGCATCATATGCTCTGGAAATTAGATAGACAAGTAATGTCGGTACTGCAGTCTTATTGAATGGCCACAGGTTGTATCTAAGCTGCGTTAACTATGACAGCTGAAGCAGTGAAAAATAAGTTCCGTAAGTGTATATGAGGTAGGTTGAAGAGAATGTTGTGAAGCAAACTAGAGAGCAGGTTATTTCGGATTTCATGTTGTGTGGTCAGAATGACGAATTACTAACCTAGATCTGAAGCAGCTTTTAAGGGATAATGGCATTTATAAGGTACATTTTGCAAGGTGTCTGTATACAATATAGAATGCTTGAATGTTCTAGTCAAACATCATGGAAGACTGGAGGCTAGAGTGTCAAGATATCTTCAGTGCATTTGGAAAGTACAATATAACATTCAGTGGGAGACAAGCAATGCTTGTCAGAGTCATAGAGTCCAAAAGCACGGAGACAGGTCCATCAGCCCAAACTGGTCCATTCCGACCAAAATGTCCATCCATGCTAACCCCACTTCCATGCCATTGTCCCATGTCCTTCTAATCCTTTCCTATCCGTGTATTTGTAGAAATGCCTTTTAATTTTTTTTAATGTATCCGCCTCAACCACTTCTCATTCCATATGTGTAACAGCTCCTGAGTTAAAAAGTTGTCCCTCAGGTTCCCTTTTATTCTGCCTCCTCTGACCTTAAACTGATGCCCACTAATCTGTGATAACCCAACTCTGGGAAAAAAGACTGGGTGCATTCACTCTATCCATGCCTGACATGATCTTTAAACCTCAATATGATCCTCTCATTATCTCATGCACACAAAAGTAAAAGGTCCTAGCTTAGAACATAGAACATAAAACATAGAAGAATACAGCGCAGTACAGGCCCTTCGGGCCTCGATGTTGCGCCGATCCAAGCCCACCTAACCTACACTAGCCCAATATCCTCCATATGCCTATCCAATGCCCGCTTAAATGCCCATAAAGAGGGAGAGTCCACCACTGCTACTGGCAGGGCATTCCATGAACGCACAACTCGCTGAGGAAAGAATCTACCCCTAACATCTGTCCTATAACTATCACCCCTTAATTTAAAGCAATGCCCCCTTGTCATAGCTGACTCCATACGAGGAAAAATGTTCTCACAGTCAACCCTATCTCAACCCCTAATCATCTTGTACACCTCTACAAAGTCACCCCTAAACCTTCTTTTCTCCAATGAAAACAACCCCAAGTGCCTCAGCCTTTCATCATACGATCTTCCGACCATACCAGGCAACATCCTTGAAAACCTCCTCTGCACCCGTTCCAGTGCCTCCACACCCTTCCTATAGTATGGCGACCAAAACTGCACACAATACTCCAGATGCGGCCGCACCAGAGTCTTATATAACTGCAACATGACCTCAGGACTCCGGAACTCAATTCCTCTACCAATAAAAGCCAGTACGCCATATGCCTTCTTCACTGCACTTTTTACCTGGGTGGCAACTTTCAAAGATCTGTGTACATGGACACCAAGATCCCTCTGCTCATCCAAACTACCAAGTATCCGACCATTAGCCCAGTACCCCATCTTTTTGTTACTCTTACCAAAGTGAATCACCTCACACTTAGCTACATTGAACTCCATTTGCCACCTTTCTGCCCAGTTCTGCAGCTTATCTATATCCCGCTGTAACCTGACACATCCTTCCTCACTGTCAACAACTCCTCCGACCTTTGTATCATCCGCAAACTTGGTCACCCAATCTTCTAACCCCTCCTCCAGGTCATTTATAAAAATGACAAACAGCAATGGTCCCAAAACAGGTCCTTGCGGAACACCGCTAGTAATGGCACTTGTCCAACCTCTTTCTATACCTCAGACAATTGAGAACTTGGCAACATCCTTGTAAATGTTTTCTCCACTCTTTCCAGTTTAATAACATCCTTCCTATAGCAAAGTGAGCAACACTGAACATAACGGTACCAATATGGCCTCAACACCATCCTGTATAACTGCAACATAACTCCCTAATTTCGATACTCAGTGATACAAACCGAATAAGGCCACTGTGCCAAAAGCTTTCGTCACTGTCTACCTCGGAATCAACTTCCAGAGAACCATGCATCTGAATTCCAAGGTCCCTCTGTTCCACTACACTCCTTAGGACCCAACCATTCACCATGAAACTCCAAACTTGATTTGACTTTCTAAAATGCAAGAACTTACACTGATCTATATTAAAATCTATTTGCCATTTCTCAGCCACTTCTCCAGCTGATCAAGATACTGCTGTAATTTCTGAAATTTCTGATAACCTTCCTCACTCTCCATGATGCCGTCTGTTTCAGTGCCAACTTCAAACTTACAAATCATGCCTGTACATTCTCATATAAATCATAGATGTATGTAATGTGTAGTGATCCCAATATCAACCCCTGAGGCATTTCACTATACACAGGCCTCAAGTTTGGCCAACATGTATCCAGTATTAATCTCTACTTCCTACCATCAAAGCAATTTTGTACCTAATTTGCCAGCTCCCTCTTCAATTCCATGCGATCTAACCGTCCAGAGCGGCGTACCATGTGGAACCTTACTGAAGGCCTTAGTGGAATCAACCCAGACTACGTATACCACCCAGACCTCCTCAACGTTGCTGGTCCCTTAAGCGAAGAACTCCAACAAAATTGTGAGTCATGATCTCCCTTGCATAAACTCCCGTGCTGAATTTGATGAAGGGCTTTTGCCCAAAATATCGATTTTCCTGCTCCTCGGATGCTGCCTGACCTGCTCTGCTTTTTCATCACCATTCTAATCTTACTCTGCACCAGACCCTGTCTTTCCAAATGCATGTATATCCAAATCTCTCCGAATCTTCGAAAGTAACCTACCCACTAGCTTTTAGGATTACTGGTCTTTAGTTCTCAGATTTATCTTTGAAGCATTTCTTGTGTACGGGCTCAGCATTCGCTACATTCCAATGGTCCAGGACGGCACTCGTTGGCCAGCGATGATAGAAAAGAGCCAAGCAGAGCTCCCGCAATTTCTTCTCTATCCTCCTATCCTCCTGCGGTGTTCCTGAATATAACTGGTCAGGACCAGGAGATTTTAGAAAAACTGCAAAGTCTGAAACATGCGTCTATTTATTTCAGGTGCAAACACCAAAGAGTGAGAAAGTGACTCAGTGATGGTTAACATAACAAATTAGAAAATATGTTAATCGGAAGAAGTGACTTCACAAGAATTCCAGCTATTGTGGAGACCTGAGAATTCTCAGAAATTAACGATCCAAAAATGGAAGGCCAAGAAACTGAAAAGGAAATCAAAAAGAGAACATGCATGCTAACAAACAGGAACACAAAGACAGCATCAATCTACGATCTATATTTCAAAGGAAACAAAATAAAAGCAAGATCAAATGTGGAAATTTGTAATCGGGAGAGGAGAAGTCATTGTGGAGAACTGGGAAATGGCCAAGAAAACAACCAGTTACATTGCATCTGTCTTCATGGAGGAAGATCCAGAAAATCACCCAGTAATACCAAGTGATCATATCGGACTCCTGGAGCAAAAGACATAACGTCATTTTATATCAGTAACAAGGTAGTACTTGAACATGGAGCTGGATTGAGCATTGCAAAGTCTGACGAAACAGATGTACTTCCTATAAAAATGCCAGAAATAAATCACCAATAGTAGTATTAATTGCACTGTCAATGACTGTGTTTTATTTTCCTGCACATTCTGTAGAGACCGGAAACTACTGTGGATAAATGTGAAACAAGCACTGTACATGAATGGAAGGGATCCAAACAGATCAAGGGAAAAATACATAGTGTGGAGAACTGCAGACCAGTTAATATGAGAGTTGTAGTGAAACTGTTGGAATTTATTACACAGGATGACATTTTTGCTATTTAGAAATTTAACAGCAGCAATGGAGAGAATCAGCATTTCTGATACAGACATCATACTTGATAAACTTCGGAATTGTTTGAAGTTGTTTTTTTCAGCATAGATAATGGGGAAAGAGTAGAAGTGGTATATATTGGATTTTATGAAGGGTTTCTATAAGAACTCAGTGAGTTCGTAAATGCAATGAATGTGAAGGGTATTTGGAGGAATATATGTAAGTGGAAAGTTAATGTTTGATTCACCTTCATTTAAGAGAGTCAGAACATTGATGTAAAGACATGTTGAAGCAGTTTCACAGCGTGTTGGTGGGACTGTACCTGGAGTATTGTGTACAGACTTGGTGGCTGAATCTCAGAAAGAATATACTGACCACAGACGAAGTGCAATGGACATTCTCCAGATTAATCCCTCAGATGGTGAGATTACCTCATGATGAAACTCGGCCTGTGTTCTCCAGAGTTTCCAAGAATTTGTGGTGGGTCATAGAGAAATTTAAAAATTCACAAAACATATGACAAGTTGGCAATTAACAGAACGCTTCCCTCACTGTCTATTCAACATTCAAGGCAAATAATGGCAGGATCTGGGACAGGCCAAGTAAGACTGCAATTCAATGGAAATTCTTCACTTGGAGGGGACTAACTAACACAGGGGCATGGAAACCTACTGGCAGGCAAGATTAGGGAGAATCTCTAGATAGTCTCCAAGTGTGTCCAGCAGAACAGAATAACCATTGAACAGGTAGGACACATTAGTGACTTGCCAAGTTGCATTCAAATCAACTTTAGTGGTAAGAGACAGACGGTGGTGGTAGAAAGCTGTTTCTGTGATTGGAGGCTAGTGTCCATTGGTGTACCATGGGGATCAGTGCTGTGTCTCTTAATATTTGTGATTCGGAGGTGTTGGTGTTGGACTGGGGTGGACAAAGCTAAAAATTGCATAACACCAGGTTATAGCCCAAAAGGTGTATTCGGTGGCACTAGCTTTCGAAGTGCTTCATCAAAGCGCATATCCACGTGATGAAGAAGCAGCACTTCGAAAGCTCGTGCCTCCAAATAAATCTGTTGACTATAAGCTGATGTTTTCTGATTGTAAACCTTATCATAAAGGATGCAGCTGTGAATATGGACGAGGGGTGGGGAGTGTCATAAGTAAGTTTGTGCTTGATACAAAGATTGACCGGGTAGTTGGCAGTGAGGAGGAAGGCCTTATGTTGCAGGAAGATACAGATGGAATGGTCAGATAGTTACATCAATGGCAGATGGAATTGAATGGAATATGAGGTCATGCATTTGGGAGAAGGAACCAGGCAGGGGAGGACTCAATGAATGGCAGCAAACAAGGAAGCTCAGATCATGCTTTTCCACACATCCCTGAATGTGGCTGGACAGGGTAACACACAATTTGAGAAAGCGTACGGGAGCGCAAACACAGCTTACACACATCAAAGCATAGATTATAAGAGCTATGCAGAACTTTCGTTAGGCCAAGATGGAATGCTGCGTGTAGCTCTGGGAGCTACATTACAGGAAGGATGTGATTGTAGTGGAGGGGTGCAGAGGACATTCACCAGGATGTTCCCTGGGATGGAGCATATCAGCTATGGAGAAAGGCTGGGTAAGCTCGGGTTGTTTACATTGGAGCGGAGAAGGCTGAGGGGGATGTGATTCAGACGGATAAGATTACGAGGGGCATGGAGAGCGTGGATAGACAGCAACTGGTCCTTTTAATCAAAGTGAAGGGTTTGAGATTTAGTGAGGATTTGAGGACTGTTTTTCACCCAAAGTGTGCTGTGGTCTAGGATGCACTTTGTGAGAGGGGAATTGTCACAGTAACCTCAAAACCATTAGAAAATACATGGTTGTGCACTTGAGATGCCAAAAAATTCACAGCGACGGGTTTTGTGTGGGAAAGTGGGGCTAATGTAGTACATTTCCAAAACTGCACCTAACCATCGAAGTGGCCTTGATCTGACCCTGTGCAGCAGGTCCGAAGGGCTGAATGGGCCATTCGGCCTTTGACACTAATCCACAAGTAAATAAAGTCGTGGCTCATCTCATTGTTGTCCCAGCTGCACTTTTCTCTCCATGCAACATTATCCCTGATTCACCTATGGAAAATCAGACAAAGCTAGCCTCAATATAATATAATGATTCAGCCAAACCAAACTTCTGGGAAAGAGAATTCCCACTTGAACGAATTCCCACTTTGTGATTTTTTTCTCACTCCATTTGTGACTGAGGATGGAGGGTGTCACTCTTTCCTTTTCTAGTCCCACTCTTCCAATGCTCACAAAAAAATTTAAATGGAACCAGCTTGGTGATATGGCCGATGATAAAGGTCTCAGACTGGGTCAGGTTCAGTGATAGGAACAAGTCAGGCAGATTTCTTTAGTCAGCCACAAGTTACTAACAGAACGAACGGAGATGTATGTTGGATCTGTTGGTAGCACTGCTGCCTCACATCACCAAGGAGCCGGGTTCAATTCCAACCTCAGGCGACCCTCTATGTGGACTTTGAACATTTTCCGCATGCCTGTGTGGGATTTCTCCCAGTAGTCCAGTTTCCTGCCACAGTCAAACGATGTTCAGTGTAAAGTGGATTGCCCATAGTGCCCAGGGATGCGTCGGCTAGGTAGGCTTGTTATGGGAAATGCAGGGTTACATGGATAAGATTGGGGGGCACGTCCAGGTGGGATGCTGTTTGGTGGGTCAGTGTGGACTTAATGGACAGAATGTCCTGCCTCCACACTGTAGAGGTCCTATGACAATGACAACAAATTTGGACTATACAAACACCCAGTGGGTAGAAACCTGATCCACTCTCCTCAAGGTGTTGTATGTTTTTTTTCTCTCATTCCAAGAGTAACCTGTGAAAGCCTTCATAATATAAGCCCTTCACCCCAGGAATACGTGAAATGAAATATCTCTGAACTGCTTCCAAAGTAATTATACTTTTCTCAAAGAAGGAGACAAAAAAAATCTCAGTGGGTGGCACGGTGGCACAGTGGTTAGCACTGCTGCCTCACAGCGCCAGAGACCCGGGTTCAATTCGCGCCTCAGGCGACTGACTGTGTGGAGTTTGCACGTTCTCCCCGTGTCTGCGTAGGTTTCCTCCGGGTGCTCCGGTTTCCTCCCACCATCCAAAGATGGGGTCAGGTGAATTGGCCATACTAAATTGCCTGTAGTGTTAGGTAAGGGGTAAATGTAAGGGTATGGGTGGCTTTCGCTTCGGCGGGTCGGTGTGGACTTGTTGGGCCGAAGGGCCTGTTTCCACACTGTAATCTAATCTAATCTAAATCTAAATCTAAATCTAAATCACACTCAGATCATAATATTTATAATTGTTTCCTCAATGTGCTGTGCGTCTTTGGAACACTCTTTGCCACTGGGCAATGGAGAAAGAGATATTGAATTTTGTTTTGGGGCACAGACGGAAGATTCATAAATAACAACAGAGTTAAGGATTATCGAGGAATGGGCAGCAATGTGCAGAGTGGGGGGAAATGTAGACAGTGGTATCAAATAGCACGGCTTCAGAACCTCCAGGAATATAATGCAAAATGAAATGATAATATCGATAACATGTTAAGGGGGAATACAAGATAGCGGCGATCAAGATGGTCTGCTTTGCTGGGCTCTGCATGAATGCATGGGAAAAGTGTTTCTCTAAACCACACCGTCCCCGCCATTTACTTAAAATTCAACACTCGAAGAGCGCTAAAATCTTTCCTAATCCCGTTTTGTCAAATGGAAATGATAAAACACGGGAAAGGATCGACTCAGTCCGAACAAGTGATGCATCCAACAGAAGCATCGAGCATAAGACCATAAGACATAGGAGTGGAAGTAAGGGCATTCAGCCCATCGAGTCCACTCCACCATTCAATCATGGCTGATGGACATTTCAACTCCACTTATCAGCATTCTCCCGGGAGCCCTTAATTCCTCGTGACATCAAGCATGCCTGAGACCATAGCTGCAACCCACTCTGCCCGTTCCATGGACCCAGTTACTCACCAGGCCTTGGTCACTGAGCTCACCAAGTTACGTGAAATGATTGAAGCCATGATTGAAGAAGGGTTCAGCAGTGGCTAGAGCCGCTCTCAGCCGCGCTCCAAAAACATGAGCAGCAACTTGACAGCCTTGGAAACAGAACAGACGATGCCAAGGGCTGAACTGCAGTGACAGAGCCCGTGATCGATTCCTGTCGGGAGAGGATCGTCGGCCTGGAAAAACAGATCTGCACCTTAAATGAACAAGATGACGACCTCGAGAACAGAGGGAAGATGAAGAACATGTACATCGTCGGTTTGCTGGAGCGGACAGAAGGTGAATAGCGGGTGAATTTTTTCAAGAACTGGCTGCAGCGATCCCTTCACTTCGAAACTGACGAGGGACGGGTGAAGAGTGAGACAGTTCATCGGGTTACGGCGCGGAAGTCAGACTCAGACCAACACCTTCATCCTGTTCATGCGCGATGACATAGTTATAGAGACAAACAAAGACTGGTGGGAGCTTTCAGAACCCAGGGAAAGATCCGATGGTTTTAATTCACAAGAGCTCCAGGATTATGTTCTTTCAGGACTTTTCAGCGGCGGTGATTCAGGAAAGAAAATCTTTTGATGATATCAAGAGAAGAGTAAGGGAACTCTGGATTCAGTATTCCTTACGGTTCCCACCGGTGCTCCGTATTGCTTTGAATAGATCTGTGAACCCGTCTGACTCTCCAGAGAAAGCAAATACTTTGTGGACATTTTAAAGTAAACTGGATTTTTTGGTATTCATGTTTCTCTCTTAAAGAAATTTTGTTGGATTTTTCTACTATTAACGAGTGTTAAATTATCGCTGGGACTGGGTTGAGAACTCATTTTTAACTTCTTCATTAGTATTACTACTTTTTTCTTTCTTTGCTTGTGTCTGGGGTGAAGCTCAAGCTGGAGTGAGTTACAAAGGTAGTTGTGATGACTAAGTGCCGACCGAAGGGCAGTTCAAGCCCGATTTTTGTTGTTAATTGCCCAGGATTCCATATTGGTAGCAGGCACAGGATAAAGTTTTGAGATATGTAAGCGTCCCCAGTGGGCGGTGGGGAATAAATTCCCCAATCGAATGTCATTGGCATTTTGGATTTTATTTCGTTCTTTGGTTTTTTTCTGTGTTTAGCTTTGGAAAGTTTTGAGAGCTTATTAGTTGTAGTAGTTTTAGTTTGTAAAGTTTTTCAGCTCAATAAGTTTTTTTTTCATTAATGATCACCGATGTGTAATTCGATGTGAAACTCTAGAGTTGAAATTTTGATACAGTGTGTTATGGATAATGATGTGCTTAAATGTTGTACCTGGAATATGAAGGGGAGCCATCTGCCAGTCAAGTGGAAAAATGTACTTTCTAATCTTCAAAAAGAGAGGGTGGATGTTGTCCTATTGCAGGAGATGCACCTTGATGACAAGGAACATTTGACGTTACAGCAGGGTGGGTTTGATCGGATTTATTTCTCATCTTTTAATACTAGGAGTAGGGGAGAAGCCATACTAGTGAAGAAAAATCTTCCATGTAAATTTCTAGATTGTATTAGACACTCACGGAAGGATCATCTTCCCCAAAGTCTTGAACTATGTGAAACAATACAGTATTTTGAATGTTTATTGCCCTCTGGTGCACCCTCTTAAAATCCTGGTAGATGCATTTTCCAAAGTAAGCTATCGTGCATAGTGGCAGATTATTGTAGAAGGAGATTTCAACTGTCTTATGGACCCACGGTGGACAGAATGTCCAAATGTCCCCCAGTACCCTCGTTATAATGTAAGCAATTAGTGGATGTGTGTGCAGAACTAGGTGTCTGGAGGCAGATCTACCACACAAGTAGGGATTTTATGTTCTCCTTTCACCCGCAGAAATGGCACGCGAGGGTTGATCTCTTCCCCATCCCTGCAACAATCTTAGATACGGTGGCATCCTGTACAATTGGGAATATTATCCCAACATTGCTGCCCCAGAATTAAGATAGAAGTAAATAAGATTACATTGTATGCAGATGAGGGTCTTATGTTTTTGTCAAATCCCACAGTTTCGGCAGCTCACGTGATGCAATGCATTAATTCACTTATCACATTTTCGGGCTATAAGATTAATTTTCCAAAGTTTGTGACCATCCTTATGGGAGGTATTAGGGAAGTACCTGATGTTGAAGGCAAATCCTGGTTTCCTTTTAAATGGTCACGGGGGTGGTTTCCCTATTTTAGTATATTCATTACATCCGTCTTTAATCATTTCTTTAACGTGAACAATGTCCAATTGTTTGACAAAATTAAACAAGACCTTCAAAAATGGAAGGCACTTCCAATATCCTGGCTCGGTCGGATAGCTGTTCTTCAAATGAATTTCCTTCCTTATTTGCTATACCCCGTGTGCATGCTTCTTTTTATGTTTCCCAGCCAGATATTTAGGAGACTTAATGGCTGATTTAGCTCTTTTATTTGGCACCATAAGCGATTCTTTATCAAGCTAACCAAATTGCAACTACCCCACAGAGTATGGGGAGTAGATCTCCCAGATTAAAAACTATGAATTAAGCTTTTTATTATCCTATGTTAGTGTCTGGGCAACTGAGGACTCGGTGTCAATACTGTTAGATATTGAACCCACTCAGACAAAGTGAACCCTTATTAGTCTGTTGTTCTTAGACAAAATGACAACATTTATGGAGTATTCTCATAACTCAATAATTATCAATAAAGTTAAAGGATGAATGACAATGCGTCAGTTCGAGGGCAATTCAGCCAAAACTATGCTGTTTCTCCCGACAATTGGTATAACGAGTTGTCAACTGGGGATAATGGATTCCATGTTTAAACTGTGTAAAGCCATGGGTGTAACTTGCTTGAGTGATTTAGAATTAATAGAATCCCTACAGTGTGGAAACAAGCCCTTGGACCCAACAAGTCGACTTCGAACCACCCAGACCCATTCCCCTGCCATCCTATATTTACCCTGACTAATGCTCCAATCTACATATCCCTGAACACATTGGGTGATTTATCAATAGCCAATTCATCTAACCTGCACATCTTTGCATCCTGGTGCCATGAGGCCGCAGTGCTAACTACTGAGCCACCACGTGTTATTTGAGGGAGAAAGAATGACATGATTTGATCAAATAACTCATAAGTCTGGTCTACCTAGTAGAGGCCTCTTCGTTTTTGTTTGTTCAGATCAGAGATTTGATTTAATAAAAATACACCTTTACCAGACTCACACAGATCCGATACAGAGAAGTGGGTGCTGACTGCTTAGAATACACTCTCTGTCAGTACCCTTTATCATTAGTTGGAGTGTGTCCCCTCAGACGAGATTGTGCAGCTTTGTGATGTCTGCGAGAGAGAGAGTTGGGCGTTCAGAACATCTCGGAGAGATGGGAGGACATTTGTGAAAACGCTCGAAGGATTTTGATCTGTAATAGGACCCATTCCATGCAGTTGAAAATTCTTCGTCGGGTCTATCTGACCCCAGATTGTCTCTCAAAATGCGAAGTGAGATTATCTTCAGCATGTCGTAAATGCAGAATGACTACAGGCACTCTTTCTCATTGCTTGTTGTCATGCTGCAGGCTTCATATATATTGGAGCACTGTGGTAGCTGTGATAGAGTAGGTATTGGGGACTGAATTGGAGATGGACCTGTTTTTCGAGCAGTTGAGTGACTGCCTCCTGTTCCTGTGTCCCAGTCTCGAGCAGTTGAGTGACTGCCTACTGTCTCTGAGTCCCAGTCTCGAGCAGTTGAGTGGCTGCGTCCTGTTCCTGTGTCCCAGTCTCGAGGAGTTGAGTGACTGCCTACTGTCCCTGAGTCCCAGTCTCGAGCAGTTGAGTGACTGCCTACTGTCCCTGAGTCCCAGTCTCGAGCAGTTGAGTGACTGCCTCCTGTTCCTGTGTCCCAGTCTCGAGGAGTTGAGTGACTGCCTACTGTCCCTGAGTCCCAGTCTCGAGCAGTTGAGTGACTGCCTCCTGTTCCTGTGTCCCAGTCTCGAACAGTTGAGTGACTGCCTCCTGTTCCTGCTCCCAGTCTTGAGCAACTGAGTGATGCCTCCTGATCCCAAGTTTGTGAAAGTAGATGTCCTACTCTTGCTACTGACTAACAGGCTCCAACATGTCTGTGCTCACCTGCTGCTCCTGTTTAATGGAATTGAGGGACTGAATGGCCTCTTCACATTCCTTACAGCTTCTCTTGACTAAAAGCCTTTCTCCTGTTTCTGTAAAACACCATCAAAATCTGAGTGATGTATTTTTGTATTTGACTCTCAGTAATTGAGCAAACAAGTTGCCTGACAGAATTCAGAAGCTGAATAGTCTCCTCCTGTTCCTGTGTTATACACTCAAGAGTCAACAGAGTCTCAGTGATGTACAGCACGGAAAAGGCCCTTCGATCCAGTCATCCATTCTGGACAAATATCCCTAAATTAATCTCGTCCCCCTTGCCAGCACTTGGCCCATATCGCTCTAAACCATTCCCATGCACATACCCATTCAAATGCCTTTTAAATGGTGTAACAGTGCCTGCCTCCACCACCTCTTTTGGGTGCTCAATCCATACACACAGCAATCTCTCATTGACTGTTTGCCTTATCTATGACGCTCATGATTTTATAAACGTCTTTAAGGTCACCCCTCAGCCTCAACACTTGAAAATAGTCCCAGCCTATTCAAACTCTCCCTGTCGCTCAAAGCCTCCAACATATGCAACATTCTTTTAAATCTCTTCTTACCCTTTCATGTTTGACAACGTCTTTCCGACAGCAGGTTGGCCGGAATTAAAGGCAATATTACAAAAGTGGTCAAACCCATGTCCTGGACAGGTGCAACATGTCATGCAAACGCTTAGACTCAAAGCACGCACCAATAAAGAGAAGATCACCAAATGCCTTCTTCGCTACTCTGTCTACCTGTGACAGCACTTTCAAGGACCTGAGAGCCTGCACCACCAGATGACACAGTAGCTCAGTGACCAGCATTGCTACCTCAGAGCACAGCGATCTTGGTTTAATTCTATCCTTGAATGACTGCCTGTGTGGAGTTTGCACATTCTCCCCGTGTCTGCGTGCGTTTATTCCGGGTGTTACGTTTTCCTGCCACAGTACAAAGATATACAGACAAGTATAGGTTGGCCATGCTAAACTGCCACAAGTACCCAGGGATGTGTGGGTGAGGAGGATTAGCCATGGAAAATGCAGGCTCAGAGGGATAGGGTAAGGGTTTGTCTAGTAGGATACTGTTTAGAGGGTCGGTGTGGCCTCGATGGGCTGAATAGCCTGTTTCGTCACTGTAGGGATTCTATAATTTCAATGAAGTTTTCTTTGATTGGCAAATTTTGACAGAACCCTACCTACATGTCTTGCCCTGATTTGTCTTGCCAAAATGCAACACCTCACATTTATCTAAATTTAACTCCATCTGCCACCCCTTGGCTCACCTAATCAACTTTCTCCTTTGTTCGGAGATATCATTTTTTACTGTCGACTACAACACAAAATTTGGAATTATCTACAAGTTTACTGACCATACTTCATATACTCAAATGCAAATGATTTGTATACGTGACAAGAGGCAGTGGACCCACTGTTGATCTTTGTGGCACACCACTGGTCACAGGTCTCCAAGTTTAATGAACAAATGTCCACTGTCACGCCCTGTCTCCAATATTCAAGAAAAGTTTGGATCTAAATGGCGTGCTCTCCCTGGATTCCAGGCAGTCTAACCTTGTTAACCAGTCTACCATGTAGAACATTTTGGTTTTCTTACTGAATTCCATAAAGACAACATCCACTGTCCTGCCTTCATCAGTCATCTTCATCACTTCCTCAAAAAATTCCACCGAGTCAGTGAGACGTGATCTCCAATTTACAAAGCCCTCTTCTGTCCTTGTCTTTCCAAATGCATATACATCCTTTCCCTCAAAATCCCCTCCAACAATTTAGTCACCGTTGACGTCGGGCTCACCAGTCTATAGTTACCTGGTTTTTCCTTCCTTTCTTAAATGATGACACTACGTTAGCAGCTCTCCAGTCTTCTGACACATCACCTGTGGAAATCAATGATACAAATCTATCAGCAAAATGCAGAGCAATCGCTTTCGTAGCTTCCCACAAATGTCTGGGATACAACTATTCAGTCCCAGGGATTTGTTCACCTTTATGTGATTTTAAATGTCCAACACCTCCTTGTAATATAGATACTTTTCAAGCTATCACTATACACTTATTCATTCTCTCGCTCTTGTAACTCCCTCCTCATTAAATACTGAGGAGAAATACTCGTTTCATATCCCTCCCATCTCTTGTGGTTCCACACATAGGTAGCCTTACTGATCTTTAAGGTTCCCTAATCTCTCCCTAGTTAAGCTTTTGCCATGAAAAGATTTGTAGAATTTCTTGAATACCTCGATAACCCTATTTCTAAAGCCAACTCGTGTTCACATTTCTCTGGCCTGATTTCTCCGTTGACTATACACTTAATGCCATTATACTCCTCTGGGGATCCACTTGATTTCAGTTCTGTTTACCTGACATATGCCTCCTTTCTTACCTTGACCAGAGCATCAATATTTCTAGCCATCCAGCACTCCCTGCACCAACCAGCCTTGCCCATCTCACGAATGGGAACACGTTGGCTCTGGACTCTCTGAAACCAAGTTTTGATTGCCTTGCATTTTCCAACCATCACTTTACCTGCGAATAGACTATTCCAATTAGCCTTTCACAGGACTCGCCTAACACTTTCAAAATTGGCCTTGTTCCAAGTTAGAACTTTATTGCTTACATCAGGTCTTTCCTATTCCATAACTAGTTTAAACATAATATTTATGCGTAACAGACTTGAAATGTTAACAAAACACTTCCTGCCCCTCTGTATCAGGCTCGAGAGGCTGCATGGGATCCTCCTGTCCCTGTATAACAGCCACGAGACTTTAAATGACACATCAACCCCTGGATTACTAGCAGCCAGTAAACTGAATCTGATGGAGGTCCATCCCTTCTCAGTTACAGAAACAATGAACTTCAGGTGTCCTCTCAGTGACACCTCATACAGCTGTAGCGACAAATCCTTTTATTTTGAATGATTTTGTTAGCAAAATGAGCGAATATTCCAGAGTTCCACCTTTTCAAGTAACAGCAGGCTAATATGGACTGAATGGCCTTCTCCTATCCCTCTGTAAGAGGCCCATAGGCATAGAATTGCTTCGGCCTGTTGCTGAGCAGCAGTCTCCATTCTCTGCCTCAAGGTTATGAAAGGATTTGAAAACATGGCACTTAAAACCCGGAGTACCCTCCCACTGGTCATTAAGTATCATATTGTAGGTTAAGGCATTTAGAAACTTGCCCATCCGACGTTTTTTTTATTATGTAGCCGATCTGTTATTTTATAACTGCTTCCTTTCGTAAACAGAGTGGAACATATATAGACCCCTGCAGTGTTCTTAATACTCTCATATACAACTAAAAAAAAGATTAAAAATATTTAAAGATTTATGGTCCATTCCATCCAAAACCGGTAAATGTTCCCTTTTATAGTGATATGAAAAGTGATGTATGGATCTGGATAACTGATCCTATTTGTTCAGTGACTGCAATTAATGCCAATCTCCATGGATTCTAATTATGCCAGTGGAGGGTTTCCATCTTTTAATGATAAATAGATGTCGTTCAATGTGTTTCTCCATAACATGAGCGGGACCATTATCAACAGCACTGACAGGGATCAACAGATCCGGAGATAGGGGGAGGAGAGATCAGAATCTGAGAACATTAGACTGGAATGTTCTAAACATGGACCAGAATCTGAGAACATTAGACTGGAATATTCCAACAATAGACTGGAGCTTATCCGATTATGTTTGGTATTTTTCTGCATTTTATTGGTTGTCATTATCATCGCAGATCTATTACGCTCTTCGCATTATTCAATATTTTTATTATCCCTTCCTGGCTATCGTTGGTGTTCCTGGTAAGTGTTACTGTCCATTTTTTTCTATAAACCAGTTATGACTGTATTATTGGTCTTTCATATATTCTACACTTCGACCCACTATTATTGTTCCTGTTGAAACTCTGAATCCAGATATTTACTCTACAGACCTCTACAACTACATCAATGAAGGTGTTCAATTACTGTCTCGCTCTGCTTTGGCAATGTTACTCATGGGTCTCTATGTTGACCTACTCAGTGTCAGCAGATAATCGCAATGTATTGTATCTTTGCCTTTTTTTAAATATTAAGAGCATGGAGGTCACTGTCTGCTGTCCTGGTAACAGACTCCACTTCCTTCCAGTGTTTCCAACCCATCCCTGACCAATATCTGTGGCTGAAGCAGACGAGTCATAACTGTCCCATACCCTTTGATCATGAGTTGATTCTTAACACCATGCCCTGACCATTTCTAACTTGAAATACTCACCACTCCACAATGTATCTCACTGGCTTATTCCATCTCCTGTTTGAACCTTGAGTTATGAAATACAGTCTTAATGAAGATAATAATCTGCTGCTGACGCTCCCGGCTTCAAACCTGCCCAAGCAAATCTGATTCGAACTCACACCAAGTTCCCATCCATCTGTCATTCATGTGCACGCGGATATATATTACTATTTTTATGGCAATGCCTTTATTGAACATTTTCAAACACTTTACCTCATCTGTCCATGAAAATTCTCTCGTTCTCTCTCTGTCGATTATCCAAAAGCCTGCCATTTGTTCGTATTTAAAATAGTTTCCTCCATGTGCGTTCCTTCTCAATGAGTTCGCATTCAACCACGCCAATCGCATGCACACACGCACTGTCTCTCTCACACTCTGATGAACACACACAGACACATACACGCACAGAGAGCAAACCTTCCCATTGGAGATAGTAATCTGATGCGAGTATAGTTTGCATATGATAGTAAAGTTTGCAATACTCTCTATGCTGGGCAGATAGTGCAGTTTACTGAGCAACACACGAGCCTTCTCTGCACAGCTCTCCATGCTGGGCTGTCATCTTGTCCCAGTTTATGTTATTTGTGGTGTTCTATCAAGCAGATTGAGAATTTGATGTAACAAACCATTTCAGCTGATCTGACAATGCCTTTCTTCAATGTTCTCATTCTCATAATTTTACTGCCGAAGATCTCACTTCTCCAGTTAGTCCCACTGTTCTGTCTTTTTTCCCATATTTCCGCAACCTCCTCCCAGTTAATTAACTGTCTGTTTCTGTCTTTAATATGAATCTCTGTCCCTCTGCATCTTTCCCTAGCCTTGGGTTTTGGCTATATTTTGTATCGAGTGCTGGCATTGTGTAGCTCAGAAACAGTGAAATGGTGTGTGTCAGGCTGTTTTTCACTTCCCGGTATGTCCCATGTGATGGCCCATGGACGGCGTGTTTCAGAAGTTATGCGACACATCCTTGTTACTTGGAGTGTACCTGTGTTTGCCCCACTCAGGTGACCTTGCGATCAGTAACACGGGGAAGCTCATGGAGTAAAGGACCAGGCATCAAAATTGTGTGACAATGCTGTCACTCTTTTTTTTAAAAAGGTCATTTTCTCTTTTTTATGAACAAGAGATCTTAAAGTCCAAACTGCCGACTGTAAACGGCTCAAGTAAATAACTTTTAGGGTTTTAGGGTTTTTAATAAATAGCAGTAATAATGGCCAGCTCGCATAGACTAGGCTTTCTAGTTTTTTTTCCTTATAGCTGTAAGTCACCAGGTGCTTGTGTCCCAGAAGGATTGGAAGTTTTAGTAAATTATCCCTAGCTGCTATTCTCTCTGAAGCTTCACTTGATGCTATTTCCTCCTGGATTGGAGAACTGTATGCCTGAATGCGCCTTTTTACCATGGCGTGTTTTAGGTGATATTAGTATATTGGAACAGTTCATTTCTGGAAGGTTTTGTATCCACTGTTCGGTTAAGGTTTCCAATAGTTAAGTTATTCTAAAATCCTCTTCATTTTCTATGGATTTTCATTCGAGTGTTTAAATATATTGTGTTTTAATTAATGGTGAGTGGTTTGGCGAGTAGCATCACATCTGGAACACCCACTTCACATCTACCTTTAAAATAAGAAAAGGTTCGCATCCAAGCTACCCACTTGAAATAGTTTGAGGCAGTCTGGTTGGTCTGTAGCAAACTGTAGACTCTTGTCTGGTTCTAAATCGATAATAACAAATTGGGTTTGAATTACAATCCCGACAATGTGCAAACAGGCCATTCGACCCAACAAGTCCACACCGACCCTCCGAGGAGTAACCTCCCCAGAAACATTCCTCTACACTATTATTACACATTTATCCCGACGAAGGCATTTAACCCACACATCCCTGACAACTACAAACAATTTAGCATGTCAAATTCACCTGATATGCACATCTTTAGATTGTGGGAGGAAACCAGAGCATCCAGAATACTCTCATGCAGACAGTGGAGAGTATGCACTGGGAGGCTATTGGGTTCAAAGGTCGTGAATGGTAGTTGTTAGTGTATTTTGTTCCAGATGTTGAATTCGGTTGGTTTAAACAGTGTTTTGTGTATAAAGATTCTTTCAGTCACTCAGAGTTCTTTGGGTGTGGAAGAAGTGAAGTTGGGGGTTTAACAAAAGGTAATGAAGGCAAATCTGTAGGAATTGACAGAGAAGCTGGAGGTGGGGTTGCCTTTGTCTGTGAGCAAATGAGAGATAATTACAGCTACAGCTCGGCAATTACATTTTGTGGAAACGCCATCAGATTCTTTGGAAATGGCGAGAATTCAATTTCAAATGAGGCACCGTGAACATGAGAAGGAATTGAAACAGTTTGAATTATGATGAAGCGTAGTAATAAAAGAACAGAAAATGAAGAAGAAAGAGAGAAAATGAGAGAAGAAAAGCAGGGAGTTTCAACTTCAAAATTTCGTAATTAGAGAGGAAAGTTGACATAGAAGGTGGTGATGAAGGTAGACAGTAGGCTGGATGAGGAGGATAGTGAGGATGAGCAACCCTATAGTAGCCAAAGGCCTGATGTGGATCTGTTCAGATACATCCAGACATTATCTACATTTGATGAGAATGATGGGGGAGCCTTTTCAATTTCATTTGAGAAAGTGGCTAAACCAATGCAGTGGCCAGTGACCATGTGGATTTAGTTGATTCAAGCAAAGCTGATAGGTATTTGCATCCCTATCAGAGGCGGTGTCTGGGGAGGAGGAGGAGGTGAAGAAAGCCATCTGAAGTGTATATGAGCTTGTGCCAGAAGCTGACAGACAGCGTTTCAGGAATCTAAAAAAGGGTCCCTGGTTAAACGCACATTGAGTATGAAAGGATCAAACAAAGTAATTGTGAAAGGTGGGGAAGGGTATTAAAAACAGAGCAAACCTATGACACTGTTAGAGAGATTCTTATTTTGGAGAAGTTCAACAATTCACTTCCTGCAGCCGTGAGAACTCGTGTGGAAGGGCAGAGAGTTACAATGGCAAGGTTAGAAGCTGAAATGGCTGATGATGATGATTGGGTTCAGAAATCAAAGTTTGGTTTCTGTGAGGGATTGAGAAGAATGTGTGAGGTCTTCTTAAAACATATCCCTGTGAGAGTAAGGTTTACTGGCGTAGGCCAGGAGTAGCAGGTAAAGAGGTTACAGCATTAAGCGGTACAGAAGTATGTAATCCTTTTACACTGAGACCTGAGGATCTATGTCATTCAGAGGGAGTGTTGGAGAGATGAGAAGTGCTCCATTATGTAACTTGTGGTTGGAGTGTCCAGTGGAAACATCAAAAGATTTATTCCACAATGGGGAAGGAGGCTTTCAGCTTGGTGTTGGCATTAGAACATTTCAGCATTTAAATTGCAAATAACAAACCTGAGACAAATCTTTATCAATGATTGTGACCCTTTAAAGTTTTTTGGAGAAGTTGAGGGAGAAGAATGCCAGTCTGTTTCGATTGAGCTTATTATTGCTGCCATTCAATTTGAAATCATACAGATGACAGGGTGAGAAAACCTAAGTTTTGACACGTTGTGGAGACTTGAATGAAGAAAGACAAAGGCATTCTGTGGCAGGAGTAAAATGACTGAAATCGAAACTAGTTGTGAACATTTGTATGCTCAGAGTCAATGTAATATATATATGCACCTCTTCCTCCGCTACATTGATGACTGCATTGGTGCCACCTCTTGCTCCCTTGAGGAATTTGAGCAATTCATCAACTTCACCAACACATTCCACCCTAACCTTAAATTTACCTGGACCATCTCTGACACCTCCCTTCCCTTCGTGGACCTCTCCATCTCCATCAATGACGACCGACTTGACACCCATATTTTTTACAAACGCACTGACTCCCACAGCTAACTGGATTACACCCCTTCCCACCCTACTTCCTGCAAAAATATCATCCGGTATTCCCAAGTCCTCCGCCTCCTCCGAATCTTCTTCCAGGCGTTCCGGTTCCACCACAGAACACACCAGATGGTCTCCTTCTTTAGAGACCGCAATTTCCATTCCCACGTGGTTAAAGATGCCCTCCAAGGCATCTCATCCACATCCCGCACCTCCGCCCTCAGACCTCACCCCTCCACCCGTAACACGGACAGAACGCCCCTGGTGCTCACCTGCAACCCGAGCAACCTTCGTATAAACCAAATTATCCGCCGACATTTCAGCCACCTCCCAACGGACCCCACCACCAGGGATACATTTCCCTCCCCACCCCTTTCCGCCTTCCGTAAAGACCGTTCCCTCCGTGACTACCTGGCGAGGTCCACACCCCGCTACAACCCACCCTCCCATCCTGGCACCTTCCCCTGCCACTGCAGGAATTGCAAAACTTGCGCCCACACCTCCTCCCTCACCTCCATCCAAGACCCTAAAGGAGCCTTCGACATTAGGTCTCCTCTCCATTGGGGAGTCTGGACGTCTCCTAGCAGAGCACTTTAGGGAACATCTCCAGGACACCCGCACCGATCAATCACACTGCCCTGTGACCCAACATTTCACCTCCCCCTCCCACTCTGCCGAGGACATGGAGGTCCTGGGCCTGCTTCACCGCCACTCCCTCACCACCAGAAACCTGGTGGAAGAACGCCTCATCTTTCGCCTCGGAACACTTCAACCACAGGGCATCAATATGGACTTGAACAGTTCCCACATTTCCCCTTCCCCCACCTCACCCCAGTTCCAAACTTACAACTCAGCCCTGAGCCAATAATTATCTTACCTGCCTATCTTCTTTTCCACCTATCCACTCCACCCTCCCCCCGAACTATCACCTTCATCCCCTCCCCCACTCACCTATTGTACTCTATGCTACTTTCTCCCCACTCCCACCTTCCTCTCACTTATCTCTCCACCCTTCAGGCTCTGTGTCTGTATTCCTGATGAAGGGCTTCTGCCCGAAACGTCGAATTTACTGCCCCTCGGATGCTGCCTGAACTGCTGTGCTCTTCCAGCACCACTAATCAAGACTCGCGTTTCCAGCATCTGCAGTCATTTACAATATGCATTTCAGTCGACAAATAGAGGACGATTAGCAGGTCTTCAATTAATCCATCTTTGTATATTGATGGGTCATTTTATTAAAGGAGGAGTTGTGAGTATGCTATCACTGTAAAGAGATTAGTTTCTCTTAGATTGTTTTTGAAGAGAGGTTCTAAAGGCAGAGGTGCAGAACTGCTGTCTGAACACAGTTTAAGTAAATAACTGAGGAGGCCTTTAGGTTTCATTAAATGGTGGTAACAATCGAATGGCAGCGGCCAGGTCTCCCTCACCAGGTTTTCTCGTTTTGTTTTTAGCTGCAGCATTCAGAAGCTGCTGGGGATTCCAGAATGGTTGGAAGTTTCAATACATGATCCCCAGCTGTTTCCCTCTGAGATCTCTGTCGATGTTGTTTCCCCCAGGATTGGAAAACTGCTGTAAAGATCTGTATTTGAATATATTTTTGTGCCAAGCGGTGTAAACCACAAAGGTACGGTATCTATTGTTTGTGTTAGTGTTCCAACATATAAGCTATCCCACAATGTTCTTTTCTTTGATTGTATTTTAACTAAAGCATTTAAATAGATTATATTTTGCTTAATGTTGAGTGGTTTGACCAGTCGCAACATATCTGAAACGCACACTTCCCATCTATATTCAGAATAAGGAAAGCTTTGGGTCTAAGCGACCTTCTTAAAATATTTTGCAGGGATCAGTAGCCGAGGGGTTTCTGATTGACTCCTGTTATTGAAAAGTTAGTGGAGGGGCTGGGGATGGTTTGTTGGAAGTTGTGCTGTGAGTGCCTTAGGCATTCAGGGAGACCTGAGGATTTGGTGACCCAACTCTGGATAGAGCCTGGGGACTGTAGCTACAGCATCTGGGTCTGTAAGATGAACAACAAATGGAGCAGAAGCTGCAGAGAGTGGAAGCTCTGAAACCACGGAATGAGTGTGTGTGGGGAAAGGGATCTGCTGTATTCACTCTGGGATTTCCAGGAACAGCTTCCCAAGCTTCACTTAGCCCAGGAGCAGAGTGTGAGGGGACCCTGACTGAACAAGGGGCTGGTCACAGAGCGGTGTCATCTCCTTTAACACAACTTGCAGCTTCACACCAGGGGGACGATGGTGCTGCCGGTGGCTGTTAGGGTCACTGTTTCATTCAGCTTCTATGATCCAGAACTTTCCAGGCAGGACTATCTGACATATCCATCATTTCCCAGTATCTCAACATCAATGTCACCATTCGGTGATGGAGGATATATATGGTGGATGAGGTAAATACATTGTTTCTCCCTCAGCAGATAACTGCCGGGTGTATCCAGTATAGTGGGATTCCTGATGGTGTACATGGCATCTGCAGAGGACTCATGTCAATGGGGAGAGGTAGAGGAACTGTAGGAGCTCTCTCTCCATTAATGTTACAGTGTGCCCATGCACAGTACATCATGTTGGTGAATACCCACTGTCCTGGCAGCAGCCACGACCTCTTCATTCAAAAGCAGTCAGCCATTCCCATCGTCATCGGGTCTCCACGTAGAAAGAAATGAATATATCTTGGATAAAGGCCGTCCCCTTGATGCACGTTTCCAAACACCATCCCCACCACTAATCAACCACATCAAAGTATTCTATGTGTACGGAGAGCAATAGGGTCACTTGGAGTATCTGGGAGCTGACGATCAGGGATGGAGCAAAACCTCCCCTGTCTGAATGGATCTGAGTGAACCCCCCAGTACACAGTATCAAAAATCCTTTGATCCCTCTCCATTTCAGTAACATACTGCCTTCCATTATTCCTGTATATAGAATGACAGGTTATATCATGTTAAATTCCACCTGCCAAACTATTATCTATTGTCCTTACTTCTCTGAATCTATTTGCAGACTCTCCACCCTCTCTTGATAATTTAATCTCTTGCTTATCACAGCGACATAACAATTATTTGAAGAGGTGACAAGTAGGTTAGACCAGGGAAACCCAGTGGATGTGGTCCATCTAGACTTCCAAAAGGCCTTTGATAAGGTGCCTCACGGGAGGCTGCTGAGTAAAGTGAGGGCCCATGGTGTTCGAGGTGAGCTACTGGCATGGATTGAGGATTGGCTGTCTGACAGAAGGCAGAGAGTTGGGATAAAAGGTTATTTTTCGGAATGGCAGCCGGTGACAAGCGGTGTCCCGCTGGGTTCATTGTTGGGGCCGCAGCTGTTCACGTTATATATCAATGATCTGGATGAATGTACTGGGGGCATTCTAGCAAAGTTTGCCGATGATACGAAGATAGGTGGACAGGCAGGTAGTACTGAGGTGGGGAGGCTGTAGAAGGATCGAGATAGTTTGGGAGAGTGGTCCAGGAAATGGCTGATGGAATTCAATGTGAGCAAATGCGAGGTCTTGCACTTTGGAAAAAGGAATACAAGCATGGAGTACTTTCAAAACGGTGAGAAAATTCATAAAGCCAAAGTACAAAGGATTCTGGGAGTGCTAGTCAAGGATTCTCTAAAGGTAACCATGCAGGTTGAGTCTGTGATTAAGAAAGCAAATGCAATGTTGCCATTTATCTCAAAAGGGTTGGAATATAAAAACACTGATTTGATTAGATTAGATTACATTACAGTGTGGAAACAGGCCCTTCGGCCCAACAAGTCCACACCGACCCGCCGAAGCGAAACCCACCCATACCCCTACATTTACCCCTTACCTAACACTACGGGCAATTTAGCATGGCCAATTCACCTGACCCTGCACATCTTTTTTGGATTGTGGGAGGAAACCGGAGCACCCGGAGGAAACCCACGCAGACACGGGGAGAACGTGCAAACTCCACACAGTCAGTCGCCTGAGGCGAGAATTGAACCCGGGTCTCAGGCGCTGTGAGGCAGCAGTGCTAACCACTGTGCCACCGTGCCGCCACCGTTGCTACTGAGACTTTATAAAGCTCTGGTTAGGTCCCATTTGGAGTACTGTGTCCAGTTTTGGGTCCCACACCTCAGGAAGGATATACTGGCACTGGAGCGTGTCCAGCGGAGATTCACACGGATGATCCCTGGAATGGTAGGTCAAACATACGAGGAACGGCTGAGGATCCTGGGATTGTATTCATCAGAGTTTAGAAGGTTAAGGGGACATCTAATTGAAAATTACAAGATAATATATGGCTGGGAAAGGATGAACGCTAGGAAATTGTTTCCGTTCGGCGAGGAGACTAGGACCAAAGGGCACAGCCTCAGAATTAGAGGGCGGAAATTCAGAACAGAACTGCGGAGACATTTCTTCAGTCAGAGAGTGGTGGGCCTGTGGAATTCATTGCTGCGCCGTGCAGTGGAGGCTGGGATGCTAAATGTCTTCAAGGCAGAGATTGATAAATTCTTGATGTCACAAGGAATTAAGGGCTACGGGGAGAATGCGGGGTAAGTGGAGTTGAAATACCCATCAGCTATGATTAAATGGCAGAGTGGACTCGATGAGGCGAATGGCCTTACTTCCACTCCTATGTCTTATGGCCTCATGGTCTTATGGACATCACCAAACTCAGCATCTGTATATCTGTTCCATCCTCCTGATCATTAATATAGACTGTAAATAGTTGAGAACCCAGCGCTGGTCACTGTGTGACCCGACTGGTTACGTTCTCTCTAACTGATTTATTCTGAGTGTTTGCTTCTTGTATGATACCCAGTCCTCCCCCATTCATGGGCAACATAGTTGAAGAGTTGAATAAAAACAAGGAGCATCTGTGAGGTATCCAACCCCTCGATGAGGCTGATGTCAACGCGGCATCTATTCCACTTTCCTGCCATCTCTCTATCCTAAAACTCTCGTCTCTTGTTGTAGATTGCGCCACGTGAAAAAAATCCACTCCACATCTCTACTTTCAATAAATTTTTGCATTTTACAGACCTCAATGAGATCTCCTTTCATTCTTATAAAGTTGAGAGTATAGGCCTAAACTGCTCAATTACTCTTCATAAGACAAATACATCAAATATGGAATCAATCTAATGAAGCTCTTCTGAATTGCCTCCAATGGAAATACCTCATTCTGCAGGACACCCAAACTGTACTCCAGTTGCAGCCTCACTAATGCCTTGCATAGCTACAGCAACACTCCCTACCTTTCTACTATATCCTTTTATAAATAAACACTGAAACTATGCTTGCATTTCTCATTACTTGCAGGCAGGTTTCTGTGATATGCAAGCAGACACCGAGATCCCTTATGAACTTTGAACTTTCTCTCCATTTAGATAATAATTTGTCTTTCTATTATACTGGCCAACTTGAATAGCCCCATATTGATTCACTTTAATTTTCCTTGTTAAATATTGGCCCATTCACCCAACCTATCCATATGTTTTAAAATCTCTTGCATTATCATTCCGAAGTAATGTCCCATCGATGTAAGTGTCATCTGAAAATGTGGAATTGTATTTTCTCTCCCGTCAACCGAGTACAGTAATACCATCGATTGCAAATGGTTGAGGCACGAGAACTGAAATCAATGCCAAAATAAAATGACACATTTATTCCATCTGACTACATTATGTTGGTTAACCAATCCTCCATCCAAGCTAATCAATTGCTCCTAAACCCATGTTGTCTGATCTTACCATTTACTCTTTGGAGAAGCGGCATATCCGATGCCTTCAGGAAGACCAGATATGTTCCATCTCCAGGATTCCCACTATCCACCTTATTTGTGACATCTTCAAATAACTCAAGCAAACAATTCAAACATGATTTAGCCTTCATAAAACCATGTTGACTCTGACGAATTGTGATTTGAGTTTGCAAATGTCGTGAACAATGGACTCTAAAAATTTGCCTTAAATTCCATAGTTTATTGTTACATTTTACTCCCTAATGTATACCATTATGACAAGCTCTTCCCTTTTGAAAACCTTCACCTTTTGCTTTGAATTCCTTTTTTATTGGGCACAAGGCTTTAAGAGATCTGCTCTAATTCTGGATCAATGGTGCTGGAAGAGCACAGCAGTTCAGGCAACATCCGAGGAGCTTCGCTCTGCTCTAATTGCTGAGTAAGAGCCACGTGTAGCTGAATAGACTCATCATCCTGCTGGTGTACAATATCGATGGGCTGACGTCTTTCTGGTGTTCCCATGTGTAACAATCTCCAGTCACTGTGTGACCTCTTCCAGTTCCTATGTTACAGCCTTGAGGAGGCTGAATGGACTGATCCTGTTGCTGTTTAACAGGATACGGTGCAGCATGGCCTACTGTTATAGGCTCGAGTGGCTGATTGGCCTCCTTCTGTAAATGTATAGGGGTTGAATAGCTTCGTTCTGTTTTGGTGTAACAGGTTCGAAGGCCTGAATATCCTCTGTTGCTCCTGTGTAACAGGCTGGAGAACAGAATGGATTCCTCCATTATCTGTGTAATTGACTTCACTTGTTAACTCCTTCTGTCAGCTATTTTCAAATAAGATCATCTTTAATTTTTGTAAACTCCAGTGGCTACTGGGTCAACCTGATCATCCTTTCGTTATAAGGTAGCACCTTCATTGCAGGAATCAGTTGAGGGAACCATCTCTGAGCTGCTTCCAATATAGCAACATTCTTTCTTCATAGAATAGGCGAAATCTGTACACACTACTCCAGATGTGATATCTCTGTACAGCAGCAGCAACACTTTACCAGCCTGCTGTAAACTTCTCACCCAGGTTAGAGCTGTCTCAGCCCTCTGGGCGAATACAGAGCATTGGTGGAAGATCATTGTCCTTCTCTACTCCATCAGCATTACGGGAGATCCTGAGAAGTTAAAGTTGGAGAAGATCATAAATGATGTGAGAGATGTCTACCATTAATCTCCCCAGAGCCCACGTCGCTCAGATTCCACAGACTCTAGTAAGGTGGAGCGCAAAAACAGCAAGGAGGAGCAAACATTGATGGGAGTTACATATCAAAGTGAAAGCTGCAATACAAATGATGGACATGTTATAAAACAGGAAATGAGATATGCACATTTGTGGGTACTGCAGTAATAATGTACTGTTTAAATTATATCTAAACTGTGTTAACCCAATTGAATGCTAATGCTGGAAAATATGGATTTCTTGACCACGTGTGAGATGGTTTACATGATCATTATGTCGAGCACTGAGCTCGAGATCAGGTTATTTAGGAATTGGTATTGAGTGCTCAGAAGGGCCAATTGAAAATTTTGCTGTAAAGGATCTTTTAGAATCAGTGACCAAAATGTATTGGTTTTCTTTTATGCTGTTTGAGTACAAGACAATTTTTGTTTTATTTGCAGTAACCGTTATAAATCTGAGTCATGCAGCCATGAAGGTGTGAGGAGAAAGGGGGGACGACAGATGCTGGAGATCAGAGTCGAAGAATGTGGTGCTGGAAAAGCACAGTCAGGCAGCATACTGACTGTGCAGATAAATCGATGTTTCAGGCATAAGCCCTTCATCAGGAATGAAGCTTCTGGGCCAAGGGGGCTGAGAGATAAATGGGAAGTGGGTGCGACAGGGGGAGGTAGCTGGGATTGCGATAGGAAGATGAAGGTGGGGTTGAAAGTGATAGGTGACGAAGGGAGACAGAACGCCTCATATACTGCATCCATTAAACCCAATGTGTCTTCTCTACATTGATGAAGCAGAAGGTCAACTCGTGATTAATTCAGAGAACATCTCTGGGACAACCACATTGAACAAATCCATCACCTTGTGGCTGAGCACTTCAATTCCCCTTCCCACTCTGCCAAGGACATGAGGGCCCTTGGCCTGCTCTTTCGCCAAACCCGAGCCACCAGAAGCCTGGAGGAAGAAAGCCTCCTCTTCTGCCTTGGGATCCTCCAACCACAGGGGATCATAGTGGATTTCCCCATTTCCCCTAATCTCACCTTATCTCGCTCCAACCTTCCAAATCAGCACCGCCCTTTCGAACGTTCCTACGTGTCCACCTTCCTCCCTATCAATCTGTCCACCCTCCTTCCTCTCCGACTATCACTTTCAACCCCACCTTCATCTTCCTATTAGATTAAAGGAGGCAGATTAGAAAAATGCCAAGTGCTGCAGTAAGCCAGTGGATTCACAGAAATGCAGGACCCAGCAAAGGATGACCAAGAAACTGAGAAGAAAATCAGAAAGAGAAAAAGCGCGCAAATGAAAGAAAAACATAAAGACTGCGAAAAAGTGTCTATCAATGTATGAAAAAAAACTAAAAACAAGGTCAAATGTGGAACAGTTGGTGTGTGTTCAGTATAATTTATTGCAGAGAACAGAGAAATCGCAGGGAAAAGAAACAGCTTCTTTGTGTCTATCTTCATGGAAGAGTGTTCACAAATTCTTCCAGGAATACAAAGTGACCATGGGACTTGTGTAAGTAAAGTCTAAGATCATTCTTATCAATGTTGAGGTCATCTTTGAAAAGAAAGCTGGATTGAGTATTTATTAATCTGACAGACTAGATGTACTTCATACAAGAATTTCAGAGGAAGCAGCAATAGACATGTTAATTGCATCGTGGATTTTCACTTTATTTTCCGACACATTCCCAAAAGGCATTTAGCCAATCTGGATAAGGCAAAGGTTATAAATATTATCCAACACTTTAAGAACGGATGAAGATGGTGAGTGGTGAACTACAGACCAGTTATCTTGTCATCCTCAGTCACGTATCTGTTGGGTTTGATTACAAAGGACATGCTACTAGATATTTAGAAGGTAATAACATAACTGGGGAGTGGGAGAATATACCGATGAAAGGAAAACCAGAAGTGGCAAACATTGTTTTGGAACGGTTTGACGATGATTCTTGTGGACATAGGCAATGATGAACCATTAGATAACGAATAGTTGGATATTCATGAGAGTTTTTTAAAGAACTCACACAGCAAGTTCATAAGAAAAATTAAAGCGAGAGGTATTGGGAAGAACATATGCAAATGGGAAAGTAAAAATGAGGTTTACATTCATGTGAATGTAATTGGAAGATAGCGGATGTCGTGCACCAGTTGCATCGAGCGTTGGTGAGACTAAACGTAGAATATTGTGTATCGTTCGGAGTCCCAATCTAAGAAAGAATATATTGACTGGAGAGGAACTGCGAAAGGTATTATGCAGATTAATCCGTAAAATGGCAAGATTGTCTGATGGGGAACCTCAGCCTGTAACATTGAGTTTCAAAACATGAGAGTTGATTGTAGTGAATCTTAGAAACATCGGAAGGACTGAATAACAGAGGGCCCTGAAGAAGTTCAAGTCGGCGAGATAAGGGAGAATCCCACAATATTCTACACGGACTATAGAACAGAATAATCAGCAAACAGTTAGTGTCCATTAGAAACCAAAGGGACAATCTGTGTGTCAAGCTGGAGAACATTGATGGATTGTTACATGAGACCTTCACATCTATTTTACTTGTGAGAAGGAGTAGGCAGGTACAGAATTCAAGAAGGTGGACTAGGAAGCTCTTGAACAGATTGATGTAAAATACGGGAAAGGATTTGAGGTTTTGTTCTGTCTACATTTGGACTAATCTCCATGTCTGAATGAGTTGTATCACAGGCGGCTGTTGGGGTCAAGGGAGGAAAGACTCTGACTGAATATTTTAATTAGAATCTGACCATAGGGGAGGTGCCAGAGAACTGGAGAACTGCTAATACGATTCCACTTCACAGTAAGAGTGGGAGAGATAGGCCAGATTACAAGAGATGAGCGAGCATTAGATCACTGTTAAGGAAACTACTGGATAAAATCGGGGAAGGTGAAAATCGAACTCCAATGAGAGTTACAAGGTTTGATCAGGGATAATCATCATGACTTTATCAGGAGGAAGTCACATCCAATGGATATGATTGAATTAGTATGAGGAGGTCGATTATTTAGTTTTGTAGGAAGGCCTTTGACAAATTCCCACCTGGGAAACTGAAAAATAAAGTAAAATCTCACAATTTGATGGATAACTTGACAAGTTGCAATAATTATTCTTAGTAGCAGGAGACAGAGGGTGGTGGGAGAAGGCTGTTTGTGTGACTGGAGACCAGTGTCCCCTGGTGTACCACAGGGATCAGTGTTGTGTCCCTTATTCTTTGTGTTATTCATTACAAAATATAGATCTGAATGTGGAGGGGGCTAGGTGGAGCATGGGGGAGGTGTGATAATAAGTGTATGTTTGACATAAAGATTGGCTGGGTGGTTCGCAGTGAGGAGGAAGGCCTTAAGTTACAGGAAGGTGCAGATGGAATGGTCAGATGGGCACATCAATGGCAGATGGAATGTAACCCTGATAAATATGAGGTGATGCACTTTGGGAGAAGGAACCAGGTGGGTAGGACTCAATGAATGGCAGCACACTGGGAAGCTCAGATTGTGCTTCTCCACACATCCCTGAATGTGATCGGACAGGTTAATGCTTAAAAATGTGTTGCTGGAAAAGCGCAGCAGGTCAGGCAGCATCAAAGGAGCAGGAGAATCGACGTTTCGGGCGGATTCCTGAAGAAGGCTTATGCCCGAAACGTTGATTCTGCTGCTCCTTTGATGCTGCCTGACCTGCTGCGCTTTTCCAGCAACACATTTTTTAAGCTCTGATCTCCAATATCTGCATTCCTCACTTTCTCCTAGACAGGTTAATGGACGAGTTAAGAATTGAACCTTGGGTGTAGCGTTTCCTAATCAGGGCATAGATTATAAGAGCAATACCGGGCTTTGGTTCAGCCAAAATTGAGTACTGTATGTAGCTCCGGGAATCACATTCCAGGAAGGATACTGGAGAGGGTGCAGAGGTGATTCACCAGGATGTTCCCTGGGATGGAGCATATCAGCTATGGAGAGAGGCTGGATAAGCTCTGGTTGTTTACTTTGGAGCAGAGAAAGCTGAGGGGTCCGTGATTCAGAAGGATAAGATTATAAGCGACACAGACAGGGTGGATAGACAGCAGCTGTTCCTTTTCGTCAGAGCGGCAAGAACAAAGGAGCATACTTTTAAAGTGAACAGTTTGAGATTCAGAGATGATTTAAACATTTTTTCACCTCGAGGTGTGGGGATCTGGGATTATTTCCTGAGAGGGGAATGATCACCTCTCAACCGTTAAAAGTACTTGACGAGCAATTGGAAGTGTCATAACATTCCAGACTATGGGCCTGCTGTAGGAAAGTGGGACTAATATAGATCGTGCTGTATTTCTGTTGGCAAAGAGGCTGTGCTCCTGTGAGTGTATGGTGTGGAAGGTCAATTATTGAACAGTTGATGGCAGGAATTGATGGGTTTCTGAAGAATTATATTCATAAGGGTTATAAGAGTGAACTGTAATTGCTTGTTAAATTATGTCAATGCGAGAAATATGAGAAAACAAGTGCAGATTCTTTCCAGTTTAAAACCTGAGAATGGAGAATGGGGAACAGGGAAATGGCAGAACTATGAAGATACTACTTCCGTTCTGTCTTCACAAAACTTTCTAACAATACAAGGAAAACCGAGTCTGGTGTGGGAAAATGATAGAGTACATGGAACAATAAACATAGTAAGTAAATGGTTTAGCAGAAATTATTGTGGCTGAAAGTAATGATCATAGACAACACTAACATTGATTTGTGAAATGGGAATTATGTTTGAGAAACAAACTGGGAGACAAATGAAAGAGAAGCAATGGATGTAAAACATTTTGATATTTAGAAAAATGTTGGTAAAGCTCCAAGTCCAATTTGCAAAATCAAATCTGAGTGGATTGGGGCTAATATATGGACATGTTTCTAGAATGGGACAACTGGCAGGAAACACTGAATAGAATAAACAGACTCGTCAAGTAATAGCCTGACATTTTCAGAAAGGTATGATTCTGTGAGTATGACTATGTCCCAGACTCCCCATTACCTATCCCGGATATCTCCTGTCTCATCAGCAGGACGGACACAGCAGAAGTGGCGGTACAGTGGGATACAGTTGGAAGGGAATTGCTCTTGGAGTCCTCAACAGTGATTCTGTATCCCATGAAGTCTCATGGCATTAGTTTGCACATGGGAAAGGAAACCTCCTGCTGATTACCATGTACCAGCCTCTCTGAACTGATGAATCAGTACTCCTCCATGCTGACCAACACTTGGAGGAAGCACTGAGGGTAGCACGGACGCAAGATGTACTCTGGGTGGGGGATTTCAATGTTCACCACCAAGAGTATCTCAGCGACAGCATTACTGATCGAGCTGGCCAGGCCCCAAAGGATATAACTGCTCGACTGGTTCTGCGGCAGATGGTGAAGGAACCAACAAGAGGAAAATACATACTTGACCACAGCCTTACTACTCTGCCAGTTGCAGAAGTATCTGTCCATGACAGTATCGGTAAGAGTGACCATCGCATAGTCGTTGTGGAGACAAAGTCACACCTGTATATTGAGAATAACCTCTATCATTTTGGGTGGTGCTATCACGGTGCTTAATAGGGCAGAATTCAAACAGATCTAGCAGCTCAAATCTGGATGTCCATAAGGTATTGTGGGTCACCAATAGCAGTGGAATTGTTCTCCCCATAACCTCATGGCCTGGCATATCCCCCTTGCAACAATTGTCATCAATCCAGAGGATCAACACTGGTTCAATGGAGTGTGCGGGATGGCAGGAGCAGCACCAGGCATACCTGACAATGAGGTGTCAGCCTGGTGATGCCACCAAACAGGACAATGTATGTGCCAAACAGCATAAGCAGTAAGTGATAGACAGAGCTATGTGATCCCACAAGCAACGGTTCAGATTTAAGCTCTGCAGTCCTTCCACATCTAATCGAGAAACGTTGGGGACAATTAAACAATTCACTGGAGGAAGAGATTCCACAAATAACCCCTTCCTCCATGATGGAAGAGCCCAGCACTTCAGTGTATAACATAAGGCTGATGCATTCGCAACAATCTTCAGTCAGAAGTGCTGAGTGGATGATCCATTTCAGTCTCCTCCAATGGTCGTCAGCAATTCAGTTACCAGTCATCAACCAATTTGATTCAGTCCACGCGATATCCAGAAACGATTGGAGATACTGGATACTCCATAGGGTCCATAATCTGACAACATTCTGGCAATCGTACTGAAAACCTGTGCTCCATAACTTGCCACTCCCCTAGCCAAACTGTTTCAATACAGTTACAACAATGACATTTCCCCGGTTATGTGGAAAATTACACCAAGTATCTCCTGTTTATAAAAAGCAGAACAAATCCAATCCGGCCAAATACCACTTCATCAGTCTACTCTCGATCATCAGTAAGGTGGTGGAAGGTCTCAGTGCTTTTAAGCAGCACCTGCTCAGCAATACCCTGGTCAATGACACCCACTTTTGGCTCCACCAGGGCCACTCAGCTCCTGACTTCATTACCGTGGTTCAAACATGGACAAAAGAGCTGAATTCCAGAGGTAGGGTGAAAGCGACAGCCCTTAAGTCAAGGCTGCATTCGACCCTGTGTGGTATCAAGGGGCCTTAGCAACACTGGAATCAATGGGTATCAGAGGCAAAACCCCTGCTGGTTAGATTCATACCTGACACATAGGAAGGTGGTCATGGTTGATCAAGGTCAGTCAACTTAGCTCCAAGTCTATAGGAGTCCCTCGAGCAGTGACCAAAAACTTCTTCAGGGCTGCTTCATCAATGACCTTCCTTCTATTTTAAGGTCAGAAGTGGGGATGTTCGCCAATGATTGTACAATGTTCTGCAACATTTGTAGCTCCTCAGACACAGTCCATGTTCAAATGTGACAAGTTCGGGAGAGTATCCAGGCTGACAAGTGGCAAGTAATATTCAGCTCACACGAATGCCAGACCATGACCATCACCACTAAAATACAATCTAACCTGCCCCTTGGCATTCAATGGTGTTACTATCACTGAAACCCCCAGTATCAGATGCCTGGTGGGTAATCATTGCTCAGACACTCACTGGCCTCGCCACATAAACACAGTAATTATAAGAGCAGGTCAGAAGCTAGGAATACTGCGGCGAGTAACTCACATCCTGACTTCCAAAAGTCTGTCCATCGTCTACAATGCCTAAGTCAGAAGCGTAATAGGAGACTCCCAATTTGCCTGGATGAGTGCAGCCCCAACAACACTCAAGAAGCTTTATACCATCCAGGACAAAGCAGCCAGTTTGACTGTCCCTTCATCCACAATGCTCCACCAACAACGCTCAGCAGCAGCAGCAGTGTTTTACTATCTACATGCTGCAAGGAAATGATTCACCAAAGATCCTCAGATACTATCTTCCCAACTCACGACCATGTCCATCTAGAAGGACAAGGGCTACAGATGTATGGGAATACCATCATCTTCAGGTTCCTTCCAAGCCATTCACCATCCTGACTTGGAAATATATCACAGATCCTTCACAGTCACTGGGTCAGAATCCTGGGATTCCCTCCCTTATGGCATTGGAGGTCAACCACAGCAGGTGGACTGCAGCGTTCAACAAGGCAGCTCACCACCACCTTCTCAAGGGCAACTAGGGACTAACAATAAATGCTGGCCCAGCCAGTGACTCCGAGATTCACGAAATAAATAAATACAAATTAACAGAGGAAGGTTGCTGAGGTGTCACAGGGATCGGTGCTTGGGGCCCAGCTGTTCACAATGCCCTTTAAACATTGGGTTGCTGGAATCCGATACAATATATCCCAGCCTGCTGACTGCACTAACGGATGTGGGATTGTGAGTGGGTGAGGAGGATGTAAAAAAGCACCGAGAAGACTAAGATAAGTGGAGTGAATGGGTAAATACGTGACAGATGGAGAACAATGTGGATAGGGGTGATGGTGTGCCCTTTTACGGAAATGATAAATTGGCAGCCTACCATTTGAAAGGGATTGGTTGAAACATGTTGATCTACAAAGGGACGTATGTTCCTTTTTGTTGTTTCCTTCAGGATAAACCTCTGAGGTCCCTGCAGCGCAGTGAGTTCTGCAACCAGAAGTCAATACCGGGCATGGCATTGGCACGCTGCCCAGTGTACACAGACCCACAAAGTGGGGAGCTGCAACACTGAAAAGGATCTGCATCTCCTTGTACACTAGTCGCTGAAAGTAATATTGCAGAAACAGAAAGCAGTGAGGAAGATAAATGGTGTGTTGACCTTCATTTCAGGGGGATGTGAGTCCAGGAGAAAAGGTAACTTACATTGTGCAGTATTTTGTGCAGTTTTGGTCTCCTTACCTAATAAAGGACAAACATGACATTGAGGGAGAGCAGTGAAGGATGACCAGACTGATCTCTCGGATGATGGGCTTGTTGTGGGAGCATAGTTTGGGGTGACTGGGCCAGTATTCCATGGGGTGAAAGAAAATGAGTGGAGATCTCAGTGAAATATACAAAACTCTGACAGGGTGAGACAGATTGGAAGCAGGGATGATAATTCCCCTGGCTGGGACTTCTAAAACAAGGAGCCACAGTATTAGGTACAGGCAGTCACTCCGCATTGAGATGTCTGCTCTCACTGACTGGGGAAACTGGGGAATTCGCTCGCACCTGGAAACTGAGACACTGATTATAAATAATGATTTAGAGACAGTCAAGGGATGGTGGGAGAGCAGGGGTACGGTATGGAAATGAAGGGTCAACCATCATTACATTGAGTTGGGTAGCAAACTCGATGGACCAAACGTACTACTGCACTTCCTATTTTATAGCTTCCCAAGGTTACTCACATTAACGGATATGTATAACGTGTGGGGTAAGTGCATTGAGGAGATTTTTTCCATGAACTAGAATGGGGGAGGCTCAATGTGTTGTATGACCTTCTCCTTTCCCGCTGTTTCTGTGCAGTCTGTGGGAAAACTCTGTAAATGTTGTCACAAGCTCTCAGATGTTAGGAAGGAGGCCGCTGCAGGGTCGACAGGACTGTGTTCCCATTCCCTTTTCTGACACTGATGCTGAGGCCGGATGTTCTGTCCGGTTTCATCCTTTCAGACCTCGGAGTAGTTTGATACAAATGAATTCCTTGCTTGGACGTTTCAGAGACCATTGAAATGTTTATCACATGTTAGCGTCTTTGGAGTCACTTTTAGGCCAGCCCAGGAAATCACGGGGGATTCACTTCCTAAAAGTATATTGGAGAAGGAAATTCTGTTTACAATCGATATTGGCTTCAAGGTCACTGTTACTGACACCAGATTTTAGATCTCGATATTTTATTAATTGTCTTTAACTTCCACCCGCTGCCAGAGCGTTAGTCTGGTCTGGATTAGTAATCCAGTAACATTTCCTCAACAGCACCATCTCCACATGGGGACCTATTGGAAACCACACTGAGCTGGTTGTTTCTGTGCTGCTAGACAGCTCTGTCAAAAAGAACTCCCACCAATTTGACTGTCATGATGGGACTGAGGAGGTGGTAATTGGTCAGATTGTAATTATTCCCGTTTTAGGGGATGGGATTTAGCCGAATAATTATCCACATTACCATGGAGATGTCAGACTTGGAGCTGGAATGAAGCAGCTTCCCCAGGGACGTGGCTTGCTGTGCAGCACAAGTCTTCAGTCCTATTGCAGGAATGGAGTCAGGACCTATTGTCTGTGTCGTATCTACTGTGCTCACCTATTTCTTCATGTCACGTGCAGCGAATCAAATTGGTTGAAGACTGGCATCTGTGATCCAATGGGCATCATGATGAGGGTGAGGTGTATCATCGACTCCACACTTCTGGCAGAGGATGGTGCAGATAAAACATCCTTCTCTTTTACACTGATGTGCAGGTCTGTTCCATTATTTAGTATGGGGATGTTTGTGGAGCCCTCTCCTCCAGTCATTTGTTTAATCGTCCATTATCATTTATGATTGAATGTGACAGGACTGCAGAGCTTCAATCAGATCTGTTGGTCAAGTCCGGTAGCTTTAATGAGTTAGCATCAGGTTAAAGTTCATGTGCTTCTGACTCTGACATGTTCACCCACACTCGTCACTGAGCCATAGATAGTGTTGATAGTAATGACAGACTGAGGTGTTACCCTGGCAAAAAGTTACAGGTTGTGGTTGAATGCAAGTCTGCCTCTCCTGATGCTGTGGTTTCCAGCTGCAATATCTGCAATGCAATTCTGTTGTCTGTTCCCCAATTCTCACTGAGACCCATTCACCCATCAGCCCTGCACTCAGTGACCTAACCTGGTTTCTGATGTGGAAATACTTCCATTTTCAAACTCTCATTCTACTGAGGGTCTTTCTCCCCGGGTCTTGCTTCCAATCTGACACATTCTGCAAAAGCATTTAACTGATCTTATTTCAAATATTTAATTCACCTGAATCTTTTTCCTTGAGAAATGCCATCTTCTGTGTTTAAAGTGAATGTGTTTCCTCTGATTCTCTCCCTGACCATGATTAAGACCTCTGTAGTGTCAGCGATGCCAGCCTCATGTAGTTTCAGAGCCAATTAATTCTCTGGATTCCCAATCATCTTCACACATTGCATGTTTTCTCTTTTGGTTTGATGCCTTGTAACTCATGGCTGCCTTGTCCTCCCATGAGTATGTTTCATGTGCTTGGGGTTGCATTTCTGGTATTATCTTCCAAATTATCCCCACAAACTTCTGCTATTGCGGCTCCACGGTCTTTCCTGCTCAGCTCCCCTTCCAATTAAAACTGGTCAGCTCCTCCCGCATGTCTTTGTAGTTACATTGTTTAATTATAACCACATTACATCTTGAAGAGAGCATTGCGTATAAACTGAAAGAAGGAGTTTTGAGAGATGGGCCACGAAGAATAATTGGTGGATTTCTTAACTAGATACAAAGAGAGAACGAGAGAGAGAAAGGATATAGATATGGAGATGTGGAAAATGAGAAAACTATATTATCGAAAGAAGTAGATATACTTCCCTCAATGTTTTGGCAATGCCTGTGTCCTGTGGTCCTTTGTCCAGTGCACGTACAACAGAGCAATATGTTCAAATGCTGGGTCTGATGCCTAAACATTTCTCTCCAATAATGTAACAGACACTAGCTTTGGAAAGAACCCAGCAGGCCAACATAATTAATTCCTGGTAGAAAGGGGATTAACTGAAATAAGTTGGGAAACCAGAACCAAGAATTTATAACACACATCCTGATAAGAATGAGAGACTAGAGTTGGGAATCCCAGAAAAGGGGGAAAGTTGAGAGAAAGGGAAGGTATCACTTCAGATGAGGATCAAATAATGTTTTAATGCTTTATAAATTTTATACATCGTGTGCATCCCTTTTCGTTAACTGTGTCTCCGTTGTTCATTCAGACTGTGTTGTACACATGTGAACAATCTTCCTTATCTCAACACACACTGATTAAACAGTGTATGGAAAATCATTTTTCCTCCATTTCAGTCTGCCCTGTTTTCATGCTAGCAGGATATATGAACACCAACTGGACACCAAAAGACATGACCCACTCTCACTAGTTTCCATACATACAGAAAAAAGGACACCACGTTGACTGTGACAACACACACTTCCTAGGACAAAGCCACGCATGGAAGTTCTTAGAAGCATGACATTCTAGCCAGAAGTACATCAATAAACACATCAATTTAAATCCTATCTACCTTCCCTTGAACAAAAAAACTGGAAATGACATCACGCAACTTACGAAACCAAGACCTAGAAATAGAAAGACACGACATACCACCAGTGTGTCACCAGAGACTCTCACTGATAATGTTACCCATTCATGGTGATGAAACATCTGAAAACAAACCTTCAAGCTCAGCGAGTTAACATGCATACTTATAAATTGTTATTTTTCTCTTAATCATGGAATTTGTGACTACTTTGTCACTCATGTTTTAACAGATAACGAGGTGAGGTGAGCTTTTCTGGGTGTGTGGTTTTAATTAACAGAGGGGTTCAACATCGACATCATAACAGTTTGAGGGCTTGTCGTATGGGATTTAGACAGATTTGAACAGATTTGAGGTACAAAAGGATCCAGTAAATTCCATCACTTGGCAGTTAGTGACCGAGATCTTCTAATAAAACAGGTGAGAAAATTCATTTAATTTTGTTTCCTTGTGTTTTGGGTAATTTAAAAGAAATGGCTTTTAATATTACTAAAGAGGTTCTGAGGTTTGAAGGTGGTACCCAAATTTGACAAAAAAGTGTAGAAAGACAAAGGAAGGGCATACTTTTAGAATTAACACGTAGATTAGAATTGGGTTTCACCAGAGACAAAAGGAAAGCTGTCACCATAATGGAGTTGGTCAAGCACTTTGATGTATCAGAGAAGCAGGTAACTGCAGTCGAGTTCGAAAAAACTTAAATTGCAAATATGACAACTGCAGTTAGAAGATAAAGAGAGAGACTGAAAGAGAGAATATAGTTAAAGAGAAAGAGAGGAAAAAGGAAGAGAGGGAGAATTTGAAATTCAGAAGTTTGGAATGAGATGAGAAAATTAAATTAGCAGGATGAAAATGAAGGGAGAATGTAGGGATGTATACAACTATGTTAACACATTGCCATATTTCGGTGCGAAAAATGCCAAAACCGTTTTTATTTCATTTGCGAAATTGTCTTGGCAGATGGCATGTCCAGTGAACCTGTGGGTAATGGTAGTTCAGACTAAGCTGGTGGCTACAGCTTGAGAGGTATGTGCAGTGCTGTCACATGAGGGAGCAAGAGATTATGCAGTTGTCAAACAGGCTATTTTGAGTGCATATGAATTGGTACTAGAAGAATATAGACGGTGGTTCAGAAATATAGAGACGGAACCAGGTCAGACTTATATTGAGTTTGAAAGAATTAAACACAGTCATTTTGATCGATGGGTGCAGGCCTTAAAAATGGATAAGACCTGTGAGGCTCGAAGGGAGATTATTCTGCTGGAGGAGTTTAAAGACTCACTTCCACAGACAGTAAGAATTTATGTGAATGAACAGGAAGTTCAAGAAGTGAGAAGCGCAGCAGAAATGGCAAGTGAGTATGCGTTGGTGCATGAGATGAAATTTAGCTTCTGGGAAGATTTTCATCCTATGAGGGATAGAAATTGGGAGAAGGGGAGATCCTACGCTACAAAACGTAGAGAAAAGCACACTGCAAACAGTTTACCACAGGTGGAAAAACAAGTCCAAGGATTTGAAAGGAAGTGAAAGGCCTCAGGTGTTCACACAATAACGTAGTGGAACACATAAAAATAACAGTACCGATGGTTTAAGAAGGGCACTATGAAAAGTGTTTTCACTGCAGTAAGCTGGGAAAAACAGTGCTGGGGATTCAAGGAAGACACTTTGGGAAAAGATGTTATGAAGGAGTTTAAGCCAGTGGCATTAGTGAAGCTGGTAAAGGAGACCCCAAGTGGAACCGAGGAGCTGCAGGAGAGTGCACAGCCTGGACAGGGGCTGGGTATGGAGGCAATGCCTGGTCTCGATAAAGAATTCCTTAAGAAGGAAAACCGGGGTGTGGGGGGAGGACGATAGTTATAATTTTCCAAGATACGGGATCTGCTCAGTCTCTCATAGTTGAGAAGTAAGGGGACGGAAAGGCACAACAGATCAGGCAGCATTCGAAGAGCAGGACAATCGACACATCAGGCATAATCCCATCGTCAGGAATGTGGCGGGGGGACAAGGGGCTGAAAGATAAACAGGAGGGTACGAGCTGGGCTGGCAGGAGGGTCACTGGGAGGGCGATAGGATCTCCCCTTCTCCCAATTTCTATCCCTCATAGGATGAAAATCTTCCCAGAAGCTAAATTTCATACCTCTCAAGCTGAAGATGTAGGTGGGAGTGATGGTGATAGGGTGGAGGGGAGGGTGGAGTGGATAGGTGGGAGGGAAGATAGACAGTTAGCACAGTTCAAGAGGGTAGAGCTAAGTTGAACGGTTGGATGTGGGGTGAGGATGGGGAAGGGGAGATTCGGAAATTGGTGAAGTCAACGTTGATGCTGTATAGTTTGAGGGTTCCAGCTGTCCTACCACCGATCCACTTCACCCTCCTCTCCGACCTTTCACCATCAGATATCACCTGCATCTACTGATCGCCTTCCAAGCTCCCTTCCACCCAGCTCCACCCCAACCCTCCTATTTAATTCTCAGCCGCTTTCCCCCTCCCTTACCCCCCACTTTCCTGATGAAGGACTTGCGCCTGAAACGTCAACTCTCCTGCCCCTCAGATACCACCTGCTGTGCTTTTCCAGCCCCACACCTTTCAACTCTGATCTTCAGCATCTGCAGTCCTCACTTTCCCTTCGCCCCTAATAGTAAGCGATGAAAATAGTTTCACTCTTTCTGACATGTTACTCAAGAGCGTGATAATTTGTGGAATGGGGACAGAAATTAAGCATTCCCTTGTGTAACATCAAGTTGGAGTGCCTAGTCAAGGTTGGGGAAGTAACAGTGAGAGTGAGTGACAGAGTGTCAGTTCCAGGAATACAGTTTGTTCTTGGGAATGATTTAGCAGGATCCAAGGTGGGGGAGGCACCCCTTGTGGTGGAGAAGCCAAAGTAAGACCAGGGAACAGGCCAATTAAAAGAAAAATACCCAGGGATTTTTCCCGACTGTGTAGTAACAAGATCCCACTGTCATAAGTTACAGCAGGAAGGAAAACCGAAAGAAAAAGCCAAAGGAGTTGATGCACGGAATATTCAGGCTAAAGCATTTCTAGTGGCTGGAATGCACAAGGACATGGTTAATTTTTGTTGTACATCATACATTCCAAATGGTAGGTCGGTCACAGGCAGTAATAAAACCAGCAACGTTGTTGCCAATTCCTGTATTCGAAGAACCTGTCAAGTGGGTTATGATTAGTTGTGGAGCTCCCATTTCCAAAATAAAAGTGGAAACCAATATCTGCTGATCATAATGGATGTGTCTACCCGATTTCCAGGGATAATTCCATTATGGGGTGTTAAGGCAAAAAGGGAAGTAGAGGAGTTGGTAGCTTTCTTTACTCACTGTGGGCTACACAGTGTGATTCTGTCAGACCAAGGGTCTCATTTTACCGATCAGCTGTTTAAGGGCGTCATGGATAGCTTCAGCATGCAGCAGTTTAAATCAAGTGCATCGTATCCAGAATCCCAGGGGGCTTTGGAAAGTTGGCATTAGATGCTGAAGACAATATTAACGGTGTACTGTCAGAATTACTCGAATGATTGGAATAAAGGCGTTTCATTATATTGTTTGCCATTAGAGATGCCCCAAATAAATCTACTCACTTTACTTCCTTTGAGTTAATATTCGTACATGAAGTTAGAGGTCCTTTGAAATTAATTAAATATAAATTGACAGGACCGAAGTCGGCGATCTCACACCTGGATTATGTATCTGAGGTGAGGGAGAGTTTAGATGGAGTAGGTGAGTTTGCTAAACAGTATCTGAAGAGGGCACAGTTTTGATTGAATCAGGTGGCAGATAAAAACTCTGAAACTTTGACGATTTCCCGTGGGGATGAGGTATTAGTATTGCCACCAGTGGAAGGAATCCCTTCAAAGCCAGGTTTAGTGGCCCCTTTCAAATTAAAAAAATGTTGAGTCTAACAGTTAAACTATCTGGTAAAGCTACTGGATATGACAAAAAATGTTAGAGAATGTCATGTGAATGAATAGTGCTCCAGACACATTGAAAACTGAGGAACAGAGTTGTGACCAGATGAACAAATGGTGCATTTTATCTGTATGATGTAGTGATCTTTAGCAAGTGATTTGAAAGCTCACATGTTACAGTTGGCAGAGCATGTTGAACGATTACAAGAAGCAAACTTGGTAATAAACTTAAAGAAAACAGAATTCACGAAGGCAGAGGTGAAATTCTTGGGACATGACTTTGGAAATGGAAGGTTGCCCCCATGGAACACAAAGACGAAGGGCTTTGAGGAAATTCCACGACCATCCTCGAAGAAAGAGGTGCTTCGATTTTTGGAACTGAGTGGATTCTATCGGAAGTTTGTTGCAAACTTTAGCAGCGTATTGGCACCACTGATGGATTTATTAAAGAAGGAAACAGAATTGTGGTGGACAGAACAATGCCAGGAGGTTTTTGAGAATCTTAAAGCAGGATTAATCACCACACCCGTTTTAACTGCACGAAATATTTTGAAAATCTTGGAAAATTGTATTTGATACTAGGGATATAGGGCCCGGAGATGTACTGATACAGAAAGATGATGATGGAATTGAATGGCCAATTGGGTACGTCGATACTTGTCAATATCCACCAGAAAGAAACACAAAATTTCCATTATTGAAAAAGAATGATTAAGTTTCGCACTGGACTGACAATATTTTAATGTTTATATGACAAAAAAAATGTTGGAGATGATTGTGGATAACGACAAACCTCTCGCATTTTTTTGAATATTTAAAGACCAGAATATGAGAATATTTATTTGGAGTCTTATCTTACCGACTTTAAACTTACAAAATGTACATGCTGTGGGTCCTAAAATGTGATAGCAGATGTGTTATCGCAGATTTAGAGGAAAAAGTTTAGATAAGTTTTGACTTATTGCAGTGTTATATATGTGTGCAGAATTAATATGTATGGTATAGCTGAGGTTAATACTTTTGTAATTCATAATAATGGAATTAAGAATGAGAGGAAAAGAAATGAAGCCATCTTTTCATTCTGCTGGTTCATGTTCTTTTTCTGAAGGGAGGAAGCCTAAAGCATGTCCGGTCCCTTTAAGACAGAATGGGTTTTGCTCAATTGAAAGTACTGCCACAGATGCCAGCAAAAGGTCAGCCTGTTCCACGTGTCACCATCAGCTGGGAAATGGATACCTGAGTTTTGGTTGCTGTTTTGACAATTCAAATACAACGAAAGAGTTTAAATAAAGCTCAGGATACTAGAAGCCAATGGAATTTGAATATTATTGTTGGACACCTGGAAAGCAATCAAATTATGAGAATCATTATATCATGGGGAGTATATAAACCCAGCATTTTGAACACTAGAGGGAGAACCACTGCCACCCAACAGCAGAGTAACTGCTGTAGAGCAGGAGTGCTAACTGGCCATCTCAAACACTTTCAATCAATGATACTTGCCCATGTAAAAGCTACTTTCAATTGAAAAAAAAACATGACCCAAGGAAATCAGCAGCTGGAAGAGTGAACACAGCAGGGAAGATGGATTCCGTGTGGTTTTGAGATTGTAATGTTTAATATGTGGGTTGTTGGACGAGCATTGTTTACAGAGTTGGAGTCAGATAGTAAGTAGTTAAGAAAAGAGGGACTTGTATTTGTGAATAGTTGTTGTTTAGTGTTCACTATTAAAGTTAAGAAACTAACTTGTTATTTTTTGTTTAAATAGTGGAATGTAGGAGATCTGTGTCACTCATATTTTAACAGATTATGAGCTGAGGTGAGCTTTTCTGGATGTTTGGTTTCAATTAACAGAGGGGTTCGACTCCACTTTGTAAATCTCCATCCACGCTAACCCCATTTCCCTGCAGTTGGCCCATGTCCTTCCAGTCCTTTCCGATCCACATATTTATCCAAATGCTTTTGAAATGTTGTTAATGTACCCCCCTCAACCACATCTGCTGGCAGCTCATCCACGTATCAGCCTCTGTGTAAAGAAGTGGCCCCTCAGGTTCCCTTTTATTCCTTCCCCTTTAACCTTAATCTGATCCCCTCTAATCCTCGATTCTCTAAATCTTGGAAAGAGAAAGAGAGCATTAACCCTATCGGTAACCCTCGTGATCTTATACAGCTCTATAAGGACTCCCTCAGTCTCCTACAAGCAAAAGAAAATGTCCTAGCTTGTCCAAACTCTCCCTATAACTCAGACCATTGGGTCCTGGCAACGTCTTTCTAAATTTCTTCTGCACTCTTTCTAATTTAATAACATCCTCCCTATAGCAAGGTGACAAAACTGAACACAATACTCCAAGTGCGGCCTTCCCAAAGTCCTGTGTAACTGCAACATAAATTCCCAACTTCTATATTCAATGTCCTACCTGATGAAGGCCGATATGCCAAAAGCCTTCTTCACTGCCCTGTTTACCTGTGATTCCACTCTTAGAGAACCGTGCACCTGAACGCTAAGGTCTTTCTGCCCACTGCACCCCTTAAGATCCTCCCATTCACCATGAAACTCCTACCTTGATTTGAATTTCCAAAATGCAAGACCCCACACTTGTATATTAAATTCCATTTGCCATTTCTCGGCCCACTTCCCCACCTGATTAAGGTCCTGCTGCAATTTCTGATAAACTTCCTCACTGATCACTCTCCCACTTACTTTAGTGTCATCTGCAAACTTACTAATCATACCTTGTACATTCTCAACCAAATCATAGATAACAAACAGCAATGGAACCAGCCTCCAGTCTGACAAGCATCCTTCCACTAAACCCTCTGCGTCCTACCATCAAGCCAACTGTGTATCCAATTGACCAGTTCCCGCAGTATTCCACGTGATGTAACCTTCCTGAGCAGCCTGCGATGTGGAAACTTATCAAAGGCCTTACTGAAATGCATAGAGACTACATCCACCGCTCTGTCCTCATCATCTTTGCTGGTTACTTCATCAAAGAACGCTAGCAAATTTGGGAAGCATGATCGCCCACTCATAAGTCTATGCTGACTGCTCCGAATCAAACTCTGTGCAAGTAATGGGTGCAGTCAATGGTATGCTGTTCTTCATTGTAAGATGATTCGAGTACATAAGTAAAGCCATCTTCCTGCTGTTGTCGAGCCTTGCTGAGAGAGCGTTTGAGGCACTCTCTACAGAGTTGATTTCCTTTGTAAGGAATGATCTTCTTACCACAGACACGGATGATGGTAACATGAGGATAGAGTGAATAAGCTGAGTGTTTTATCTGTCGAGCTGTGAGAGATGAAGAAATGCTGATACTGAAATACAAGGAGTGGCAGCGATCACTTATTTGCAAAGGAGACATTGAGAAATTCCATACTTTACCCAGGATTGATTGGTTTGATTTATTGTCACGTGTACCTCAGTACAGGGAAACACTTTATTTATGAGCAGTGGAGGCAGATCATAGTAAGCATGGCCAGGCAGATCATAGGGTGGAAATAGACTTGGACAGAATAAAGCATACAGGTTACACTGAACAGGATGTGCACTAGACAAGATCAACATGAGCAAGATCAGCATTATTTGAACTTAGAGAATCCATTCATCAGTCTAACATGACTTTCCTAATAGTTTATAGGCCTAAATTAACTCTCCCCATGTTATTGTGCAGTCGGCGTGTGAACGTACTGAACGTCAGGTTGCTCACAATCCCCAACAGCAGCCACAATACTTTCCATCTGAAACAGGTAGCCATTCTAACCAGCTTCCACCCTACATAGAGAACAAGAGGCTGGCTTCTCGGAGATGAAAGATGCCTTCTTGTGACTTCACACAAGACATATGGCTTCCCTCCTCATCACGAGAAAGCCATGTTAAAGTCCCACGTGTGTATCATAAGCAATGGAGCCAAGAGGAGCAACATGGCCCAGTCTGTCTGTCCAGCCTCTGCTCCACTTGTTCATCATGTTAGAGCATCAATTAGGAGACAGTGAGGTCTGCCGATGCTGGAGATCAGAATAGAGACTGGATTGCTGGAAAAGCACAGGAGGTCAGGCAGTATCCGAGAAGCAGGAGAATTGATGTTTTGGGCAGAAGCTGTTCATCAGAAATCAGCATCAATTATTTCATTCTGTCCCTGTGTAAGTGCGTTGAGGGAGAATGGCCTCCTCCTGTTCCTGTATAAGTGGCTCAAAGGGCTGAATGGCCTCCTCCTGTTCCTGTGTAATTGACTCAAGGGGCTGAATGGCCTTATCCTATTGCTGTGTCAGTGACTTAACGGACTGACTGGCTTCTTCCTCGTCCAATTGGACAGGGCCATAGGCCTGATTGGGTTACCCCTGGTTCCTGTTTGACAGCTCGATGTGCTGACAAGTGTGATGATGCTGTAGCTTTAAGAAGTTATTTTGTTCTGGATTCTTTTAAGAGAGAGATTGAGCGATAGTTACCAAGCTGGCTAGTTAAGACCACTGGAGTAAACAACTAGGGAGGCCTTGGGTTTATTTTAATGCAGCCTGAATGGGTGTGGCCAGCTCTCACAGATTAGGGTCTCTGGGTTTTGGTTTCTCAGTAACATCAGAAACTGTAGGGGTCTCCACAGAGTTGGAAGCTTCAGTGACTATCTCCTGGCTGCTAATCTCTCTGAATTTTCTCTTGATGCTGTTTTTAATTCCTGAATTGGAGAAATGTTTGTGACAATCTGTGTCTGATTATTCCTTTTTGCCGGGGGTTGTTTTTATGTGACTTTCCTATATTGGAACTTTTCACCAGTAATAGTTCCTAGATCTATTATTCTGTTAACTTGGCCAATAAAATTAAGTTATTCTAAATTCCCCTTTCTTTGGTTTCATTTTATCTTCTGTGTTAAAATAAATGGTGTTTTGCTTCATACAGAGTAGTTTGACCAGTCACATTGCACCTGGGACAGACAGTTTACATTTCCTTTAAAGTATGAAAACATTAGAGTTTAGGTTCCCGCCTTCAAATATTTTCCAGGCGCTCTGGTGTGGTCCATCACACTAGACTCCTTATTATCCTGAGTAATTGGCTGGAGGCACTGAATGGGCTGTCCCTGTTCTTCTCCAATAGAGTCAATGGGCTGAATGACTTCCTCATATTCCTGTGAAACTAGCGTGAGGAGCTGAATGAACTCTTGTTTTACTGTGGCAATGTGCAGTGTCAGGCAGTGCTTTTACATGAATGTTACAGACACTTTAACAGCACAAGCCTCAATGGAGTCTGGGTCTTGCTGCTCTTGGACACAGACCAGTTCAGGAGCTGACGGGGGACAAAATGTTCTGAACATTGTGGAATCTTCAGTGACCATCCCCATTTCTGATCTTATGGTGGGGAGCGCGGGGGCGGGGAGACATTGATGAAGCAGCTGAAGATGTTTGTGAAGAGGAAGCTACCCTGAGGATCTCCCACAGAGGTGACCCAGGACTGAGATGATGAACATCTTCCTTTGTGCCATGTTTGACTCCAAACACTGGAGAGATTACTCTGATTCCCATTAAGTCCAGTTTTTTTAAGCTCCTTGATGTCAACAGAAGTTAACCACTGCCTTGATATCAGGGCCAGTCATTTTTACCTGAACCCTTGAGCCAACCTCTTTTGTTCATATCAATAGATCATGATATAGGAGCAGCAAGTGTTTTCTTCAAACAGGTTGTATTGAATGTCAGGATTTCTGTTTTCAAGAGTGTTCCAGGAGCTAGATGACTGAAAGTATTTGAAGAGGGGGTAGATGGAAATTGACCTGTCAGAGAGTTGAGGGATATGAAGAATTGGGTATGAAAGAGGATTTGAGGCCAGGAGCAGATCAGCCATGATCTTAGTGAAGGCAAGGCAGGCTTGAGGGATGAATGACTGCTCCTGTTGCTGATGTTCTCACATTCTGTTATTGGAAAGTTAGTGGGTGTTATTTTCATGAATGTTCTGTTATTGCATATTGCAGACAGGGAGACCAGAGGATTTTATGAGCCATCTCTGGGTGAGGTATGGGGGCCGTATTCACAATGAATCTGGGTCTACAACATGACCAACAAATGGTGCATAAGTTGCAGAGAGGGGAAGCTCTGTGAAGAAAGATGAGGGGCCTCTTTCATCCCCAGCCTGGGTTTTCCAATTACATTTCCCAAATCACCTCAGTGTGTGTGAAAGTCTTGAGAAGCTGAATGGTCTCCTCTGTTTGTGTGCACCAGGTTATAGGAGTAAGTGGCCTCCAACTGTTCCTGTCTAGCAGGTGTGAGGGGCTGAATGGAACACAGGAACATGGGATTGAGGGAAGGAGTGGGTCATTAGACACTTCGAGCCTTCTCTACCAGACACTAAGATTGTGGCTGATCAGGTTGTGGTCTCAGCCCCACTTTCCTGTCTGCGTCCCATTATGCATGACTCACTTCCCTGTCAAATATTTTACTAACTTAGCTTGAATGGTCCTGTCAGAATTATTCGTCATCCCTCTTGTCGACTCAGAGAGTCATGCAGAACGGAAACAGACCCGTTAGTCCAATCTGTTCACTCCGATCAGATATCAAATCTGATCCAGTCCCATTTGCCAGCATTTGGTAAATATCCCTCCTCTTTCAGATACTTTTTTAAATGTGCGATTGTAACCGCCATCACCACTTCCTCTGACAGCACTTTCCGTACACACACCACTCTCTGTGTGAAACATTTACCCTAAGGTCATCTGGACTCCCCTATGCTGGGAAACAGAACATGGCTGTTCAGAATATCCATGCCCCTGATGACTTTATAAAGCTCTATAATGTTACCCCTCAGCGTCTGGCACTCCGGGGGAAACACCTCAACCTAACCAGCCTCTCCCTAAAACTCAAATCCTTCAGTCCTGCACCATCCGTGTAAATCTTTCCTGCAGCCAACCGAGTTGTATGCAGTATTCTTAAACTGGCCTCACCAGTATCGTATACAGATGCAACATTGCACCCAACCCCTATACTCAATGCTCTGACTGATTAAGGCAAATATGCCAAATGTGTTCTGCATCATACTGTCAACCTGCGACTCCACTTTCAAGGAACAATGTACCTGCAGCCCTAGGTCCCTTTGTTCCACAACACGCCCCAGGACCTTACCATTAAATGTATAGTTTCTGCCCTGAGTTGCCTTCCCAAAATGCAAAACCTCGTATATATCTAAATTAAACTTCATCTGTCACTCCTTGCCCCTTTGTCCCATCTAATTGTGGTCTCATTGTACTCTGAGATAATCTACTATTTCACCTTTCTGATGGCATCTGTAAACTGGCTAACTATGCCTCCAATATTCATCTCCCAATCCTTGATATAAATGATGAAGTGCAGCAAACTCAGTACTGGCTCTCGCCGCACACTGCTGCTCACAAGCCTCCAGTCTGAAAAATATCCCTCTTCCTTGGAGCCAATTGTGACTCGCTTCCCCTGTATCCCATGTGACCGAAACTTCCTAATCTGCCTACCAATCGGAATGTTGTCAACACTTCGCTGAGGTCCATGTAGACAATGTCTACCAAACTCCCTTCAAACGTTTTCTTTGTCACCTCTTCATAAAACTCAATCAAATTAATGAGACATGATTTCCCATGCAGAAATCCACGTTGACGACTCTGATAAGTCCTTGCCTTCCCAACTGTATGTAAATCCTGTCCCTGAGAATCCCCTCCAACAACTCCCCCACCACTGACATCAGGCTCACCGGTCTATAGTTACCCTGCTTTTTGGGTCACTGTTTCCTTTTCTCGTCCCACTCCTCCACTGCTCACAACAAATGTTAGATGTAACCAGGTCGGTGATATGGCCGATGATATCGGTCTCAGACTGGGTCAGGGTCAGTTTTAGGAACAAGTCGGGCTAATTTCTTTAATCAGCTGAAATAGCACGTTTATGATCCAGAGCAATGTCACTCAAACTATGATGGAAAGATGAATGGCAAACGGTTTGGATATTAGAAATAAAGAAATGATATTTCCCTTTCTAAAAACACTAGCGCATGCACACGCACACGCGCAGGAAGATGTGTTGGGTAGGCCAGAGGTTATTAAGGTGGACAAATCCCCAGGACCGGATGGGATCTATCCCAGGTTGCTGAGGGAGGCGAGAGAGGAAATAACTGGGGCCCTGACAGATATCTTTGTTGCATTCTTAAAAACAGGTGATGTGCCGGAGGACTGGAGGGTATCTTATGTTGTCCCCCTGTACAAGAAGTGTAGTAGGGATATTCCGGGGAACTACAGACCAGTGAGCCTGACGTCAGTGATGGGAAAGTTGCTCTAGAAGGTACTGAGAGATAGGATCTATTTATACTTAGAAAATAATGAGCTTATCAGTGACAAGCAATATGGTTTTGTGAAGGCGAGTTTGTGCCTTACCAAATTAATAGAGTTGTTCGAGGAAGTGTCCAAGTTAATAGCTGAAGGAAGTGCTGTTAATGTCATATACATGGACTTTAATAAGATATTTGATAAGGTTCCCCATGATAGACTAATGGAGAAATTGAAGTTATATGTTGTGCAGGGTGTTCTAGCGAGGTTAATAAAGAACTGGTTGGGAAACAGGAGACAGAGAGTAGTAGTTGAAGGGAGTTTCTCAAAATGGAGAAAGGTGACCAGTGGTGTTCCACAGGGGTCAGTATTGGGGCCATTGTTGTTTGTAATATATATAAATGATCTGGAAGAGGACATTGTTGATATGATCAGCAAGTTTGCAAATGACACGAAGATTGGTGGAGAAGCAGAAAGCACAAGGGACTGTCAGAGAATACAGGAGGATATAGATAGACTGGAGAGTTGGGCGGAAAAGTGGCAGATGGCTTTCAATCCAGACCAATGTGGGGTGATGCATTTAGGCAAGTCTAATTCTAGAGCGAATTATACAGTGAACGGAAGAACCTTGGGAAAAGTTGATGGGCAGAGAGATCTGGGAGTGCAGGTCCATTTTACCCTGAAGGTTGCTGCACAGGTGGATAGTTGCCTTCATTGGACAGGGTACTGAGTATAAGAAGTGGCAAGTCATGTTAACATTGTACAAGACGTTGGTTTGGCCGTATTTAGAATACTGTGTACAGTTCTGGTCGCCACATTACCAAAAAGATGTGGACGCTTTGGAGAGGGTGCAAAGGTTGACGAGGATGCTGCCTGGTATGGAAGGTGCTAGCTATGAAGAAAGGATGAGTAGGTTAGAAAAAAGAAGATTGAGGGGGAATCTGATTGAGGTTTACAAAATCATGAAGGGTATAGACAGGGTGGATAGAGACAAGCTTTTTTCCCAGGGTGAAGGATTCAGTAACGAGGGGTCACGGTTTCAAGGTGAGAGGTGGAAGATACACTCGGCAAGTACTTCACACAGAGGTTGGTGGGCATTTGGAACGCTTTGCCAGCAGAGGTGGTAGAGGCAGGCAAGACAGATTCATTTAAGATGCATCTGAATAAATGCATGAGTAGATGGGGAGCATACAGGTGCTTAGGAATTGACCGACAGTTTTCGACAGTAGATTTGATCGGCTCAGGCTTGGAGGGCCGAAGGGCCTGTTCCTGGGCTGTAAATTTTGTTTGTTCTTTGGACTCGCGCGCACACACACACACACGCACACACACACCCGATAAACAAAATCTCAGCAATTTCAAGTTGAAAGAACTTTGCCCAGATATTAGTGTAACTCATGACAAAAGTAAAAATTGAGAGATTGTCCAAAATGTTATTCTGCTTCTGAAGATATTCTAATCGCACAAGCTGCTAGCAATGGGACTTCATCCTGAAACAGTTGGATTTGGCTGACTTCCCTTTGCATTAGGCAGTGAGGAGATTCCAATGAATTCTGGTCAGGGATAGCCCAAAGAGTAGCACGGAGGCTCAGTGGTTAGCACCGCTGCTTCACAGCACCAGGGACTTGGGTTTGATTCCTGCCTCGACCGACTATCTGCGTGGAGTTTGCACATTCTCTCCTGTCTGTGTGAGCTTCTAATGGGTGCTCCAGTTCCCCCCCTACAGTCCAATGCTGTGCAGGTTAGGTGGGTTGGTCATTCTAAATTGTCCACAGTGTTCAGGGATTTTTAGGTTCGTCACATTAGTCAGGGGTAAACGTAGGTCTGGGAAGGTTACTCATTGGAAGGTTGGTATGTACGTGTTGGGCTGAAGGGCCTGTTTCCACACTGCAGGAATTGTATAAAAACAAGAATGGTAATGATGATTGTAGAGTTTTTCTTAGCTCGCACACATTGCTGTGATGAGGAACAATGAAGGAGAGAGAGTGCAATAGGCCATTTCTTCTCAGGCAGATTACATTTTCTCCATCTCTGAGCTGAATCACACAATAATGTTATCCTCTCCCAAACTGGACCATGTGAGGTCTCCTTGTACATTGTCCAAACTATGTCTCCATCACATTCCCTGTTCCATGTAGGTGCATCATTGCTGCTGTCATACACAAAACCATACCCATAGCAGGAAATGGTCTCGGTCAATTTGAAGATATGTTTATATGTCACTGCATCATTAAAAAATAAAACGTTTAATGTATTCAGAATACCAGTGTTAAAATAAATGCATTTTTTTAACAAATACAGAAATTGCTCGAAAAGCTCGGCAGGTCTGACAGCATCCAGGTGCCTTTTACATGCTGTCGTTGTACCAGCCTCCACCACTTCCTCTGGCAGCTCATTCCATACACACACTAACCTCTGTGTGAAAAGATGCCCCTGAGACCTCACCAAAACCTTTCTCCTCTCACTTTCAACCAATGCCCTCTAGTTTTGGACGCCTCTAACCTGGGAGAAAACCCTGACTACTCACCCTATCCATGACCATTCTGATTTTATAAACCTTTACTGCTGCGAAATGTGACTCCAGTCAACACGAATCGCTGTAGTTTTCAGTCATCCTGGGCCTAAATTCTGAAATTCAATCCTGACACCTCTTCCTTCTCCATCAGGTCACAATTCTAAATCCATTTTAATCAGTTTGTTCAGATGTATTACGAGACACTTCTGTGGGATTTACACCCAGACCTTTGCGCGTGGAGGTGTGTTTGCTCATCAGCCTGTTATGACCTGCTATGACATACCTCTGCAACAGGCGGGACTTGAATCCAGACCTTCTAGTCCATTGCTATGAACACTACCACATGAGTTCAGGAATTAGAATCAAAGGCAGAGTTCTGGCTCAGAGGCAGAGACACTACCCACTACACTATCATACCCAGATTTTGGGTCATATTTTTAGTGTCAGTTTTCAGCTCGGTGTGGATATATTATAATCAGGTTACCATTACTGAATTACACAAAACACTTTGTATTGTTAAACAAATGCAGAATATTGGTCTCAACTGTAGGATATTGAGTGCACGGGCTGTGCCATCGAAATTAACTATGAACGTTTTTAATCTTTATTATCTGTAGTCTGCAATATTAGGGAAAGAAATCCTGCAGTCACAGTCTGCACAATGAAGGATCTCGAATATATATTTATTACTGATCACCAGTAGAGACGGAGAAAGACCATAATTCTGGCCCCAAAACACCAATCACTATTACCCAACTCTCACGTGTGTCTGCCCTCTTCGTAAAACCATGAAATGATACCAGGTCGCTGATTAATGTCCAGCCTTTCCTCCGCACTGACTGTGTCTGCAATCTGTCCCTCCTCCCCCAAACCACAAAAGGCAAATCAAGCTCAGGGTATAAGTGAAAATCAAGGCCGGAGTGTGCAGGCCTCGTGGAGACGGGGCGGGTATTTTAAAATTGAAGGGGGAAGGTGAGGACGTAGTAATATCACACACTGGGCTGAGGGGTGGCAGATGGAGTTTAGTTTGGATTCATGCAAGGTATTGGATTTGGTAAATCAAACAAGAGCAGGACCTATACAATTAAAAGTAGGGCCTTTGGCAGTGTTGTAGGACAGAGACCTAGGCTGTCAGGTATAATTCTTTAAAATTTGCATCTCATATAGACAGTGCTGTTAAGAAGGTGTCTAACACACTTGTCTTCATTGGTCAGACCTTTGAGTATCGGAATTGGGACGTCATGCAATACTGTGTCCAGTCTGGTTACCCTGCCCGCTCATTCCATAGGCACACCACCCTCTGGGTGAAAGAGCTGCCCCTCAGGTCACTTCTAAATGTTCTCCTCTCACCTTAAGCCTATGTCCTCTAGTTTTGGTCCCCCCCACCCTCAGAAAAGGACTTGAATATTCACTTTGATATTATTGACCTTGACATTATTAAGCTGGAGGGGATTGAGAAGAGATTAACCTGGATGTTGTTGGAAATGGAGGGAGTGAGCTATAAGGAGAGGCTGGGGAGGTTGGCACATTTTTCACTGGAGAGGATGAGATTAAGGGGTAACTTTACAGAGGTTTATAAAATCATGAGGGGTACAGATAAGCTGAAGGGCTGATGTATTTTCCCTAGAGTGGGGGGATTCAAGACTGGGGGGTGATTTAATGTGTGCAGAAAAAGATTTACAAAAGTCATGAAAGGCAATTATTTTAGACAGAAGATGGCTTGTGTGTGGAATGAACTTCCAGAGGAAGTGGTAAAAGCAGGGACAGTTACATCGTTTAAAGGACATTTAGATCAGTACATGGATAAGACATCAGCTTGGATGGTGCTGTGGGCAGCTGCCCTCTCTCTCCCCCTCTCTGAATGAATACCTGTTCGTTTTCACCCTCTGCCACTGTCTATGCAGTGGCGTGTGGAGGCCAGCAGAGGGTGGCATTGCATCACTTTAAACACCACAGAGACTGCCAGGCATGCCCCACATAGAGACACACAGAGCAATTGTTCGGACACGGCGTGAAGCACATCTCGTAACTTAACCTAAATATGAAGAAATGCTCAATTCACATCATAAAAGATAAAAAAATATGAGTGGCAGAGAAATCCCAAATTCCACTGTTTAAATAAAAACATCAATTTATTTTTAACTCTGAAAGTGAAAATTTTACATCAACTGTTCACAACTCTGAGACCCCTTTCTCTAAATTGCTTATTAACTGCCTACAGCTCTATAGCAATATACTGTTTCAATAAGATATGTTTCGTATGAGAAGGTACTTTTGATAGAGAGTCTTTCCTAATCTCTTTGATCTGTGTTGATGGCATTTGCTCTGTCTGCAATTTTCAAAATGCCTGCATTTTTAATACCCACAACATTGTATTATCTCATTGGTTCGATTTTCGAAAAACAATAATTTCAAACTTGATTTGGTTTTAGTATCCTGGGGCATAATTTAAACTGATTGGTAAAATTCAAATTGTTGTCCAAAGAGCAACTACTCAGGGATCTATTTCCCAGCCAGGTTTGACATATTTTCAGTTGTCGTTGACACTCTGGGTCTGCCATCCTTTCATACCACAGGTGCTTGGCAGCTCTCAGATCAGAACAACATTCACTCTCTCTTAAAGGTACAGTACACACTTTCAACTTCACATTAATACCCTGTTTTCAATGAAGATAGGTGGAGCCTATCCAGATTTCTCTTGCTACGTGGCTTGTCAATATTTCATTCACACTGTGTCATGTGTTTCAGGACTTTTGTTGTTCCATTGACAGCATGTCATTATTCGACTCTGTCCCTGGGAATATAGCAATAGACAATAGACAATAGGTGCAGGAGTAGGCCATTCTGCCCTTCGAGCCTGCACCACCATTCAATATGATAATGGCTGATCATCCTTAATCAGTATTCTGTTCATGCCTTATCTCCATAACCCTTGATTCCACTATCCTTGAGAGCTCTATTCAACTCTTTGTTCAATGGATCCAGAGACTGGGCCTCCACTGCCCTCTGGGGCAGAGCATTCCACACAGCCACCACTCTCTGGGTGAAGAAGTTTCTCCTCATCTCTGTCCTAAATGGTCTACCCCGTATTTTTAATCTGTGTCCTCTGGTTCGGCACTCACCCATCAGCGAAACAAGTTTCCTGCCTCCAGAGTGTCCAATCCTTTAATAATCTTCTATGTCTCAAACAGATCCCCTCTTAGTCTTCTAAACTCAAGGGTTTCCAAGCCCAATCGCTCCATTCTTTCTGCGTAAGGTAGTCCTGCCATTCCAGGAATTGACCTCGTGAACCTACGCTGCACCCCCTCAATAGCCAGAATGTCTTACCTCAAATTTGGAGACCAGAACTGCACACAGTACTCCAGGTGTGGTCCACCAGGGCCCTGAACCGCTGCAGAAGAACCTCTTTGCTTCCATACTCAATCCCTCTTGTTATGAAGGCTAGCATACTATTAGCCTTCTTCACTACCTGCATGCTTACCTTCATTGACTGGTGTACAAGAACACCCAGATCTCTTTGTACTGCCCCTTTACCTAAATTGATTCCATTTAGGTAATAATCTGCCTTCCTGTTATTGCCACCAAAGTGGATAACCATACATTTATCCACATTAAACTGCATCTGCCATGCATCTGACCACTCACCTCACCTCTCCAGGTCACCCTGTAATCTCCTAACATCCTCCTCATATTTCACCCTGCCACCCAGCTTAGTATCATCAGCAAATTTGCTAATGTTATTGCTGATACCATCTTCTATATCATTAACATATATTGTAAAAATCTGCGGTCCCAGCATTGTTCCCTGCGGTACCATACTGGTCACTGCCTGCCATTCCGAAATGGAGCCGTTTATCTTTACTCTTTGTTTCCTATCAGCCAACCAACTTTCAATCCAAGTTTGTACTTTGCCCCCAATACCATGCGCCCTAGTTTTGCTCACTAACCTCCTATGTGGGACTTTATCAAAAGCTTTCTGAAAGTCCAGGTACACTACATCTACTGGATCTCCCTGGTCCATCTTTGGAGTTACATCCTCAACAAATTCTAGAAGATTAGTCAAGCATGATTTCCCCTTCATAGATCCATGTTGACTCTGACCTATCCTGTTACTACTATCCAGATGTGTCGTAATTTCATCCTTTATAATAGACTCCAGCATCTTTCCCACCACTGAGGTCAGACTAACTGGTCTATAATTACCTGCTTTCTCTCTCCCACCTTTCTTAAAAAATGGTACAACATTAGCTACTCTCCAATCCGCAGGAACTGATCCCGAATCTATCAAAATCGGGAAAATAATACCAACGCATCCACGATTTCTCGAGCCACCTCCTTCAGTACCCTGGGATGTAGACCATCAGGCCCCGGGGACTTATAAACCTTCAGACCTAACAGTCGCTCCAACACCAATTACTGGTAAATATAAATTTCCTTCAGTGCAGGTCCTTCGGCCACTGTTACCTCAGGGAGATTGCTTCTGTCTTCCCCAGTGAACACAGATCTGAAGTAACAATTCAATTCTTCTGCCGTGTCTTTAATCCCCGTAATATATTCCCCTGATTCTGTCTTCAAGGGCCCAATTTTAGTCATAACCATTTTTTTGGCCTTGCACATACCTAAAAAAGCTTTTACTATCCTCCTTTATATTTTTGGCCAGTTTACCTACGTACCTCATTTTTCCTCTGCGTATTTCCTTCTTAGTAATCCTCTGTTGCTCTTTAAAAGCTTCCCAGTCCTCCGTTTTCCCACTTATCTTTGCTATGTTATACTTTTTCTCTGTTAACTTTATATGTTTCTTAACTTCCCTCGTCAGCCACGGCCACCGATGGCTCGTCCGAGGATCTTTCTTCCTTTTTGGAATGAACTGATCCTGCATCTTCTGCATTATACACAGAAATATCTGCCATTGTTCCTCCACTGTCATATTGCAGCACTGACGAAAGAACTCGAAGACCTTAGGCTCATCTGAGAAAACGAGATCTTTCTGGACAAGACCTTCAGCGATGGTCTCAAATTGCAGATTGAAGCTTATTGTATTATGGTCACTATTTCCCAATGGCTCCTTCACTTCGAGGTCTCTGACCAATTCTGGTTCGTTACACAATACCAGATCCAGAATTGCCTTCTCCCTGGTCGGCTCCAGCACCAGCTGCTCTAAGAATCCATCTCTGAGGCACTCCACAAAGTCTCTTTCTTGTGGCTCAATACCATCCTGATTCTCCCAGTCTACCTGTATGTTAAAATCCCCCATAACAACTGTAGTAACATCTTTGCGACAGGCCAATTTCAGCTCCTGATTCAACTTACATCCGACATCCAGACTACTGTTTGGGGGCCTATAGATAACTCCCAAGAGGGTCTTTTTACGCTTAGAATTTCTCAGCTCTATCCACACTGACTCCACAATCCCTGATTCTAGGTCCCCCCGCGCAAGGGACTGAATATCATCGCTTACCAACAGTTCCACCCCACCCTCTCTGCCCGTCAGTCTGTCCTTTCGATAGCACGTGTAGCCTTGAATATTCATTTCCCAGGCCCTGTCCACTTGAAGCCATGTCTCAGTTATCCCCACAATATCATATCTGCCAATTTCCAAAAGAGCCTCAAGCTCATCCATCTTATTTCTACTGCTTCATGCATTCATGTATAGCATTTTTAACTTGTTACTGCTCTCACCCTTCCCATCAACCCCTATTTCACTTAACCTTACAGCATGATCCCTTTTTGAGTTTTCTGCCACATTGATACAGTTGTCTTTCTTGACTTCGCTTGTTCTAACTTTCCCTTCATTTTATTTCTTAAGCATTCAGTTTGTCCCCTCCCTCCGCGCCGCCCCCCCTCCCCCACCCCACCACTTAGTTTAAACGTAGCCGTGTTGCAGTAGCGAACCTGCGTGCCAGAATGCTGGTCCCTAACCTATTCAGGTACAAACCGTCTCTCTAATCTATGCTTACCACAAAACATACCCCAGTGATCCAAGAATTTAAATCCTTGCTTCCTGCACCGGTTCCCCAACCACACGTTCAAGTCCATTATCTCCCTGTTTCGGGTCTCAGCAGCCTGAGGAAATGGAAGCAAACCGGAGATAACCACCTTGGATATCCTGCTTTTCTTCCTAGTTCTCCGAAGTCCCGCTGTAGTATATTCCTCCTCTTCTTCCCGACATCATTTGTGCCGACATGTACCACCACCTCTGGCTCTTCACCTTCGTCCTTGAGGATTTCCTGTACTCTGTCTGTGATGTCTTTAACCCTGGCACCAGGAAGGCAACACACCATCCTTTAGTCCCGCCTGCTGCCACAAAAACCCCGGCCAGTTCCTCTGACTATGGAGTCCCCTATTATCACCGCTCTGTGCGATGTCCGACTCTTCCGCTCTGCCTCCACGCCAACGTTTGATTGACAGACCTGGCCGCCTTGAGAACTAGCAGTGTCATCTGTCTCTACTGTTTCCAAAAGCTTCAACTTGTTCCTGACAGGTACTTCCCCCGGGGTCTCTTGCACCTGGCTCCTCTCTGCCTTACTCATCGTCTGCTCTTTTCTGCTCTCTTCTGGTATGGTCGGTGAAATAACCTCGCTGAAGGTCTTGTCCAGAAAGATCTCGTTCTCTCAGGTGAGCCGAAGGTCCTCGAGTTCTTTCATCAGTGCTGCGATATGCTCTGTCAGTATAGCAGTATTTCACTAGCTCATACTAGTGAGTGTAGCAGGATTTCAGTTCTTTCATGGGGACTGTGATGCAGCGACAATCTCAACGTTTGTAGATGGCACCAATCTTGAACGAATTGTGAAGTCTATGGAGGACAGTGTGGAACTCGAACAGGACAATCACATGTTGGTGTAGTTTTTGGGCAGATGGGGATCAATGCAGAGCAATGTGAGTTGATGCACTTTGATGGGAAGGACATTGAAAGACAATATAAAGTAGGGTGTACCGTTGTAAAGGGAGTGCGGGAACAGATTTTCCTGAGTGTATATGAGCACAGATTGTTGAAGATGTCAGGACAAGTGGGGAGATCAGTAACTATCACAGATTAGTTTCAGTATCTGAGCTGTTTTCAGGGGGAGGTATAGGAGGGACCCTCCGTGCTCCCTTCCTGGGAGGTGGTGGTGACGATGTGTTGTGAGCCCACCCTCCTACCCACCGAGACCGTGGGGATTCCATTTGTACCAGCTCGATATAAAAGGGAGATGGCATCAGGGCCACGGCTTCTAAGTTGTGCCGGGGGGAAACGGAGCTGCCAGTGGGTTTAAAGTGAGAATTGCCCTTCACTGAACATTGCTCCTTACTCGGTCGGTGGGATGTGGATGTTTCAGAGACTCCACACGAGGCGTCCTGGTCCTCTCCGGCTCGTACCAGGGACCTCCCCACATGGTTGGTGGGGGGAGGGGGGGTGAGGGAACGGATATCGGGCACTCCACCATCCGGCTTGGCCCTTCCTGTCCTATTCCAGGCTGAATGGGAGAAGGGGAGGGAGGGAGTGAGGGTGGGAATGTTCCCTACTGTTAGTGCTGTTATAGGTCGGGAACATGGTAAGGGGTCCGGAGGGATTCAGTCCACAGGGATCCATGCGGTGTTATAGGTGTGGGGAGGGGTGGGTAAAGTGGAGGGAAGAGAGAGAGAGAGAGATGGGGGTGGAGAGGAAGGTGCTGCATGCAGCAGTGAGAGTGGTGGACCATGAGCCTTGTTCGGGTGTCGGTGCTATGACAGATATACAGTGAGTGTGAGGGAGCAGAGAGATTACGGTGACCCTTATCCTGACAGAGCGGGGAAGGTTATTGATGCTTGTCCTGTATTGCTGGACATTTCTTCAGACCGCAGATACTGCACTGAGCTGGGTGGGGAGGTCAGGCCATGCTCGGTGGGTCTGGTGGTGTGGCCCACTTTGGAAGTGAATGGTCCCCCTCTGTACTAGGAGAAAGTGAGGTCTGCAGATGCTGGAGATCAAAGTTGAAACTTTATTGCTGGAACAGCACAGCAGGTCAGGCAGCATCCAGATGCTGCCTGACCTGCTGTGCTGTTCCAGCAATAAAGTTTCAACCCCCTCTGTACTAGCCCATCTACCAGAACCTCCGTGATCCTGTCGACAAACCGTGGTGCATTTGTCCCTTATCTGCCATGGTCGAAATATCCAGGGACATCCGGACAATGGTGAGTACCTCCAGCCATGATGGGTGGGAGAATCGGGCTGGTATAGAATGAGAGAGACATCATGGGATGGGCTGGGTAGTTAATGAGGTGAGTCCAATACGATAGCACCAGGAAACTATCTCAGCCTCGTGCAGATAATCCCTCTGTCACACTCAAGGAAAATCAAACAAAGATAAATTATTGTTAGAATCTGCCCAATGAGTCATAGATTCTGTTGAAACTAATTCCAGTTACAAAGATGCAGAACAAATGCTTATCTGATCTCAAACCAATATCTTTTTTTCCCATCTTTCCTGGGAAGATTGGCTCATGTTACACGATGCTATCCAATTGTCTACATTTCAGCATTCTGAAACCTGGGAACACATCCTTCCATGACACTGTCTCTCAGTCTCCCCCTCTCTGTCTATTTCACAAACCCCTCCCATGTGGTGATATTTAAACTGATTCCCCGCCATCTCTCTCTGGCACTGATGTTCACACCCACAGCACCAATGGAGATATGGAGCTGTAAATGGGTGGGAGCTGCACATCCTGACACTTCCAGCATGGGCTGCTAGTTTCCCCACACTGGGCAGTGATCTAACACAGTGTTACTGAGCAATGCAGTGGGGTGGTGTACACAGTCCTACATGCTGGGAGGGTAACTGCTCCTGGTTTACAGATTGATTCACAGGTGATCACTGCACAGGTTGCTGTGCTGGTCAGACTATCTGGTTGAGGTTTATAGATAATGCACTGTTGTGGTCTGCACAGCTCACCGCGCTGGACAGATATTTGGTCTGTGTTTATAGATCAATGCCCTGATCTGATCTGTACAGTGTTCCACTCTGGAAAGATTGCTGGTTTGTATTTACCAGTGCAAAGGATGAGTCTGCACAGTGAACAGATATCTCCCCTGGGTGTATGGGGTCTGGGCTGGTTCTGGGAGGTGGTTTGAGAATGTGGTATATCTAACCATTTCAGCTGAACTGGCAATGCCTTTAATTCCCATTCCTGTGATGGACCCTCCGTCTCTCACCACATTAATGTACAGTGTTCCCCGGCACAGTACATCATGTTGGTGGGGTGGGTAGGGGAGAAAGGTAATGGACAGGTCACGGGGTTTCCCGGAACGTTCTGTCCCCGACATTCTATAACTGACATTCCCCGGAACGTTCTGTCCCCGACATTCTATAACTGACATTCCCCGGAACGTTCTGTCCCCGACATTCTATAACTGACATTCCCCGGAACGTTCTGTCCCCGACATTCTATAACTGACATTCCCCGGAACGTTCTGTCCCCGACATTCTATAACTGACATTCCCCGGAACGTTCTGTCCCTGACATTATTTGTGAACGGCCTGACGTCAGTGAATTGAACAAATGATAAGATCCCGAGGGAAGAGATCCCGTTCCAGGGAGAAGGAGACACTGTCCCGAAGGCCCCTCAGGCAGTTAAAGGGGTGAATACGTTTTCCCTGCATTTACATTTCTCCCCGACACAGGATCGACCACAATTTAGACCAAAATACAGGAATTCCCAAACTCCGTTTGTCTTCAGGAAACTGGGAGAGAGTCCTTCAGGACAGCAACGTTCCCACCCTCCGTATTAGGAACTGGGAAGGAGTGACCTGTGTCTGCTCTCAAGTGATCGAGTGTGTGGGAATGTTCTAGAAACCACATGTCCTTATGGATGTGTTTCTGTGTGTTTGGGGAGGGAGGGTTTCTTGTGGCTTATGTCACATTTTTGTCAGTAATTCCGACCTTCCCGTTTGTTATTCCAGCTCCAATTATTTTAATAAAACCCTGAATACAGGGACACATTTGAAAATCTCACTGGGTCCCCAATCAAACGGGTCCCTTTGCCTCCAGGCTGATGGATAATGGATTTGTTTTCCTTCCTCACAGTTAATGTAGTGACCATCTATGTCCTGCTTTATAAAGATTGTGGATTGTCTCCATGTGTCAGACGTTACCTGGGGGCCATGGCAGCGGCGGATCTCCTGGTCATTATCCTCGACCTGATCCTGAGACACATTCCCATTGTTTATCGGGAACAGTTTTATTTCCTGTACTCCGTCCCCGTGTGTAATATCCACGCCGTCCTGCTTTATGCAGCCACTGACTGCTCTGTCTGGTTCACCGTCACTTTCACCTTTGATCGGTTTGTGGCCATTTATTGCCAGAAGCTGAAAAGTAAATATTGCAGTGAGAAAACGGCGGCTGTGGTTCTGGGAGCAGTGACTGTGCTGAACTGTTTAAAGAACATTTCCTGGTATTTTATGCTCACGGCTCAGTATTGGCTGGTGAACCGCCCCTGGTTTTGTTTTGTAACAGGCGTTGTTCGTGACTCCAGTGTCTGGGTCACAATCGAGTTCCTCCACCACATTCTAACCCCGTGTGTCCCATTTCTCCTGATTCTGCTGCTCAATGTTCTCACCGTCAGACACATTTTAGTGACCAGCAGAGCCCGCAGGAGACTCCGCACTCACACCAATGGGGATGCTCAGTCTGACACTGAAATGAGAAACCGAAAAAAATCCATCATTTTACTGTTTGTGATCTCGGCCAATTTCATCCTGTTATGGTCAACGTTCATGCTGTATTCTATATGGAACCGGATGTGGTATTTTGGTAATACGTCTGTGTATCTCGATTATTTTGTGCAGGAATTGGGCTTCATGCTGCAGCTCCTCAGTTGCTGCACAAACACCGCGATTTATGCCGTGACCCAAACTAAGTTCAGGCAGCAGCTGAAGAATGTGCTGAAATATCCCTTCACCCAAATCCATCCATCCATCAAATTCCCTCATTAATCAATCCATCCGGGCTTTTCTCATTTCAGTCCAGTGTTTCAGCGATGGAACAGCCTGTCGCTATGGTAACAGACTGAGGGTAGCGCTGGTTTGTCCATCCTTATCCCACAGGGGGGTTACAGGGAAACATTTCAATGTTTCTCACAACTCAGGGGCCAGTGAGAAAGGGCACCACTGAGTGTATCCATCACTTCCATTTGTAAGCAATAAAAATGTTGATTAAAGCGTGCCGAGCAGCAGAGTGACCGAAATTGTTGTGTGTCTTTGTGATGGAGACGCTGAGCTGGAGAGAGACAGACTCAGCCCCAAGTCCTGGTCCTCAGGGAAGGGGAGGGCACTGCGCCCTGAGCTCAGGAGCTGGGTTTAACTCCCTCTGTCCCCCCCACTCCAACCTGGCCTCCCCATTTCCTCTCCCCGCCTCTTTCTCATCACTTCTCCCCCTCTCCCTCTCTTTCTGCACACTCTCTTTCTCACCACCTCTCCCTTTCACGCTCTCGTCCCCTCTCAGACCCCCCCCCCAACCCCGATTTCTCCACCTGCCTCCACTATTGTTTCTCCCTCCCCCTCCCCCTCTCTCTCACCCAAAACGAGATTCTCCACCTGCCTCCACTCTTCCGTCTCCCTCTCACCCTTATTCTCTCTCTATCCTGCCGTCACTGTCTCCCTCCCGCAATTCCGTCTCCACCCCATTTTCCCCTCCTCCCACTTCCCACATCTCTCTATCATCTCACCCCACCCTCCACACGCAGGACCAGGGAGACAGAGTGTTTCAGAGAGAGAGGGAGGGACAGGAGGAAGAGAGATTCAGTCAGATAGAAACGGAGGGAGGTGGGGAGAGAGAGACACTGAGGGAGGGGGATCGAGACTGAGAGAACGTGGAGAGGGAGTGAAGGAGCAGAGAGAGAGAGCAGGGGGCAAGGGAGAGATAGTGTGAAGTAGGGAGAGAGACAGAGACAGGGGAGAAGATAATGAGAGACAGAGGCGAGAGGGAGAAAGAGAGACAGAGAGGTACGAGGGAGGGAGCGAGAGAGAAAGGGGGCAAGTCTTAGAGAGAGAGGGAAAAGGAGAGAGAAAGTGGACGAGAGATGGGGAGGCGAGAGAAGAGGAGAGAGGGAAGAGAGAGAGAGAGAATGAGGGCTGAGAGAATGAGAGAGAGGCAGGGGTGAGAGATAGAGGGAGGGGCAAAAAAGCGGGAGGTCGAGAGAGATGGAGGCTGCAAGAGAGAGAGGGTCAAGAGAGAGGGGGTTGAGAGAGAGAGAGAGGGATCGAGAGAGAGAGGGGCAAGGAAGCAGGCGGGAGACTGAGTGAGAGGGCGAGTGAGAGAGAGTTTGTGAGGGCGAGAGAGACTGGGAAAGAGAGAGTTAGAGTGGGTGAGAGAGTGATGAGGTGAGTGAGAGAAAGAAAAACAGGATGAGAGAGACATAGAGGTGAGAGAGAGGGAGTGAGAGGGGAGGGCAAGACAGAGAGAAGGAGGGGCAAGGAGAGAGGGGGTGAGAGAAAGAAGAAGCGAGAGATGGAGGCGTTAAGAGAGCAAGAAAGAGAGATGGGTAAGAGAGATTGAGGGGCGAGAGAGGGAGAGGGAGCAAGAGAGACAGAAGGAGCAAGAGATAGAGAAACGGGGTTCGAGAGAGATGGAGGTAAAAGAGAGATAGAGGGGGTGAGAGAGAGGGGGTGAGGGAGGGAGAAAGGGGTCGAGAGAGACAGCACGAGGGCAAGAAAGAGAGTGATGGCAAGAAACTGAGTGAGGGCGAACGAGAGTGTTGTGTTGAGAGAGAGCGAAGGCAAGAGAGACGAGAGAGAGAGAGGAAGGTCAAGAAGGAGAGAGGGCTCCGTGAGAGGGGGTTTGACAGAGATAGGGTGGGAGAGAGAAAGGGTGACAGCGAGAGCGCAGGGGCAAGACAGGTTGAGACAGAGAGAGAGACAGAGTGATAGAGAGGGAGAAAAGAAACGAGAGAGGCAGAATAAGGGGACCAAAGAGAGTCAGCGAGAGCAATGTAGAGAGAGAGAGATAGGGGAGAGATAAGGAGACAAGGCGAGTGAGAGAGCGATGGTGAGAGATAGGAAAGAGAGAGGATGGGTGAGAAGGAGAGAAGGCTGCGAGAGGGTTGTCGAGAGTGAGAGAGAAGGGACAAGGGGGGGCAGCGGAAGAGAGAGGATGAGAGCGAGGGAGCGAAAGAGTGGGGCGAGAGAGAGGGGGTGAGAGAGGGAGCTAGCGAGAGAGAGACATACGAGGAGACAGAGAGAGAGAGAGAGAGAGAAGACAGACAGAGGGCGAGCAGTAGAGAGAGAGAGAGAGGGTGAGAGAGAGAATGAGAGAGAGAGAATGAGAGAGAGAGACTGAGAGAGAGAAAGAGAGGAGCTGAGCAATACAGAGAGAGAGGGGGCAAGAGAGGGAGGGGATGGTGGCTAGAGAAAGCGAGACAGGGGGCGATAACGAGAGAGAGAAGGAGAGAGAGAGAGATGAGGCGATAGTGACTTGAGAAAGAGAGAGAGAGTGAGCAAGGGGGGAGATGGGTCCAGAGAGAGAGAGAGAAAGTGAGAGAGAAAGAGAGAGAGAGAGAGACAGAGAGAGAAAGAAAGAGAGAGAGAGGCACATACGGAGGGATGAGATGGTAGGTAGAGAGCGACAGAGCGAGAGTGGGCGAGAGAGAGACAAAGTGCAGGGAGAGTGAATGAGCAGGGAGAATTAGGGTGAGAGGGAGAGAGAGGGGCGAGAGAGAGGTGGGCGAGAGAGAGGGGGACGAGAGAGAGGTGGGCGAGAGAGAGGGGGACGAGAGAGAGGGGGCGAGAGAGAGGGGGGCGAGAGAGAGGTGGGCGAGAGAGAGAGGTGGGCGAGAGCGAGGGGGACGAGAGAGAGGGGGACGAGAGAGAGGTGGGCGAGAGAGATGGGGGCGAGAGAGAGAGGTGGGCGAGAGAGAGGGGGACGAGAGAGAGGGGGACGAGAGAGAGAGTGGGGGCGAGAGAGGGAGAGGGGGGCAAGGAATGGCGAAAGAGACAGGAGAGAAAGAGGGGGGTAAAAGAGGGGATGGGAAAAGAGAGGGGGGCGAAAGAGCGGGGGAGTGAAAGACAGAGTGGCCGAAAGGAGGGGTGAAAGAGCGTTTGGCGAAAGAGAGGAGGCGAAAGGACGGGCAAAGGAGGGGGACGAAAGAGGGCACAAAAGGGGGCGAAAGTAGGGGGCGAGTGAGAGTGAGGGTGAGAGACAGAGGGAGTTGAGAGAGAGGGAGAGAGGGACTGGAGAGAGAGAGGGTTGAGAGAGAGAGGGGGCGAGAGAGAGAGGGCAAGAGAGAGGGGGGCAAGAGATGTTGGTGAGAGAGGGGGCGAGAGAATGATGGGGGAGAGAGAGAGGGGAAGTGAGAGAGGCAAGAGAGAGGGAGAAAGAGGGAGAGGAGAGAGTGCAGAGGGAGTGTGAGAGAGGGGGTTGAGGCAGAGGGCTGTGTTGGATGGGGTTGGGGAGGGGGCGGTGGTAAACGGGGTTGGGGAGGGCGTGGTGGTGGATAGGGTTGGGGAGGGGTGGTGTTGGATGGGGTTGGAGGAAGGGGGCCGTGTTGGATTGGGTTGGGGGAAGCGGCAGTGTTGGATTGGGTTGGGGAAGGGGGCGGTGTTGGACGCGTTTGGAGAGGGGGCGATGTTGGGCGGAGTTGGGGGAGGGGGCCGTGTTAGACAGGGCTGTGGGAGAGGGTGGTGTTGGATGGGGTTGGGGGATGGGGCGGTGTTGGACGGGGTTGTGGGAGGGGTCCGTGTTAGACAGGGTTGTAGGAGGGGGCGGTGTTGGATGGGTTTGGGGGACAGGGCGGTGTTGGATGAGTTTGGGGGAGGGGACGGTGTTGGGGAAGGGGAGGTGTTGGACAGGGTTGGGGGAGAGGGAGGTGTTGGAAGGGGTTGGGGAGTGGATTCGGGGCGGCGTAGCAGTGTTGGATGGGAGCAGCGGGCATGGGTTTGGGTGTGGGGTGTGGTGCTGAGTGCGGGAGGCGGGGCGCATGTTGGACGGTGGTGAGGGTCAGGCTGTGGTGTGTGTGGACGGCAGTGAGAATCAGGCTGGGAGCAGTGTGTGGACGGCAGTGAGGGTCAGGCGGGGGGCGGTATGTGGATGGCGGTGAGGTTCAGGCTGGGGGTGGTGTGTGGATGGCAGTGAGGGTCAAGCTGGGGATGCTGTGTGGACGGTGGTGAGGGTCAGGCTGGGGTCGGTGTGTGGATGACAGTGAGGGTCAGGCTGGGGCAGTGTGTGGATGGAAGTGAGGGTCAGTCTGGGGCAGTGTGTGGATGATGGTGAGTGTCAGGCTGGGAGCGGTGTTGAATGCTGGTGAGGGTCAGGCTGGGTGCAGGTTTGGATGGTGATGGGGATCAGGCTGGGGGCAGAGTGTGGAGTGGCAGCGAGTTTCATCCTGTGGGTGGTGTTGGACGGCGTTGAAGGTCAGGATGGAGGCGTGTGGACGGTGGTGAGGGTCAGGCTGGGGCGGTGTCTGGCCGGCAGTGAGGATCAGGCTGGGGCAGTGTGTGGACGGTGGTGAGGCTCAGGCTGGGGGCGATTTGTGGAAGGCAGTGAGGGTCAGGCTGGGGGCGGTGTGTGGATGGCGGTGAGGGTCAGGCTGGGAGCGGTGTTCAATGTTGGTGAGGGTCAGGCAGGTGGCGGTGTTGAATGCTGGTGAGGGTCAGGTTGGGTGCAGGTTTGGACGGTGGTGGGGATCAGGCTGGGGGCAGTGGGTGGAGGGGCAGTGAGTTTCATGCTGTGGGTGGTGTTCGATGGCGTTGAAGGTCAGGGTGGGGGCGTTGTGTATGGTGGTGAGGGTCAGATTGGGAGTGGTGTTCAATGCTGGTGAGGGTCAGGCTGGGTGCAGGTTTGGATGGTGGTGAGGATCAGGCTGGGGGCAGAGTGTGGAGGGACAGTGAGTTTCAACCTGTGGGTGGTGTTGGACGGCGTTGAAGGTCAGGGTGGAGGCGTTGTGTGGACGGTGGTGAGGGTCAGGCTAGGGCGGTGTCTGGCCAGCAGTGAGGATCAGGCTGGGGCAGTGTGTGGACGGTGGTGAGGCTCAGGCTGGGGGCGATGTGTGGAAGGCAGTGAGGGTCAGGCAGGGGGCGGTGTGTGGATGGCGGTGAGGGTCAGGCTGGGAGCGGGGTTCAATTATGGTGAGGGTCAGGCAGGTGGCGGTGTTGAATGCTGGTGAGGGTCAGGTTGGGTGCAGGTTTGGACGGTGGTGAGGGTCAGGTTGGGGGTGGTGTTGCACGGTGGTGGGGTTCAGTATGGAGGCGGTGAGTGGACATCAGATTGAGTCAGGCTGGGAGCGGTGTGTGGATGGCAGTGAGGGTCAGGCTGTTGGCGGTGAACAGATGGCAGGGAGGGTCAGGTTGGGGGCGGTGTGTGGATGGCGGTGAGGCTCAGGCTGGGGGTGGTGTATGGATGGCGGTGAGGATCAGGCTGTGGGCGGTGTTGGACGGCAGTGAGGGTCTGGCTGGGGATGATGTGTGGATGGCGATGAGGGTCAGGCTGGGGTTTGTGTGTGGACAGCGGTGAGGGCCAGGCTGGGGGTGGTGTTGGGCAGAGAGGATGTCAGCTTGGGGGCAATGTATGTGAATGGCAGAGGGAAGGGTCAGGCTGGGGGCAGTGTGTGGACAGCGGTGAGGGCCAGGCTAGGGGCGCTATTGAATGGTGGTTATGGTCAGGCTGGGGGGTGCAGTGATCGACGGTGGTGCGGGGGCAGGCGGGGGTGGGGTTTGTGGAGGGCCTGAGAGGTTCATGCTGGGTGCGGTGTTGGAGGGCAGTGAGGGTCAGTTTGGGGGCGGTGCATGGACAGCGGTGAGTGTCAGGCTGGGGGAGGTGTGTGGAAGATGGTGAAGATAAGTCTGGGCACATTGTGTGGATGGCAGTGAGGGCAAAGTTGGGGGTGGCGTGTGTTAGCGGTGAGGGTTAGACTGGGGGCGGAATTGGACGGTGTTGAGGGTCAGGCTGGGATCGGTGTTGTGCAGTGGTGAGTGTCAGGCTGGGGTGGTGAGTGGGCATCAGTGAGGGTCAGGCTGGGGGCGGTGTGTGGACGGCAGTGAGGGTCAGGCTGGGAACGGTGTATGGACAGCAGTGAGAGTCAGGCTGGGGAGAGTGTGTGGACGGCGGTGAGAGTCAGGCTGGGGCAGTGTTGGACATGGCGAGGATCAGGCTAAGTGGGAGAGGGCCAGGTTGGGGGCGGTGAGGTTCAGGTTGGGGGTGGTGAGGGTCAGGTTGGGTATGGTGAGAGACAGGCTTGGGGCGGTGAGGGTCAGGCTGGGGGCGGTGTGTGGATGGCGGTGGATTTCAGGGTGGGGGCTGGGTGTGGACTGTGGTTGGAGTCAGGCTAGGGGCAGTGTGTGGGCGGTGGTGAGTTTCAGGCGGGTGGGCGGTGTGTGAGCGTCAGTGTAGGTCATGCTGAGGCCGGTGAGGGTCAGGCTGGGGGTGGCGTTGGACGGAGGGGTGGGTCAGCTTGGGGACAGTGTGTGTGGATCGCAGAGGGAAGGGTCAGGCGGGGGCAGTGTGTGGACAGCGGTGAGGGCCAGGGTAGGGGCGGTATTGAATGGTGGTTCTGGTCAGGCTGGTGGGTGATGGACGGTGGTGGGGGCAGGCTGGGGGCGGTTTGTGGAGGGCCTGTGAGGTTCATCCTGGGGGCGGTGTAGGAGGGCAGTGAGGGTCAGTTTGGGGGCGGTGCATGGACAGCAGTGAGGTCCAGGCTGGTGGAGGTGTGTTGATGGCGGTGAGGGCAAAGTTGGGGGTGGTGTGCGGCAGCTGTGAGGGACAGACTGAGGGCGGTGTTGACAGTGGTGAGAGTCAGGGTTGAAACTTTATTGCTGGAACAGCACAGCAGGTCAGGCAGCATCCAGGGAACAGGAGATTCGACGTTTCGGGCACAGGCCCTTCTTCAGGAATGAGGCATCCTTGTAAGAGGATTCGCAGTAGGTTGAAATCTTCGAGGAGAAAGTGAGGTCTGCAGATGCTGGAGATCAAAGTTGAAACTTTATTGCTGGAACAGCACAGCAGGTCAGGCAGCATCCAGGGAACAGGAGATTCGACGTTTCGGGCACAGGCCCTTCTTCAGGAAAGGGCCTGTGCCCGAAACGTCGAATCTCCTGTTCCCTGGATGCTGCCTGACCTGCTGTGCTGTTCCAGCAATAAAGTTTCAACTTTGATCTCCAGCATCTGCAGACCTCACTTTCTCCTCCAGTGGTGAGAGTCAGGCTGAGGGCAGTGAGTGGGCATCGGTGAGGGTCAGGTTGGGGTTGGTGTGTCGATGGCGGCGAGGGAAAGGCTGTGGGCGGTGTGTGTTCAGAAGGGATGGTCAGGCTGAGGTTGGCGTGTGAACGATGGTGGGGGTCAGCTTGAGGGCAGTGTGTGGATGGCAGTAGGGGTCAATTTGGGGTCGGTGTGTGGGCGGTAATGAAGGTCAGGCTGTGAGGGTGAGGCTGGGGTCGGTGTATGGATGGCGATGAGGGTCAGGCTGGGTGCGGTGTGTGAGTGGTGGTGAGGGTCAGGCTGGGGTGGTGCAGGATGGCAGTGAGAGTCAGTCTGGGGACAGTGTTTGGATGGCAGTGAGGGTCAGGCTGGTGGCGATGTGTGGACAGTGGTGAGGGTCAGCTAGGGATGGTATGTGGTCAGCGGTGGGGGGCAGGCTGGGGGTGGTGTGTGGATGGCGGTGAGGATAAGGCTAGGGGCGGAGTGTGGGCGGCGGTGTGGATCAGGCTGGGAAGGTGTTGGACGGCGGTGAGGGACAAGCTGGTGACGATGTGTGGACGGGGATGAGAGTCAGCCTGGGGACGGTGTGTGGACGGTAGTGAGGGTCAGGCTGAAGGCAGTGTGCAGGTGGCAGTGAGGGACAGGCTGGGGCGGCGTGTAGAGGGCAGTGAGGGTCAGGCTGGGGGCAGTGTGTGGACGGTGGTGAGGGACAGGCTGGGTGCGGTGTGTGTGGACAGCAGTGAGGGACAGGCTGGTGCCAGTGTGTGGACAACAGTGAGGGTCAGGCTGGGGCGGTGCTGGACGGCGGTGAGAGTCAGTCTTGGGGCGGCATGTGGATGGCAGTGACAGTCAGGATGGGGGCGGTTTGCAGACGGCAGTGAGGGTCAGGCTGTGGGTGGCCTGTGGACGGCGGTGAGCGTCAGCCTGGGGACGGTATGTGGGTGGCAGTGAGGGTCAGGCTGGGACGGTATTGGGCGGTGGTGAGGGTTAGCGTTATGGCAGTGTTGGATGGCGTTGGGGTTCATGCCGGACTGGTTGGTGGACGGCAGTTGGGGTGAGGCTAGGCGCGGTTGGTGGATGGCAGTGAGTGTCAGGTTGTGGGCAGTGTGTTTGACGTCAATGACGGTCAGGCTGGGAGTGGTGTGTGGACGGCGGTGAGGGTCAGTCTGGGGACGGTGTGTGAGTGAGAGTGACTATCAGGCTGGAGGCAATGGTGAGGGTCAGGATGGGGCTGTGTGTGGGCAGTGGTGAGGGTCAGGATGGGTGGAATGGATGGCGGTGAGGGTCAGGCTTATTGCAGTGTTGGACAGTGGTGCGAGTCAGACTGGGGGAGGTTGGTGATGGCGGTGGGGGTCAAGGTGGGGGCAGTTGCTGGACGGTGGTGAGGGTCAGGCTGGGGGCGGTGTGTTGTCGGTGGTGAGGGTCAGGCTGGGGACAGTGTGTGGACAGCGGTGAGGGTCATTCTGGGGGCAGTGCATGGGCGGCGGTGAGGGTCAGGCTGGGGGGCGTTCTGTGGTAGGTGGTGAGGGTCAGGCTGGGTGCTACTTTTGGACATCAGTCAGAGTCAGGTTAGGGGGGCGTTCGACGTCAATGAGTGTCAGCCTGGGGATGGTATGGGAGGTGGTCAGTGTCAGGCTGGGGATGGTGTGTGGGCGATGTTGACTGTCAGGCTGGGGGCAGTGTTTGGGCAGTGGTGAGGGTCAGGCTGGGGGCAGTGTGTGGGCAGTGGTGACAGTCAGGCTGGGGGCGGTGTGTGGATGGTGGTGAGGGTCAGGCTGGCAGCAGCGTGTGGACGGTGGTGATGGTCAGGCTTGTGTAAGTGTTGGACGGCGGTGAGCGTCAGTCTAGGGGCGGTGTGTGAGCAGCGGTGAGGGTCAGGCTAGGGGCGGTGTGTGCTCGGCATTGGGGGTCAGGTTCGGCGCAGAGTGTGGACGGCGGTTGAGGTCAGGCTGGGATGGTGTGTGTTTGGAGGGGAGGGTCAGGATGTGGTCAGTGTGTGGATGGCAGTGAGCAACAGGCTGGGGGCGGAGTGTGGACGGCGCTGATGGTCAGGCTGGGGGTGGTGTGTTCGGCATCAATGAGGGTCAGGCTGGGGTCATTGTTGGCCGGCGGTGATTGTCAGGGTGAAGGCGATGTGTGGGTGGCGGTGACGGTCAGGCTGGGGGCAGTGTGTGGGCAGTTGTGAGGGTCAGCCTTGGGGTGGTGTGTATGGCGGCGGTGAGGGTCAGGCTGTGAGTGGTGTGTGGATGGTGGAGAATGTCAGGGTGGGGGCAGTGTGTGGGTGGTGGTGAGGGTCAGCCTTGGGGTGGTGTGTGAACGGCGGTGAGTGTCAGGCTGGTGGTGGTGTGTGGATGGTAGTGAGGGTCATTCTGGGGGTGGTGTGTGGGCGGCTGAGAGGGTCAGGCTTGAGCCGGTGTGAGGGTGGCGGTGAAGGTCAGGCTGGGGGCGATGTGCAGGCAATGGTGAGGGTCAGGCTCGGGGCTTTGTGTGGTCTCAGTGATGGTCATGCTGGGGATGGTGTATGGATGGCAGTGAGGATAAGGCTTGGGGCGGTTTGTGTGTGGCGGTGGGATTCAGGTTGAGGGCAGTTGGTGGACAGCGGTGGGGTCAGGCTTGGGGTGGTTGATGGACAGTGGTGAGGGTCAGTCTGGGGGTGGTGTGTAGATGGTGGTGAGGGTCAGGCTTGGGGCGGTGTGTGGACATTGGTGAGGGACAGGCTGGTGGTGGTGTGTGGACAGCGGTGAGGGTCAGGCTGGGAGCGGTGTGTGGAATGTGGTGAGCGTCAGACTGGGAGTGGTGTGTGGACGACGGTGTTGTTCAGGCTGTGGGTGGTGTGTGAGCGGCGTTGAGAGTCAGGCTAGAGGCAGTGTGTGGTCGACGGTGAGGGTCAGGCTGGGGGCGGTGTGTGGACAGCAGTGGGGGTCAGGCTGGGAGAGATGTGTGGATGGCGGTGAGGGTCAGTCTGGGGACGGTGTGGGATCGACTGTCAGGCTGGAGGCGGTGGTGAGGGTCAGGATGGGGTGGTGTGTGGGCATTGGTGAGGGTCAGGATGGGGTGGAATGGATGGCGGTGAGGGTCAGGCTTATTGCAGTGTTGGACGGTGGTGCGGGTCAGGCTGGGGGAGGTTGGTGATGGCGTGGGCATCAAGCTGGGGGCAGTTGCTGGACGGTGGTGAGGGTCAGGCTGGGGTCATTGTGTGGAGTGCGGTGAGGGTCAGGCTGGGGACAGTGTGTTCGAAGGCGAAGAGGAACAGGCTGGCGGTGGAGTGTTGACGGTGATGAGGGTCAGGCTAGAGGTGGTGTGTTGATGGCTGTGAGGGTTAGGCTGGGGGCAGTGTGTGGACGGCGGTGAGGGTCATTCTGGGGGAAGTGCATGGGCGGCGGTGAGGGTCAGGCTGGGGGCATTGTGTACGCGGGGGTGAGGGTCAGGCTGCGCGTGGTGTGTGGATGGTGTAGAGTGACAGGCTGTGGGCGGTGTGTGCGCGGAGGGGAGGGTGTGGCCTGGGGTGGTGTGGGTGGTGGTGAGGTTCAGGCTAGGGGTGATGTTGGCCGGCGGTGTGAGTCAGGCTGGGGGCGGAGTGTGGACGACGATGAGGACCAGGCATGGGTCAGTGTTGGACAGCGGTGAGGTGAGCATCAGGCTGTGGCCGTAGTGTGGGCAGCGGAGAAGGTCAGGCGAGGGATTGTGTGAGGATCGCGGCGAGGATAAGGCTAGGGACGGTGTGTAGGCAGCAGAGAGGGTCAGGCTTGGTGCAGTGTCTGGATGGCAGTGAGGGACAGGCTGGGGGCGGTGTGTGGACGGCAGTGAGGGTCAGGCTGGGGCGATGCGGGACGGCAGTGAGGGTCCGGCTGGGGCAGTGCGGGACGGCGGTGAGAGTCAGGTTGGGGACGGTTTGTGGATGGCAGTGAGGGTCAGGCTGGGGTTCGTGTGTGGATGGCAGTGAGGGACAGGCTGGTGGTGGTGTGTGGATGGCAGTGAGTGTCAGGCTGGGTGCGGTGTGTGGACGGCAGTGAGTCAGGCTGGGTGCGGTGTGTTGACGGCAGTGAGGGTCAGGCTCAGTGCGGCAGGTGGCCGGCGGTGAGGGACAGGCTGGGGCCTGTGTCTGGGCAGCGGTGAGGGTCAGGCTGGGGGTGGAGTGTGAACAGCTGTGATGATAAGACTAGACGGCAGTGAGGGTCAGGCTCGGTGCGGCAGGTGGCCGGCGGTGAGGGACAGGCTTGGGATGGTGTTGGATGGCGGTGAGTGTCAGGCTGGGTCAGTGTGTGGATGGCAGTGAGGGACAGGCTGGGGTCTGTGTCTGGGCAGCGGTGAGGGTCAGGCTGGGGATGGAGTGTGAACAGCTGTGATGATAAGACTATGGCCGGTGTGAGGGTGGCAATGAGGGTCAGGCTGGAGCGTTTTTGGATGGCGGTGAGGGTCAGGCTGGAGACGGTGTGTGGGTTGCAGTGAGTTTCAAGCTGGGGACGGTGTGTGGGCAGTGCTGAGGGTCAACCTTGGGGTGGTGTGTGGACGGCGGTGAGGGTCAGGCTGGTGGCGGTGTGTGGACGGTACTGAGGGTCATTCTGGGGGCGGTGTGTCTGTGGAGGTGAGGGTCAGACTGCGGGTGGTGTATGTACGGTGGAGAGTGTCAGGCTGGGGGTGGTGTGTTGACAGCGGTGAGGGTCAGTCTGGGTGCGGTGAGTGGACGGCAGTGGGGTTCAGGTTGGGGGCAGTGTGTGGGCGGCGGTGAGGTTCAGGCTGGAGGCGGTGTTGCGTGGCGTTGGGTGTCAGACAGGGGGTGGTGTGTTATCGGAGGGGACGGTCAGGCTGAGGTCAATGCGTGAATGATGGTGGGGGTCAGGCTGGGGGTGGTGTGTGGAGGGTGGTGAGGGACAGGCTGGTGACGGTGTGTGGATGGTAGTGAGGGTCATTCTGGGGGCGTTGTCTTGGTGGCAGTGAGGGTCAAGCTGGGGATGGTGCGTGGACTGTGGAGAGTGTCAGGTTGGGGTCTGTGTAGACAGCGGTGAGGCTTAGTCTGGGTGCGGTGTGTGGACGGTGGTGAGGTTCAGGCTGAGGGCGGTGTTGGGTGGCGTTGGGTGTCAGGCTGGAGGTGGTGTGTATTCGGAGGGGACAGTCAGGCTCGTGTCGATGCGTGAGTGATTGTGCGGGTCAAGCTGGGGGCGGTGTGTGGACGGCAGTGAGGGACAGGCTGGTGAAGGTATGTGGATGGAGGTGAGGGTCAGGCTGGGGGCGGTGTGTGGACAGCTGTGAGGGTCAGGCTGGGTGCGATGTGTGGACGGCAGTGAAGGTCAGGTTGGGGACGGTGTGTGGATGGTGTGAGGGCCAGGCTGGGGGCAGTATGTAGACAGCGGTGAGGGTCAGGCTGGGGGTGGTGTGGAGATGGCGGTGAGTGTTAGGCTGGGGCAGTGTGTGGACGGTAGTGAGGGTCAGGCTGGTGGCGGTGTGTGGATGGCAGTGAAGATCAGGCTGGGGGCGATGTGCGGAAATCAGTGAGGGTCAGGCTGGGTGCGATGTGTGGACGGCAGTGAAGGTCAGGTTGGGGACGGTGTGTGGATGGTGGTGAGGGCGAGGCTGGGGGCAGTTTGTAGACAGCGGTGAGGGTCAGGCTGGGGGTGGTGTGGAGATGGCGGTGAGTGTTAGGCTGGGGCAGTGTGTGGACGGTAGTGAGGGTCAGGCTGGGGGCGGTTTGTGGATGGTGGTGAGGGTGAGGCTGGGGGCGGTATGTAGACAACGGTGAGGGTCAGGCTGGGGATGGTCTGGAGATGGCGGTGAGGGTTAGGCTGAGGTGGTGTGTGGACGGCGGTGATGGTCAGTCTGGGGGCGGTTGGTGGACGGTGGTGAAGGTGAGGCTGGGAGTAGTATGTAGACAGCAGTGAGGGTCAGGCTGTGGGTGGTGTGTAAATGGCAGTGAGAGTTAGGCTGGGGGTGGTGTGTGGACGACAGTGTGGGTCAGGCTGCGTGCGGTGTGTGGACATCGGTAGGGATCAGGTTGGGTGCAGAGTGTGGACAGCAGTGGTGGTCAGGCTGAGGGCGGTGTGTGCATGGTGATGAGGTTCAGGCTGGAGTAGTGTGAGGATGGCCGTGAGGGTCAGTTTGGGGGTGGTGTTGGATGGCAGTGAGGGCCAATTTGGGGTTGGTGTGTCGGCGATGGTGAGGGTTAGGCATGGAGGTGGCAGTGAGCGTCAGGCTGGGGGTGGTCTGTGGATGGCGGTGAGGGTCAGGCTGGGGACAGTGTGTTCGAAGGCGAAGAGGAACAGGCTGGCGGTGGAGTGTTGACGGTGATGAGGGTCAGGCTAGAGGTGGTGTGTTGATGGCTGTGAGGGTTAGGCTGGGGGCAGTGTGTGGACGGCAGTGAGGGTCATTCTGGGGGAAGTGCATGGGCGTCGGTGAGGGTCAGGCTGGGGGCATTGTGTACGCAGGGGTGAGGGTCAGGCTGCGCGTGGTGTGTGGATGGTGTAGAGTGACAGGCTGTGGGCGGTGTGTGCGCGGAGGGGAGGGTGTGGCCTGGGGTGGTGTGGGTGGTGGTGAGGTTCAGGCTAGGGGTGATGTTGGCCGGCGGTGTGAGTCAGGCTGGGGGCGGAGTGTGGACGACGATGAGGACCAGGCATGGGTCAGTGTTGGACAGCGGTGAGGTGAGCATCAGGCTGTGGCCGCAGTGTGGGCAGCGGAGAAGGTCAGGCGAGGGATTGTGTGAGGATCGCGGCGAGGATAAGGCTAGGGACGGTGTGTAGGCAGCAGAGAGGGTCAGGCTTGGTGCAGTGTCTGGATGGCAGTGAGGGACAGGCTGGGGGCGGTGTGTGGACGGCAGTGAGGGTCAGGCTGGGGCGATGCGGGACGGCAGTGAGGGTCCGGCTGGGGCAGTGCGGGACGACGGTGAGAGTCAGGTTGGGGACGGTTTGTGGATGGCAGTGAGGGTCAGGCTGGGGTTCGTGTGTGGATGGCAGTGAGGGACAGGCTGGTGGTGGTGTGTGGATGGCAGTGAGTGTCAGGCTGGGTGCGGTGTGTGGACGGCAGTGAGTCAGGCTGGGTGCGGTGTGTTGACGGCAGTGAGGGTCAGGCTCAGTGCGGCAGGTGGCCGGCGGTGAGGGACAGGCTGGGGCCTGTGTCTGGGCAGCGGTGAGGGTCAGGCTGGGGGTGGAGTGTGAACAGCTGTGATGATAAGACTAGACGGCAGTGAGGGTCAGGCTCGGTGCGGCAGGTGGCCGGCGGTGAGGGACAGGCTTGGGATGGTGTTGGATGGCGGTGAGTGTCAGGCTGGGTCAGTGTGTGGATGGCAGTGAGGGACAGGCTGGGGTCTGTGTCTGGGCAGCGGTGAGGGTCAGGCTGGGGATGGAGTGTGAACAGCTGTGATGATAAGACTATGGCCGGTGTGAGGGTGGCAATGAGGGTCAGGCTGGAGCGTTTTTGGATGGCGGTGAGGGTCAGGCTGGAGATGGTGTGTGGGTTGCAGTGAGTTTCAAGCTGGGGACGGTGTGTGGGCAGTGCTGAGGGTCAACCTTGGGGTGGTGTGGACGGCGGTGAGGGTCAGGCTGGTGGCGGTGTGTGGACGGTACTGAGGGTCATTCTGGGGGCGGTGTGTCTGTGGAGGTGAGGGTCAGACTGCGGGTGGTGTATGTACGGTGGAGAGTGTCAGGCTGGGGGTGGTGTGTTGACAGCGGTGAGGGTCAGTCTGGGTGCGGTGAGTGGACGGCAGTGGGGTTCAGGTTGGGGGCAGTGTGTGGGCGGCGGTGAGGTTCAGGCTGGAGGCGGTGTTGCGTGGCGTTGGGTGTCAGACAGGGGGTGGTGTGTTATCGGAGGGGACGGTCAGGCTGAGGTCAATGCGTGAATGATGGTGGGGTTCAGGCTGGGGGTGGTGTGTGGAGGGTGGTGAGGGACAGGCTGGTGACGGTGTGTGGATGGTAGTGAGGGTCATTCTGGGGGCGTTGTCTTGGTGGCAGTGAGGGTCAAGCTGGGGATGGTGCGTGGACTGTGGAGAGTGTCAGGTTGGGGTCTGTGTAGACAGCGGTGAGGCTTAGTCTGGGTGCGGTGTGTGGACGGTGGTGAGGTTCAGGCTGAGGGCGGTGTTGGGTGGCGTTGGGTGTCAGGCTGGAGGTGGTGTGTATTCGGAGGGGACAGTCAGGCTCGTGTCGATGCGTGAGTGATTGTGCGGGTCAAGCTGGGGGCGGTGTGTGGACGGCAGTGAGGGACAGGCTGGTGAAGGTATGTGGATGGAGGTGAGGGTCAGGCTGGGGGCGGTGTGTGGACAGCTGTGAGGGTCAGGCTGGGTGCGATGTGTGGACGGCAGTGAAGGTCAGGTTGGGGACGGTGTGTGGATGGTGTGAGGGCCAGGCTGGGGGCAGTATGTAGACAGCGGTGAGGGTCAGGCTGGGGGTGGTGTGGAGATGGCGGTGAGTGTTAGGCTGGGGCAGTGTGTGGACGGTAGTGAGGGTCAGGCTGGTGGCGGTGTGTGGATGGCAGTGAAGATCAGGCTGGGGGCGATGTGCGGAAATCAGTGAGGGTCAGGCTGGGTGCGATGTGTGGACGGCAGTGAAGGTCAGGTTGGGGACGGTGTGTGGATGGTGGTGAGGGCGAGGCTGGGGGCAGTTTGTAGACAGCGGTGAGGGTCAGGCTGGGGGTGGTGTGGAGATGGCGGTGAGTGTTAGGCTGGGGCAGTGTGTGGACGGTAGTGAGGGTCAGGCTGGGGGCGGTTTGTGGATGGTGGTGAGGGTGAGGCTGGGGGCGGTATGTAGACAACGGTGAGGGTCAGGCTGGGGATGGTCTGGAGATGGCGGTGAGGGTTAGGCTGAGGTGGTGTGTGGACGGCGGTGATGGTCAGTCTGGGGGCGGTTGGTGGACGGTGGTGAAGGTGAGGCTGGGAGTAGTATGTAGACAGCAGTGAGGGTCAGGCTGTGGGTGGTGTGTAAATGGCAGTGAGTGTTAGGCTGGGGGTGGTGTGTGGACGACAGTGTGGGTCAGGCTGCGTGCGGTGTGTGGACATCGGTAGGGATCAGGTTGGGTGCAGAGTGTGGACAGCAGTGGTGGTCAGGCTGAGGGCGGTGTGTGCATGGTGATGAGGTTCAGGCTGGAGTAGTGTGAGGATGGCCGTGAGGGTCAGTTTGGGGGTGGTGTTGGATGGCAGTGAGGGCCAATTTGGGGTTGGTGTGTCGGCGATGGTGAGGGTTAGGCATGGAGGTGGCAGTGAGCGTCAGGCTGGGGGTGGTCTGTGGATGGCGGTGAGGGTCAGGCTGGGGACAGTGTGTTCGAAGGCGAAGAGGAACAGGCTGGCGGTGGAGTGTTGACGGTGATGAGGGTCAGGCTAGAGGTGGTGTGTTGATGGCTGTGAGGGTTAGGCTGGGGGCAGTGTGTGGACGGCGGTGAGGGTCATTCTGGGGGAAGTGCATGGGCGGCGGTGAGGGTCAGGCTGGGGGCATTGTGTACGCGGGGGTGAGGGTCAGGCTGCGCGTGGTGTGTGGATGGTGTAGAGTGACAGGCTGTGGGCGGTGTGTGCGCGGAGGGGAGGGTGTGGCCTGGGGTGGTGTGGGTGGTGGTGAGGTTCAGGCTAGGGGTGATGTTGGCCGGCGGTGTGAGTCAGGCTGGGGGCGGAGTGTGGACGACGATGAGGACCAGGCATGGGTCAGTGTTGGACAGCGGTGAGGTGAGCATCAGGCTGTGGCCGTAGTGTGGGCAGCGGAGAAGGTCAGGCGAGGGATTGTGTGAGGATCGCGGCGAGGATAAGGCTAGGGACGGTGTGTAGGCAGCAGAGAGGGTCAGGCTTGGTGCAGTGTCTGGATGGCAGTGAGGGACAGGCTGGGGGCGGTGTGTGGACGGCAGTGAGGGTCAGGCTGGGGCGATGCGGGACGGCAGTGAGGGTCCGGCTGGGGCAGTGCGGGACGGCGGTGAGAGTCAGGTTGGGGACGGTTTGTGGATGGCAGTGAGGGTCAGGCTGGGGTTCGTGTGTGGATGGCAGTGAGGGACAGGCTGGTGGTGGTGTGTGGATGGCAGTGAGTGTCAGGCTGGGTGCGGTGTGTGGACGGCAGTGAGTCAGGCTGGGTGCGGTGTGTTGACGGCAGTGAGGGTCAGGCTCAGTGCGGCAGGTGGCCGGCGATGAGGGACAGGCTGGGGCCTGTGTCTGGGCAGCGGTGAGGGTCAGGCTGGGGGTGGAGTGTGAACAGCTGTGATGATAAGACTAGACGGCAGTGAGGGTCAGGCTCGGTGCGGCAGGTGGCCGGCGGTGAGGGACAGGCTTGGGATGGTGTTGGATGGCGGTGAGTGTCAGGCTGGGTCAGTGTGTGGATGGCAGTGAGGGACAGGCTGGGGTCTGTGTCTGGGCAGCGGTGAGGGTCAGGCTGGGGATGGAGTGTGAACAGCTGTGATGATAAGACTATGGCCGGTGTGAGGGTGGCAATGAGGGTCAGGCTGGAGCGTTTTTGGATGGCGGTGAGGGTCAGGCTGGAGACGGTGTGTGGGTTGCAGTGAGTTTCAAGCTGGGGACGGTGTGTGGGCAGTGCTGAGGGTCAACCTTGGGGTGGTGTGTGGACGGCGGTGAGGGTCAGGCTGGTGGCGGTGTGTGGACGGTACTGAGGGTCATTCTGGGGGCGGTGTGTCTGTGGAGGTGAGGGTCAGACTGCGGGTGGTGTATGTACGGTGGAGAGTGTCAGGCTGGGGGTGGTGTGTTGACAGCGGTGAGGGTCAGTCTGGGTGCGGTGAGTGGACGGCAGTGGGGTTCAGGTTGGGGGCAGTGTGTGGGCGGCGGTGAGGTTCAGGCTGGAGGCGGTGTTGCGTGGCGTTGGGTGTCAGACAGGGGGTGGTGTGTTATCGGAGGGGACGGTCAGGCTGAGGTCAATGCGTGAATGATGGTGGGGGTCAGGCTGGGGGTGGTGTGTGGAGGGTGGTGAGGGACAGGCTGGTGACGGTGTGTGGATGGTAGTGAGGGTCATTCTGGGGGCGTTGTCTTGGTGGCAGTGAGGGTCAAGCTGGGGATGGTGCGTGGACTGTGGAGAGTGTCAGGTTGGGGTCTGTGTAGACAGCGGTGAGGCTTAGTCTGGGTGCGGTGTGTGGACGGTGGTGAGGTTCAGGCTGAGGGCGGTGTTGGGTGGCGTTGGGTGTCAGGCTGGAGGTGGTGTGTATTCGGAGGGGACAGTCAGGCTCGTGTCGATGCGTGAGTGATTGTGCGGGTCAAGCTGGGGGCGGTGTGTGGACGGCAGTGAGGGACAGGCTGGTGAAGGTATGTGGATGGAGGTGAGGGTCAGGCTGGGGGCGGTGTGTGGACAGCTGTGAGGGTCAGGCTGGGTGCGATGTGTGGACGGCAGTGAAGGTCAGGTTGGGGACGGTGTGTGGATGGTGTGAGGGCCAGGCTGGGGGCAGTATGTAGACAGCGGTGAGGGTCAGGCTGGGGGTGGTGTGGAGATGGCGGTGAGTGTTAGGCTGGGGCAGTGTGTGGACGGTAGTGAGGGTCAGGCTGGTGGCGGTGTGTGGATGGCAGTGAAGATCAGGCTGGAGGCGATGTGCGGAAATCAGTGAGGGTCAGGCTGGGTGCGATGTGTGGACGGCAGTGAAGGTCAGGTTGGGGACGGTGTGTGGATGGTGGTGAGGGCGAGGCTGGGGGCAGTTTGTAGACAGCGGTGAGGGTCAGGCTGGGGGTGGTGTGGAGATGGCGGTGAGTGTTAGGCTGGGGCAGTGTGTGGACGGTAGTGAGGGTCAGGCTGGGGGCGGTTTGTGGATGGTGGTGAGGGTGAGGCTGGGGGCGGTATGTAGACAACGGTGAGGGTCAGGCTGGGGATGGTCTGGAGATGGCGGTGAGGGTTAGGCTGAGGTGGTGTGTGGACGGCGGTGATGGTCAGTCTGGGGGCGGTTGGTGGACGGTGGTGAAGGTGAGGCTGGGAGTAGTATGTAGACAGCAGTGAGGGTCAGGCTGTGGGTGGTGTGTAAATGGCAGTGAGTGTTAGGCTGGGGGTGGTGTGTGGACGACAGTGTGGGTCAGGCTGCGTGCGGTGTGTGGACATCGGTAGGGATCAGGTTGGGTACAGAGTGTGGACAGCAGTGGTGGTCAGGCTGAGGGCGGTGTGTGCATGGTGATGAGGTTCAGGCTGGAGTAGTGTGAGGATGGCCGTGAGGGTCAGTTTGGGGGTGGTGTTGGATGGCAGTGAGGGCCAATTTGGGGTTGGTGTGTCGGCGATGGTGAGGGTTAGGCATGGAGGTGACAGTGTGTTCGAAGGCGAAGAGGAACAGGCTGGCGGTGGAGTGTTGACGGTGATGAGGGTCAGGCTAGAGGTGGTGTGTTGATGGCTGTGAGGGTTAGGCTGGGGGCAGTGTGTGGACGGCGGTGAGGGTCATTCTGGGGGAAGTGCATGGGCGGCGGTGAGGGTCAGGCTGGGGGCATTGTGTACGCGGGGGTGAGGGTCAGGCTGCGCGTGGTGTGTGGATGGTGTAGAGTGACAGGCTGTGGGCGGTGTGTGCGCGGAGGGGAGGGTGTGGCCTGGGGTGGTGTGGGTGGTGGTGAGGTTCAGGCTAGGGGTGATGTTGGCCGGCGGTGTGAGTCAGGCTGGGGGCGGAGTGTGGACGACGATGAGGACCAGGCATGGGTCAGTGTTGGACAGCGGTGAGGTGAGCATCAGGCTGTGGCCGTAGTGTGGGCAGCGGAGAAGGTCAGGCGAGGGATTGTGTGAGGATCGCGGCGAGGATAAGGCTAGGGACGGTGTGTAGGCAGCAGAGAGGGTCAGGCTTGGTGCAGTGTCTGGATGGCAGTGAGGGACAGGCTGGGGGCGGTGTGTGGACGGCAGTGAGGGTCAGGCTGGGGCGATGCGGGACGGCAGTGAGGGTCCGGCTGGGGCAGTGCGGGACGGCGGTGAGAGTCAGGTTGGGGACGGTTTGTGGATGGCAGTGAGGGTCAGGCTGGGGTTCGTGTGTGGATGGCAGTGAGGGACAGGCTGGTGGTGGTGTGTGGATGGCAGTGAGTGTCAGGCTGGGTGCGGTGTGTGGACGGCAGTGAGTCAGGCTGGGTGCGGTGTGTTGACGGCAGTGAGGGTCAGGCTCAGTGCGGCAGGTGGCCGGCGATGAGGGACAGGCTGGGGCCTGTGTCTGGGCAGCGGTGAGGGTCAGGCTGGGGGTGGAGTGTGAACAGCTGTGATGATAAGACTAGACGGCAGTGAGGGTCAGGCTCGGTGCGGCAGGTGGCCGGCGGTGAGGGACAGGCTTGGGATGGTGTTGGATGGCGGTGAGTGTCAGGCTGGGTCAGTGTGTGGATGGCAGTGAGGGACAGGCTGGGGTCTGTGTCTGGGCAGCGGTGAGGGTCAGGCTGGGGATGGAGTGTGAACAGCTGTGATGATAAGACTATGGCCGGTGTGAGGGTGGCAATGAGGGTCAGGCTGGAGCGTTTTTGGATGGCGGTGAGGGTCAGGCTGGAGACGGTGTGTGGGTTGCAGTGAGTTTCAAGCTGGGGACGGTGTGTGGGCAGTGCTGAGGGTCAACCTTGGGGTGGTGTGTGGACGGCGGTGAGGGTCAGGCTGGTGGCGGTGTGTGGACGGTACTGAGGGTCATTCTGGGGGCGGTGTGTCTGTGGAGGTGAGGGTCAGACTGCGGGTGGTGTATGTACGGTGGAGAGTGTCAGGCTGGGGGTGGTGTGTTGACAGCGGTGAGGGTCAGTCTGGGTGCGGTGAGTGGACGGCAGTGGGGTTCAGGTTGGGGGCAGTGTGTGGGCGGCGGTGAGGTTCAGGCTGGAGGCGGTGTTGCGTGGCGTTGGGTGTCAGACAGGGGGTGGTGTGTTATCGGAGGGGACGGTCAGGCTGAGGTCAATGCGTGAATGATGGTGGGGGTCAGGCTGGGGGTGGTGTGTGGAGGGTGGTGAGGGACAGGCTGGTGACGGTGTGTGGATGGTAGTGAGGGTCATTCTGGGGGCGTTGTCTTGGTGGCAGTGAGGGTCAAGCTGGGGATGGTGCGTGGACTGTGGAGAGTGTCAGGTTGGGGTCTGTGTAGACAGCGGTGAGGCTTAGTCTGGGTGCGGTGTGTGGACGGTGGTGAGGTTCAGGCTGAGGGCGGTGTTGGGTGGCGTTGGGTGTCAGGCTGGAGGTGGTGTGTATTCGGAGGGGAGAGTCAGGCTCGTGTCGATGCGTGAGTGATTGTGCGGGTCAAGCTGGGGGCGGTGTGTGGACGGCAGTGAGGGACAGGCTGGTGAAGGTATGTGGATGGAGGTGAGGGTCAGGCTGGGGGCGGTGTGTGGACAGCTGTGAGGGTCAGGCTGGGTGCGATGTGTGGACGGCAGTGAAGGTCAGGTTGGGGACGGTGTGTGGATGGTGTGAGGGCCAGGCTGGGGGCAGTATGTAGACAGCGGTGAGGGTCAGGCTGGGGGTGGTGTGGAGATGGCGGTGAGTGTTAGGCTGGGGCAGTGTGTGGACGGTAGTGAGGGTCAGGCTGGTGGCGGTGTGTGGATGGCAGTGAAGATCAGGCTGGGGGCGATGTGCGGAAATCAGTGAGGGTCAGGCTGGGTGCGATGTGTGGACGGCAGTGAAGGTCAGGTTGGGGACGGTGTGTGGATGGTGGTGAGGGCGAGGCTGGGGGCAGTTTGTAGACAGCGGTGAGGGTCAGGCTGGGGGTGGTGTGGAGATGGCGGTGAGTGTTAGGCTGGGGCAGTGTGTGGACGGTAGTGAGGGTCAGGCTGGGGGCGGTTTGTGGATGGTGGTGAGGGTGAGGCTGGGGGCGGTATGTAGACAACGGTGAGGGTCAGGCTGGGGATGGTCTGGAGATGGCGGTGAGGGTTAGGCTGAGGTGGTGTGTGGACGGCGGTGATGGTCAGTCTGGGGGCGGTTGGTGGACGGTGGTGAAGGTGAGGCTGGGAGTAGTATGTAGACAGCAGTGAGGGTCAGGCTGTGGGTGGTGTGTAAATGGCAGTGAGTGTTAGGCTGGGGGTGGTGTGTGGACGACAGTGTGGGTCAGGCTGCGTGCGGTGTGTGGACATCGGTAGGGATCAGGTTGGGTACAGAGTGTGGACAGCAGTGGTGGTCAGGCTGAGGGCGGTGTGTGCATGGTGATGAGGTTCAGGCTGGAGTAGTGTGAGGATGGCCGTGAGGGTCAGTTTGGGGGTGGTGTTGGATGGCAGTGAGGGCCAATTTGGGGTTGGTGTGTCGGCGATGGTGAGGGTTAGGCATGGAGGTGGCAGTGAGCGTCAGGCTGGGGGTGGTCTGTGGATGGCGGTGAGGGTCAGGCTGGGAGCGGTGTTGGATTGTGGTGAGGGCCAATTTGGGGTCGGTGTGTGGGAGGTGGTGAGGGTCAGGCTGGGGCGGTCTTTGGACGGCAGTGAGGGTCAGGCTGGGGCCGGTGTGTTCGAAGTCAATGAGGGTCAGGCTGGGGATGGTGTTTGGGCGATGTTGACTGTCAGGCTGGGGGCGCTGTGTGGATGGCAGTGAGGGAAATGCTGGGTATGGTGTGTACATTGCAGTGAGGGTCAGGCTGGATCAGTGTGTGGGCGGCAGTGAGGGTCAGGATGGGGTGATATTGGACGACGGTGAGTGTCAGGCATGCGGCAGTGTTGGATCGTGGTGGGGGTCAGGCTGGGGACGGTTGGCGGATGGCAGTGGGGGTCAGGCTGGGGCAGTTGGTTGACGACGGTGTGGGTCAGGCTGGGGGTGGTGTGTGGACGGTGTGAGGGTCAGGATTGGGTCATTTGTGGACGGCAGTGAGTGGTGGTGAAGGTCAGGCTGGGGGCAGTCTATGGGCAATGGTGAGGGTCAGCCTTGGGATGGTGTGTAGACGGTGGTGAGGGTCAGCCTTGGGATGGTGTGTAGACCGTGGTGAGGGTCAGGCTGGGGGTGGTGTGTGGATGGCAGTGAGGGTTAGGCTGGGTGAGATGTGTGGACGGCAGCGAGGGTCAGGCTGGGGGCGGCATGTGGACGACGATGAGGGTCCGGCTGGTTGCAGTGTGTGGACGGCAGTCAGGTTAGGCATGTGTCAGTGTTGGACGGCGGTGAGCGTCAGGCTGGGGGCTGTGTGTGGGCGATGGTGAGGGTCAGCCTCGGGGCGTTGTGTGTTCTCGGTGAGGATCATGCTGTGGGTGGTGTGTGGACAGCAGTGAGAATAAAGCTAGGGGCGGTGTGTGGGCGGCCATGAGCCTCAGGCTGGTGGCAGTGTTGGACGGCTGTGAGCGTCAGGCTGGGGGCGTTGTGTGGACTACAGTGAGGGTCAGGCTGGGGATGGTGTGTGGGTGGCTGCGAGGTTCAGGCTGGGGGCGGTGTTGGGTGGCGGTGGGTGTAAGGCAGGGGTTGGTTTGTGTTTGGAAGGGATGATCAGGCTGGTGCCGGCGTGTGAACGACGGTGAGCGTAAGGCTGCGGGCAGTGAGTGGATGGTGATGAGGGTCTGGCTGGGAGCGGTGTGTGTACGACGGTGCAGGTGAGGCTGGGGGCGTTGTGTAGACGGTGGTGAGGTTCAGGCTGGGGGCGGTGTGTGTACGACGGTGCGGGTCAGGCTGGGGGTGTTGTGTGGATGCTGCAGGCTGGGAGCGGTGTGTGGATGGCGATGAGGTTCAGGCGGGGGATGGTGGGTGGATGGCGGTGAGGGTCTGGCTGGGGGCGGTGTGTGGATGGCGGTGAGAGTCAGGCTGGGGATGGTGTGTGGATGGCGGTGAGTGTCAGGCTGGGGATGGTGTGTGGATGGCGATGAGGTTCAGGCTGGGGGTGGTGTGAGGATGGTGGTGAGGGTCAGGCTGGAGGCGATGTTGAATGGCGGTAAGGGTCAATTTAGTGTCGGTGTGTGGGCGATGGTGAGGGTCAGGCTGGAGGCGGCAGTGAGGGTCAGGCCAGAGGTGGTTTGTGGATGGTAGTGAGGTTCAGACTGGGGGCGACGTTTGGACGGCGGTGAGGGTCAGGCTGGGAGCAGTTTTGGATGGTGGTGAGGGTCAATTTGGGGTCGGCGTGTGGGAGGTGGTGTGGGTCAGGCTGGGGGCAGCGTTTGGACGGCAGTGAGGGTCAGGCTGGGGGCGGTGTGTTTGACGTCAATGATGGTCAGCCTGGGGATGGAGTGTGGATGGCGGTGAGAGTCAGGGTGGGGATGCCGTGTGGATGGCGGTGAGGGTCAGTCTGGGGATGCTGTGTGGATGGCGGTGAGAGTCAGGGTGGGGATGCTGCGTTGATGGCGGTGAGAGTCAGGCTGGGGATGGTGTGTGGATGGCGGTGAGAATCAGGCTGGGGATGGTGTGTGGATGGCAGTGAGGGTCAGGCTGGCGATGGTTTGTGGATGGCGGTGAGAGTCAGGGTGTGGATGGTGTGTGGATGGCGGTAAGAGTCAGGCTGGGGATGCCGTGTGGATGGCGGTGAGGGTCAGTCTGGCGATGCTGTGTGAATGGCGGTGAGAGTCAGGGTGGGGATGCTGCGTTGATGGCGGTGAGAGTCAGGCTGGGGATGGTGTGTGGATGGCGGTGAGAATCAGGCTGGGGATGGTGTGTGGATGGCAGTGAGGGTCAGGACAAACAGGAAGTCAGCTAACGATCCATATCCATGAACACCAACTAGCCACGAAACGACACGATCAGCTATCCTTAGTAGTCACGCACGCAGATGACAAGCAACATGAATTTGACTGGTACAACACTACCATTATAGGGCAAGCCAAACAGAGAACAGCCAAGGAATTCCTAAAGGCATGGCACTCATCCACAGACTCTATCAACAAACACATCGACCTGGACCCAATATACCGGCCACTACAGCGGACAGCTAGAACTGACAACCGGAAGCGGCAGAGACAGGCCACTATAAATGCTGGAGGAAACATCACAGAAGCGCTTCACGGGAGGCTCCCAAGCACTGAGGATGTCATCTAGACAGGGGACGAAACGTTTGCAACACAAATTCCCAGCTCGGGGAACAGAACCACAACAACTGTGATACTCTATGACTCTCTCTGAAACTCACTTTGTTACTCTCTGTGACACACTGTGACACTCTCTAACCGACTGTGACACTCTCTGATACATGGTGGTATTCTCTGAGACACTGTGACACTCTCTGAAACACACTGTGACACTCTCTGAGACACACTTTGACACTCTCTGCCTCTCTCTGAGACACTGGTTCACTCTCTGAAGCACACTGTGAAACACTGTGACATTTTTTGACTCTCTCACATTCTCTGAGACACACTGTGACACTCTCTGACCCTCTCTGACGCACACTGTGACACTCACTGACAGACTGTGACAGACTGTGACACTGAGACAAATGCTGACCCTCTCTGACACTCTCTGAGACACAGTATGACACACTGTGACACTCTCTGTGACAGACCGTGACACTTTCTGACCCGCTCTGACACTCTCTGAGACACACTGTGACACTCAATGACAGACTGTGACACACTGTGAAACTCTGACTCTCTCTGACACTCTCTGAGGCACACAGTGACCTCTCAGATAGACTGTGACACACTGCAACACTCTCAACAGCAGACTGTGACACTTTCTGACTCTCTCTGACTCACTCTGAAATACACTGTAATCTTCTCTGACAGACTGAGACACACTGTGACATTCTCTGAGACAGATTGTGACACTTTCCGACTCTCTGAGACACACTGTGACACTCTCTGAGTCACACTGTGACACTCTCTGACAGACGGTGACACTCTCTGACTCTCTCTGAGAAGACTGTGACACTTTCCGACTCTCTCTGAGACACACTGTGACACTTTCTGACTCTCTGAGACACACTATGACACTCTCTGACTGACTGTAAAACATTGTGACACTCTGAGACTCTCTTAGACACACTGTGCCACTCTCTGACTCTCTGTGACACTCTCTGACAGACTGTGACATGCTGTGAACTCTCTGACTCTCTCTGACATGCTCCGAGACACGCTGTGAAACTCTGACTGGCTGTGAAACACTGTGACACACTGAGACTCTCTTAGACACACTGTGACACTCTCTGACTGACTGTGACACTCTCTGACTCTCTCTGAGAGAGACTGTGACACTTTCTGACTCTCTCTGAGACACACTGTGACACTTTCTGACTCTCTCTCTGACTCTCTGAGACACACTGTGACACTCTCTGACTGTCTGAAACACTGTGACACTCTGAGACTCTCTTCGACACACGGTGACATCTTTGACTCTCTGTGACACTCTCTGACAGACTGTGACACGCTGTGAACTCTCTGACTCTCTCTGACACTCTCTTAGACACACTGTGATACTCTCTAAGACACATTATGGAATTCTCTGACACTCTCTGTGACACACAGTGAAACTCTCAAAGACAGACTGTGACACGTTCTGACTCTCTCTGTCTCACTCTGAAATACACTGTAACCTTCTCTGACACACTGTGACACACTCTGAGACACACTGTGACAGTTTCTGACTCTCTGAGACATACTGTGACACTCTCTGACAGACTGTGACACACTGTGACACTCTCTGACCCTCTCTGACACTCTCGTAAAAACACTGTGACACTCTCTGGCTCACTATGACACTGTCTCACAGACTGTGACACACTGTGAACTCTCTGACTCTCTCTGACACTCGCTTAGACACACTGTGTTTCTCTCTGAGACACACTGTGGAACTCTCTGACCCTCTCTGACACTCTTTGAGAAACACTGTCTCATTCTCTGCCTTTCTCTGTCTCTCTGAGACACATTGTGGGACTCTCTGGCACTCTCTGTGACAGACTATGACACTGTCTGACACACAGTGACACTCTCTGACCGAGTGTGACACTCTCCAACACACGATGACATTTTCTGAGTCATTGTGACACGCTCTGAGACACACTGGGACACTTTCTGACAGATTGTGACTCTCTCTGAGACAAACTCTGACCATCTGTGACACTCTCTGAGACACAATGTGAAACACTGTGAAACACTCTGACTCTCTCTTAGACACACTGTGATACTCTCTGAGACACACTATGACACTCTCTGAGACACATTGTGGGACTCTGTGACACACAGTGACACTCTCAAAAACACACTGTGACACTCTCTGACTCTCTCTGACACTCTCCTAGACACACTATGACACTCTGTCTCTCTCTGACACTCCCTGAGCCTCAGTGGGACACTCTCTGACTCTCTCTGTGATAGACTGTGACACTCTCTGACTCTCTCTGACACTCACTGAGACACACTGTGACACTTTCTGACTCTTTCTGTCACTCTCAGAGACACACTGTAATACTCTCTGACAGACTGTGACCCTGTCTGAGACAAACGTTGACCCTGTCTGACACTCTCTCAGACACAGTATGACTCACTGTGACACTCTCTGACTCCGTCTGACAAACTCTGAAATACACTGTAAGATTCTCTGACAGACTGTGTCACACTGTGACACTCTCTGAGACAAACGGTGACACTTTCTGAATCTTTCTGTCACTCTCGGAGACACAATGTGACACTCTCTGACAGACTGTTACCCTGTCTGAGACAAACGCTGACCTTCTCTGACGCTCTCTGAGACACAGTATGACTCACATGACACTCTCTGACTCTCTCTGAAAAACACTGTAAACTTCTCTGACAGACTGTGACACACTATGACACTCTCTTAGACACACTGTGACACTCTCTGTCTATCTCTGACACTCTGGGAAACACAGTGATAATCTCTGACGCTCTCTGAGACACACTGTAACACTCTCTGACTCTCTCTGAAACACACTGTGACACTCGCTGACAGATTGTGATACTTTATGACTCTGCCTGAATCTCTGAGACACACTGTGACACTCTCTGACTCTCTTTGAATCTCTCTGTGACACTCTCTTACACTGTCTGAGACACGCTGTGACACTCTCTAACTCTCTCTGAGACACACTGTTACACTCTGTGACTCTATCTGCCACACTGGAATACACTATGTCACTCTCTGTCCCTCTCTGAGACACACTGTGACACTCTCTGACAGACTGCGACACTCTCTGGGACACACTGAGACACTTTCTGACTCACTGACACTCTCTGACAGACGGTGACAATTTCTGAGACACTGTGACACTCTCTGAGACACACTGTGACACTTGCTGTCTCTGACGCTCTGAGACACTCGGTCACTCTCTGAGACACACTGTGACATTTTTTGACTCTCTCTCACACTCTCTGAGACACACTGTTTCACTCTCTGACTCTCTGAGACACAAAGTGACTCTCTCTGACACACTGAGATTCACTGTGACACTTTCTGACACTCTCTACGAACCACTGTGGCACTCTCTGACAGACTGTGACAGACTGTGACAATTTCTGAGACACACGATGACACTCTCTGACATACTATGGCACTCTCTGACACATGGTAACATTTTCTGCGACACTGCGACACTCTCTGAGACACACTGTGACACTTTTCGTCTCTCTCTGACTCCCTGGGACACACTGTAACACTCTCTGAGATAGACTGTGACACTCTCTGAGACACACTGTGACACTCACTGACTCTCTCTGACTCTGTCTGACGCACAGTATGACATACTGTGACACTCTCTGACTCACTCTTACACTCTCTGAGACATTCTGTGACACTCTCTGAGACACACTGTGATACAGTCTGACTCTCCATGAAACTCTCTGAGGCACAGTATGACACACTGTGACAATTTCTTACTCTCTCTGACACACTCTGAAATTCAATGTAACATTCTCTGACAGACTGTCACAATGTGACACTCTCTGAGACAGACTGTGATACTTTCTGACTCTCCTTGACTCTCTGAGACACACTGGGACACAAAGTGACACTATCTGACACTCTGAAACTCTCTTAGACACAATGTAACACTCTCTGACTCTATCTGACACTCTCTCAGACACACTGTAATACTCTCTGACTCACTCTGACTCTTTGAGATGCACTGTGACACTCTCTGATCCTATCTGACAATCTCTGAAACACACTGTGACACTCGCTGACAGATTGTGACACTTTCTGACTCTCCCTGAATCTCTGAGACACACTATGACATCTCTGACTCTCTCTGAAACTCTCTGTGGCACTCTGTGACACACGCTGAAATACACTGTGACACTCTCTGACTCTCTCTCTGAAACTCTCTGTGACACTCTCTGATACATGCTGAGACACACTGGAACACTCCCTGGCACTTTCTCAAACACACTGGAACACTCTCTGGCACTTTCTCAAACACACTGTGACACTCTCTGCTCGTATCTGGCTCTCTCTGAGACAGATTGTGACACTTTCTGATTCTCTCTGACTCTCTGAGACACACTGTGACACTCTCTGACTCTATGAGACACACTGTGACACTCTGACAGACTGTGACACACTGAAACACTCTCTGAGAGACTGTGACACTCTCTGAGACACACTGTGACACACTCTGACATTCTCTGAAACACACTGTGACATTCCCTGACTCTCTCTGAGACACACTGTGACACTCACTGACTCTCTCTGACACTCTGTGACTCACTCTGACACTCTCGGAGACACACTGTGATACAGTCTGACTTTCTATGACACTCTCTCAGACTTTCTATGACACACTGTGACACTTCCTGACTCTCTCTGACACACTCTGAAATACAATGTAACATTCTCTGACAGAGAGTGACACTCTCTGAGCCAAATGCTGACACTCTCTGACACTCTCTGAGACACAGGATGACACACTGTGACACTTTCTGACTCTCCCTGACACACTCCGAAATACAATGTAACATTCTCTGATAGACTGTTACAATGTGACACTCTCTGAGACAAATTGTGAATCTTTCTGACTCTCTGAGGCACACTGTCATCCTCTCTTAGACACATTGTGACACACTGTGACACTCTCTGAGGCACACTGTGACACTCTCTGACAGACTGTGTCACACTGAGACACTCTCCAAGACAGATTAAGACACTTTCTGACTCTCTCTCTCTCTCTCTCTCTCTCTGAGACACATTGTGACACTCACTGAGACAATCTGACACTTTCTGACTCTCTCTGACTCTCTGAGACACACTGGGACACTCATTGAGACAAACTGACACTTTCTGACACTCTCTCACACTCACTGAAACACACTGTGACACTCTCTCACAGATTGTGACCCTCTGAGAGCCAAATACTGACACTCTCTCACATTCTCTGAGACACAGTAGGACAACTGTGAAACACTGACTCTCTCTTAGACACACTGTGATACTCTCTGAGACACACTGTGACACTCTCTGAGACACATTATGGGACTCTCTGACACTCTCTGTGACACACAGTGACACTCTCAAAAACACACTGTGACACTCTGACTCTCTCTGACACTCTCTTAGACACACTATGACACTCTGTCTCTCTCTGACACTCCCTGAGCCTCAGTGGGACACTCTCTGACTCTCTCTGTAATAGACTTTGACACTCTCTGACTCTCTCTGACACTCACTGAGACACACTGTGACACTTTCTGACTCTTTCTATCACTCTCAGAGACACACTGTAATACTCTCTGACAGATTGTGACCCTGTCTGAGACAAACGTTGACCCTGTCTGACACTCTCTCAGACACAGTATGACTCACTGTGACACTCTCTGACTCCGTCTGACAAACTCTGAAATACACTGTAAGATTCTCTGACAGACTGTGTCACACTGTGACACTCTCTGAGACAAACGGTGACACTTTCTGAATCTTTCTGTCACTCTCGGAGACACAATGTGACACTCTCTGACAGACTGTTACCCTGTCTGAGACAAACGCTGACCCTCTCTGACACTCTCTGAGACACAGTATGACTCACCATGACACTCTCTGTCTATCTCTGACACTCTGGGAAACACAGTGATAATCTCTGACGCTCTCTGAGACACACTGTAACACTCTCTGACTCTCTCTGAAACACACTGTGACACTCGCTGACAGATTGTGATACTTTATGACTCTGCCTGAATCTCTGAGACACACTGTGACACTCTCTGGCTCTCTTTGAATCTCTCTGTGACACTCTCTGACACTGTCTGAGACACGCTGTGACACTCTCTAACTCTCTCTGAGACACACTGTTACACTCTGTGACTCTATCTGCCACACTGGAATACACTATGTCACTCTCTGTCTCTCTCTGAGACACACTGTGAACTCTCTGACAGACTGCGACACTCTCTGGGACACACTGAGACACTTTCTGACACACTGACACTCTCTGACAGACGGTGACAATTTCTGAGACACTCGGTCACTCTCTGAGACACACTGTGACATTTTTGACTCTCTCTCACACTCTCTGAGACACACTGTTTTACTCTCTGACTCTCTGAGACACAATGTGACTCTCTCTGACACACTGAGATTCACTGTGACACTTTCTGACACACTCTGTGAACTACTGTGGCACTCTCTGACAGACTGTGACAGACTGTGACAATTTCTGAGACACACGATGACACTCTCTGACATACTATGGCAGTCTCTGACACATGGTAACATTTTCTGCGACACTGCGACACTCTCTGAGACACACTGTTTCACTCTCTGACTCTCTGAGACACAATGTGACTCTCTCTGACACACTGAGATTCACTGTGACACTTTCTGACACTCTCTGCGAACCACTGTGGCACTCTCTGACAGACTGTGACAGACTGTGACAATTTCCGAGACACACGATGACACTCTCTGACATACTATGGCACTCTCTGACACATGGTAACATTTTCTGCGACACTGCGACACTCTCTGAGACACACTGTGACACTCTCTGAGATAGACTGTGACACTCTCTGAGACACACTGTGACACTCACTGACTCTCTCTGACTCTGTGACACGCTCTGACTCACTCTTACACTCTCTGAGACATACTGTGACACTCTCGAACAGTCTCCAACACACTGTAACACTCACTGAGACACACTGTGACACTCACTGACCCTCTCCAGCACACTGTGCCACTCTCTAAGACACACTGTGACACTCTCTGACACTCTCCAACCCACTGTGACACTCTCTGAGACACACTGCGACACTCTCTGATACTCTCCAACCCACTGTGACACTCTCTGAGACACACTGTGACACTCTCTGACACTCTCCAACCCACTGTGACAGTCTCTCAGACACACTGTGACACTCTCTGACACTCTCTGTGGCATACTGTGACACTTTCTAGCACATCTGAAACACTCTGTGACACTCTCTGAGATGGTGACACACGGCGACACTCACTGACACAATCTGACACTTTCCGACTCTCTCTGACACTCTGTAAGTCACACTGTGACACTCACTGAGACACACTGTGACACTCTCTGACGCGCTCTGAGGCGCGCTGTGACACTCTCTGTCAGACTGTGACAGACTGAAACACTCCCTGAAAGACTGTGGCAGACTGTGACACTCTCTGAGACACACTGTGACACACTCTGACACTCTCCAGCACACTGTGACACTCTCTGAGACATACGGTGACACTCTCTGACACTCTCCAACCCACTGTGACAGTCTCTGAGAACACTGTGACACTCTCTGACACTGTCTGTGGCATACTCTGACACTTTCTAGCACATCTGAAACACTCTGTGACACTCTCTGACAGACGGTGACACAATGTGACACTCTCTGACAGATTATGACACTCTCTCTCTCTGACTCTCTGATACACACTGCGACACTCACTGAGACAATCGGACACTTTTCAACTCTCTCTGACTCTCTGAGACTCACTGTGACACTCACTGAGACACACTGTGACACTCTCTGACGAGCTCTGAGGCGCACTGTGACACTCTCTGACAGACCGTGACAATCTGAAACACTCTCTGAGAGACTGTGGCAGACTGTGACACTCTCTGAGACACACTGAGACACACTGTGACACTATCTGACACTCTCTGGGACACACTGTGACACTCTCTGACACTCTTTCAAACACACTGTGGCACTCTCTGACACTCTTTCAAACACACTGTGACACTCTCTGACTCTCTGTGACACGCTCTGACACGCTCTCACACACACAGCGACACTCTCTGAGACACACTGTGACACTCTCTGACACTCTTTCAAACACACTGTGACACTCTCTGACACTCTTTCAAACACACTGTGACACTCTCTGACTCTCTGTGACACGCTCTGACACGCTCTCACACACACTGCGACACTCTCTGAGACACACTGTGCCACTCTCTGACTCTATGAGACACACTGTGACACTCTGACAGACTGTGACACACTGAAACACTCTCTGAGAGACTGTGACACTCTCTGAGACACACTGTGACACACTCTGACATTCTCTGAAACACACTGTGACATTCCCTGACTCTCTCTGAGACACACTGTGACACTCACTGACTCTCTCTGACACTCTGTGACTCACTCTGACACTCTCGGAGACACACTGTGATACAGTCTGACTTTCTATGACACTCTCTCAGACTTTCTATGACACACTGTGACACTTCCTGACTCTCTCTGACACACTCTGAAATACAATGTAACATTCTCTGACAGAGAGTGACACTCTCTGAGCCAAATGCTGACACTCTCTGACACTCTCTGAGACACAGGATGACACACTGTGACACTTTCTGACTCTCCCTGACATACTCCGAAATACAATGTAACATTCTCTGATAGACTGTTACAATGTGACACTCTCTGAGACAAATTGTGAATCTTTCTGACTCTCTGAGGCACACTGCCATCCTCTCTTAGACACATTGTGACACACTGTGACACTCTCTGAGGCACACTGTGACACTCTCTGACAGACTGTGTCACACTGAGACACTCTCCAAGACAGATTAAGACACTTTCTGACTCTCTCTCTCTCTCTCTCTCTGAGACACATTGTGACACTCACTGAGACAATCTGACACTTTCTGACTCTCTCTGACTCTCTGAGACACACTGGGACACTCATTGAGACAAACTGACACTTTCTGACACTCTCTCACACTCACTGAAACACACTGTGACACTCTCTCACAGATTGTGACCCTCTGAGAGCCAAATACTGACACTCTCTCACATTCTCTGAGACACAGTAGGACAACTGTGAAACACTCTGACTCTCTCTTAGACACACTGTGATACTCTCTGAGACACACTGTGACACTCTCTGAGACACATTATGGGACTCTCTGACACTCTCTGTGACACACAGTGACACTCTCAAAAACACACTGTGACACTCTGACTCTCTCTGACACTCTCTTAGACACACTATGACACTCTGTCTCTCTCTGACACTCCCTGAACCTCAGTGGGACACTCTCTGACTCTCTCTGTAATAGACTTTGACACTCTCTGACTCTCTCTGACACTCACTGAGACACACTGTGACACTTTCTGACTCTTTCTATCACTCTCAGAGACACACTGTAATACTCTCTGTCAGATTGTGACCCTGTCTGAGACAAACGTTGACCCTGTCTGACACTCTCTCAGACACGTATGACTCACTGTGACACTCTCTGACTCCGTCTGACAAACTCTGAAATACACTGTAAGATTCTCTGACAGACTGTGTCACACTGTGACACTCTCTGAGACAAACGGTGACACTTTCTGAATCTTTCTGTCACTCTCGGAGACACAATGTGACACTCTCTGACAGACTGTTACCCTGTCTGAGACAAACGCTGACCCTCTCTGACACTCTCTGAGACACAGTATGACTCACCATGACACTCTCTGTCTATCTCTGACACTCTGGGAAACACAGTGATAATCTCTGACGCTCTCTGAGACACACTGTAACACTCTCTGACTCTCTCTGAAACACACTGTGACACTCGCTGACAGATTGTGATACTTTATGACTCTGCCTGAATCTCTGAGACACACTGTGACACTCTCTGGCTCTCTTTGAATCTCTCTGTGACACTCTCTTACACTGTCTGAGACACGCTGTGACACTCTCTAACTCTCTCTGAGACACACTGTTACACTCTGTGACTCTATCTGCCACACTGGAATACACTATGTCACTCTCTGTCTCTCTCTGAGACACACTGTGAACTCTCTGACAGATTGCGACACTCTCTGGGACACACTGAGACACTTTCTGACACACTGACACTCTCTGACAGACGGTGACAATTTCTGAGACACTCGGTCACTCTCTGAGACACACTGTGACATTTTTGACTCTCTCTCACACTCTCTGAGACACACTGTTTTACTCTCTGACTCTCTGAGACACAATGTGACTCTCTCTGACACACTGAGATTCACTGTGACACTTTCTGGCACACTCTGTGAACTACTGTGGCACTCTCTGACAGACTGTGACAGACTGTGACAATTTCTGAGACACACGATGACACTCTCTGACATACTATGGCACTCTCTGACACATGGTAACATTTTCTGCGACACTGCGACACTCTCTGAGACACACTGTTTCACTCTCTGACTCTCTGAGACACAATGTGACTCTCTCTGACACACTGAGATTCACTGTGACACTTTCTGGCACACTCTGCGAACCACTGTGGCACTCTCTGACAGACTGTGACAGACTGTGACAATTTCCGAGACACACGATGACACTCTCTGACATACTATGGCACTCTCTGACACATGGTAACATTTTCTGCGACACTGCGACACTCTCTGAGACACACTGTGACACTCTCTGAGATAGACTGTGACACTCTCTGAGACACACTGTGACACTCACTGACTCTCTCTGACTCTGTGACACGCTCTGACTCACTCTTGCACTCTCTGAGACATACTGTGACACTCTCTGAGACACACTGTGATACAGTCTGACTCTCCATGAAACTCTCTGAGGCACAGTATGACACATTGTGACACTTTCTGACTCTCTCTGACACACTTTAAAATCAATGTAACATTCTCTGACAGACTGTCACAATGTGACACTCTCTGAGACAGACTGTGATACTTTCTGACTCTCCCTGACTCTCTGAGACACACTGGGACACAAAGTGACACTATCTGACTCTCTGAAACTCTCTTAGACACAATGTAACACTCTCTGACTCTATCTGACACTCTCTCAGACACACCATAACACTCTCTGATTCACTCTGACTCTTTGAGATGCACTGTGACACTCTCTGATCCTATCTGACAATCTATGAAACACACTGTGACACTCGCTGACAGATTGTGACACTTTCTGACTCTCCCTGAATCTCTGAGACACACTGTGACATCTCTGACTCTCTCTGAAACTCTCTGTGGTACTCTGTGACACACGCTGAAATACACTGTGACACTCTCTGACTCTCTCTCTGAAACTCTCTGTGACACTCTCTGATACATGCTGAGACACACTGGAACACTCCCTGGCACTTTCTCAAACACACTGCGACACTCTCTGGCACTTTCTCAAACACACTGTGACACTCTCTGCTCGTATCTGGCTCTCTCTGAGACAGATTGTGACACTTTCTGATTCTCTCTGACTCTCTGAGACACACTCTGACACTCTCTGACTCTCTGAGACACACTGTGACACTCTGACAGACTGTGACACACTGAAACACTCTCTGAGAGACTGTGACACTCTCTGAGACACACTGTGACACACTCTGAAATTCAATGTAACATGCTCTGACAGCCTGTCACAATGTGACACTCTCTGAGACAGACTGTGATACTTTCTGACTCTCCCTGACTCTCTGATTCACACTGGGACACAAAGTGACACCATCTGATTCTCTGAAACTCTCTTAGACACGATGTAACTCTCTCTGACTCTATCTGACACTCTCTCAGACACACTGTAACACTCTCTGACTCACTCTGACTCTTTGAGATGCACTGTGACACTCTCTGATCCTATCTGACAATCTCTGAAATACACTGTGACACTCGCTGACAGATTGTGACACTTTCTGACTCTCCCTGAATCTCTGAGACACACTGTGACACTCTGACAGACTGTGACACACTGAAACACTCTCTGAGAGACTGTGACACTCTCTGAGACACACTGTGACACACTCTGACATTCTCTGAAACACACTGTGACATTCCCTGACTCTCTCTGAGACACACTGTGACACTCACTGACTCTCTCTGACACTCTGTGACTCACTCTGACACTCTCGGAGACACACTGTGATACAGTCTGACTTTCTATGACACTCTCTCAGACACAGTATGACACACTGTGACACTTCCTGACTCTCTCTGACACACTCTGAAATACAATGTAACATTCTCTGACAGAGAGTGACACTCTCTGAGCCAAATGCTGACACTCACTGACTCTCTCTGACACTCTGTGACTCACTCTGACACTCTCGGAGACACACTGTGATACCGTCTGACTTTCTATGACACTCTCTCAGACACAGGATGACACACTGTGACACTTTCTGACTCTCTCTGACACACTCCAAAATACAATGTAACATTCTCTGATAGACTCTGTGACACTGTCTGAGACAAATCGTGAATCTTTCTGACTCTCTGAAGCACACTGTCATCCTCTCTTAGACACACTGTGACACACTGTGACACTCTCTGAGGCACACTGTGACACTCTCTGACAGACTGTGTCACACTGAGACACTCTCCAAGACAGATTAAGACACTTTCTGACTCTCTCTCTCTCTCTCTGAGACACATTGTGACACTCACTGAGACAATCTGACACTTTCTGACTCTCTCTGACTCTCTGAGACACACTGTGACACTCATTGAGACAAACGGACACTTTCTGACACTCTCTCACACTCACTGAAACACACTGTGACACTCTCGAACACTCTCCAACACACTGTAACACTCACTGAGACACACTGTGACACTCACTGACCCTCTCCAGCACACTGTCCCACTCTCTAAGACACACTGTGACACTCTCTGACACTCTCCAACCCACTGTGACACACTCTGAGACACACTGCGACACTCTCTGACACTCTCCAACCCACTGTGACACTCTCTGAGACACACTGTGACACTCTCTGACACTCTCCAACCCACTGTGACAGTCTCTCAGACACACTGTGACACTCTCTGACACTCTCTGTGGCATACTGTGACACTTTCTAGCACATCTGAAACACTCTGTGACACTCTCTGAGATGGTGACACACTGCGACACTCACTGACACAATCTGACACTTTCCGACTCTCTCTGACACTCTGTAAGTCACACTGTGACACTCACTGAGACACACTGTGACACTCTCTGACGCGCTCTGAGGCGCACTGTGACACTCTCTGTCAGACTGTGACAGACTGAAACACTCCCTGAAAGACTGTGGCAGACTGTGACACTCTCTGAGACACACTCTGACACTCTCCAGCACACTGTGACACTCTCTGAGACATACGGTGACACTCTCTGACACTCTCCAACCCACTGTGACAGTCTCTGAGAACACTGTGACACTCTCTGACACTGTCTGTGGCATACTCTGACACTTTCTAGCACATCTGAAACACTCTGTGACACTCTCTGACAGACGGTGACACAATGTGACACTCTCTGACAGATTATGACACTCTCTCTCTCTGACTCTCTGATACACACTGCGACACTCACTGAGACAATCGGACACTTTTCAACTCTCTCTGACTCTCTGAGACTCACTGTGACACTCACTGAGACACACTGTGACACTCTCTGACGAGCTCTGAGGCGCACTGTGACACTCTCTGACAGACCGTGACAATCTGAAACACTCTCTGAGAGACTGTGGCAGACTGTGACACTCTCTGAGACACACTGAGACACACTGTGACACTATCTGACACTCTCTGGGACACACTGTGACACTCTCTGACACTCTTTCAAACACACTGTGGCACTCTCTGACACTCTTTCAAACACACTGTGACACTCTCTGACTCTCTGTGACACGCTCTGACACGCTCTCACACACACAGCGACACTCTCTGAGACACACTGTGACACTCTCTGACACTCTTTCAAACACACTGTGACACTCTCTGACACTCTTTCAAACACACTGTGACACTCTCTGACTCTCTGTGACACGCTCTGACACGCTCTCACACACACTGCGACACTCTCTGAGACACACTGTGCCACTCTCTGAGGGACTGTGACACACTCTGACACACTCTGACAGTTGCTGAGACGCACTGTGACACACTCTGACTCTCTCTGAAACACATTGTGACACTCTCTGACACTCTCTGAAAAGCACTGTGACACTGTCTGACAGACTGTGACACACTGTCACACCCTCAAAGACAGACAGTGTCACTTTCTGACTCTCTGAGACACACTGTGACACTCACAGACACAATGTGACACTCTCTGACAGACTGTGACATTTTCTGAATCTCTCTGACACTCTTCGAGGCACACTGTGACACTCTCTGACAGACTGTGACAAACTGAGGCACTCTCAAAGACAGACTGTGTCACTTTCTGACTCTCTTTGACTCTCTATGAAATAAATTGTAACCTTCTCTGTCAGACTGTGACACACTGTGACACTCTCTGACACTCTCTGAAAAGCACTGTGACACTGTCTGACAGACTGTGACACACTGTCACACCCTCAAAGACAGACAGTGTCACTTTCTGACTCTCTGAGACACACTGTGACACTCACAGAGACACAACGTGACACTCTCTGACAGACTGTGACATACTGTGACACTCTCTGACAGACTGTGACAAACTGAGGCACTCTCAAAGACAGACTGTGTCACTTTCTGACTCTCTTTGACTCTCTATGAAATAAATTGTAACCTTCTCTGTCAGACTGTGACACTCTCTGACACTCTCTGAAAAGCACTGTGACACTGTCTGACAGACTGTGACACACTGTCACACCCTCAAAGACAGACAGTGTCACTTTCTGACTCTCTGAGACACACTGTGACACTCTCTGACTCTCTCTGAGGCACACTGTGACAAATTCTGACTCCCTCTGACTCTCTGAGACACACTGTGATACTCTCTGAGACACACCGTGACACTCTCGGAGACAGACTATGACACTCTCAGACTCTCTCTGATACCCTCTGTGGCACAGCACGACACACTGTTACACTCTCTGACAGGTTGTGACAAACTGTGACATTCTCTGACACTCAGTTAGACACACTCTGACACTCCCTGACTCTCTCTGTCACTCTCTGAGATACACAGTGTCATGCTCTGACGAACTGTGACAATTTCTATGACACACTATGACACTCTCTGAACGACTGTGACACTTTCTGACATACGGTGTCATTTTCTGAGACACTGTGACTCTCTCTGAGACACATTGTGACACTTTCTGTCTCTCTCTGATTCACTGAGACACACTGTGACACTCTCTGACCCACTCTGGCACTCTCTGAGACACACTGTAACACTCTCTCACAGACTGTGACACTCTCTGAGCCAAATGCTGACACTCTCTGACACTCTCTGAGACACGCTATGACACTCTCTGACACACTGTGACACTCTCTGAGACACAATCTGACACTCTCTGACTCTCTCTAAAACTCTCAGACACACTGTGGCAATCTCTGACTCTCTCTTACACTCTTTCAGACACACCATGACACTTTCTGACTTTCTCTGACACTTTGAGACGCACTGTGACACTCTCTGACCCTATCTGACACTCTCTGAGACACACTGTGACACCTTCTGAGACACGCTGTGACACACTCTGACATTCTCTGAAACACACTGTGACATTCCCTGACTCTCTCTGAGACGCACTGTGACACAGTCTGACTTTCTATGACACTCTCTCAGACACAGTATGACTCACTGTGACACTTCCTGTCACTCTCTGACACATGCTGAAATACAATGTAACATTCTCTGACAGGGAGTGACTCTCTCTGAGCCAAATGCAGACACTCTCTGCACTCTCTGAGACACAGCATGACATACTGTGACACTTCCTGACTCTCTCTGACACACTCCGAAATACAATGTAAGATTCTCTGATAGACTGTGACACTCCCAAAGACAGGTTATGACACTTTTTGACTCTCTCTCTCTCTGACTCTCTGAGACACACTGTGACACTCACTGATACAATCTGACACTTTCTGACTCTCTCTGACTCTCTGAGACACACTGTGACACTCACTGAGACACACTGTGACACTCTCTGACGCATTCTGAGGCGCACTGTGACACTCTCTAACAGACTGTGATGCACTGAAACACACTGTGACACTTTCTGACACACTCTGAGGCACACGGTAACACTCTCTGACAGACTGTGACAGACTGAAACACTCTCTGAAGACTGTGGCAGACTGTGACACTCACTGAGACACTCTGTGACACTCTCTGAAACACACTGTGAAACTCTCTGACAGACTGCGACACAATGTGACACTCTCCGACACTCTCTGAAACACACTGTGATACTGTCTAAGACACACTGTGACACTCTCTCACACTCACCAACACACTGTGACACTCTCTGAGACATACTGTGTCACTCTCCAACCCACTGTGACACTCTCTGGGGCACAGTGTGACATTCTCTGACACACTTTCTGACATACTGTGACACTATCTAGCCCATCTGAAACTCTCCGTGACACTTTCTGACAGAGGGTGACACACTGTGACACTCTCTGACAGACGGTGACACACTGTGACACTCTCTGAGACAAACTATGACACTTTCTGACTCTCCCTGACTCTCTGAGGAACACTCTGACATTCACTGAGACACACTGTGACACTCTCTGACTATCTCCGAGGCACACTGTGACACTCTCTGACAGACTGTAACACACTGAAACACTATGTGACTCTCTCTGGCACTCTGAGACACACTGTGACACTCTCTGACTCTCTCTGAGACACACTGTGACACACACTGACTCTCTCTGACACTCTCTGACGCACAGTATGACAAACTGTGACACTCTCTGAGACACACATGTGAAACTCTCTGAATCTCTCTGAGGCACACCCTGACATACTCTGACACACTGAAACACTCTCTAACACTCTCTGACACGCTGTGACACTATCTGACACTCTCTGACACACACTGTGACACTCTCTGACACACACTGTGACACTCTCTGACACTCTCTCAAACACTCTGTGACATTCTCTGACACGCTCTCAAACACACTGCGACACTCTCTGAGACACACTGCGACACTCTCTGAGGGACTGTAACACACTCTGACACACTCTGATAGTCGCTGAGACGCACAGTGAAACTCTCTGAGTCTCTCTGAAACACTCTCTGACACTCTCTGACACTCAGAAATGCACTGTGACACTCTCTGACAGACTGTGACATACTGTGACACCCTCAAATGCAGACTGTCTTACTTGCTGACTCTCTGAGACACACTGTGACACTCACAGAGACACAATGTGACACTCTCTGACAGAGTGTGACATACTGTGACACTCTCTGAGACACACTGTGACACGTTCTGTCTCTCTCTGACTCCCTGAGACACACTGTGACACTTTCTGTCTCTCTCTGACTCCCTGACACACACTGTGACACTCTCTGACCCGTTCTGACACTCTCTGAGACAGACTGTGATACAGTCTGACTCTCTCTGGCACTCACTGAGGCACAGTATGACATACTGTGACACTCTCTGACTCACTCTGACACTCTCTGAGACACACTGTGACACTCTCTCACAGACTGTGACCCTCTGAGAGCCAAATGCTGACAGTCTCTGACCCTCTCTGAGACCCAGTAGGACACACTGTGACACTTTCTAACTCTCTCTGACACACTCTGAAATACAACGTAACATTCTCTGACAGATTGTCACAATCTGACACTCTCTGAGACAAACTGTGACACTCTCTCAGTCTGTGACCCTCTGAGAGCCAAATGCTGACAGTCTCTGACCCTCTCTCTGAGACCCAGTAGGACACACTGTGCCACTTTCTGACTCTCTCTGAGACACACTGTGACACTCTGTGAGACAAACTGTGACACTCTCTGAAACAGATTGCGACACTCTCTGAGACACACTGGGACATTCCCTGACTCTCTCTGAGACACACTGTGACACTTTCTGACTCTCTCTGAAACTCTCTGTGACACTCTCTGACACGCGCTGAGACACACTGTGACATTCTCTGGCACTTTCCCCAACACACTGTGACACTCTCTGATCCTATTTGACACTCTCTGAGACAGACTGTGACACATTCTAACTCTCTCTGACTCGCTGAGACACACTGTGACACTCACTGTGACACTCACTGAGACACACTGTGACACTCTCTGAGGCGCACTGTGACACGCTCTGACAGACTGTGATATACTGAAACACACTGTGACATTCTCTGACTTTCTTTGAGGCACACTGTAACACTCTTTAACAGACTGTGACACATTAAAAAACTCTCTGAGAGACTGTGACAGACTGTGACACTCTCTGATACACACTGTGACGCTCTCTGACATTCTCTGATACACACTGTGGCACTCTCTGATAGACTGTGACACAATGGGACATTCTCTGACACTCTCTGAAACACACTGACACTCTCTGTTAGACTGTGACACAATGTGACATTCTCTGACACTCTCTGAAACACACTGTGACACTGTCTGAGACACACTGTGACACTCTCTGGCACTCTCCAACACACTGTGACACTCTCAGAGACAGACTGTTACCCTTTCTGACAGGCTGTGACACTCTCTGAGCCAAATGCTGACGCTCTCTGACACTCTCTGAGACACACTGTGACACTCTCTGACACAATGTGACACACTGTGACACTCTCTGAGACAGACTATCACACATTCTGACTCTCTCTGAATCTCTGATACACACTGTGACATTCTCTGACAGACGGTGACACGATGTGACACTCTCTGACTCTCTCTGAAACACTCTGTGACACTCTCTGACAGACTGTGACACACTGTGACACTCTCTGACACTCTCTTAGACACACTGTGATACGCACTTTTCCTATCTGACACTCTCTAAGACACCCTTTGACACTCTCTGACAGACTGTGACACTCTCTGAGCCAAATGCTGACACTCTCTGACACTCTGAGACACAGTATGACACACTGTGACACTTTCTGACTCTCTCTGAGACACTCTGCAATACATTGAAAGATTCTCTGACAGATTGTGTCTCATAGTGACACTCTCTGAGAAATACTGTGACACTTTCTGACTCTCTCAGGCTCTCTGAGACACACTGTGACACTCTCTTAGACACACTGTGACACTCTCTGACACTCTCTTAAATGCACTGTGACATTCTCTGACTCTTTCTGACAATCTCTAAGGCACACTATGATACTCTCGGACAGACTTTGACATATTGAGACACTCTCAAAGACAGACTGTGACATTTTCTGGCTCTCTGACACTCTTTGAGGCATACTGTGACACTCTCTGACAGACTGTGACAAACTGAGGCACTCTCAAAGAGAGACTGTGACACTTTCTGACTCTCTCTGACTCTCTCTGAAATATACTGTAATCTTCTCTGACAGACTGTGACACACTGTGACACTCTCTAAGACAGACTGTGACATGTTCTAACTCTCTCTGACTCTCTGAGACACACTGTGACACTTTCTGACTCCCTCTGACTCTCTGAGACACACTGTGATACTCTCTGAGACACACTGTGTCACTCTCGGAGACACACTGTGACACTCTCTAAGACAGACTGTGACATGTTCTAACTCTCTCTGACTCTCTGAGACACACTGTGACACTTTCTGACTCCCTCTGACTCTCTGAGACACACTGTGATACTCTCTGAGACACACTGTGTCACTCTCGGAGACAGACTGTGACACTCTCGGAGACAGACTGTGACACTCTCAGACTCTCTCTGATACTCTCTGAGGCACAGCACAACACACTGTGACACTCTCTGACAGGTTGTGACAAACTGTGACATTCTCTGACACTCAGTTAGACACACTCTGACACTCTGTGACTCTCTCTGTCACTCTCCGAGATACACTGTGTCACGCTCTGACAAACTGTGACAATTTCTGTGACACACTATGACACTCTCTGAACGACTGTGACACTTTCTGACATACGGTGACATTTTCTGAGACACTGTGACTCTCTCTGAGACACACTGTGACACTTTCTGTCTCTCTCTGATTCACTGAGACACACTGTGACACTCTCTGACCCGCTCTGACAATCTCTGAGACACACTGGAACACTCTCTCATAGACTGTGACACTCTCTGAGCCAAATGCTGACACTCTCTGACACTCTCTGAGACACACTATGACACTCCCTGACACACTGTGACACACTGTGACACACTCTGACACTCTCTGAGACACACTATGACACTCTGACACACTGTGACACAATGTGACACACTCTGAGACACACTATGACACTCTCTGACACACTGTGACACTCTGTGACAATCTCTGAGACACAATCGGACACTCTCTGACTCTCTGAAACTCTCAGGCACACTGTGGCAATCTCTGAGACACAATCTGACACTCTCTGACTCTCTCTCTGACACTCTTTCAGACATACCATGACACTCTCTGTCTTTCTCTGACATTTTGAGATGCACTGTGACTCTCTCTGTCCCTGTCTGACACTCTCCATGCCTCACTGCGACACGCTTTGACAATCTCTGAGACACACTGTGACATCTCTGACTCTCTCTGAAACTCTCTGTGGCACTCTGTGACACACGCTGAAATACACTGTGACACTCCCTGACTCTCTCTCTGAAACTCTGTGTGGCACTCTCTGATACATGCTGAGACACACTGGAACACTCTCTGGCACTTTCTCAAACACACTGGAACACTCTCTGGCACCTACTCAAACACTCTGTGACAGTCTCTGCTCCTATCTGGCTCGCTCCGAGACAGATTGGGACACTTTCTGATTCTCTCTGACTCTCTGAGACACATTGTGACACTCTCTGACTCTCTGAGACACACTGTGACACTCTGACAGACTGTGACACACTGAAACACTCTCTGAGAGACTGTGACACTCTCTGAGACACACTGCGACACACTCTGACATTCTCTGAAACACACTGTGACATTCCCAGACTCTCTCAGGCGACTGACGGTGTGGAGTTTGCACGTTCTCCCCGTGTCTGCGTGGGTTTCCTCCCACAGTCCAAAAGATGTGCAGATCAGGTGAATTGGCCATGCTTAACTGCCCGTAGTGTTAGGTAAGGGGTAAATGTAAGGGTATGGGTGGGTTGCGCTTCGGCAGGGTGGTGTGGACTTGTTGGGCCTAAGGGCCTGTTTCCACACTGTAAGTAATCTAATCTAATCTCTGAGACACACTGTGACACTCACTGACTCTCTCTGAAACTCTCTGTGGCATTCTGTGACACACGCTGAAATACACCGTGACACTCTCTGACTCTCTGTGAAACTCTCTGTGGCATTCTCTGACGCACGCTGAGACACACTGGAACACTCTCTGGCACTTTCTCAAACACACTGCGACACTCTCTGCTCGTATCTGGCCCTCACTGAGACAGATTGTGACACTTTCTGATTCTCTCTGAGACACACTGTGACACTCTCTGACTCATGAGACACACTGTGACACTCTCTGACAGACTGTGGCACTCTCTGAGACACACTGCGACACACTCTGACCTTGTTTGAAACACACTGTGACACTCTCTGAAAGATTGTGACACACTCTGACACTCTCTGCGACACACCAGGACCCACTCTAACAATTTGAGACACACTGTGACACTCTCTGACAGACTGTGACACACTGTGACACTCTCTGACTCTCTCTGAAACACACTATGACAGACTGTGACACACTTTGACACTCTCTGAGACACAATTTGACACTCTCTGACAGACTGTGACACTCTGACTCTCTCTGAGGCTCTCTTAGACACACTGATACACTCTCTGAGACGCACTGTGACACTGACTGATCTTATCTGACAAGCTCTGAGACACACTGTCACACTCTCTGACAGACTGTGACACTTTGAGACACACTGCGACACTCTCTGACAGATTGTGACACACTCTGACTCTCTCTGCGACACACCAGGACACACACTAACACTTTGAGACACACTGTAACAGACTGTGACACACTGTGACACTCTCTGACTCTCTCTGAGACACAAAGTGACACTCTCTGACTGAGTGTGACACTCTGACTCTCTCTGAGACACACTGTGACACGGTCTGACCGACTGTGACACACTCTGACACTCGCTGAGACATACTGGGACACTCTCTGACTCCCTCTGACAATTTGAGACGCACTGTGACACTCTCTGATCATATCTGACACTCTCTGAGACACATTGTGACACTCTCTGACAGACTGTGACACACTGTGACACTCTCAAAGACAGACTGTGACACTTTATGACTCCGTCTGACTCACTCTGAAATATACTGTAACCTTCTCTGACAGATTGTGACCCACTATGACACTCCCTGAGACAGACTGTGACACACTCTGAGACACACTGTGATACAGTCTGATTATCTCTGACACTCTCTGAGCCACAATATGACACACTATGACACGCTCTGACTCACACTGACACTCTCTGAGACACACAGTGACACTCTCTGAGAGACTGTGACATTCTCCGACTCACTCTGACATTTACTTCGAGACACTGTGACACTCTCTGACTCTCTCTGAAACACTATACGCTCTCTGACAGACTGTGACTCACTGTGAAACGCTCTGACACGCTCTGAGAGACACTGTGCCACTTTCTGACTCTCTGAGACACACTGTGACACTCTCCGAGACTCACTGTGACACTCTCCGAGACTCACTGTGACTCGCTTTGACACTCTCTGAGACACACTGTGACACTCGCTGTCAGATCGTGACACTTTCTGACTCTCCCTGAATCTCTGAGACACACTGTGACATCTCTGACACTCACTGAAACTCTCTGTGGCACTCTGTGACATACGCTGAAATACACTGTGACACTCTCTGACTCTCTCTGAAACGCTCTGTGACACTCTCTGACACATGCTGAGACACACTGGAACACACTCTGGCACTTTCTCAAACACACTGTGACACTCTCTGCTCGTATCTGACTCTCTCTGAGACAGATTGTGACATTTTCTGATTCTCGCTGACTCTCTGAGACACACTGTGACACTCTCGGACTCTCTGAGACACACTGTGACACTCTGACAGACTGTGACACACTGAAACACTCTCTGAGAGATTGTGACACTCTCATGGACACACTGCGACACACTCTGGCATTCTCTGAAACACACTGTGACATTGCCTGACTCTCTCTGAGACACACTGTGACACTTTCTGACTCTCTCTGAAACTCTCTGTGACACTCTCTGACACGCGCTGAGACACACTGTGACATTCTCTGGCACTTTCTCCAACACACTGTGACACTCTCTGATCCTATTTGACACTCTCTGAGACAGACTGTGACACTTTCTGACTCTCTCTGACTCGCTGAGACACAATGTGACACTCACTGAGACACACTGTGACACTCTCTGACTCTCTCTGAGGCGCACTGTGACACGCTATGACAGACTGTGATATACTGAAACACACTGTGACACTCTCCAACACACTGTGACACTCTCTGAGAGACTGTGACAGACTGTGACACTCTCTGATACACACTGTGACGCTCTCTGACATTCTCTGAAACACACTGTGACACTCTCTGATAGACTGTGACATTCTCTGACACTCTCTGAAACACACTGTGACACTGTCTGAGACACACTGTTACCCTTTCTGACAGGCTGTGACACTCTCTGAGCCAAATGCTGACGCTCTCTGACACTCTCTGAGACACACTGTGACACTCTCTGACACAATGTGACACACTGTGACACTCTCTGACACAATGTGACACACTGTGACACTCTCTGAATCTCTGAGACACACTGTGACATTCTCTGACAGACGGTGACACGATGTGACACTCTCTGACTCTCTCTGAAACACTCTGTGACACTCTCTGACAGACTGTGACACACTGTGACACTCTCTGACACTCTCTTAGACACACTGTGATACGCACTTTTCCTATCTGACACTCTCTCAGACACCCTTTGACACTCTCTGACAGACTGTGACACTCTCTGAGCCAAATGCTGACACTCTCTGACACTCTGAGACACAGTATGACACACTGTGACACTTTCTGACTCTCTCTGAGACACTCTGCAATACATTGAAAGATTCTCTGACAGATTGTGTCTCACAGTGACACTCTCTGAGAAATACTGTGACACTTTCTGACTCTCTCAGGCTCTCTGAGACACACTGTGACACTCTCTTAGACACACTGTGACACTCTCTGACACTCTCTTAAATGCACTGTGACATTCTCTGACTCTTTCTGACAATCTCTAAGGCACACTATGATACTCTCGGACAGACTTTGACATATTGAGACACTCTCAAAGACAGACTGTGACATTTTCTGGCTCTCTGACACTCTTTGAGGCATACTGTGACACTCTCTGACAGACTGTGACAAACTGAGGCACTCTCAAAGACAGACTGTGACACTTTCTGACTCTCTCTGACTCTCTCTGAAATATACTGTAACCTTCTCTGACAGACTGTGACACACTGTGACACTCTCTAAGACAGACTGTGACATGTTCTAACTCTCTCTGACTCTCTGAGACACACTGTGACACTTTCTGACTCCCTCTGACTCTCTGAGACACACTGTGATACTCTCTGAGACACACTGTGTCACTCTCGGAGACACACTGTGACACTCTCTAAGACAGACTGTGACATGTTCTAACTCTCTCTGACTCTCTGAGACACACTGTGACACTTTCTGACTCCCTCTGACTCTCTGAGACACACTGTGATACTCTCTGAGACACACTGTGTCACTCTCGGAGACAGACTGTGACACTCTCGGAGACAGACTGTGACACTCTCAGACTCTCTCTGATACTCTCTGAGGCACAGCACAACACACTGTGACACTCTCTGACAGGTTGTGACAAACTGTGACATTCTCTGACACTCAGTTAGACACACTCTGACACTCTGTGACTCTCTCTGTCACTCTCTGAGATACATTGTGTCACGCTCTGACAAACTGTGACAATTTCTGTGACACACTATGACACTCTCTGAACGACTGTGACACATTCTGACATACGGTGACATTTTCTGAGACACTGTGACTCTCTCTGAGACACACTGTGACACTTTCTGTCTCTCTCTGATTCACTGAGACACACTGTGACACTCTCTGACCCGCTCTGACAATCTCTGAGACACACTGGACCACTCTCTCATACACTGTGACACTCTCTGAGCCAAATGCTGACACTCTCTGACACTCTCTGAGACACACTATGACACTCCCTGACACACTGTGACACACTCTGACACTCTCTGAGACAGACTATGACACTCTCTGACACACTGTGACACTCTCTGAGACACACTATGACACTCTCTGACACACTGTGACACTCTGTGACAATCTCTGAGACACAATCTGACACTCTCTGACTCTCTGAAACTCTCAGACACACTGTGGCAATCTCTGAGACACAATATGACACTCTCTGACTCTCTCTCTGACACTCTTTCAGACATACCATGACACTCTCTGTCTTTCTCTGCCATTTTGAGATGCACTGTGACTCTCTCTGTCCCTATCTGACACTCTCCATGACTCACTGTGACACGCTTTGACACTCTCTGAGACACACTGTGACACTCGCTGACAGATTGTGACACTTTCTGACTCTCTCTGAATCTCTGAGACACACTGTGACATCTCTGACTCTCTCTAAAACTCTCTGTGGCACTCTGTGACACACGCTGAAACACACTGTGACATTCTCTGTCACTCTCTGAAACACACTGTGACACTGTGTGAGACACACTGTGACACTCTCCAAAACACTGTGACACTCTCTGAGAGACTGTGACAGACTGTGACACTCTCTGATACACACTGTGACGCTCTCTGACATTCTCTGAAACACACTGTGACACTCTCTGATAGACTGTGACACAAAGTGACATTCTCTGACACTCTCTGAAACAAACTGTGACAGTGTCTGAGACACACTGTGACACTCTCTGGCACTCACCAACACACTGTGACACTCTCAGAGACAGACTGTTACCCTTTCTGACAGGTTGTGACACTCTCTGAGCCAAATGCTGACGCTCTGTGACACTCTCTGAGACACACTGTGACACTCTCTGACACAATGTGACACACTGTGACACTCTCTGAGACAGACTATTACACTTTCTGACTCTCTCTGAATCTCTGATACACACTGTGACATTCTCTGACAGACGGTGACACGATGTGACACTCTCTGACTCTCTCTGAAACACTCTGTGACACTCTCTGACAGACTGTGACACACTGTGACACTCTCTGACACTCTCTTAGACACACTGTGATACGCACTTTTCCTATCTGACACTCTCTAAGACACCCTTTGACACTCTCTGACAGACTGTGACACTCTCTGAGCCAAATGCTGACACTCTCTGACACTCTGAGACACAGTATGACACACTGTGACACTTTCTGACTCTCTCTGAGACACTCTGCAATACATTGAAAGATTCTCTGACAGATTGTGTCTCACAGTGACACTCTCTGAGAAATACTGTGACACTTTCTGACTCTCTCAGGCTCTCTGAGACACACTGTGACACTCTCTTAGACACACTGTGACACTCTCTGACACTCTCTTAAATGCACTGTGACATTCTCTGACTCTTTCTGACAATCTCTAAGGCACACTATGATACTCTCGGACAGACTGTGACATATTGAGACACTCTCAAAGACAGACTGTGACATTTTCTGGCTCTCTGACACTCTTTGAGGCATACTGTGACACTCTCTGACAGACTGTGACAAACTGAGGCACTCTCAAAGACAGACTGTGACACTTCCTGACTCTCTCTGACTCTCTCTGAAATATACTGTAACCTTCTCTGACAGACTGTGACACACTGTGACACTCTCTAAGACAGACTGTGACATGTTCTAAATCTCTCTGACTCTCTGAGACACACTGTGACACTTTCTGACTCCCTCTGACTCTCTGAGACACACTGTGATACTCTCTGAGACACACTGTGTCACTCTCGGAGACACACTGTGACACTCTCTAAGACAGACTGTGACATGTTCTAACTCTCTCTGACACTCTGAGACACGCTGTGACACTTTCTGACTCCCTCTGACTCTCTGAGACACACTGTGATACTCTCTGAGACACACTGTGTCACTCTCGGGGACAGACTGTGACACTCTCGGAGACAGACTGTGACACTCTCAGACTCTCTCTGATACTCTCTGAGGCACAGCACAACACACTGTGACACTCTCTGACAGGTTGTGACAAACTGTGACATTCTCTGACACTCAGTTAGACACACTCTGACACTCTGTGACTCTCTCTGTCACTCTCCGAGATACACTGTGTCACGCTCTGACAAACTGTGACAATTTCTGTGACACACTATGACACTCTCTGAACGACTGTGACACATTCTGACATACGGTGACATTTTCTGAGACACTGTGACTCTCTCTGAGACACACTGTGACACTTTCTGTCTCTCTCTGATTCACTGAGACACACTGTGACACTCTCTGACCCGCTCTGACAATCTCTGAGACACACTGTAACACTCTCTCATAGACTGTGACACTCTCTGAGCCAAATGCTGACACTCTCTGACACTCTCTGAGACACACTATGACACTCCCTGACACACTGTGACACACTGTGACTCTCTCTGAGACACATTATGACACTCTCTGACACACTGTGACACTCTGTGACAATCTCTGAGACACAATCTGACACTCTCTGACTCTCTGAAACTCTCAGACACACTGTGGCAATCTCTGAGACACAATCTGACACTCTCTGACTCTCTCTGACACTCTTTCAGACATACCATGACACTCTCTGTCTTTCTCTGACACTTTGAGATGCACTGTGACTCTCTCTGTCCCTATCTGACACTCTCCATGACTCACTGTGACACGCTTTGACACTCTCTGAGACACACTGTGACACTCGCTGACAGATTGTGACACTTTCTGACACTCTCTGAATTTCTGAGACACACTGTGACATCTCTGAACCTCTCTGAAACTCTCTGTGGCACTCTGTGACACACGCTGAAATACACTGTGACACTCTCTGACTCTCTCTCTGAAATTCTGTGTGGCACTCTCTGATACATGCTGAGACACACTGGAACACTCTCTGGCACTTTCTCAAACACACTGGAACACTCTCTGGCACCTTCTCAAACACTCTGTGACACTCTCTGCTCGTATCTGGCTCTCTCCGAGACAGATTGGGACACTTTCTGATTCTCTCTGACTCTCTGAGACACACTGTGACACTCACTGACTCTCTCTAACACTCTGACTCTCTCTGACACTCTCTGAGACACACTGTGACACTCTCTGACACTCTCTGAGACACACTGTGACACTCTGACAGACTGTGACACACTGAAACACTCTCTGAGAGACTGTGACACTCTCTGATACACACTGCGACACACTCTGACATTCTCTGAAACACACTGTTACATTCCCAGACTCTCTCAGGCGACTGACGGTGTGGAGTTTGCACGTTCTCCCCGTGTCTGCGTGGGTTTCCTCCCACAGTCCAAAAGATGTGCAGATCAGGTGAATTGGCCATGCTTAACTGCCCGTAGTGTTAGGTAAGGGGTAAATGTAAGGGTATGGGTGGGTTGCGCTTCGGCGGGGTGGTGTGGACTTGTTGGGCCTAAGGGCCTGTTTCCACACTATAAGTAATCTAATCTAATCTCTGAGACACACTGTGACACTCACTGACTCTCTCTGAAACTCTCTGTGGCATTCTGTGACACACGCTGAAATACACTGTGACACTCTCTGACTCTCTGTGAAACTCTCTGTGGCATTCTCTGACACACGCTGAGACGCACTGGAACACTCTCTGGCACTTTCTTAAACACACTGTGACACTCTCTCGCACTTTCTCAAACACACTGTGACACTCTCTGCTCGTATCTGACTTTCTCTGAGACAGATTGTGACACTTTCTGATTCTCTCTGACTCTCTAAGACACACTGTGACACTCTCTGACTCGCTGAGACACACTGTGACACTCTCTGACTCTCTGAGACACACTGTGACACTCTCTGACAGACTGTGACACTCTCTGAGACACACTGCGATACACTCTGACATTCTCAGAAACACACTGTGACATTCCCTGACTCTCTCTGAGACACACTGTGACACTCACTGACTCTCTCTAAGACTCTGACTCTCTCTGACACTCTCTGAGACACACTGTGACACTCTCGGAGACAGATTGCGACACTCTCTGAGACACACTGTGACACTCTCTGACACTCTCTGAAACTCTCTGTGACACTCTCTGACTCGCGCTGAGACACACTGTGACATTCTCTGGCACTTTCTCCAACACACTGTGACAGTCTCTGATCCTATCTGACACTCTCTGAGACAGACTGTGACAATTTCTGACTCTCTCTGACTCACTGAGTCACACTGTGACACTCACTGAGACACACTGTGACACTCTCTGACTCTCTCTGAGGCGCACTGTGACATCTTACAGATTGTGATACACTGAGACACACTGTGACACTCTCTGACTCTCTTTGAGGCACACTGTAACACTCTTTGACAGACTGTGACATACTGAAACACTCTCTGAGAGACTGTGACAGACTGTGACACTCTCTGATACACACTGTGACGCTCTCTGACATTCTCTGAAACACACTGTGACACTCTCTGATAGACTGTGACACAATGTGACATTCTCTGATGTGCGAGATAAGCGGCTGTCCCGCCCCATCTCCGGCAATTTTATTTCCCTTCCCAGGAACAAAGACATGGAGGAGTCTGTCCAAAACTTTTCATTCAACTTTGCAAAGTCGGGTGTTGTTCCCGTGGGTACACACACAAGCATAGTAATCTCCACGCATTATATACACGTATATGTGGGCTGGGTCTCCTACTGCTGTCTTAACCAATGAGTGCTAGGGTTCCCCACTCTTTTCCTTATTTGGGTTCTGGTGCCTGCGAGTATTTTGTTATTCACTTGGCCAATCAGTGTTCGAGCTCCCCGTTCTTTCCTTATATGGATGATGTTGTACAACTGTGGTTAAGGGCGGTCTCTCAACTATCGAGGAAAGCTGTTACAATTGTTTCATTCATAAAAACATGGGGGAGGTCCGGCAACAGTTTCGAGTGTCTGCTTGTGTTTCCTCTCAGATAGAAAAGACTAAAATGCAGCTAACCGTTTAAAAATTACACTACCCCCTACACTGACACTCTCTGAAACACACTGTGACACTGTCTGAGACACACTGTGACACTCTCTGGCACTCTCCAACACACTGTGACACTCTCAGAGACAGACTTTTACACTTTCTGACAGACTGTGACACTCTCTGAGCCAAATACTGACACTCTCTTACACTCTCTGAGATACACTGTGACACTCTCTGACACACTGTGACACACTGTGACACTCTCTGAGACAGACTATTGCACTTTCTGACTCTCTCTGAATCTCTGAGACACACTGTGACATTCTCTGACAGACTGTGACACACTGTGACATTCTCTGACAGACGGTGATACGATGTGACACTCTCTGACTCTCTCTGAAACACTCTGTGACGCTCTCTGACAGATTGTGACGCACTGTGACACTCTCAGAGACAGACTGTGCCACTCTCTGACTTTCCCTGTGTCTCTGACACACACTGTGAAAATCTCTGATCCTGTCGGACACTCTCTGAGGCACACTGTGACACTCTCTGGCAGACTGTGACCCACTGTGACACTCACTGACACTCTCTTAGACACACTGTGACACGCACTGTTCCTATCTAACACTCTCTGTGACGCACTGCGACACTCTCTGATCCAATCTGACACTCTCTGAGACACACTGTGAAACTCTCTGACAGAATGTGACACTCTCTGAGCCAAATGCTGACACTCTCTGACACTCTGAGACACAGTATGACACACTGTGGCACTTTCTGACTCTCTCTGAGACACTCTGCAATAGACTGTAAGATTCTCTGACAGACTGTGTCTCACAGTGACACTCTCTGAGAAATACTGTGACACTTTCTGACTCTCTCTGGCTCTCTGAAACGCACTGAGACACTCTCTTAGACACACCGTGACACTCTCTGACACTCTCTTAAACACACTGTGACATTCTCTGACTATTTCTGACACTCTCTAAGGCACACTATGACACTCTCTGACAGACTGACACATTGAGACACTCTCAAAGACAGACTGTGACATTTTCTCACTCTCTCTGACTCTCTCTGAAATATACTGTAACCTTCTCTGACAGACTGTGACACACTGTGACACTCTCTAAGACAGACTGTGACACGTTCTAACTCTCTCTGACTCTCTGAGACACACTGTGACACTTTCTGACTCCCTCTGACTCTCTGAGACACACTGTGACACTATCTGAGACACACTGTGACACTCTCGGAGACAGACTGTGACACTCTCAGACTCTCTCTGATACCCTCAGAGGCACAGCACAACACACTGTGACACTCTCTGACAGGTTGTGACAAACTGTGACATTCTCTGACACTCAGTTAGACACACTCTGACACTCTCTGACTCTCTCTGTCACTCTCTGAGATACACTGTGTCACGCTCTGACAAACTGTGACAATTTCTGTGACACATTATGACACTCTCTGAACGACTGTGACACTTTCTGACATACGGTGACATTTTCTGAGACACTGTGACTCTCTCTGAGACACACTGTGACACTTTCTGTCTCTCTCTGATTCACTGAGACACACTGTAGCACTCTCTGACCCGCTCTGACACTCTCTGAGACACACTGTAACACTCTCTCACAGACTGTGACACTCTATGAGCCAAATGCTGACACTATCTGACACTCTCTGAGACGCAATCTGACACTCTCTGAATCTCTCTGACACTCTTTCAGACACACCATGACACTCTCTGACTTTCTCTGACACTTTGAGACGCACTGTGACACTCTCTGACCCTATCTGACACTCTCTGAGACACACTATGACACTCTCTGACCTTCTCTGAGACACTGTGACACTCGCTGACAGACTTTGACACTTTCTGACTCTCACTGAATCTCTGAGACACACTGTGACATCTCTGACTCTCTCTGACACTCTCTGTGGCATTCTGTGACACATGCTGAAATACACTGTGACACTCTCTGAAACTCTTTGTGACACTCTCTGATGCATGCTGACTCACACTGGAACAGTCTCTGGCACTTTCTCAAACGCATCGCGACACTCTCTGGCACTTTCTCAAACACACTGTGACACTCTCTGCTCGTATCTGGCTCTCTCTGAGACAGATTGTGACACTTTCGGATTCTCTCTGACTCTCTGAAACACACTGTGACATTCCCTGTCACTCTCTGAGACACACTGTGACACTCACTGACTCTCTCTAACACCTCTGACTCTCTCTGACACACTCTGTGAAAAACTGTGACACTCTCTGACACTCTGAGACACACTGAGATACAGTCTGACTTTCTATGACACTCTCTGAGACACAGTATGACACACTGTGACACTTCCTGACACTCTCTGACACTCACTGAAATACAACGTTACATTTTCTGACAGAGAGTGACACTCTCTGAGCCAAATGCTGACACTCTCTGACACTCTCTGAGACACAGTATGACACACTGTGACACTTTATGACTCTCTGACACACTCTGAAATTCAATGTAACATTCTCTGACGGACAGTCACAATATGACACTCTCTGAGACAAATTGTGATACTCTCTGACTCTCTCTGACACTCTTTCAGACACACCATGACACTCTCTGACTTTCTCTGACACTTTGAGACGCACTGTGACACTCTGACCCTATCTGACACTCTCTGAGACACACTATAACACTCTCTGACCTTATCTGAGACACACTGTGACACTCGCTGACAGATTGTGACACTTTCTGACTCTCCCCGAATCTCTGAGACACACTGTGACATCTCTGACTCTCTCTGACACTCTCTGTGGCACTCTGTGACACATGCTGAAATATACTGTGACACTCGCTGACTCTCTCTGAAACTCTCTGTGACACTCTCTGATACATGCTGAGTCACACTGGAACAGTCTCTGGCACTTTCTCAAACACACTGCGACACTATCTGGCACTTTCTCAAACACACTGTGACACTCTCGGCTCATACCTGGCTCTCTCTGAGACAGATTGTGACACTTTCGGATTCTCTCTGACTCTCTGAAACACACTGTGACATTCCCTGTCACTCTCTGAGACACACTGTGACACTCACTAACTCTCTCTAACACCTCTGACTCTCTCTGATACTCTCTGTGACACACGGTGACACTCTCTGACACTCTCTGAGACACACTGAGAAACAGTCTGACTTTCTATGACACTCTCTGAGACACAGCATGACACACTGTGACACTTCCTGACTCTCTCTGACACACTCTGAAATACAACGTAACATTCTCTGACAGAGAGTGACACTCTGAGCCAAATGCTGACACTCTCTGACACTTTCTGAGACACAGTATGACACACTGTGACACTTTCTGACTCTCTCTGACACACTCTGAAATTCAATGTAACATTCCCTGACAGACTGTCACAATATGACACTCTCTGAGACAAATTGTGACACTCTCTGACTCTCTCTGACTCTCTGAGACACACTGTCATCCTCTCTTAGACACACTGTGACACACTGTGATACTCTCTGTCACTCTCTGAGACACACTGAGATACCGTCTGACTTTCTATGACACTCTCTGAGACACAGCATGACAACACTGTGACACTTCCTGACTCTCTCTGACACACTCTGAAATACAACGTAACATTCTCTGACAGAGAGTGACACTCTCTGAACCAAATGCTGACACTCTCTGACACTCTCTGAGACACAGTATGACACACTGTGACACTTTCTGACTCTCTCTGACACACTCTGAAATTCAATGTAACATTCTCTGACAGACCGTCACAATATGACACTCTCTGAGACAAATTGTGACACTCTCTGACTCTCTCTGACTCTCTGAGACACACTGTCATCCTCTCTTAGACACACCGTGACACACTGTGACACTCCCTGACACTCTCTGAGGTACACTGTGACACTCTCTGACACTCTCCAATCCACTGTGACACTCACTGGGGCACACTGTGACACTCTCTGACACTCTCTGTGGCATACTGTGACACTTTCTAGCACATCTGAAACATTCTGTGACACTCTCTGACAGACAGTGAAACACTGTGACACTCTCTGACAGACGGTGACACACTGTGACACTATGTGACTCTCTCTGGCACTCTGAGACACACTGTGACACTCTCTGACTCTCTCTGAAACACACTGCTACACTCTCTGAGAGACTGTGACACACTACCGCTCCCTGAGAAACACTGTGATACTCTCTGACTCTCTCTGAGACACACTGTGACACACACTGACTCTCTCTGACACTCTCTGAGGCTCTGTACGACAAACTGTGACACTCTCTAAGGCACACTGTGAAACTCTCTGACTCTCTCTGACACTCTCTCAGACACACTGTAACACTCTCTGACTCTCTCTGTCACTCTCTGAGATACACTGTGTCACGCTCTGACAAACTGTGACAATTTCTGTGACACACTATGACACTTTCTGACATACGGTGACATTTTCTGAGACACTGTGAGTCTCTCTGAGACACACTGTGACAGTTTTTGTCTCTCTCTGATTCACTGAGACACACTGTGATACTCTCTGACCCGTTCTGACACTCTCTGAGACACACTGTAACACTCTCTCACAGACTGTGACACTCTCTGAACCAAACGCTGACACTCTCTGACACTCTCTGAGACACACTGTGACAGTCTCTGACACACTGTGACACACTGTGACACTCTCCGAGACACACTCTGACACTCTCTGACTCTGTCTGAAACTCTCAGACATACTGTGACACTCTCTGACTCTCGCTGACACTCTTTCAGACACACCATGACACTTTCTGACTCTCTCTGACTCTCTGAGACACACTGTGACACTCACTGAGACAAACTGACACTTTCTGACCCGCTCTGACACTCACTAAAACACACTGTGACAATCTCGAACACTCTCCCACACACTGTGACACTCTCTGAGACAGACTGTGACACTTTCAGAATCTCCCTGACTCTCTGAGACACACTGTGACACTGACTGAGACACACTTGACACACTCTGACATTCTTTGAAACACACTGTGACACTCACTGACTCTCTCTGACACTCTGTGACTCACTCTGACACTCTCTGAGACGCACTGTGACACAGTCTGACTTTCTATGACACTCTCTGAGACACAGTATGACTCACTGTGACACTTCCTGTCTCTCTCTGACACACGCTGATATACAATGCAACATTCTCTGAGAGGGAGTGACCCTTTCTGAGCCAAATGCTGACACTCCCTGCACTCTCTGAGACACAGCATGACATACTGTGACACTTCCTGACTCTCTCTGACACACTCCGAAATACAATGTAACATTCTCTGACAGACTGTCATAATGTGACACTCTCTGAGACAAATTGTGACTCTTTCTGACTCTCTGAGGCAAACAATCATCCCCTCTTAGACACACTGCGACACACTGTCACACGTTCTGACACTCTCTGAGGCAGACTGTGACACTCTCTGACAGACTGTGTCACACTGAGACACTCTCAAAAACAGATTATGAGACTTTCTGACTCTCTCTGACTCTCTGAGACACACTGTGACACTCACTGAGACAAACTGACACTTTCTGACCCGCTCTGACACTCACTGAAAGACACTGTGACAATCTCGAACACTCTCCCACACACTGTGACACTCTCTGACACTCTGAGACACACTGAGATACAGTCTGACTTTCCATGACACTATCTGAGACACGGTATGACACACTGTGACACTTCCTGACTCTCTCTGACACACTCTGAAATACAACGTAACATTCTCTGACAGAGAGTGACACTCTCTGAGCCAAATGCTGACACTCTCTGACACTCTCTGAGACACACTATGACAGACTGTGACACTTTATGATTCTCTGACACACTCTGAAATTCAATGTAACATTCTCTGACGGACAGTCACAATATGACACTCTCTGAGACAAATTGTGATACTCTCTGACTCTCTCTGACACTCTTTCAGACACACCATGACACTCTCTGACTTTCTCTGACACTTTGAGACGCACTGTGACACTCTGATCCTATCTGACACTCTCTGAGACACACTATAACACTCACTGACCTTATCTGAGACACACTGTGACACTCGCTGACAGATTGTGACACTTTCTGACTCTCCCCGAATCTCTGAGACACACTGTGACATCTCTGACTCTCTCTGACACTCTCTGTGGCACTCTGTGACACATGCTGAAATATACTGTGACACTCTCTGACTCTCTCTGAAACTCTCTGTGACACTCTCTGATACATGCTGAGTCACACTGGAACAGTCTCTGGCACTTTCTCAAACACACTGCGACACTATCTGGCACTTTCTCAAACACACTGTGACACTCCCGGCTCATATCTGGCACTCTCTGAGACAGATTGTGACACTTTCGGATTCTCTCTGACTCTCTGAAACACACTGTGACATTCCCTGTCACTCTCTGAGACACACTGTGACACTCACTGACTCTCTCTAACACCTCTGACTCTCTCTGACACTCTCTGTGACACACTGTGACACTCTTTGACACTCTCTGAGACACACTGAGAAACAGTCTGACTTTCTATGACACTCTCTGAGACACAGCATGACACACTGTGACACTTCCTGACTCTCTCTGACTCTCTGAGACACACTGTCATCCTCTCTTAGACACACTGTGACACACTGTGATACTCTCTGTCACTCTCTGAGACACACTGAGATACCGTCTGACTTTCTATGACACTCTCTGAGACACAGCATGACAACACTGTGACACTTCCTGACTCTCTCTGACACACTCTGAAATACAACGTAACATTCTCTGACAGAGAGTGACACTCTCTGAACCAAATGCTGACACTCTCTGACACTCTCTGAGACACAGTATGACACACTGTGACACTTTCTGACTCTCTCTGACACACTCCGAAATTCAATGTAACATTCTCTGACAGACCGTCACAATATGACACTCTCTGAGACAAATTGTGACACTCTCTGACTCTCTCTGACTCTCTGAGACACACTGTCATCCTCTCTTAGACACACCGTGACACACTGTGACACTCCCTGACACTCTCTGAGGTACACTGTGACACTCTCTGACACTCTCGAACCCACTGTGACACTCACTGGGGCACACTGTGACACTCTCTGACACTCTCTGTGGCATACTGTGACACTTTCTAGCACATCTGAAACATTCTGTGACACTCTCTGACAGACAGTGAAACACTGTGACACTCTCTGACAGACGGTGACACACTGTGACACTATGTGACTCTCTCTGGCACTCTGAGACACACTGTGATACTCTCTGACTCTCTCTGAAACACACTGTTACACTCTCTGAGAGACTGTGACACACTACCGCTCCCTGAGAAACACTGTGACACTCTCTGACTCTCTCTGAGACACACTGTGACACACACTGACTCTCTCTGACACTCTCTGAGGCTCTGTACGACAAACTGTGACACTCTCTAAGGCACACTGTGAAACTCTCTGACTCTCTCTGACACTCTCTCAGACACACTGTAACACTCTCTGACTCTCTCTGTCACTCTCTGAGATACACTGTGTCACGCTCTGACAAACTGTGACAATTTCTGTGACACACTATGACACTCTCTGAACGACTGTGACACTTTCTGACATACGGTGACATTTTCTGAGACACTGTGAGTCTCTCTGAGACACACTGTGACAGTTTTTGTCTCTCTCTGATTCACTGAGACACACTGTGATACTCTCTGACCCGTTCTGACACTCTCTGAGACACACTGTAACACTCTCTCACAGACTGTGACACTCTCTGAACCAAATGCTGACACTCTCTGACACTCTCTGAGACACACTATGACACTCTCTGACTCTGTCTGAAACTCTCAGACATACTGTGACACTCTGTGACTCTCGCTGACACTCTTTCAGACACACCATGACACTTTCTGACTCTCTCTGACTCTCTGTGACACACTGTGACACTCACTGAGACAAAGTGACACTTTCTGACCCGCTCTGACACTCACTGAAACACACTGTGACAATCTCGAACACTCTCCCACACACTGTGACACTCTCTGAGACAGACTGTGACACTTTCAGACTCTCCCTGACTCTCTGAGACACACTGTGACACTGACTGAGACACACTGTGACACACTCTGACATTCTTTGAAACACACTGTGACACTCACTGACTCTCTCTGACACTCTGTGACTCACTCTGACACTCTCTGAGACGCACTGTGACACAGTCTGACTTTCTATGACACTCTCTGAGACATAGTATGACTCACTGTGACACTTCCTGTCTCTCTCTGACACACGCTGAAATACAATGTAACATTCTCTGACAGGGAGTGACCCTCTCTGAGCCAAATGCTGACACTCCCTGCACTCTCTGAGACACAGCATGACATACTGTGACACTTCCTGACTCTCTCTGACACACTCCGAAATACAATGTAACATTCTCTGACAGACTGTCATAATGTGACACTCTCTGAGACAAATTGTGACTCTTTCTGACTCTCTGAGGCACACTATCATCCTCTCTTAGACAAACTGCGACACACTGTCACACGCTCTGACACTCTCTGAGGCAGACTGTGACACTCTCTGACAGACTGTGTCACACTGAGACACTCTCAAAAACAGATTATGACACTTTCTGACTCTCTCTGACTCTCTGAGACACACTGTGACACTCACTGAGACAAACTGACACTTTCTGACATCTCTGACACTCACTGAAACACACTGTGACAATCTCGAACACTCTCCCACACACTGTGACACTCTCTGACACTCTGAGACACACTGAGATACAGTCTGACTTTCTATGACACTCTCTGAGACACAGTATGACACACTGTGACACTTTATGACTCTCTTGACACACTCTGAAATTCAATGTAACATTCTCTGACGGACAGTCACAATATGACACTCTCTGACACAAATTGTGATACTCTCTGACTCTCTCTGACACTCTTTCAGACACACCATGACACTCTCTGACTTTCTCTGACACTTTGAGACACACTGTGACACTCTCTGACCCTATCTGACACTCTCTGAGACACACTGTGACACTCACTGACTCTCTCTGACACACTCCGAAATACAATGTAACATTCTCTGACAGACTGTCACAATGTGACACTCTCTGAGACAAATTGTGACTCTTTCTGACTCTCTGAGGCACTCTGTCATCCTCTCTTAGACACATTGCGACACACTGTCACACGCTCTGACACTCTCTGAGGCAGACTGTGACACTCTCTGACAGACTGTGTCACACTGAGACACTCTCAAAGACAGATTATGACACTTTCTGACTCTCTCTCTCTCTGAGACACACTGGGACACTTTTTGTCTCTCTCTGATTCACTGAGACACATTGTCACACTCTCTGACTCGCTCTGACACTCTCTGAGACACACTGTAACACTCTCTCACAGACTGTGACACTCTCTGAACCAAATGCTGACACTCTCTGACACTCTCTGAGACACACTATGACACTCTCTGACACACTGTGACACTCTCCTAGACACCCTATGACACTCTCTGACACACTGTGACACTCTCTGAGACACAATCTGACACTCTCTGACTCTGTCTGAAACTCTCAGACACACTGTGGCACTCTCTGACTCTCACTGACACACCATGACACTTTCTGACTTTCTCTGACACTTTGAGATGAACTGTGACACTCTCTGACACTAAATGACACTCTCTGAGACACTGTGTGACACTCTCTGACACTCTCTGAGACACACTGTGACACGCTCTGACATTCTCTGAAACACACTGTGACATTCCCTGACTCTCTCTGAGACACACTGTGACACTCACTGACTCTCTCTGACACTCTGTGACTCACTCTGACACTCTCTGAGACGCACTGTGACACAGTCTGACTTTCTATGACACTCTCTGAGACACAGTATGACTCACTGTGACACTTCCTGTCTCTCTCTGACACACGCTGAAATACAATGTAACATTCTCTGAGAGGGAGTGATCCTCTCTGAGCCAAATGCTGACACTCTCTGCACTCTCTGAGACACAGCATGCCATACTCTGACACTTCCTGACTCTCTCTGACACACTCCGAAATACAATGTAACATTCTCTGACAGACTGTCACAATGTGACACTCTCTGAGACAATTTGTGACTCTTTCTGACTCTCTGAGGCACTCTGTCATCCTCTCTTAGACACATTGCGACACACTGTCACATGCTCTGACACTCTCTGAGGCAGACTGTGACACTCTCTGACAGACTGTGTCACACTGAGACACTCTCAAAGACAGATTATGACACTTTCTGACTCTCTCTCTCTCTGAGACACACTGGGACACTTTTTGTCTCTCTCTGATTCACTGAGACACACTGTCACACTCTCTGACTCGCTCTGACACTCTCTGAGACACACTGTAACACTCTCTCACAGACTGTGACACTCTCTGAACCAAATGCTGACACTGTCTGACACTCTCTGAGACACACTATGACACTCTCTGACACACTGTGACACTCTCTGAGACACCCTATGACACTCTCTGACACACTGTGACACTCTCTGAGACACAATCTGACACTCTCTGACTCTGTCTGAAACTCTCAGACACACTGTGGCACTCTCTGACTCTCACTGACACACCATGACACTTTCTGACTTTCTCTGACACTTTGAGATGAACTGTGACACTCTCTGACACTAAATGACACTCTCTGAGACATTGTGTGACACTCTCTGACACTCTCTGAGACACACTGTGACACGCTATGACATTCTCTGAAACACACTGTGACATTCCCTGACTCTCTCTGAGACACACTGTGACACTCACTGACTCTCTCTGACACTCTGTGACTCACTCTGACACTCTCTGAGACGCACTGTGACACAGTCTGACTTTCTATGACACTCTCTGAGACACAGTATGACTCACTGTGACACTTCCTGTCTCTCTCTGACACACGCTGAAATACAATGTAACATTCTCTGACAGGGAGTGTCCCTCTCTGAGCCAAATGCTGACACTCTCTGCACTCTCTGAGACACAGCATGGCATACTGTGACACTTCCTGACTCTCTCTGACACACTCCGAAATACAATGTAACATTCTCTGACAGACTGTCACAATGTGACACTCTCTGAGACAAATTGTGACTCTTTCTGACTCTCTGAGGCACTCTGTCATCCTCTATTAGACACATTGCGACACACTGTCACACGCTCTGACACTCTCTGAGGCAGACTGTGACACTCTCTGACAGACTGTGTCACACTGAGACACTCTCAAAGACAGATTATGACACTTTCTGACTCTCTCTCTCTCTGAGACACACTGGGACACTCACTGAGACACACTGTGACACTCACTGACACTCTCCAGCACACTGTGACACACTCTGAGACACACTGTGGCACTCTCTGACACTCTCCAACCCACTGTGACACTCTCTGAGACAGACTGTGACACTCTCTGACACTCTCTGTGGCATACTGTGACACTTTCTAGCACATCTGAAACACTCTGTGACACTCCCTGACAGACGGTGACACACTGTGACACTCTCTGACAGATTATGACACTTTCTGACACTCTCTCTCTCTCTGACTCTCTGAGACACACTGTGACACTCACTGTGACACTCACTGAGACACACTGTGACACTCTCTGACGCGCTCAGAGGCGCTCTGTGACACTCTCTGACAGACTGTGAGAGACTGAAACACTCTCTGATAGATTGTGGCATGCTGTGACACTCTCTGAGACACACTGTGACACACTCTGACACTCTCTGACCCACTGTGACACTATCTGACACTCTCTGAGACACACTGTGACACTCTGACAGACTGTGACACACTGTGACACACTCTGACACTCGCTGAGACATACTGGGCCACTCTCTGACTCCCTCTGACAATTTGAGACGCACTGTGACACTCTCTGATCCTATCTGACACTCTCTGAGACACATTGTGACACTCTCTGACAGACTGTGACACACTGTGACACTCTCAAAGACAGACTGTGACACTTTCTGACTCCGTCTGACTCACTCTGAAATATACTGTAACCTTCTCTGACAGATTGTGACCCACTATGACACTCCCTGAGACAGACTGTGACACACTCTGAGACACACTGTGATACAGTCTGACTATCTCTGACACTCTCTGAGGCACAGTAGGACACACTATGACACGCTTTGACTCAAAATGACACTCTCTGAGACACACTGTGACACTCTCTGAGAGACTGTGACACTCTCTGACTCTCTCTGAAACACTATACGCTCTCTGACAGATTGTGACTCAGTGTGAAACGCTCTGACACTCTCTGAAACACACTGTGCCACTTTCTGACTCTCTGTGACACACTATGACACTCTCCGAGACACACTATGACACTCTCCGAGACTCACTGTGACACGCTTTGACACTCTCTGAAACACACTGTGACATCTCTGACTATCACTGAAACTCTCTGTGGCACTCTGTGACACACGTTGAAATACACTGTGACACTCTCTGATGCTCTCTGAAACGCTCTGTGACACTCTCTGACACATGCTGAGACACACTGGAACACACTCTGGCACTTTCTCAAACACACTGCGACACTCTCTGGCAATTTCTCAAACATACTGTGACACTCTCTGCTCGTATCTGACTCTCTCTGAGACAGATTGTGACACTTTCTGATTCTCTCTGACTCTCTGAGACACACTGTGACACTCTCTGATTCTCTGAGACACACTGTGACACTCTGACAGACGTGATACACTGAAACACTCTCTGAGAGACTGTGACACTCTCTGAGACAAGCTCTGACACACTCTGACATTCTCAGAAACACACTGTGACATTCCCTGACTCTCTCTGAGACACACTGTGACACTTACTGACTCTCTCTGAAATTCTCTGTGGCACTCTGTGACACACGCTGAGGTACACTGTGACACTCTCTGACTCTCTCTGACACTCTCTGTGACACTTACTGACACACGCTGAGACGCACTGTGACACTCTCTCGCACTTTCTCAAACACACTGTGACACTCTCTGCTCGTATCTGACTCTCTCTGAGACAGGTTGTGACACTTTCTGATTCTCTGACTCTCTAAGGCACACTGTGACCCTCTCTGACTCGCTGAGACACACTGTGACTCTCTTTGACTCTCTCTGAGAGACTGTGACACTCTCTGACAGACTGTGACACTCTCTGAGACACACTGCGATACACTCTGACATTCTCTGAAACATACTGTGACATTCCCTGACTCTCTCTGAGACGCACAGTGACACTCACTGACTCTCTCTAACACTCTGACTCTCTCTGAGACACACTGTGACACTCTCTGACACTCTCGGAAACACACTGTGATACAGTCTGACTTTCTATGACACTCTCTCAGACACAGTATGACACACTGTGACACTTCCTGACTCTCTCTGACACACTCTGAAATACAATGTAATATTCTCTGACAGAGAGTGACACTCTCTGAGCCAAATGCTGACACTCTCTGAGACACAGTATGACACACTGTGACTCTTTCTGTCTCTCTCTGACACACTCTGAAATTCAATGTAACATTCTCTGACAGACTGTCACAATGTGACACTCTCTGAGACAAATTGTGACTCTTTCTGACTCTCTCTGACTCTCTGACACACACTGTCATCCTCTCTTAGACACACTGTGACACACTGTGACACTCTCTGACACACACTGTGACTCTCTCTGACACTCTCCAACCCACTGTGACACTCTCTGGGACACACTGTGACATTCTCTGACACTCTGTGGCATACTGTGACACTTTCTAGGACATCTGAAACACTCTGTGACACTCTGTGTGGGCGGCACGGTGGCACAGTGGTTAGTACTGCTGCCTCACAGCGCCAGAGAGCCGGGTTCAATTCCCGACTCATGCGACTCACTGTGTGGAGTTTGCACATTCTCCCCGTGTCTGCGTGGGTTTCCTCCGGGTGGTCCGATTTTCTCCCACAGTCCAAAGATGTGCAAGTCAGGTTAATTGGCCATGCTAAATTGCCCATAGTGTTAGGGAAGGGGTCAATGTAGAGGAATGGGTGGGTTGCGCTTCAACGGGTCGGTGTGGACTTGTTGGGCCAAAAGGCCTGTTTCCACACTGTAAGTAATCTAATCAAATCTAAAAAAAGCACTCTGACAGACTGTGACACTCTCTGACAGACGGTGACACACTGTGACACTCTCTGAGACAGACTGTGACACTTCCTGACTCTCCCTGACTCTCTGAGGCACACTGTGACACTCTCTGACTATCTCCGAGGCACACTGTGACACTCTCTGACAGACTGTAACACACTTAAACACTATGTGACTCTCTTTGGCACTCTGAGACACACTGTGACACTCTCTGACACGCTCTCAAACACACTGCAACACTCTCTGAGACACACTGCGACACTCTCTGAGGGACTGTGACACACTCTGACACACTCTGATAGTCGCTGAGATGCACAGTGACACTCTCTGAGTCTCTCTGAAACACTCTCTGACACTCTCTGAATAGCACTATGACACTCTCTGACAGACTGTGACACACTGTGACACCCTCAAAGGCAGACTGTGTCACTTTCTGACTCTCTGAGACACACTGTGACACTCACAGAGATACAATGTCACACTCTCTGACAGACTGTGACATATTGTGACACTTTCTGAGACACACTGTGACACGTTTTGTCTGTCTCTGACTCCCTGACACACACGGTGACACTCTCTGACCCGTTCTGACACTCTCTGAGACAGATTGTGACACTCACTGACATTCTCTGACTCTCTCTGTTACACACTGTGACAATCTCTGACACTCTCTGAGACACACTGTGATACAGTCTGACTCTCTCTGACACTCACCGAGGCACAATATGACATACTGTGACACTCTCTGACTCACTCTGACACTCTCTGAGACACACTGTGACACTCTCTGTCTCTCTGTGACACTCTGACAGACTGTGACACACTGAAACTCTCTCTAAGAGACTGTGACACTCTCTGAGACACACTGCGACACACTCTGACATTCTCTGAAACACACTGTGACATTCCGAGTCTCTCTCAGGCGACTGACGGTGTGGAGTTTGCACGTTCTCCCCGTGTCTGCGTGGGTCTCGTCTGGGTGGTCCGGTTTCCTCCCACAGTCCAAAAGTGTGCAGGTCAGGTGAATTGGCCATGTTAAAATTGCCCATAGTGTTAGGTAAGGGGTCAATGTAGGGGAATGGGTGGTTTGCGCGTCAACGGGTCGGTGTGGACTTGTTGGGCCGAAGAGCATGTTTCCACACTGTACGTAATCGAATCGAAACTAAAAAAAACTGTACGACAGACGGTGACACACTGTGACACTCTCTGAGACAGACAGTGACACACTGTGACACTCTCTGAGACAGACTGTGACACTTCCTGACTCTCCCTGACTCTCTGAGGCACACTGTGACACTCTCTGACTATCTCCGTGGCACACTGTGACACTCATTGTCAGACTGTAACACACTTAAAGACTATGTGACTCTCTCTGGCACTCTGAGACACACTGTGACACTCTCTGACACGCTCTCAAACACACTGCAACACTCTCTGAGACACACTGCGATACTCTCTGAGGGACTGTGTCACACTCTGACACACTCTGATAGTCGCTGAGACGCACAGTGACAATCCCTGAGTCTCTCTGAAACACACTGTGACACTCTCCGACACTCTCTGAATAGCACTATGACACTCTCTGACAGACTGTGACACACTGTGACACCCTCAAAGGCAGACTGTGTCACTTTCTGTCTCTCTGAGACACACTGTGACACTCACATAGACACAATGTGACACTTTCTGACAGACTGTGACATACTGTGACACTTTCTGAAACACACCGTGACACGTTCTGTCTGTCTCTGACTCCCTGAGACACACTGTGACACTCTCTGACCTGTTCTGACACTCTCTGAGACAGACTATGACACTCACTGACATTCTCTGACTCTCTCTGTTACACACTGTGACAATCTCTGACACTCTCTGAGACACACTGTGATACAGTCTGACTCTCTCTGACACTCTCTGAGACACAGCATGACAACACTGTGACATTTTCTGACTCCCTCTGACTCTCTGAGACACACTGTGACACTCTCTGAGATACACTGTGTCACTCTCTGAGACACACTTTGACACTCTCGGAGACAGACTGTGACACTCTCAGATTCTCTCTGATACCCTCTGAGGCACAGCACAATACACTGTGACACTCTATGACAGGTTGTGACAAACTGTGACATTCTCTGACACTCAGACACACTCTGACACTCTGTGACTCTCTCTGTCACTCTCTGAGATACACTGTGTCACGCTCTGACAAACTGTGACAATTTCTGTGACACACTATGACACTCTCTGAACGACTGTGACACTTTCTGACATACGGTGACATTTTCTGAGACACTGTGACTTTCTCTGAGACACACTGTGACAGTTTTTGTCTCTCTCTGATTCACTGAGACACACTGTGGCACTCTCTGACCCGCTCTGACACTCTCTGAGACACACTGTAACTCTATCTCACAGACTGTGACACTCTATGAGCCAAATGCTGACACTATCTGACACTCTCTGAGACGCAATCTGACACTCTCTGACTCTCTCTGACACTCTTTCAGACACACTATGACACTCTCTGACTTTCTCTGATACATTGAGACGCACTGTGACACTCTCTGACCCTATCTGATGCTCTCTGAGACACACTGTGACACTCTCTGACTCTCTCTGAGACACACTGTGACACTCGCTGACAGATTGTGACACTTTCTGACGCTCCCTGAATCTCTGGGACACAATGTGACATCTCTGACTCACTCTGACACTCTCTGTGCCATTCTGTGACAAATGCTGAAATACACTGTGACACTCTCTGACTCTCTATGAAACTCTCTGTGACACTCTCTGATACATGCTGAGACACACTGGAACTCTCTGTGGAACATTCTCAAACACACTGCGACATTATCTTGCACTTTCTCAAACACACTGTGACACTCTCTGCTCGTATCTGGCTCTCTCTGAGACAGATTGTGACACTTTCGTATTCTCTCTGACTCTCTGAAACACACTGTGACATTCCCTGACACTCTCTGAGACACACTGTGACACTCACTGACTCTCTCTAACACTCTGACTCTCTCTGACACTCTCTGAGACACACTGTGACACTCTCTGACACTCTCTGAGACACACTGAGATACAGTCTGACTTTCTATGACACTCTCTGAGACACAGCATGACCACACTGTGACACTTCCTGACTCTCTCTGACACACTCTGAAATACAACGTAACATTCTCTGACAGAGAGTGACACTGTCTGAGCCAAATGCTGACACTCTCTGACACTCTCTGAGACACAATATGACACACTGTGACACTTTCTGACTCTCTCTGACACACTCTGAAATTCAATTGAACATTCTCTGACAGACTGTCACAATATGACACTCTCTGAGACAAATTGTGACACTCTCTGACTCTCTCTGACTCTCTGAGACACACTATCATCCTCTCTAAGACACACCGTGACACACCGTGACACTCCCTGACACTTTCTGAGGCACACTGTGACACTCTCTGACACTCTCCAACCCACTGTGATACTCTCTGGGGCACACTGTGACACTCTCTGACACTCTCTGTGGCATACTGTGACACTTTCTAGCACATCTGAAACACTCTGTGACACTCTCTGACAGACTGTGACACACTGTGACACTCTCTGACAGACGGTGACACACTGTGACACTCTCTGAGACACACTGTGACACTTTCAGACTCTCCCTGACTCTCTGAGACACACTGTGACACTGACTGAGACACACTGTGACACTCTCTGACTATCTCCGAGGCACACTGTGACACTCTCTGACAGACTGTAACACACTGAAACACGATGTGACTGTCTCTAGCACTCTGAGACACACTGTGACACTCTCTGACTCTCTCTGACACACTGTTACACACACTGACTCTCTCTGACACTCTCTGAGGCTCAGTATGACAAACTGACACTCTCTAAGGCACACTGTGAAACTCTCTGACTCTCTCTGACACTCTCTCAGACACACTGTAGCACTCTCTAACTCTCTCTGTCACTCTCTGAGATACACTGTGTCACGCTCTGACAAACTGTGACAATTTCTGTGACACACTATGACACTCTCTGAATGACTGTGACACTTTCTGACATACGGTGACATTTTTTGAGACACTGTGACTCTCTCTGAGACACACTGTGACACTTTTTGTCTCTCTCTGATTCACTGAGACACACTGTGACACTCACTGAGACACACTGTGACACTCTGACTCTCTCTGAGGCGCACTGTGACACTCTCTGACAGACTGTGATACACTGTAACACACTGTGACACTCTGTGACTCTCTTTGAGGCACACTGTAACACTCTTTGACAGACTGTGACACACTGAAACACTCTCTGAGAGACTGTGACAGACTGTGACACTCTCTGATACTCACTTTGACGCTCTCTGACATTCTCTGAAACACACTGTGACACTCTCTGATAGACTGTGCCACAATGTGACATTCTCTGACACTCTCTGAAACACACTGTGACACTGTCTGAGACACACTGTGACACTCTCAGAGACAGATTGTTACACTTTCTGACAGACTGTGACACTCTCTGAGCCAAATGCTGACACTGTCTGAGACACACTGTGACACTCTCAGACACACTGTGACATACTGTGACACTCTCTGAGACAGACTATTACACTTTCTGACTCTCTCTGAATCTCTGAGACACACTGTGACATTCTCTGACAGACTGTGACACGATGTGACACTCTCTGACTCTCTCTGAAACACTCTGTGACGCTCTCTGACAGACTGTGACACACTGTGACGCTCTCAGAGACAGACTCTGCCACTTTCTGACTTTCCCTGTGTCTCTGACACACACTGTGAAAATCTCTGATCCTATCGGACACTCTCTGAGGCACACTGTGACACTCTCTGGCAGACTGTGACCCACTGTGACACTCACTGACACTCTCTTAGACACACTGTGACACGCACTGTTCCTATCTAACACTCTCTGTGACGCACTGCGACACTCTCTGATCCTATCTGACACTGTCTGAGACACACTATGACACTCTCTGACAGACTGTGACACACTGAAACACTCTCTGAAAGACTGTGACATTCTCTCAAACAGACTGTGACATTCCAAGACTCTCTCAGGCGACTGACGGTATGGGGTTTGCACGTTCTCCCCGTGTCTGCGTGGGGCTCGTCTGGGTGGTCCGGTTTCCTCCCACAGTCCAAAGGTATGCAGGTCAGGTGAATTGGCCATGCTAAAATTGCCCATAGTGTTAGGTAAGGGGTCAATGTAGGGGAATGGGTGTGTTGCGCGTCAACGGGTCGGTGTGGACTTGTTGGGCCGTAGAGCATGTTTCCACACTGTCAGTAATCTAATCGAATCTAAAAAAAACTCGACGACAGACGGTGACACACTGTGACACTCTCTGAGACAGACGGTGACACACTGTGACACTCTCTGAGACAACTGTGACACTTCCTGACTCTCCCTGACTCTCTGAGGCACACTGTGACACTCTCTGACTATCTCCGAGGCACACTGTGACACTCATTGTCAGACTGTAACACACTTTAACACTATTTGACTATCTCTGGCACTCTGAGACACGCTGTGACACTCCCTGACACGCTCTCAAACACACTGCAACACTCTCTGAGACACACTGCGACACTCTCTGAGGGACTGTGACACACTCTGATAGTCGCTGAGACACACAGTGACACTCTCTGAATCTCACTGAAACACACTGTGGCACTCTCTGACACTCTCTGAATAGTACTATGACACTCTCTGACAGACTGTGACACACTGTGACACCCTCAAAGGCAGACTGTGACACTTTCTGACTCTCTGAGACACACTGTGACACTCACAGAGACACAATGCGACACTTTCTGACAGACTGTGACATACTGTGACACTTTCTGAGACACACTGTGACACGTTCTGTCTGTCTCTGACTCCCTGAGACACACTGTGACACTCTCTGACCTGTTCTGACACTCTCTGAGACAGACTGTGACACTCACTGACATTCTCTGACTCTCTCTGTTACACACTGTGACAATCTCTGACACTCTCTGAGACACACTGTGATACAGTCTGACTCTCTCTGACACTCACTGAGGCCCAGTATGACATACTGTGACACTCTCTGAGTCACTCTGACACTCTCGGAGACACACTGTGACACTCTCTCATAGATTGTGACCCTCTGAGAGCCAAATACTGACACTCTCTCACATTCTCTGAGACACAGTAGGACACACTGTGACACTTTCTGACTCTCTCTGACACACTCTGAAATACAACATAACATTCTCTGACAGATTGTCACAATGTAACAACCTCTGAGACAAGCTGTGACACTCTCGGAGACAGATTGTGACACTCTCTGAGACACAGTGTGACTCTCTCTGATTCTCTCTGAAACTCTCTGTGACACTCTCTGACACGCGCTGAGACGAACTGTGACATTCTCTGGCACTTTATCCAACACACTGTGGCACTCTCTGATCCTATCTGACACTCTCTGAGACAGACTGTGACACTTTCTGACTCTCTCTGACTCACTGAGACAAACTGTGACACTCTCTGACTCTCTCTGAGGCGCACTGTGACACTCTCTGACAGACTGTGATCCACTGAGACACACTGTGACACTCTCTGACTTTCTTTGAGGCACACTGTAACACTCTTTGACAGACTGTGACACACTGAAACACTCTCTGAGAGACTGTGACAGACTGTGACACTCTCTGATACACACTGTGACACTCTCTGACACTCTCTGAAACACACTGTGACACTGTCTGAGACACACTGTGACACTCTCCAACACACTGTGACACTCTCAGAGAGAGACTTTTACACTTTCTGACAGACAGTGACACTCTCTGAGCCAAATACTGACACTCTCTGACACTCTCTGAGACACACTGTGACACTCTCTGAGACAGACTATTACACTTTCTGACTCTCTCTGAATCTCTGAGACACACTGTGACATTCTCTGACAGACTGTGACACACTGCAACATTCTCTGACAGACGGTGACACGATGTGACACTCTCTGACTCTCTCTGAAACACTCTGTGACGCTCTCTGACAGACTGTGACACACTGTGACACTCTCAGAGACAGACTGAGCCACTTTCTGACTTTCCCTGTGTCTCTGACACACACTGTGAAAATCTCTGATCCTATCGGACACTCTCTGAGGCACACTGTGACACTCTCTGGCAGACTGTGACACTTTGTGACACTCTCTGACACTCCCTTAGACACACTGTGACACGCACTGTTCCTATCTAACACTCTCTGTGACACACTGCGACACTCTCTGATCCTATCTGACACTCTCTAAGACACACTATGACACTCTCTGACAGACTGTGAAACTCTCTGAGCCAAATGCTGACACTCTCTGAGACACAATCTGACACTCTCTGAGATACACTGTGTCAATCTCTGAGACACACTTTGACACTCTCGGAGACAGACTGTGACACTCTCAGATTCTCTCTGATACCCTCTGAGGCACAGCACAACACACTGTGACACTCTCTGACAGGTTGTGACAAACTGTGACATTCTCTGACACTCAGACACATTCTGACACTCTCTGACTCTCTCTGTCACTCTCAGAGATACACTGTGTCACGCTCTGACAAACTGTGACAATTTCTGTGACACACTATGACACTCTCTGAACGACTGTGACACTTTCTGACATACGGTGACATTTTTTGAGACACTGTGACTCTCTCTGTGACACACTGTGACACTTTCCGTCTCTCTCTGATTCACTGAGACACACTGTGGCACTCTCTGACCCGTTCTGACAATCTCTGAGACACACTGTAACACTCTCTCACAGACTGTGACACTCTATGAGCTGACACTATCTGACACTCTCTGAGACACAATCTGATACTCTCTGACTCTCTCTGACACTCTTTCAGACACACCATGACACTCTCTGACTTTCTCTGACACTTTGAGATGCACTGTGACATTCTCTCACCCTATCTGACACTCTTTGAGACACACTGTGACACTCTCTGACTCTCTCTGAGACACACTGTGACACTCGCTGACAGATTGTGACACTTTCTGACTCTCCCTGAATTTCTGAGACACACTGTGACATCTCTGACTCTCTCTGACACTCTCTGTGGCATTCTGTGACACATGCTGAAATACACTGTGACACTCTCTGACTCTCTCTGAAACTGTCTGTTACACTCTCTGATACATGCTGAGTCACACTGGAACACTCTCTGGCACTTTCTCAAACACACTGCGACACTATCTGGCACTTTCTCAAACACACTGTGACACTCTCTGCTCGTATCTGGCTCTCTCTGAGACAGATTGTGACACTTTCGTATTCTCTCTGACTCTCTGAAACAAACTGTGACATTCCCTGACACTCTCTGAGACACACTGTGACACTCACTGACTCTCTCTAACACTCTGACTCTCTCTGACACTCTCTGAGACACACTGTGGCACTCTCTGACACTCTCTGAGACACACTGAGATACAGTCTGACTTTCTATGACACTCTCTGAGTCAGACTTTGACACTCTCTGACAAACTGTGTCACACTGAGACACTCTCAGACAGATTATGACACTTTCTGACTCTCTCTCTCTCTCTGAGACACACTGTGACACTCACTAAGATAATCTGACACTTTCTGATCCGCTCTGACACTCTCTGAGACACACTGAAACACTCTCTCACAGACTGTGACACTCTCTGAACCAAATGCAGACACTCCCTGACACTCTCTGAGACACACTATGACACTCTCTGACACACTATGACACACTGTGACACTGTCTGAGACACAATCTGACACTCTCTGACTCTGTTTGAAACTCTCAGACACACTGTGGCACTCTCTGGCTCTCACTGACTCTCTTTCAGACACACCATGACACTTTCTGACTTTCTCTGAAACTTTGAGACGCACTGTGACACTCTCTGACACTATCTGACACTCTCTGAGACACACTGTGACACTCTCTGGCACTCTCTGAGACACACAGTGACACACTCTGACATTCTCTGAAACACACTGTGACATTCCCTGACTCTCTCTGACACTATGTGACTCACTCTGATACTCTCTGAGACACACTGTGACACTCTCTGACACTCTCTGTGGCATACTGTGACACTTTCTAGCACATCTGAAACACTCTGTGACACTCTCTGACAGACGGTGACACACTGTGACACTCTCTGACAGACGGTGACACACAGTGACACTCTCTGAGACAGACTGTGACACTTTCTGACTCTCCCTGACTCTCTGAGACACACTGTGACACTGACTGAGACACACTGTGACACTCTCTGACTATCTCCGAGGCACACTGTGACACTCTCTGACAGACTGTAACACAGTGAAACACTATGTGACTCTCTCTAGCACTCTGAGACACACTGTGACACTCTCTGACTCTCTCTGAAACACACTGTTACACTCTCTGAGAGACTGTGACACACTACCGCTCTCTGAGATACACAGTGACACTCTCTGACTCTCTCTGAGACACACTGTGACACACACTGACTCTCTCTGACACTCTCTGAGGCTCAGTATGACAAACTGTGACACTCTCTAAGGCACACTGTGAAACTCTCTGACTCTCTCTGACACTCTCTCAGACACACTGTAACACTCTCTGACTCTCTCTGTCACTCTCTGAGATACACTGTGTCACGCTCTGACAAACTGTGACAATTTCTGTGACAAACTATGACACTCTCTGAACGACTGTGACACTTTCTGACATACGGTGACATTTTCTGAGACACTGTGACTCTCTCTGAGACACACTGTGACACTTTTTGTCTCTCTCTGATTCACTGAGACACACTGTGACACTCTCTAACCCGCTCTGACACTCTCTGAGACACACTATGACACTCTCTGACACACTGTGACACTCTCTAAGACACAATCTGACATTCTCTGACTCTGTCTGAAACTCTCAGACACACTGTGGCACTCTCTGACTCTCACTGACTCTCTTTCAGACACACCATGACACTTTCTGACTTTCTCTGACACTTTGAGACGCACTGTGACACTCTCTGACACTATCTGACACTCTCTGAGACACACTGTGACACTCTCTGGCACTCTCTGAGACACACTATGACACACTCTGAAATTCTCTGAAACACACTGTGACATTCCCTGACTCTCTCTGAGACAGACTGTGACACTCACTGACTCTCTCTGACACTCTGTGACTCACTCTGACACTCTCTGAGACGCACTGTGACACAGTCTGACTTTCTATGACACTCTCTGAGACACAGTATGACTCACTGTGACACTTCCTGTCTCTCTATGACACACGCTGAAATACAATGTAACATTCTCTGAGAGGGAGTGATCCTCTCTGAGCCAAATGCTGACACCCTCTGCACTCTCTGAGACACAGCATGACATACTGTGACACTTCCTGACTCTCTCTGACACACTCCGAAATACAATGTAACATTCTCTGACAGACTGTCACAATGTGACACTCTCTGAGACAAATTGTGACACTTTCTGACTCTCTGAGGCACACTGTCATCCTCTCTTAGACACACTGTGACACACTGTGACACCCTCTTACACTCTCTGAGGTACACTGTGAAACTCTCTGACAGACTGTGTCACACTGAGACACTCTCAAAGACAGATTATGACACTTTCTGACTCTCTCTGACACTCTTTGAGGCACACTGTGACACTATCTGACACACTGAAACTCTCTCTAACACTCTCTGACACACTGTGACACTCTCTGTGACACACTGTGACACTCTCTGAGGCACACTGTGACACTCTCTGACACTCTCTGTGACACACTGGGACACTCTGACACTCTTTCAAACACATTGTGACTCTCTCTGACACACTCTCAAACACACTGCGACACTCTCTGAGACACACTGCGACACTCTCTGTGGGACTGTGACACACTCTGACACACACTGATAGTCGCTGAGACGCACAGTGACACTCTCTGACTCTCTCTGAAACACACTGTGACACTCTCTGACACTCTATGAAAAGCACTGTGACACTCTCTGACAGACTGTGACACACTGTGACACCCTCAAAGGCAATCTGTGTTACTTTCTGACTCTCTGAGACACACTGTGACACTCACAGAGACACAATGTGACACTCTCAGACAGACTGTGACATACTGTGACACTCTCTGAGACACACTGTGACACATTCTGTCTCTCTCTGACTCCCTGAGACACACTGTGACACTCTCTGACCCATTCTGACACTCTCTGAGACAGACTGTGACACTCACTGACATTCTCTGACTCCCTCTGTTACACACTGTGACAATCTCTGACCCTCTCTGAGACACACTGTGATCCAGTCTGACTCTCTCTGGCACTCTCTGAGGCACAGTATGACATACTGTGACACTCTCTGACTCACTCCGACACTCTCTGAGACACACTGTGACACTCTCACAGACTGTGACCCTCTGAGAGCCAAATGCTGACACTCTCTGACATTCTCTGAGACACATTAGGACACACTGTGACACTTTCTGACTCTCTCGGACACACTCTGAAATACAACATAACATTCTCTGACAGATTGTCACAATGTGACACTCTCTGAGACAAACTGTGACACTCTCAGAGACAGATTGTGACACTCTGAGACACACAGTGTCTGACTCTCTGTGAAAGTCTCTGTGACACTCTCTGACACGCGTAAGACACACTGTGACATTCTCTGGCACTTTCTCCTACACACTGTGACAATCTCTGATCCTATCTGACACTCTCTGAGACACTCTGTGACACTCTCTGACACACTGTGACATACTGTGACACTCTCTGAGACAGACTATTACACTTTCTGACTCTCTCTGAATCTCTGAGACACACTGTGACATTCTCTGACAGACTGTGACACGATGTGACACTCTCTGACTCTCTCTGAAACACTCTGTGACGCTCTCTGACAGACTGTGACACACTGTGACACTCTCAGAGACAGACTCTGCCACTTTCTGACTTTCCCTGTCTCTCTGACACACACTGTGAAAATCTCTGATCCTATCGGACACTCTCTGAGGCACACTGTGACACTCTCTGGCAGACTGTGACCCACTGTGACACTCACTGACACTCTCTTAGACACACTGTGACACGCACTGTTCCTATCTAACACTCTCTGTGACGCACTGCGACACTCTCTGATCCTATCTGACACTCTCTGAGACACACTGTGACACTCTCTGACAGACTGTGAAACTCTCTGAGCCAAATGCTGACAATCTCTGACACTCTCTGAGACACAGTATGACACACTGTGGCACTTTCTGACTCTCTCTGAGACACTCTGCAATACACTGTAAGATTCTCTGACAGATTGTGTCTCACAGTGACACTCTCTGAGAAATACTGTGACACTTTCTGACTCTCTCTGGCTCTCTGTGACACACTGAGACACTCTCTTACACACACTGTGACACTCTCTGACACTCTCTTAAACACACTATGACATTCTCGGACTCTTTCTGACACTCTCTAAGGCACACTATGATACTCTCTGACAGACTGTGACACATTGAGACACTCTCAAAGACAGACTGTGACATCTTCTGACTCTCTCTGACACTCTTTGAGGCACACTGTGACACTCTCTGACAGACTGTGACAAACTGAGGCACTTTCAAAGACAGACCGTGACATTTTCTGACTCTCTTTGACTATCTCTGAAATATAGTGTAACCTTCTCTGACAGACTGTGACATACTGTGACACTCTCTAAGACAGACTATGACACGTTCTAACTCTCTCTGACTCTCTGAGACACACTGTGACACTTTCTGACTCCCTCTGACTCTCTGAGACACACTGTGACACTCTCTGAGACACACTGTGTCACTCTCGGAGACAGACTGTGACACTATCGGAGACAGACTGTGACACTCTCAGATTCTCTCTGATACCCTCTGAGGCACACTGTGACACTCTCTGACAGGTTGTGACAAACTGTGACATTCTCTGACTCTGTTAGACACACTCTGACACTCTCTGACTCTCTCTGTCACTCTCTGAGATACACTGTGTCACGCTCTGACAAATTGTGACAATTTCTGTGACACACTATGACACTCTCTGAACGACTGTGACGCTTTCTGACATACGGTGACATTTTCTGAGACACTGTGACTCTCTCTGAGACACACTGTGACACTTTCTGTGTCTCTCCGATTCACTGAGACACACTGTGACACTCTCTGACCCGCTCTGACACTGTCTGAGACACACTATAACACTCTCTCATAGACTGACACTCTATGAGCCAAATGCTGACACTCTCTGACACTCTCTGAGACACACTATGACACTCTCTGACTCTCTCTGAAACTCTCAGACACACTGTGGCACTCTCTGACTCTCTCTGACACTCTTTCAGACACACCATGACACTTTCTGTCTTTCTCTGACACTTTGAGATGCACTGTGACACTCTCTGAACCAATCTGACACTCTCTGAGACACACTATGACACTCTCTGACTCTCTCTGAAACACACTGTGACACTCGCTGACAGATTGTGACACTTTCTGACTCTCCCTGAATCTCTGAGACACACTGCGACATCTCTGACTCTCTCTGAAACTCTCTTTGGCACTCTGTGACACACGCTGAAATACACTGTGACTTTCTCTGACAGACTGTCACAATGTGACACTCTCTGAGTCAAATTGTGACTCTTTCAGACTCACTCTGACTCTATGAAACTCTCTGTGACACTCTCTGATACATGCTGAGTCACACTGGAACACTCTCTTGCACTTTCTCAAACACACTCTCTGGCACTTTCTCAAACACACCGTGACAGTCTCTGCTCTTATCTGGCTCTCTCTGAGACAGATTGTGACACTTTCTGATTCTCTCTGACTCTCTGAAACACACTGTGACATTCCCTGACTCTCTTTGAGACACACTTTGACACTCACTGACTCTCTCTAACACTCTGACTCTCTCTGACACTCTGAGACACACTGTAACACTCTCTGACACTCTCTGAGACACACTGTGATACAGTTTGACATTCTGACACTCTCTGAGACACGGTATGACACACTGTGACACTTTCTGACACTCTCTGACACTCTCTGAGACACACTGAGATACAGTCTGACTTTCTATGACACTCTCTGAGACACAGTATGACCACACTGTGACACTTCCTGTCTCTCTCTGACAAACTCTGAAATACAACGTAACATTCTCTGACAGAGAGTGACACTCTCTGAGCCAAATGCTGACACTCTCTGACATTCTCTGAGACACAGGATGACACACTGTGACACTTTCCGACTCTCTCTGACACACTCCGAAATACAATGTAACATTCTCTGACAGACTGTAACAATGTGACACTCTCTGAGACAAATTGTGACACTCTCTGACTCTCTCTCACTCTGTGAGACACACTGTCATCCTCTCTTAGACACACTGTGACACACTGTGGCACGCTCTGACACACGCTGAGACACACTGTGATACTCTCTGGCACTCTCTCATACACACTATAACACTCTCTGAGACACACTGTGACACTCTCTGAGACAAACTGTGACACTTTCTGACTCTCTCTGACTCTCTGAGACACACTGTCATCATCTCTTAGACACACTGTGACACTCTCTGACACTCTGACACATTCTGAGGCACACTTTGACACTCTCTGACACACTGAAACTCTCTCTGACACTCTCTGACACTCTGAAACACACTGTGACACTCTCTGACATTCTCACAAACACTATGTGACACTCTCTGAGACACACTGTGACACGTTCTGACTCTGTCTGACACTCTCTAAGACACACTGTGACACTCTCTGAGACAAACTGTGACACTTTCTGAGACACACTGTCATCATCGCTTAGACACACTGTGACACTCTCTGACTCTCTCTGACACTCTCTGAGGCACACTGTGCCACTCTCTGACACACTGAAACTCTCTCTGACACTCTCTGACTCACTGAGACACACTGTGACACTCCCTGACTATCTCCGAGGCACGCTGTGACACTCTCTAACTCTCTGACACTCTCTGAGGCACACTGTGACACTCTCTGACACACTGAACCTCTCTCTGACACTCTCTGACACTCTGAGACACACTGTGAAACTCTCTGGCACTCTCTCATACACACTGTGACACTCTGAGACAAACTGTGACACTCTCTGAGACGAACTGTGACAATTTCTGACTCTCTCTGACTCTCTGAGACACACTGTCATCATCTCTTAGACACTCTGTGACACTCTCTGACTCTCTCTGACACTCTCTGAGGCACACTGTGACACTCTCTGACACACTGAAACTCTCTCTGACACTCTGTGACACTCTGAGACACACTGTGACACTATCTGACACTCTCTCAAACACCAAGTGACACTCTCTGAGACACACTGTGACACTTTCTGACTTTCTCTGACACTCTCTAAGACACACTGTGACACTCTCTGACATTCTTTGAAACACACTGGGGCCCTCTCTGACAATTTGAGACACAATGTGACACTGTGACACTCTCTGATAAACACTGTGACACTCTCTGACAGACTGTGACACACTGTGACACTCTCTGACACTGTCTGCGACACACTGGGAACCACTCTGACAATCTGACACTCTCTGAAAAGCACTGTGACACTCTCTAACAGACTCTGACACTCTGAGACACAATATGACACTCTCTGACAGACTGTGACATACTGTGACATTCTCTGAAACACACTGTGACACTCTCTATCAGACTCTGACACACTGAGACTCTCTCTGAGACGGACTGTGACACACTCTGGTCTTATCTGACACTCTCTGAGACACACTGTGACACTCTCTGACAACCTGTGACGCACTGTGACACTCTCTGACATTTTGAGACGCACTGTGAAACTCTCTGATCCCTTCTGACACTCTGTGTGTCTCAGAGTGTCAGAGAATCTCATACAGTCTGACTCTCTATGACACTCTCTGAGCCAAAGTATAGCATGCTGTGACACTCTCTGACTCACTCTGACATCTCTGCGACACACTGTGATCCTCTCTCACAGATTGTGACTCTCTCTGAGCCAAATGTTGACATTCTCTGACACTCTCTGAGACAGTATGACACACTGTGACACTTTCTGACTCTCTCTGACACAGTCTGAAATTTAATGTAACATTCTCTTACAGACTGTCACAATGTGACACTCTCTGAGACAAATTGTGACACTTTCAGACTCTCTCTGACTCTCTGAGGCACACTGTGACACTCTGACACTCTCCAACCCACTGTGACACTCTCTAGGGCACACTGTGACACTTTCTAGCACATCTCAAACATTCTGTGACACTCTCTAACAGACGGTGACACACTGTGACACTCTCTGACAGACGGTGACACACAGTGACACTCTCTGAGACAGACTGTGACACTTTCTGACTCTCCCTGACTCTCTGAGGCACACTGTGACACTCTCTGACTATCTCCGAGGCACTCTGTGACACTCTCTGACAGACTGTAACACAGTGAAACACTATGTGACTCTCTCTGGCACTCTGAGACACACTGTGACACTCTCTGACTCTCTCTGAAACACACTGTGACACTCTCTGAGAGACTGTGACACACTGCCGCTCTCTGAGACACACTGTGACACTCTCTGACTTTCTCTGAGACACACTGTGACACACACTGACTCTCTCTGACACTCTCTGAGGCACAGTATGACAAACTGTGAGACTCTCTCAGACACACTGTGACACTCTCTGACTCTGACATTTTGAGATGCACTGTGACACTCTCTGATCTTATCTGACTTTCTCTGAAACACACTGTGACAATCGTTGACAGATTGTGAAACTTTATGACTCTCCCTGACTCTCTGAGACACATTGTGACACTCTCTGATTCTTCTCTGAAACGCTCTGTGGCAATCTCTGACACACGCTGAGACACACTGTGACACTCTCTGGCACTCTCTGAGACACACTGTGACACTCTCTGAGACAAACTGTGACACTTTCTGACTCTCCCGGACTCTCTGAGACACACTGTCATCATCTCTTAGACACACTGTGACACTCTCTGACCCTCTCTGAGACTCTCTGAGGCACATTGTGACACTCTCTGACACACTGAACCTCTCTCTGACACTCTCTGACACTCTGAGAAACACTGTGACACTATCTGACACTCTCTCAAACACTATGTGACACTCTCTGAGACACACTGTGACACTTTCTGACTCTCTCTGACACTCTCTAAGACACACTGTGACACTCTCTGACATTCTTTGAAACACACTGTGACACACTCTGACAGTCGGAGACACACTGTGACACTGTGACACTCTCTGAAAAGCACTGTGACACTCTCTGACAGAATGTGACACACTGGGACACTCTCTGACACTGTTTGCGAAACTCTGGGAACCACTCTGACAATCTGACAATCTCTCAAAAAGCACTGTGACACTGTCTATCAGACCCTGACACTCTGAGACACAATATGACACTCTCTGACAGACTGTGACACACTGTGACACTCTCTGAAACACACTGTGACACTCTATCAGACTCTGACTCTCTGAGGCACAATATGACACTCTCTGACAGACTGTGACACACTGAGACTTTCTCTGAGACGGACTGTGACACACTCTGATCTTATCTGACACTCTCTGAGACACACTGTGACACTCTCTGAGAGACTGTGACACACTGTGACACTCTCTGACATTTTGAGACGCAATTTGAAACTCTCTGATCCTATCTGACACTCTCTGAGACACAGTGTGACACTCTCTGAGACAAATTGTGCCACTTTCTGACTCTCTCTGACTCTCTGAGACACACTGTCATCATCTCTGAGCCAAAAGATGGCACTCTCTGACACTCTCTGAGACACAATATGACACCCTGTGACACTTTCTGACTCTCTCTGACACACTCTGAAATTCAATGTAACATTCTTTGACAGACTGTCACAATGTGACACTCTCTGAGACAAATTGTGACACTCTCTGACTCTCTCTGACTCTCTGAGACACACTGTCATCCTCTCTTAGACACACTGTGACCCTCTCTGACACTCTCTGAGGCACACTGTGACACTCTCTGACACTCTCCAACCCACTGTGACACTCTCTGGGGCACACTGTGACACTCTCTGACACTCTCTGTGGCATACTGTGACACTTTCTAGCACATCTGAAACATTCTGTGACACTCTCCAACAGACGGTGACACACTGTGACACTCTCTGACAGACGGGGACACACTGTGACACTCTCTGAGACAGACTGTGACACTTTCTGACTCTCCCTGACTCTCTGAGACACACTGTGACACTGACTGAGACACACTGTGACACTCTCTGACTATCTCTGAGACACACTGTGACACTCTCTGACTCTCTCTGAAGCACACTGTTACACTCTCTGAGAGACTGTGACACACTGCCGCTCTCTGAGACACACTGTGACACTCTCTGACTCTCTCTGAGACACACTGTGACACACACTGACTCTCTCTGACACTCTCTGAGGCACAGTATGACAAACTGTGACACTCTCTAAGGCACACTGTGAAACTCTCTGACTCTCTCTGATACTCTCTCAGACACACTGTGACACTCTCTGACTCTCTCTGATATTTTGAGATGCACTGTGACACTCTCTGATCTTATCTGACTTTCTCTGAAACACACTGTGACACTCGTTGACAGATTGTGACACTTTATGACTCTCCCTGAATCTCTGAGACACATTGTGACACTCTCTGACTTTCTCTCAAACTCTCTGTGGCACTCTCTGACACACGCTAAGACACACTGTGACACTCTCTGGCACTCTCTCATACACACTATAACACTCTCTGAGACAAACTGTGACACGTTTTGAGACAAACTGTGACACTTTCTGACTCTCTCTGACTCTCTGAGACACACTGTCATCATCTCTTCGACACACTGTGACACTGTCTGACTCTCTGACACACTCTGAGACACACTGTGACACTATCTGACACTCTCTCAAACACTATGTGACACTTACTGAGACACACTGTGACACTTTCTGACTCTCTCTGACTCTCTTAGACACACTGTAACACTCTCTGACTCTCTCTGACATTTTCAGATGCACTGTGACACTCTCTGAACTTATCTGACATTCTCTGAAACACACTGTGACACTCGCTGAGAGATTGTGACACTTTATGACTCTCCCTGAATCTCTGAGACACATTGTGACACTCTGACTTTCTCTGAAATGCTCTGTGGCACTCTCTGACACACGCTGAGACACACTGTGACACTCTCTGGCACTCTCTGAGACACACTGTGACACTCTCTGAGACACTGAAACTCTCTCTGACACTCTGACTCTCTGAGACACACTGTCATCATCTCTTAGACACACTGTGACATTCTCTGACTCTCTCTGACACTCTCTGAGGCACACTGTGACACTCTCTGACACACTGAAACTCTCTCTGACACTCTGAGACACACTGTGACACTATCTGACACTCTCTCAAACACTATGTGACACTCTCTGAGACACACTGTGACACTTTCTGACTCTCCCTGAATCTCTGAGGCACATTGTGACACTCTGACTTTCTCTCAAACTCTCTGTGGCACTCTCTGACACACACTGAGACACACTGTGACACTCTCTGGCACTCTGTCATACACACTGTGACACTCTCTGAGACAAACTGTGACACTTTCTGAGACAAACTGTGACACTTTTTGACTCTCTCTGACTCTCTGAGACACACTGTCATACTCTCTGACTCTCTCTGACACACTCTGAGGCACACTGTGACACTCTCTGTCACACTGAAACCCTCTCTGACACTCTGAGACACTCTCTGACATTCTTTGAAACACACTGGGACCCTCTCTGACAATTTGAGACAGACTGTGACACTCTCTGATAAACACTGTGCCAGTCTCTGACAGACTGTGACACTTTCTGACACTGTCTGCGACACTCTGGGAACCACTCTGAAATCTGACACTCTCTGAAAAGCACTGTGACACTCTCTATCAGACTCTGACACTCTGAGACACAATATAACTCTCTCTGATAGACTGTGACACACTGTGACATTCTCTGAAACACACTGTGACACTCTCTATCTGACTCTCTGAGACACACTGAGACTCTCTCTGAGACGGACATTGACACACTCTGAACTTATCTGACACTCTCTGAGACACACTGTGACACTCTCTGACAGACCGTGACACACTGTGACACTCTCTGACATTTTGAGATGCACTGTGAAACTCTCTGATCCTATCTGACACTCTCTGAGACACAGTGTGTCTCAGAGTGTCAGAGAATCTCATACAGTCTGACTCTCTATGACACACTCTGAGCCAAAGTATAACATACTGTGACACTCTCTGACTCACTCTGACATCTCTGTGACACACTGTGACACTCTCTCACAAATTGTGACACTCTCTGAACCAAATGCTGACACTCGCGGACACTCTCTGAGACAAAGTATGACACACTCTGACACTTTCTGACTCTCTCTGAGACACTCTGCAATATACTGTAAGATTCTCTGACAGATTGTGTCACACTGTGACACTCTCTGAGACAGACTGTGACACTTTCTGACTCTCTCTGGCACTCTGAGCCACACTGTGACACTCTCTGAGACAGACTGTGACACTTTCTGACTCTCTCTGGCACTCTGAGCCACACTGTGACAGTCTCTGAGACAGACTGTGACACTCCCTGACTCTCTCTGGGACTCGTACACACACTGTGACACTGACTGACTCTCTCTGACACTCTCTTAGACACACTGTGACACTCTCTGACACTTTGAGATGCACTATGACACTCTCTGATCCTATCTAACACTCTCTGAGACACACTACGACACTCTCTGACTCTCTCTGAAACACACTGTGACACTCTCTGAGACATACTGCGACACTCTCTGACTCTCTCTGAAACACACTGTGACACTCTCTGACACATACTGCGACACTCTCTGACTCTCTCTGAAACACACTGTGACACTCTCCGACAGATTGTGACACACTCTGACACTCTCTGCGTCACACCAGGACCCACTCTAACAATTTGAGACACACTGTGACACTCTCTGACAGACTGTGACACACTGTGAGACTCTCTGACTCTCTCTGAAACAAACTATGATAGACTGTGACACACTGTGACACTCTCTGAGACACAACGTGACATCTCTGACAGACTGTGACACTCTGACTCTCTCTGAGGATCTCTTAGACACACTGATACACTCTCTGAGACGCACTGTGACACTGTCTGATCTTATCTGACAAGCTCTGAGACACACTGTCACACTCTCTGACAGACTGTGACACTGTGACACTTTGAGACACACTGTGACAGTCTCTGATCCTATCTGACACTCTCTGAGATACAGTGTGTCACTCTCTGACTCTCTCTCACACTTTGAGATGCCCTGGGCCACTCTCTGAGGCTATCTGACACTCTCTGAGACATACTGCGACACTCTCTGACTCTCTCTGAAACACACTGTGACACTTTCTGACAGATTGTTACACACTCTGACACTCTCTGCGACACACCAGGACCCACTCTAACAATTTGAGACACACTGTGACACTCTCTGACAGACTGTGACACACTGTGACACTCTCTGACTGTCTCTGAAACACACTATGACAGACTGTGACACACTGTGACACTCTCTGAGACACATTTTGACATCTCTGACAGACTGTGACACTCTGACTCTCTCTGAGGCTCTCTTAGACACACTGATACACTCTCTGAGACGCATTGTGACACTGTCTGATCTTATCTGACAAGCTCTGAGACACACTGTCACACTCTCTGAAAGACTGTGACACACTGTGACACTTTGAGACACACTGTGACAGTCTCTGATCCTATCTGACACTCTCTGAGATACACTGTGTCACTCTCTGACTCTCTCTCACACTTTGAGATGCCCTGGGCCACTCTCTGAGCCTATCTGACACTCTCTGAAACCATTGTGACGCTCTCTGACTCTCTCTGAAACACACTGTGACACTCTCTGAGACACACTGTGACTCTCTCTAACACACACACACTGTCACACGCTCTGACGGACTGTGACGCACTGTGACACACTCTTGACACTCGCTGAGACATACTGGGACACTCGCTGACTCCCTCTGACAATTTGAGAAGCACTGGGACACTCTCTGATTATATCTGACACTCTCTGACACACACTGTGACACTCTCTGGAAGACTGTGACACTTCAAAGACAGACTGTGACATTTTCTGACTCCGTCTGACTCACTCTGAAATATACTGTAACCTTCTCTGACAGACTGTGACCCAGTATGACTCTCCCTGAGACAGACTGTGACACACTCTGAGACACACTGTGTTACAGCCTGACTATCTCGGACACTCTCTGAGGCACAGTATGACACACTATGACACGCTCTGACTCACACTGACACTCCCTGAGACAACTGTGACACTCTCTGAGAGACTGGGACACCCTCCGACTCTCTCTGACATTTACTTAGACAAACTGTGACACTCTCTGACTCTCTCTGAAACACACTGTGACACTTTCTGACAGACTGTGACTCACTGTGACACGCTCTGACACTCTCTGAGACACACTGTGCCACTTCTGACTCTCTGAGACACACTGTGACACTCTCTGAGACACTCTGTGACACTCTCTGAGACTCACTGTGACACGCTTTGACACTCTCTGAGACACACGGTGACACTTTCTGACTCTCTCTGACTCTCTGAGACACACTGTGACACTCTGTGACTCTCTCTGACACTGTGGAAAACACTGTGACACTCTCTGTCCCTCTCTGACACTCTCTGAGACACACTGTGACATTTATGACTCTGTCTCTCACACTCTTTGAGACACGCTGTGACACTCTCTGACTCTCTCTGAGACAAATTGTGACTCTCTCTGACACTCTGAAATATACTGTGACGCTCTCTCACACATTCTGAGAAACACTGTAACACTCTCTGACAGACTGTGACACACTGTGACACACGATGACACTCTCTGACCTACTGTGACACTCTCTCACAGACGGTGACCCTCTCGGAGACAAATGATGACGGTCTCTGAAACTCTCTGAGACACAGTATGACGCACTGTGACAATGTCTGACTCTTTCTGACCACCTCGCAAATACACTGTAACCTTCTCTTACAGATTGTGACACACGGTGACACTCTCTGAGACACACTGTGACACTTTCTGACTCATTCTGTCACTCTCTGTGACACACTCTGATCCTCTCTGCGACAGACTGTAGCACTCTCTCACGGACTGTGACATTCTCTGAGACAAATGCTGACACTTTCTGACCCTCTCTGAGCCACAGTATGACTCACTGTGACACTCTCAGACTCTCTCTGACACACTTGGAAATACACTATAACCTTCTCTAACACACGATGACACACTGTGACACTCTCTGACTTTCTCTGACACTCTCTGAGGAACACTGTGACACTCTCTGACTCTCTCCGACAGACTATGACACATTGTGACATTCTCTGGCTTTCTCTGACACTCTGAGGAACACTGTGACACTCTCTGACAGACTGTGGCACACTCTGACCCGCTCTGAGACAGACTGTGACACTCTCTGATGCTCTGTGACACTCTCTTAGACATGCTGTGACACTCTGTGACTCTCTCTAACACACTGAGACACCCTGTGACACTCTCTGACAGACTGTGACACACTGTGAGACACTCTGACTCTATCTGACTCTCTCTGAGGCACACTGTGACACTCCCTGACTCACTCTGAGACACACTGTGACACTCGTTGACACACTGTGACACTCTCCGAGACACACTGTGGACTCTCTGACACTCTCTGAGACAGACTGCGGCACTCTCTGACTCTCTCTGACACTCTCTGACACACTATGACACACTCTGACACACTATGACACTCTGACACACTGTGAAACTCTCTGACACACGGTGACATTCTCTGAGACACTGTGACACTCTCAGAGACACACTGTGACACTTTTGACTCTCTCTGAGACACACAGTAACACCCTCTGACAGACTGTGACCCTCTCTGAGACAAATACTGACACTCTCTGACACTCTCTGACTCACACTGAAATATACTGTAACCTTCTCTGACAGACTGTGACACAATGTGAAACTCTCTGAGACAAACGGTGACACTTTCTGGCACTCTCTGACCCTCTGAGACACCCTGTGACACTCTCTGAGACACACTGTGACACTCTCTGGCCCTCTCTGACCCTCTCTGAGATACAGTGTAACACTCTCCGACTCGCTCTGAAACACACTGTGACAATCTCTGATAGACTGTGACATACTGCGACATACTCTGACACTCACTTAGACACACTGTGACACCTCTGACTCTCTCTGACATTCTCTGACACACACTGTGACACTCTCTGGAAGACTGTGACACTTCAAAGACAGACTGTGACATTTTCTGACTCCGTCTGACTCACTCTGAAATATACTGTAACCTTCTCTGACAGACTGTGACCCAGTATGACTCTCCCTGAGACAGACTGTGATAGACTCTGACATACTGCGACATACTGTGACACACTCTGAGACACACTGTGTTACAGCCTGACTATCTCGGACACTCTCTGAGGCACAGTATGACACACTATGACACGCTCTGACTCACACTGACACTCCCTGAGACAACTGTGACACTCTCTGAGAGACTGGGACACCCTCCGACTCTCTCTGACATTTACTTAGACAAACTGTGACACTCTCTGACTCTCTCTGAAACACACTGTGACACTTTCTGACAGACTGTGACTCACTGTGACACGCTCTGACACTCTCTGAGACACACTGTGCCACTTCTGACTCTCTGAGACACACTGTGACACTCTCTGAGACACTCTGTGACACTCTCTGAGACTCACTGTGACACGCTTTGACACTCTCTGAGACACACGGTGACACTTTCTGACTCTCTCTGACTCTCTGAGACACACTGTGACACTCTGTGACTCTCTCTGACACTGTGGAAAACACTGTGACACTCTCTGTCCCTCTCTGACACTCTCTGAGACACACTGTGACATTTATGACTCTGTCTCTCACACTCTTTGAGACACGCTGTGACACTCTCTGACTCTCTCTGAGACAAATTGTGACTCTCTCTGACACTCTGAAATATACTGTGACGCTCTCTCACACATTCTGAGAAACACTGTAACACTCTCTGACAGACTGTGACACACTGTGACACACGATGACACTCTCTGACCTACTGTGACACTCTCTCACAGACGGTGACCCTCTCGGAGACAAATGATGACGGTCTCTGAAACTCTCTGAGACACAGTATGACGCACTGTGACAATGTCTGACTCTTTCTGACCACCTCGCAAATACACTGTAACCTTCTCTTACAGATTGTGACACACGGTGACACTCTCTGAGACACACTGTGACACTTTCTGACTCATTCTGTCACTCTCTGTGACACACTCTGATCCTCTCTGCGACAGACTGTAGCACTCTCTCACGGACTGTGACATTCTCTGAGACAAATGCTGACACTTTCTGACCCTCTCTGAGCCACAGTATGACTCACTGTGACACTCTCAGACTCTCTCTGACACACTTGGAAATACACTATAACCTTCTCTAACACACGATGACACACTGTGACACTCTCTGACTTTCTCTGACACTCTCTGAGGAACACTGTGACACTCTCTGACTCTCTCCGACAGACTATGACACATTGTGACATTCTCTGGCTTTCTCTGACACTCTGAGGAACACTGTGACACTCTCTGACAGACTGTGGCACACTCTGACCCGCTCTGAGACAGACTGTGACACTCTCTGATGCTCTGTGACACTCTCTTAGACATGCTGTGACACTCTGTGACTCTCTCTGACACACTGAGACACCCTGTGACACTCTCTGACAGACTGTGACACACTGTGAGACACTCTGACTCTATCTGACTCTCTCTGAGGCACACTGTGACACTCCCTGACTCACTCTGAGACACACTGTGACACTCATTGACACACTGTGACAATCTCCGAGACACACTGTGGCACACTCTGACCCGCTCTGAGACAGACTGTGACACTCTCTGATGCTCTGTGACACTCTCTTAGACATGCTGTGACACTCTGTGACTCTCTCTGACACACTGAGACGACCTGTGACACTCTCTGACAGACTGTGACACACTGTGAGACACTCTGACTCTATCTGACTCTCTCTGAGGCACACTGTGACACTCCCTGACTCACTCTGAGACACACTGTGACACTCGTTGACACACTGTGACACTCTCTGACAGACTGTGGCACACTCTGACCCGCTCTGAGACAGACTGTGACACTCTCTGATGCTCTGTAACACTCTCTTAGACATGCTGTGACACTCTGTGACTCTCTCTGACACACTGAGACACCCTGTGGCACTCTCTGACAGACTGGGACACACTGTGAGACAATCTGACTCTATCTGACTCTCTCTGAGGCACACTGTGACACTCCCTGACTCACTCTGAAACACACTGTGACACTCGTTGACACACTGTGACACTCTCTGACAGACTGTGGCACACTCTGACCCGCTCTGAGACAGACTGTGACACTCTCTGATGCTCTGTGACACTCTCTTAGACATGCTGTGACACTCTGTGACTCTCTCTGACACACTGAGACACCCTGTGACACTCTCTGACAGACTGTGACACACTGTGAGACACTCTGACTCTATCTGACTCTCTCTGAGGCACACTGTGACACTCCCTGACTCACTCTGAGACACACTGTGACACTCGTTGACACACTGTGACACTCTCCGAGACACACTGTGGACTCTCTGACACTCTCTGAGACAGACTGCGGCGCTCTCTGACTCTCTCTGACACTCTCTGACACACTATGACACACTCTGACATACTATGACACTCTGACACACTGTGAAACTCTCTGACACACGGTGACATTCTCTGAGACACTGTGACACTCTCGGAGACACACTGTGACACTTTTGACTCTCTCTGAGACACACAGTAACACCCTCTGACAGACTGTGACCCTCTCTGAGACAAATGCTGACACTCTCTGACACTCTATGACTCACACTGAAATATACTGTAACCTTCTCTGACAGACTGTGACACAACGTGACACTCTCTGGCACTCTCTGACCCTCTGAGACACCCTTTGACACTCTCTGAGACACACTGTGACACTCTCTGGCCCTCTCTGACCCTCTCTGAGATACAGTGTAACACTCTCCGACTCGCTCTGAAACACACTGTGACAATCTCTGATAGACTGTGACATACTGCGACATACTCTGACACTTTCTGAGACACACTGTGCCACTTCTGACTCTCTGACTCTCTGAGACACACTGTGACACTCTCTGTGACACACTGTGACACACTCTGAGACTCACTGTGACACGCTTTGACACTCTCTGAGGCACACTGTGACACTTTCTGACTCTCTCTGACTCTCTGAGACACACTGTGACACTCTGTGACTCTCTCTGACACTGTGGAAAACACTGTGACACTCTCTGTCCCTCTCTGACCCTCTCTGAGACACACTGTGACATTTATGACTCTGTCTCTCACACTCTTTGAGACACGCTGTTACACTCTCTGACTCTCTCTGAGACAAATTGTGACTCTCTCTGACACTCTGAAATATACTGTGACGCTCTCTCACACATTCTGAGAAACACTGTAACACTCTCTGACAGACTGTGACAGACTGTGACACACTGTGACACACGATGACACTCTCTGACCTACTGTGACACTCTCTGACACTGGGTGACATTTTCTGAGACTCTGTGACACTCTCTAAGACACACTGTCGCACTCTCTGACTCTCTCTCTGATACTATCTTAGACACACTGTGAAACTCTCTGACTCTCTCTGAGGCACACTGTGATACGCTCTTACAGACACTGACACACTGTGACACTTTCTGACACTCTCTAAGACACACTATGACACGCTCTGACACGCTGTGACACTCTCTGACTCTCTCTGAAACACACTGTGACACTCTCTGAGAAACTGTGACACACTGTGACACTCTCTGAGGCACACTGGGACCCTCTCTGACAATTTGAGATGCACTGTGACACTCTCTGACAGAAAGTGACACACTGTGACACATTCTGCACTCTATAACACACACAGTGACACTCTCTGACATTCTTTGAAACACACTGTGATATGCTCTGACAAACTGTGACAGACTGTGACACACTCTGACACTCTCTGTGACACACCGGGACCCACTCTGACAATTTGAGAGACACTGTGACACTCTCTGAAACATACTGTGACACTCGCTGACAGACTGTGACACACTGTGACACTGTCTGAGACACAATGTGACACTCTCCGACAGACTGTGACACACTGTGACACTCTCTGAGACACAATGTGACACTCTCTGACAAACTGTGACACTCTGACTCTCTCTGAGACTCTCTTAGACACACTGAGACACTCTCTGAGACGCACTGTGACACTGTCTGATCTTATCTGACACGCTTTGAGACCCAGTGTCACACTCTCTGACAGACTGTGACACACTGTGACACTTTGAGCTGCACTGTGACACTCTATGGTCCTATCTGACACTCTCTAAGTCACACTGTGACAGTCTCTGATGCTATCTGACACTCTCTGAGACACACTGTGAACTCTCTGACTCTCTCTGAAACACACTGTGACACTCGCTGAGACACGCTGTGATACTCTCTGACTCTCTCTGACACACACTGTGACACGGTCTGACAGACTGTGACACACTGTGACACACGATGACACTCTCTGACCTACTGTGACACTCTCTGACACTGGGTGACATTTTCTGAGACTCTGTGACACTCTCTGAGACACACTGTGACACTCTCTGACTCTCTCTCTGATACTATATTAGACACACTGTGACACTCTCTGACTCTCTCTGAGGCACACTGTGATACGCTCTTACAGACACTGACACACTGTGACACTTTCTGACACTCTCTGAGACACACTATGACACTCTCTGACATGCTGTGACACTCTCTGACTCTCTCTGAAACACACTGTGACACTCTCTGAGAAACTGTGACACACTGTGACACACTGCGACACTCTCTGAGGCACACTGGGACCCTCTCTGACAATTTGAGATGCACTGTGACACTCTCTGACAGAGAGTGACACACTGTGACACACTCTGCACTCTATAACACACACAGTGGCACTCTGACATTCTTTGAAACACACTGTGACACGCTCTGACAAACTGTGACAGACTGTGACACACTTTGAAACTCTCTGCGACACACCAGGACCCACTCTGACAATTTGAGACACATTGTGACACTCTCTGACATTCTCTGAAACACACTGTGACACTCTCTGACAGACTGTGACACACTGTGACACTCTCCGAGATGCAATGTGACTCTCTCTGATAGGTGTGACACACTGACTCTCTCTGAGACTCTCTTAAACACACTGAGACACTCTCTGAGACGTACTGTGACACTGTATGATCTTATCTGACACGCTCTGAGACACAGTGTCACACTCTCTGACAGACTGTGACACACTGTGACACTTTGAGATGCACTGTGACACTCTATGATCCTATCTGACACTCTCTGAGTCATTCTGTGACACTCTCTGATCCTATCTGACACCCTCTGAGACACATTGTGAACTCTCTGACTCTCTCTGAAACACACTGTGACACTCGCTGAGACACACTGTGACACTCTCTGACACACACTGTGACACGCTCTGACAGACTGTGACACACTGTGACACTCTCTGACACTCCCTGAGACACACTGGGACACTCTCTGACTCCCTCTGACAATTTGAGACGCACTGTGACACCCTCTGATCCTATCTGAGACACACTGTGATACTCTCTGTCAGACTGTGACACACTGTGTCACTCTCAAAGACAGACTGTGACATTTTCTAACTCCCTCCGACTCACTCTAAAATATACTGTAGCCTTCTCTGACAGAGCGTGACCCACGGTGTCACTCTCAAAGACAGCCTGTGACACTTTCTGACTCTCTGAGATACACTGTGATACAGTCTGACTCTCTGTGACACTCTCTGAGGCACAGTATGACACACTACGACACTCTCTGACTCACTATGACACTCTCTGAGACACACTGTGACACTCTCTCACAGACTGTGAACCTCTCTGAGACAATCTCTGACCATCTCTGACACTCTCTGAGACACACTGTGACACTCTTTGACAGTCTGTGACACTCTATGACTCTCTCTGACACTTTTGTAGACACACTGTGACACTCTGTGACTCTCTCTGAAACACACTGTGACACTCTCTGACTCTCTGAGACACACTGTGACACTCTCTGTCCCTCTCTGACACTCTGTGAGACACACTGTGACACTTGCTGTCTCTCTCTGACTCTCTGAGACACTAGGTCACTCTCTGAGACACACTGTGACATTTTTTGACTCTCTCTCACACTCTCTGAGACACACTGTGACACTCTCTGACTCTCTCTGAGACACACTGTGACTCTCTCTGACACTCTGAGATACACTATGTGACTCTCTCACACTCTCTGAGAAACACGGTAACGCTCTCTGACAGACTGTGACACTTTCTGTGACACACGATGACACTCTCTGACGGAGAGTGACACTCTCTGACACTGGGTGACATTTTCTGAGACACTGTGACACTTTCTGAGACACACCGTGACCGTTTCTGTCTCTCTCTCTGACTCCCTGCGACAAACTGTGACACTCTCTGACTCTCTCTGCGACACACTGCGACTCTCTCTGAGGCACACTGTGACACTCTCTGACAGACTGTGACACACTGTGACACTCTCTGACTCTCTCTGATACTCTCAGACACACTGTAACACTCTTTGAGACACACTGTGACACTCTCTGATCTGCTCGACTCTCTGACTCTTTCTGAGACGCACTGTGACACTCGTTGACTCACTCTGACACTCTGTGAGGCACAGTATGACATACTGTGACACTCTATGACTCTCTCTGGCACTATCTGAGGCACACTGTGACACTCTCTGACAAACTGTGACACTCTCTGACTCTCTCTGACTCAATCCGAAATCTACTGTACCCTTCTCTGACAGACTGAGACACACTGTGACATTCTCAGAGACAGACTGCGACACGTTCCGACTCTCTCTGACTCTCTGAGACACGCTATGACTCTCTCTTAGACAGACTGTGACTCTCTCTGACACTCTCTGACTCTCTCTGACACTCTCTGAGGCAGACTGAGACAATCTCTGAAACACACTGTCACACTCTCTAACAGACTGTGAAATTCTCTGACACACTCTGCGGCACACTGTGACATGCTCTGACAGACTGTGACACACTGTGAAACTCTCTGACCCTCTCTGAGACCGACTGCGACACTCTCTGACTCTCCCTGACACTCTCTGAGGCACAGCACGACATCTGTGACCCTCTTTGACAGATTGTGACAAACTGTGACATTCTCTGACTCTCTCTGACCCTCTCTGAGACACTTTCTGAGTCATTCTGTCACTCTCTGAGACACACTATAACACTCTCTCACAGACTGTGACCGTCTCAGAGACAAATACTGACCCACTCTTACACTCTCTGAGACACAGTAGGACTCACTGTGACACTCTCTGACTCTCTCTGGCACACTCTGAAATACATGTAACCTTTTCTGACAGACTCTGACACACTGTGTCACTCTCTGAGACAGACTGTGACACGTTCTGACTCTGACTCTCTGAGACACTCTGTGACTCTCTCTGAGACACACTGTGACTCTCTCTTAGACACACTGTGAGTCTCTCTGACACTCTCTTAAACACACTGTGACACTCTCTGACACTCTCTATGGCACACTGTGACCCCCTCAAAGACAGACTGTGACTCTCTCTGACCCTCTCTGAGACACTCTGTGACACTTTCTGAGTCATTCTGCCACTCTCTGAGACACACTATAACACTCTCTCACAGACTGTGACCGTCTCAGAGACAAATACTGACCCACTCTTACACTCTCTGAGACACAGTAGGACTCACTGTGACACTCTCTGACTCTCTCTGGCACACTCTGAAATACATGTAACCTTTTCTGACAGACACTGACACACTGTGTCACTCTCTGAGAAAGAGTGTGACACGTTCTGACTCTGACTCTCTGAGACACTCTGTGACTCTCTCTGAGACACACTGTGACTCTCTCTTAGACACACTGTGAGTCTCTCTGACACTCTCTTACACACACTGTGACACTCTCTGACACTCTCTATGGCACACTGTGACACCCTCAAAGACAGACTGTGACTCTCTCTGACTCTCTGAGACACACTGTGATACTCACTGAGACTCACTGTGACACTCTCTGACAGACTGTGACACTATGACTCTTTGAGACTCTCTTAGACGCACTGCAACACTCTCTGACTCTCTCTGGCACTCTCCTAGACACACTGTGACACTTGCTGACTCTCTATGATACTTTGGGACGCACTGTGACACACTGTGGCACTCTCTGAGACACACTGTGACATGCACTGACTATATCTGACACTCTCTGAGACACAGTATGACACACTATGACACTCTCTGACTATTTCTGACTCTCTGAGGCACACTGTGACACTCTCTGAGACAGACTGTGACCCTTTCTGACTGAATGGGACACTCTCTGACAGACGGTGACACTCTCTGTGACACACTGTTACACTCTCTGACACACTGTTACACTCTCTGACACACTGTTACACACTCTGACCCTCTCTGACACTCTCTGAGACACACTGTGACACTCTCTGAATCTCTCTGACGCTCTCTGAAACATACTGTGAACTCTCTGACACACTGTGACACTCTCCGAACGACTCTAACAGAGTGTGACATTTTCCGTGACATACTATGACACTCTCTGACAGACTGTGACACTCTCTGACACACGATGACATATTCTGAGACACTGTGACACTCTCTGATACTCACTGTGACACTTTCTGACTCTCTCTGACTCCCTGAGACACACTGTGAACCTCGTTGACACACTATGATACTCTCTGACCGACTGTGACACTCTCTGACACACGGTGACATTCTCTGAGAAATTGTGACACTCTCTGAGACACACTGTGACACGCTCTCTGACGGTCTCTGACACTCTCTGAGGAACACTGTGACACTCTCTGACTCTCTCCGACAGACTATGACACATTGTGACATTCTCTGGCTTTCTCTGACACTCTGAGGAACACTGTGACACTCTCTGACAGACTGTGGCACACTCTGACCCGCTCTGAGACAGACTGTGACACTCTCTGATGCTCTGTGACACTCTCTTAGACATGCTATGACACTCTGTGACTCTCTCTGACACACTGAGACACCCTGTGACACTCTCTGACAGACGGTGACACTCTATGTGACACACTGTGATACTTTCGGACGCACTGTTACACTCTCTGACACATGGTGACATTTTCTGAGACGCTTTGACACTGACTGAAACACACTGTGACACTTTCCGTCTCTCTCTCTGACTCTCTGAGACACACTGTGACACTCTCTGACCGGCTCTGACACTCTCTGAGACAGACTCTGACACTCTGTGCCTCTCTCTGAGACACACTGTGACACTCTCTGAGACACACTGTGATACAGTCTGACTCTCTATGACACTCTCTAAGGCACAGTATGACACACTGTGACAATCGCTGACAGATTGTGACACCTTATGACTCTCCCTGAATCTCTGAGACACACTGTGACACTCTCTGACTCTCTTGAATATCTCTGTGACACTCTCTGACTCTCTCTGAGACAGATTGTGACACAGTCTGACTCTCTCTGACACTCTCTGAAGCACAGTTTGACATACTGTGACACTCTCTGACTCGCTCTGACAGTCTTTGAGACACACTGTGACACTCTCTCACAGACTGTGACCATCTCTGAGCCAAACTCTGACACTCTCTGAGGCACTGTATGAGACACTATATGAGAAACTGTGACACTTTCTGACTCTCTCTGACACTCTCTGAAATGCACTATAAGATTCTCTGACAGACTGTGTCACACTATGACATTCTCTGTGACAAACTGTGACACTTTCTGACTCTCTCTAACTCTCTCAGACACACTGTGAGTCTCTTTAGACACACTGTGACTCTCTCTGACACTCTCTTAAACACACTGTGACAGTCTCTGACTCACTCTGACACTCTCTGAGGTACACTGTGACACTCTCTCACAGACTGTGACACACTGTGACACTCTGTGACACACTATGACACTCTCTGAAACACACTGTGACACTCTCTGACTATATCTGACACACTCTGAGACACACTATGACACTCTCTGACAGACTATGACACACGGTGACATTTCTGACGTTCCCTGACTCTCTCTGAGGCACACTGTGATAATCCCTGACAGACTGTGACACACTCTGACCCTTTCTGAGACAGACTGTGACACTTTCAGACCCTCTCTGACACTCTCTGAAACACACTGTGACACTCTTTGACAGACCGTGACAGACTGTGACACTCTCTGTGACACACTGTGACCGACTGTGACAGACTGTCACATTTTCTCTGACACACTGTGACACTCTCTGACTATTTGTGACACTGTCTGACACTCTCTGAGACACACTTTAACACTCTATGACACTCACTGAGACACACTATGACACTCTCTAACAGAATATGAAACACTGTGACATTCTCTGATCCTCGCTGAGACACACTGTAACACTCTCTGAATCGTTCTGATACTCACTGAGACACACTATGACACTCTCTGACTCTGTCTGACACTTTGAGACGCACTATGACACTCTGAACCTATCGGACACACTCTGAGACACACTGTGACACTCTCTGACTCTCTCTGAGGCACACTGTGACGCTCTCTGTGACTCTCTTGACACTTTGAAACACACTATGACACTCTGATCCTATCGGACACTCTCTGAGACATATTGTGTCACTCTCTGACACTCTCTGAAACACAGTGTGCCACTCTCTGACAGACTGTGACACACTGTGAATTTCTCAGACACTTTCTGAGACACACTGTGACACTCTCTGACTCATTCTGTCTCTCTCTGAGACACACTATGACACTCTCTCACAGACTGTGACCCTCTCTGAGACAAACACTGACTCTCTCTGACACTCTCGGAGACAGAGTACGACTCACTGTGACACTCTCTGACTCTACCTGACACACTCTGAAATACCCTGCAATCTTTTCTGACAGACTGCAACACACTGTGACAATCTCTGATACATACTGTGACCCTTTCTGACTATCTCTGACACACTGTGAGACAAACTATGACACTCTCTGACAGACTATGTCCCACTGTGACATTCTCTGACTATCTGTCTCTCTCTGAGACACTCAGTCACTCTCTGATACACATTGTGACATTTTTTGACTCTCTCTCACACTCTCTGAGACACACTGTGACACTCTCTGACTCTCCCTGAGACACACTGTGATACTCACTGACTCTCGCTGACACTCTGAGACACACGGTGACCCTCGTGTCTCTCCCTGACACTCTGGAACACACTGTGACCTTCTCTGTAACACTCTCTGACACACTATGAGACACACTATGACACTCTCTGACAGACTATGTCCAACTGTGACATCCTCTGACTATCTGTCTCTCTGAGAAACTCGGTCACTCTCTGAGACGCATTGTGACATTTTTTGACTCTCTCTCACACTCTCTGAGACACACTGTGACACTCTCTGACTGTCCCTGAGACACACTGTGACTCTCTCTGACACTCTGAGAAACACTGTGAGACTCTCTGAGACACACTGTGACACTCCCTGACAGACTGTGACACTGTCTGACACTCTCTGAGACACACTGTAACACTCTCTGACATTCTCTGAGACACACTATGACACTCTCGGACAGATTATGAAACACTGTGTCATTGTCTGACCTTCTCTGACTCTCTCTGAGGCACATTGTGACACTCTCTGACAGACTGTAACAGACTGAGACACTCTCTGACTCTCTCTGACACTCTGAGACACACTATGAGACTCTCTGACGCTCGCTGAGAAACACTATGACACTCTCTGACAGAGTGTGACACTCTCTGATACACGATGACATTTTTTGACACACTGTGATCATCTCTGAGATACACTGTGACACTCTCTGACCCGGTCTGACACTCTCTGAGTCAGACTGTGACACAATCTGACTCTCTCTGACACTCTCTGAGACACATTATGACACTCTCTGACAGACGATGTCCCACTGTGACATTCTCTGACTTTTTCTGACACTCACTGAGACAAACTGTGACATTCTCTGAGACACACTTGAGACTCTCTGATTCACTGTGACATTCTCTGAGACACACTGTGACACTCTCTGACACACTGTGACACTCTCTGACAGTCTGTGACAGACTGTGATAATTTCTGTGACACACTGTGACACTCTCTCGCACATGGTGACATTCTCTGACACACTATGACACTCTCTGAGACACACTGTGTCACTCACTGTGACACACTGTGACACTCTCTGAGACACACTATGAAACTCTCTGACACACTGTGACACTCTCTGACAGATTGTGACACTCTCTGAGACAAACTGTGACTCTATCTGACACTCTCTGCCATTCTCTGAGACACACACCGAGTCTCTCTGACAGATTGTGACACACTGAGACACTCTCTAGTTCTCAATGACACGCTCTGAGATGCACTGTGACACTCCCTGACAGACTGCAACACACTGTGACACTCTGATTCTCAATGACACTCTCTGAGATGCACTGTGACACTCTCTGACAGACTGTGACACACTGTGACACTCTCTAATTCTCTCTGACTCGCTCTGAGATGCACTGTGTCACTCTCTGACTGACTCTGAGACACACATTGACTCACTCCGACACTCTGTGACATACTCTGAGACAGTGTGACAGTCTCTGACACTCTGTGAAACAGACTGTGACACTCCCTGACTCTCTCTGACACTCTCTGAGGCAGTCTGCGACACTCTCTCACTCTTTTTGTCTCTCTCTGAGACACAGTGTAAAACTCTCTGACAGACTGTGACTCTCTCCGAGACAATCTCTGACACTCTCTGAGACAGACTGTGACACCCTCTGACTCCCTCTGAGTCACAGTACGATGCACTGTGATGCTCTCTGACACTCTCCGACACTCTCTGAAACACACTGTAACAATTTCTGACAGGCTGTGACACACTGTGTCAATCTCTGACTCTCTCTGACAATCTCTGAGGCACACTATGATACTCTGACAGACTGTGACAAACTGTGACACTCTCTGACTTTCTCTGACACTCTCTTAGACACACTGTGACACTCTCTGACCATTTCTGTCACTCTCTGAGACACTGTGACACTCTCTCACAGACGGTGACCCTCTCAGAGACAAATGCTGACCGTCTCTGAAACTCTCTGAGACACAGTATGACACACTGTGACAATGTCTGACTCTTTCTGACCACCTCGCAAATACACTGTAACCTTCTCTTACAGATTGGGACACACGGTGACACTCTCTGAGACACACTGTGACACTTTCTGACTCATTCTGTCACTCTCTGTGACTCACTCTGATCCTCTCTGCGACAGACTGTAGCACTCTCTCACAGACTGTGACATTCTCTGAGACAAATGCTGACACTCTCTGACCCTCTCTGAGCCACAGTATGACTCACTGTGACACTCACAGACTCTCTCTGACACACTTGGAAATACACTATAACCTTCTCTAACACACTATGACACACTGTGACACTCTCTGACTTTCTCTGACACTCTCTGAGGAACACTGTGACACTCTCTGACTCTCTCCGACAGACTATGACACATTGTGACATTCTCTGGCTTTCTCTGACACTCTGAGGAACACTGTGACACTCTCTGACACACTGTGGCACACTCTGACCCGCTCTGAGACAGACTGTGACACTCTCTGATGCTCTGTGACACTCTCTTAGACATGCTGTGACACTCTGTGACTCTCTCTAACACACTGAGACACCCTGTGACACTCTCTGACAGACGGTGACACACTGTGAGACACTCTGACTCTATCTGACTCTCTCTGAGGCACACTGTGACACTCCCTGACTCACTCTGAGACACACTGTGACACTCGTTGACACACTGTGACACTCTCCGAGACACACTGTGGACTCTCTGACACTCTCTGAGACAGACTGCGGCACTCTCTGACTCTCTCTGACACTCTCTGACACACTATGACACACTCTGACACACTATGACACTCTGACACACTGTGAAACTCTCTGACACACGGTGACATTCTCTGAGACACTGTGACACTCTCAGAGACACACTGTGACACTTTTGACTCTCTCTGAGACACACAGTAACACCCTCTGACAGACTGTGACCCTCTCTGAGACAAATACTGACACTCTCTGACACTCTCTGACTCACACTGAAATATACTGTAACCTTCTCTGACAGACTGTGACACAATGTGAAACTCTCTGAGACAAACGGTGACACTTTCTGGCACTCTCTGACCCTCTGAGACACCCTGTGACACTCTCTGAGACACACTGTGACACTCTCTGGCCCTCTCTGACCCTCTCTGAGATACAGTGTAACACTCTCCGACTCGCTCTGAAACACACTGTGACAATCTCTGATAGACTGTGACATACTGCGACATACTCTGACACTCACTTAGACACACTGTGACACCTCTGACTCTCTCTGACATTCTCTGAAACACACTGTCACACTCTCTGACAGACTGTGACACTCTCTGCCCGACTGCGATGCTATCTGACACACTGTGAGACACTGTGACACTCTCTGAGACACACTATGACACTGTCTGTCTATCTCTGACACTCTCTGAGACAGACTGTGACGCTCTCTGACACTGAAGCACGATGTGACACTCTGACTTCTTCTGTCAATCTCTGAGACACACTGCAACACTCTCTCACGGACTGTGACACTCTCTGACAGTCTCGGAGACACAGTATGACACACTGTGTCACTTTCTGACTCTCTCTGAAACACTCTGAAATACACTGTAACTTTCTCTGACAGACTGTGACATACTGTGAAACTTGCTGAGACGCACTGCAACAAATTCCGACTCTCTCCGATGCTCTGAGACAAACTGTGACACTTTCTGACAGTCTATGACACACTGTGACATTCTCTGACTTTCTCTGACACGCTCTGAGGCACACTGTGACAATCCCTGACAGACTGTGGCAGACTGTGACACTCTCTGATTCTCTGAGACACACTGTGACAGTCTCTGACTCTCTCTGATACTCTGAGACACACTATGACACTGTTTGACTCACTTCAACACTTTCTGAGACACACTGTGACACTCTCTGACTCTCTCTGACACTCTCTGAAACACACTGTGACAATCTCTGAGACACACTAGGACACTCTCTGATCGACTGTGACACTCTCTGACACACGGTGACATTCTCTGAGACACTGTGACCCTCTCTGAGATGCACTGTGACACATTCTGTCTGTCTCTCTCTGACCCTCAGAGACACACTGTGACACTCTCTGAGACACACTGTGACACTCCCTGCCTCTCTCTGAGACACTCGGTCACTCTCTGAGACACAGTGTGACACACTGTGACATTTTCTGACTCTCTCTCACACTCTCTGACACACACTGTAACTCTCTCTGACAGATTGTGACACACTGTGACACTCTCTGACTCACTCTGAGACACACTGTGACACTTTCTGACTCTCTCTGAATGTGACATTCTGTGGGACACTGTGACACTTTCTGACTCTCTCTGACACGCTCTGATACAGAGTGAGACACTCTCTGACTCTCTGACACTCTCTGAGATATAGTATGACACATTATGACATTCTCAGACTCTCCCTGACACACTCTGAAACATACTGTGACACACTACGACACTCTCTGTCACATGGTGACATTCTCAGAGACACTGTCACTCTCTGACACTCTCTGAGTCACACTATGACACTCTCTGAATCACTCTGTCACTCTCTGAGACACACTGTAACACTCTTTGACAGACTGTGCCCCTCCCTGAGACAATTGCTGACCCTCTCTGGCACTCTCTGAGTCACTCTGTAACACTCTCTGACAGACTGTGACATTCTCTGAGACAAACACTGACACTCTCTGACACTCTCTGAGACACAGTATGACACACTGTGACACTCTCTGATTCTCTGAAGTACACTGTGACACTCTCTGAGACATACTATGACACTCTTTGACAGGTTGTTACACACTGTGACACACTCTGACCCGCTTTGAGACTGACTGTGACACTCTCTGGCATTCTCTGACACACTCTGTAACACACTGTGACACTCTCTGACAGACTGTGACAAACTGTGACACTCTCTGTCTTTCTCTGACATCTCTGAGGCAGACTGTGACACTCTTTGACTGGCTGTGACACACTGTGACACACTCTGACCCTCTCTGAGACCGACTGTGACACTCTCTGACACTCTCTGAAACACACTGTGACACTCTCTGACAGACTGTGACACACTGTGACACTCTCTGAGACACACTGTGACACTTTCTGACTCTATCTGACTCTCTGAGACTCTCTCTGACCCTCTCTGAGGCACAGCACAACACACTGTGACACTCTGACAGATTGTGACAAACTGTGACACTTTCTGACACTCTCTGAGGCAGGCTGTAACACTCCCTGACAGACTGTTACACACTATGACACTCTCTGACTCACTCTGATACTCTCAGAGGCATACTGTGACATTCTCTGACTCTCTCTGACACTCTCTGAGACACACTGACTCTCTCTGACAGACTCTGACACACTGAGACACTCTCTGAAAATCTCTGAGACACACTGTGACACTCTCTGGCAGACTGTGACACTATCTGATTCTCACTGACACTGTCTGAGACTCACTGTGACACTCTCTGACACTCTCTGACTGACCGTGAGACACTGTGAGAATCTCTGATGCACTGTGACACTCTCTGAGACACACCGTGACACTCTCTGAAACACACTGTGGCTCTCTCTGGCACGCTCTAAAACGTACTGTGACACTCTCTGACAGACTGTGACACACTGTGATACTGATTTACCCTGTATTAAGCACTGTCTGACTTTCTCTCTGACACACTGTGACAATCCCTGACACACTGTGACATCCATTGAGACACTTGACACTTTCTGACACTCTGTGAGACACACTGTGACACTCTCTGACACATTGTGACACTCTCTGCCTCTATCTGACACACTATGACAATCTCTGACATACTACGACACTCTCTAAGACACCGTGACACTTTCTGACACTCTCAGACACACGCTGTATCCCTCTCTAAGACACTCTGATAACCTCTGATGCTCTCTGAGACTTACTGTGACACTCTCTATCAGACTGTGACACTCCCTGACTCTCTCTGACACTCCCTGAGACACACTGTGACACTCTCTGAGACACACTGTTACACTGTCTGACCCTCTTTGACACTCTCTGTAACACACTGTGACACTCTCTGAATCTCTCAGAGACCCACTGTGACACTCTCTGTAACACACTGTGACACTCTCTGACTCTCTCTGACACTCTCTGAGTCCCACTGTGACACTCTCCGACACTGTCTGGGACATACTGTGCAACTCTCTGATACACTTTGACAATCTCTGACTGTCTTTGAGACACACTGTGACATTCTCTGACACACTGCGACACTCTCTGACACGCTATGACATTCCCTGCCTCTCTCTGACTCACTGGGAAACTCTCTGAGACACATTGTGACACCCTCTGACTCTCTGAACACACTGTGACTATAATAGAAAATTATCGATTTACTGTGAAATTAATTATCCATATACTGTGAAATTAATTACCATTTACTATAAAGTTTAAAGAGAATGCTTTGTTTAAATCAATACTGTGCTGAGCTTTGTAAACGATGCTTTGATGAAGGGTTGCAGTTAGCTTATCTCTGTTTGATTTCTGGAAGCATTCAACTCGCCCTTGCGAAAGTCGAACTCAGCGAAAGCTGAATAACTGTTATGTCCAGCACCAGGGGATGAGAGGATAACAACTTGAGTTTCCCCAGTCTGTGCCCTTGAGAGTGTGATAAGGAACGCTATAAGGCAGGTGTCTGTGTAAATGTTTGGGTACTCATTGCATTGAGGCATCTGACTTAGTGTAATGGGTCAATCTTGTAAAATGTTTAATACAGACCCTTGTTTTCATCTTGCTAATTATTATTTCAAGTCAATTTAATTTCTCTGACACTAAACTTGGGGGCTCGTCCCGGGACCCCGCGACTGGATGAGATTCTGAAGATTCCCAGGAAGCGCAGGTGCCAGCACCTTGAAGGTCTTTCACTTCATCTCGAGTGCTGAATTGGACCTTTTGCGTGAGAGGACTGGAAATCTGTGGATTGCCCTAGCGCCGGGATTTCAAATCAATTAAGGTTGGGTAATAGTCGTGGTTTACGTAATCCTACATAGAGAGTCATTTTAAGAGAATAAATACAGCAGGAAAAGGGTTCAGTGAACTCTCACGTGGTATTAGAGTAAAACCCCAAGGGAAGGGGATTGCTGTCTCAAGAGTGTTTAAGAGACAGCAAGGTTAAGGCTGGCTTTAGACTTGGAACCACTACTGGCTGAGTTGGACTCGCCTAAGACGTACCAGGTACGTGGTTTCTTGGTTTACGAAAACCAAGGCCTTGAGGCGGACGTGCCCAGTGTGAGAGGGGACCTCCAGAGGTAAAAGTAAGTCAAAAGGGAATAGATAACTGTACCACTAGAGCGAGAGACAGAGAGAGAGAGAGAGAGAGAGAGAGATGAATACTTTTCCAGTTAAACTAAAAATGGGTTCTGGCAAGAGCAAACAAAGGGAGAGTCCACACAAAATTTGGAATAGTTAACCAAAATGTTTTAATAAAAGACAGCTGGAAATATTAAGGTTGAGGTAGGAGGAGAGAGAGAAAGAGAAAAGGGACGGAAAGATCGAACCTATGAATTGGAGTGCTTCTTGTACGTGGAAGGCTGAGGCTGATATCAGAGAAAGGAAATCTCAAGTAAAGGACAGACCAAATACACGTACAAACACCAGTGCACATGCGGGAAACAACCTAACGAAGCTGTACAGTGTCTGAAATCTGTTTCAGACCCTGACCTTGATGACTGCCCTCCGAGACCTGCCGCCCCCCTACGAGATCTGCCTGTGAAAGTTCCACGTCAGCGGCCACCGCCTCAGGGTCTGCTAGATCACCGATAGCACACCATACCCGCAACAGACAGAAGCAAGAAGGCCAAAAAAAGGACGACCACTCCAAGATGGAAAGGCATCCAAGGCCTGTCCGTGATCACCCCCCGACGGATGATGAATCCGTGGGGGTACTGGCCTACGATCATCTAACCAGGTCGTTCTGCAAGCCCCAATGGTTGATGTTGCAGGTCCAGAAGGGCGCCCAGTGTTGGCCCACCAGCCATTGACCATGAGCGATCTGGAAGTGCCTGTGGGCAGTTGCCTGACCCACGCGAGGTTGGAGCTAATAAGAAGTGACAAAGTTCTGTACTGAGTTCTGTCCCATGTCACATGAGATGAGACGTCTCCTGGGATGAAAACCAGGTGCCAATGTCACCAAACACAAGTATACCTGGCCAGCTGCAAACGTCCATGCCAGAGCAGCCAACCCGCAAGGGGAAGAGAAAGGAGACTTTAATGCTTTTGTTGCAGCGCTGGCAACCGCCTGTAGGGAGGCATTCCCAGTGCGAATGGATATGACCAAAACAGCAATGTGAAAACAATGGGAATGTGAGAGAGTGTCCCAGTACCTTACGCACCTCACTGAAGTCCATAACGCACACAGTGCACTGAGACGACATGAGGACATAACGACGGCAGAAATCACACTGTATGAGGCACATCTGAGGAACAGCTTCATCATTGGAATGAAGGAAGAAATAGCGAAAAAGGTAAAAGACACATTTATTACCTGGGACACGGGAAAGCTGAATTTGATAGAACAACATGCGATACATGCTGAAATATTGCTTACCCAAGAGAAGGATAAGCGGAAACTAAAGATGGAACAGCAAACACATAAAGCTCAGCTTACTCTGATGCAAATGGTCACCCAGCTGTTGGAGGGAGGTACTGCAGGAAGAGAGAGAGGCAGAGGGGGAGGTCGCGGAAGAGGAAGAGGTCGCAAAAAAGGCGCTGATAGAGGTAGATCTGGCGGGTGCTTTGTTTGCAGAGCAATGGACCACTGGATGAGGCAGTGCCCACACAGACAGCCTCACTCGGTTTTGGAGGCGGGACAGCAGGGTGACTGTCAGGGGAAGGCTGAGGTGGAGGTGCACAGCCCACAAGGTACAGGTAAGCCTCTTTCCCTTACACTTGACAATGAAGATTCACTTATGCTCATCTCTTCTACTAACCTTTCGCGCACTGCAACATATCACACCTCAATGTTCAGCACTGAGATTTCGAATTGTGGACAGTACATCCAATATCACAATGATGCATATCATTCGATGCCCACCACTATGTTATATGTGGAAGGTACATCAGTTACCTTTTTGGTAGCTACAGGGGCAACACACTCAGTCCTTAAATTAAGCCAGTTTAGACAATCGACACAAATAAAGATGAGTGAAAGGTTCCTGAACACAATGGATGCATCCGGAGTCATGATGCGGGAGAGATTTTCTGCACCTCTACTATGCAAAACTAGTAACAGGGAAACATTCCAATTTTCCTTCTTGTAATCGGAATTTTGTCCTTTAAATCTGATGTGTCGGGATTTCATAGGGACACTGGGGTAGGATTTGGTCAGTACTCCCACGGGGTTGCAGGTAATTCAAAGGAAGATTGCAGGCTGTAAAATATGACCCACGACCCCTGATGTATGTGTATAAGTGGCGATTAAGCCAGAGAGCGATACGTTCAGTGAGCGATTCACTCACCCTGGAAGCAAGCAACCATGTTAATCCGACTAACACCGATTTTCTTGCTGGAGACATGGTGCACTGCACAGCACACATACACCGTGATGGCCCTGACGAACCATATGAGAAGGATTGGTTCAGGAGATTGGTTAAACCAGATTAGCTGTTATTGTGTGAATTTTATTGGAGTGATCACAGATGTGCAGTCAGTATGAACTTATCCAAAGTATCTGTGACGGTCAACTAGACCCTATCTTTTTGATGTGGAAGGCTCTGCTCTGACGTGTCACTGGCGAAGGTGTCCAGTAACAGTTGGCAGGATTTGGGAGCATGGGTGCTAAAGGCACAAAGAACAAAAGGTTGGCGCTCGAGGGACGAAGTGGGTATCTGGTTAAATGCAGATATGCGGACATATAAGAAGAAACTAAGCTGGCTAACTCAGGCAGATAGGACAGTCCAGGTAACCCCCGCTAGCCCTGAGAAGCCAAGGAGTGTAGCCTAACGTTTCCCTAAGTTAGAAGTCACGGACCCAAAATTAAAAATGGTCCCGACTGAGTTTTGGACAAAGGACAATCATAATGTAGGGCTCATATGGGGCTGTTAACCCTAACGGATAACCCCGAAGTCTGAGTATCGTCCTTGCAGAGCACAATACCTGTTAAAACCCGAGGACATAAAAAGAATTACTCCAGTCTTTAAATCCCTCCTAAAGGCTGGAGTGATAATCCCCTGTGAAAACTCACCGGTGAGAACCCCCATTTATCCAGTCAAAAAGGCAAACATTCCTGGTGAACCGGAGGAATGGAGATTTGTTCAAGACCTGCAGGCAGAAATAACGCTGTTGTTCCACATGCCCCAAATGTTCCCAACCCCTGGACTGGTTCAAATTCCACCGGACAGGAAATGGTTCTCTGTTGTGTATTTAGCAAATGCCTTCTTTAGCATACCGGTGCACCCAGATAATCAATTGTGGTTCGTTTTTTCATTCAAAGGGTAATGATATATCTTCACGTGAGGTTACTGTGAGTCCCCCACCATATGTAATGGGGCGCTGCGCAGGAGTCTGGAGACTCTTGTTCAAACCCTGGGGTCAGTGTTTCTGCAGTATGTAGATGATTGCTTGATATCGGCACCAACAAAGGAACAATGTGGAAGGAGACCCTTGCGTTGCTCTGCCATCTAGCGCTGGAAGGGCACAAAGCCACTATCGCAAAGCTAGAATTTGTGCAACAACAGGTGAAGTTCTTAGGTCACATAATATCTGAATAAGGGAAGGCTATTGGTCCAGACAGAGTTCAAGCAATCCAGCAAATTCCAAAGCCTCATACGAAGAGACAATTGCTCTCCTTTTTGGGCATGTGCTCCTACTGTAGGATGTTTATCGCACATTACGCAACCCTTGAGGCGCCCCTAAGTGACAGAGCCTATGGCAAAGGGTTGCAGAACCAGAGTCCATTACAGTGGGCCCCAGAAGCCGAGAGTGCCTTTTTTGAATTTAAACGGGCGCTCCAAACTACACCTACGCTGGGAATTCCGAACCCAAACAAGCCTTTTGTACATACGGTAGATGAGAAGCGTGACTGCATGACATCTGTGCTGATGCAGCATCATGGGGGAAGATTGAGGCCGGTAGCATATTTTTCAGCTAAACTAGACCCTGTAGCAGCAGGATTGCCTCAATGCCTGTGAGCTGTGGCTGCAGCTGAAAAGGCTGTTGTAGCAACCAGGGATATAGGCGGCTACGATGAATTAACCCTTCTGGTCCCTCAAGCAGTATCCTTACTACTTTCCGAGAAAAAGACCGCACATGTCAGCAGAACGTTGGCTCCGATACAATACTGTGTTATTGGAGATGCCTAACATTAAAATAAAGCGATGTAACGTCCTTAACCCTGCTAACCTTCTCCCCACAGAAGGAGATGGAGACACACACGGACTGTGTTGCTGTAACTAATTACATTTGCAGCCACAGACCAGATTTGCAGGATTCACCATTTCAGAATCCAGATATGGAATTTTTTGTGCATGGGTCAGCATTCAGGAGCAAGGAGACAGGCCAGAATTGTGTTGGGTATGCTGTAGTGACTATCTATGAGGTAGTAAACGTGGGATCACTCCCTTCTCATCTGTCAGCGCCAGCAGCGGAGCTGATTACCTTGACTGAGGCCTGTAAATTGGCTGAGGGAAGGACAGTGAATATTTACACCGATAGCAGATATGCATTCGGGGTTGTGCATGATTTTGGAACCCTGTGAAAACACAGGGGCTTCTTGATCTCCACGGAAAGCCCATCACACACCGCGACCTGATTTCCGACCTCCTGGAAGCGGGTCCTGTTGTCTAAATCAATCGCTGTGTGTAAGTGTGAAGCTCACAGAGAAAATAATGATCTTATTTCCCAAGGCAATGCAAGGGCAGACTCAGCAGCAAAAGCGGCAGCCCAGCAGCCACCATCTGAGTAGATTAACATGTGTATGATCAAAATTTGTACCCAAACAACAGATGTACGGGAGTTACAGTCACAGGCCACACCGGGAGAAAAGCGTGAGTGGACGAAAGCAGGATGCAGCGTGAGGGAAGGAGTGTGGCTCCAATGGTAAACCCTGTCTACCACCATCATTATTTCCATTCTATGCCAAACTGACACACGGTAAGGACCATGTGTCAAAAGGGGGGATGTGCGACAGTATTTTGGTACACAGGTACACTTTGGGATTTACTCATTACTCCCAGAAATATTGTGAGCCTTGTGTTATCTGTGCTACTATTAATGTGGGGAGGGGAATACAGATGAGTCAGGCAGTACACCCCCAACCCCAAAAACCTTTTGAACATTTACAGATGGATTTCATTGAACTACGCCCAGCGAAGGGAAAAGATATTGTCTGGTAATAGTGGATATGTTTTCCAAATGGTTGGAAGCGTTCCCCACGTCTAAACAGGATGCCAGTGCAGTAGCCAAAGCTTTGCCAACTGAGATAATTCCAAGATGGGGCATCCCTGAAAGGCTTAGGAGCAACAATGGGACACCATTGGCCAATAATGCCTTACAGCAGATCAGTGATTATTTAGGAATAAATATGAGCCAACACTGTGCCTACCACCCAGCAAGTGGTGGGGCAGTGGAAAGAGAAAATGCTACCCTAAAAAATAAATTGACAAAATATTGTGAGAAACTAGGGGTGACATGAACAAAGGCACTCCTCATTGTGCTGATGTATATGAGTTCGAGGAGGAGAGGAAGAGATAATCTTAGCCAGTTTGAGATTTTGTTTGGTACACCATCCAACACAGGGATTGGCCCAAGACCTAAGGTAAGACAGATAACAGACCACTGTGAGGATGAGATGTTGTGTTACTGTATAAAACTCTCTACACTTTTGTCTCAAACACAGAATCAAGTAAAAGCAGCACTATCCCAACTAGTAGAAGGGAAGCTGCACGATCTAGAACCTGGAGACTGGATAGTGGTGAAAGACTTCAGGAGGAAAAACTGGAAGGTGGAGAGGTGGCTGGGACCGTTTCAAATGCTCCTCACAACACAGATAGCTGTTAAGATCGCCGATGTCTAGCTATCTGGCTCTGTACGTTTTTTAAAATCTGGCTCTTTTTATGCCCTTGTTGTCATAAAATGGCAAAAAAAGGGGGGGGGGGGGGAAATGTAATGGAAAATTAACAAAATTAACATTTACTGTGAAATCTGAAACATTTGCTAAATCTAACACTCGGCTAAAACTAACACTTTGCTAAAATTTTAAGTAGACAACCTGACTTTGCTGGATTCTGCAAGCAGACAACTTGCCCTTGCAGGGCATGCAAAACAGTCAAACTCAGCAAGAGTCAGGGAAAACATAAACTTCATATCAACAGCCTAATGTTCCCAATTCTTATCCTTGAGTGTGTGATAAGGAAAAGTGAAATGTTTAAAAGGCATATGTGAAAGCTGTTCAGCCCCTCCATGCAGCATTTTGCCAAGTGTATTTACCCCTGTAGAGGTTTCAGTAAAGCTTTTTATTTGCTCTTGCTAACGTTTGAGACGAGTCGAATTTATTTCCACAACAGTAAGTATGCCTCATTATTACACCGATATAAACATTAGGAATAAATCGCAAATACCCTGGCCATTTGACATCATGCTGCTGCAACAAATTATCCTGACACAGCACTATGACTGGAATAATTGATCTCACCCACAATACTACAATCTCTCAGTGCCACAGGATCGCAGTGGTTCGAGGCAACAAGATACACACCAACAATCTTATGATAGCAAATTAAACCTTGTTGATACTCAGACTTGGAAGGAATTGTCACGTTAAAAATGTTAAACAAGTAGATTTGGAGGACCATCTTAAAGAGGAGATACAGCTGGGGAAGTGAAGATGTTTAGTGAATGAGTCAATCATTTTAACTGAGCTCAAGAGAAATGCATGTTTTTTCTTTACATCTGATACCATGTGGAACTATCTTTGTCAGCCATTGTTGTGGGATATTTACACTCTTCTTCTAACTCAGCTTTCTGAAATTGTCTATTAAATGATCCTTGATTGTATTTTAGTTGGTAAAATCTACAGCACCATCTTCATTGACCTGCTCTGACACTAGCTTAATAAACTGACCTTTCTTGTCCATACATGTGTTTTCCATTTGCATCTCTATTCTAGTTGCTTCTTGTAAATCCAATGATTCTGAGGAACAAATTATTCTCCCCAAATGGTAGCCTCTGGAAGTATCCTCAATATTTTAGTTATATTATATTGGCTGTTCTTTATTACAGGGTTTGTCTCTTCTCTTATGTAGCGACATGGTAATTGAAAACTCTTCAGTCCTCTGACCACACTTCCATATTTATGGAGCATTAAATAGTTAAGAATAATCACTTTGCTGTTGTGTCCAAACCTCAGAAACACTCAGACATCCCATCCAGACTGAGCAAATGTATTAATTTACCACAGTATAAAACAAATTGGTTTGAATGGGGGTTAAGTGAACCTGCTCGTTCAGTGATTGTAGTTAATGTCAGTCTCCAAGCATCAAATTATTTCACTAACAGGTTTACTTCCTATTAATAAGGGGTCTTACAATGTTATCACATTGTATCAGTCGGAACTTCACCTTCAGCAATAACCAGGATCAACCGTTCAAGAGTAAGGGAGAAAAGAGATCAGAGTCTGAGAACAATACACTGGAATATTCCAACAATGGACCAGGATATGAGAACAATAGACTGGAATGTTTATATTTGGGTCGTTACAATCTTCCTCAAGATTGGGTGGATCTTAAGTCTGCTTTGCTGGTTCAAGCTGATTTCTATCCTCTCCTCACTATTATTCCTAGTAAATCTTTCTATCTGACTATGAATTCAATAAGAACCTTGTTGAACTAACTTACTGACCCAAAATTTAAATACTGAAGAAAAGGAAGCCGTTGCCATGAATTCTGTCCACAAACTCAATTCCTTACCAAACAATTTTAATGCCAATATCTGAAGTGGAATCAAACTGCTTATAACTCCAACAAGCACTTCGGATCTAAGCTAATATCTATTTCCATATTCTCTCCAGCACCAATCCTGTTCACGACTAACTCCGCAATATCTCAAGTCTCCCATTTTGTCTCAGTCTAGCTGGTGAATAAACCATCATCTGCACCTTTGTTATATCCAGATTCAACTGTTCCTATTCTCTTCCAGCCACAAATAATTGACCAGAAATGTTGAGTGTTCTCCCTGAAAGGTGCTGACTTCAGGAGAGTCAGTGGGATTTTGGTAATATCACTACACTTGCGATCAGAGCCCCAGGCTTTCACCCCAGGCTTCGACTGTGGGTTCAAATACCCTCACTTCACCACCTCCTTCCGCCCCCCACCCCCCCCCCCCCACCTCCCCCCGCCCCAAGAAGAACAGCTGGTGGTTTTTGAATTCAATTACAGTCAGTAATCGCAACAATCCGTTGTTGTAGAAATTCATTCAGGCCCTTTTGGGTAAGGATATCTACCATCCTTTCCAAATATGACATCATGATTCCAGACTTTGACAAATGTCTCTGCCTCTTTGTTGTCCACTAGAATCACCAAACACACCATTCAATTCAGGGCTGAGAATTATGGAATCAACATAATTCCTGTCGAGTCTTGTGTACTTTGTGTGAATGTTGTGTATATTTCTGATCACCACACTACCACGAAGACGTGGAGGCTTTGGTTTACCAGGATGTTGGCTGGTTTGGAAGGTATTGGCAATGAGGAGAGATCAGACAAACTTGTGTTTTCACTTGAACACTGATGAATGAGGGGGGGACTTGAAAGAAGTTGAAAAAATTCTGAGAGGCATGGACAGAATGGATAGTCAGAGCCTGTTTCCCAGGATACTAATCTCAATTACAAGGGGACATAGTTTTAACATAAGAAGGGAAAGTTTAAAGGAGATGTGAGACAGCTTTTTTACACAAATGTTGATAAGCGCCTGGAATGTGCTTCCTAAGGTAATGGTGGAGGTGGATTCAATAGCAACTTCTTGAATTGGAAGGGAATCAAGCGATATAGGCCATGAAAAGATAAAAGGTTTTTCATTTAGAAAGGCATCAAGTGTGAGCACAGTCTTAGTGGGCCGAAGGGCATGTTCCTGTGCTGTGCTGTTCTTTGTTCTTTCTTCTCTCTTTCCTCTATATCTGTTAAAAAGAGTTGCATTCACCTCCTTGGTACACTGGGCAGTAAGCTGTAAGTGCAGAATGCAAGTTCCAATGCAACTCGTTAGAGGGGCTGAATTGTGTATTCCTGTGCCTCAGTAATAGCCTTGAGGAATTCACTGAGAGACGTGTTGTGTGACATTACACGGGAGGGAGGAGTACCAGTTGGCCATTCCGTCCCTGCTACATCATTCAGACAGATCAGCGCTGATCTGACTGTGGCTGAACTCCCTGTCCATCTTTGTCCCCCAAAAAACATGGGATTGTTTGAACATCAAGGAGCTACTGAGATCAGCCTTCAATATCTTCACTGCTCCCTGCAGATGAGAATGCCACAGGTAGCATAGCCCTCAGGACAAAGGAGCATCCTCATCTCAATCTAAAATGGGAGCACCCTTACATTTAAAGTGATTGTCCTTACACCAATCACCTCCTATTTGTGACATGATGCACAACAAATAAGAACAGACGTAGACCATTCAACCCCCTCAAACCTGACCCACATAAGCACTGGCTCTCTAGTTGATCAAATATCTATCAAATTCAGCCTTCACTGCTCTTTGGGCAACTCGTTGTCAGATACACCCTTATCTCAGTCTGAAATGGAAGAAGCCACATTTTCAATCATTCTACAGTTCCCCTTGTTCGACACAACCGCACATGGGGAGCCATCCTCTCAGCATCCACGCTCAGGGTCAGTTATGTCTCAATATGATCATGTCTATTTCTGCTGAATTTCAAAGGTTATACATCCAAACTGCGCAACATTTCTACATAGGATGAATTCGTCGTCCCAGGAAACAACTGAGTGAGCTTTGTCCATACACCTTCTCATGTAATTAAATTCTTTCTGAGGTAAGGAGATCAAAAAAGCCTCATACAGTCCTCCAGCTATGATCTCAGTAAAACTGGGAACAGCTGCAGCAACGCTTCCTTCATGGGTGACTCCTTGCAAGAAACACTAGATTTGTGACAAGAGCTAGAGTCCACTTGTTTTTTTTTTTATCTGAAATAAGGCAACTTTGATTGGTTACAGAGATGAAGAGATTTTTCTCCTTTTCTCAGAGCGCTGTGAGACATAGAATTACAGAATAGAATCCTTACTGTGCAGAAGATGCCATGTTGCTCCTCAAGTCTGTACTGACCCTAGGCCCAATACCGCCACCCTATCCCTACATTTCACAGATCTAATCCAAATAACCTGCACAATCCTGGTCACTCTTAGGCAAATGTACCTTGGCCAAACATCTAACCTGCACATTTTTGGACTGGGCTACAGAATGGAAACCCATTCAGACACAGGGAGAATGTGCAAACTCCACACAGACTGTTGACCCAGACTGGAATCAACACCATGTCCCTGGCACTGTGAGGCAGCAGTACTAACCATTAAAGTACTGCAACCTTACCTCCAAATTGATGTATAATTTGCTTGCTTGCCTTCTTCACAGTTAATGCAGTGATGACCTTCATGCTGCTTGTTAAAGATTGTGGATTGTCTCCATGTGATACCCATTACCTGGTGGCCATGGTAGTGGCAGGTCGACTGGTCGTTATCCTCAACCTGATATTGAGACACATTCTGATTGATTATTGAGAACACCACAGTTTCCTGTGGGGCATCCCCATGTATAATATATTTGCTGTACTGCTTTATATCGGTCGGACGGTCCTGTCTGGTTTGCCATCACTTTCACTTTCGATTGATTTGTGGCCATTTGTTGCCTGAAGCTGAAAATTAAATATTGCATTCAGAAAACCGTTCTGGGAACAGCGACTGTGCTGAGCTGTTTAAAGAACATCTTCTGGTATTTTATGCTCCCAGCTCGGTATTGGCTGGATAACACCCCCCTGGCTTTGTGATATAACAATCGGTGTTTATTACTCTTCAGTCAGGATCATAATTGAGTTCCTCCACCACATTCTAACCCGACTTTCCAATTTCCCCTGATTCTGCTGCTCAATGTTTTCATCATCAGACACATGTTAATGACCAGCAGAGCCCGCAGGAGACCACTGGAGAGTCTCACAGGGACACCGAAATGCAAAACTGAAGTAAATCCATCTTGTTACTGTTAGTGTTAACAATGTATTCAAATGGAGCCAAATATTTGTGATGGGCTATTAGTCTACGTATCAACATGAATTGTGCTGGAATTGGGATTCATGATGCAGTTTCTCAGTTGCTGCATGGCATTTTTGCCATGACCCTGACAAAGTTCAGGCAGCAACTGAAGAAGGTGCTGAAATGTCCCTTCACTGAAATCAATGAATGAATCAATCAAATTCACTTGTTGTGTACTTATTGGGCCTGTTTCCACATTGTAGGGATTCTATGAGGACATAGATGTGTTGGACTGGCCAAAGTTAAAAATCACACCACACCTGGTTATAGTCCAACGGGTTTATTTGGAAGCACACTAGCTTTACTAGCTTATTATTATAAATTCAGTGTCCTGTGATCCTGCCCCACTAGCTACCTGATCGAGAAGCAGCATCCAATCAGTCCAGCTTTTTCTAATTTTAATTCAAATTCACAGCAATGAAGCAGCCTATCACAATGGAAACAGACTGAGGACAGGTGAATGAGGTGTCAGTGGGGGAACACTTTTGGGCCAGTGACCAAAGTTCGATTAATTTGAAATTAGAAATGGTTTTGTATGTGGGAAATCATGACACACGAACTCGACTGATTTTTTTGAAGAAGTAACAAAGAGGATTGATGAGGGCAGAGTGGTGAACGGGATCTGTATGGACTTCAGTAAGGTGTTTGACAAGGTTTCCCATTGGATACTGGTTAGCAAGCTTAGATCATATGGAATACAGGGATAATTATCCATTTGAATGAGCTCGAAGGCAAGAGGTGGTGGTGTAAGGTTGCTTTTCAGACTGGATGTCTATGCCCAGTGATGTGCTACAAGGATCGGTGTTGAGTCCACTGCTTTTTGTCATTTATATAAATGATTTGGATGCAAACATAGGAGGTATAGTTAGTAAGTTTGCAGGTGGCAACAAAATTGAAAGTGCAATGGACAGTGAAGAAGGTTACCTCAGAGTACAATGGGATCTTTATCAGATGGGCCAATGGGCCGAGCAGTGGCAGTTGGAGTTTAATTTAGATAAATACGAGGTGCTACATTTTGGAAATGCAAATCAGAGCATGTAATATCCACTTACTGGTAAGGGTGTGTTGCTGAACAAAGAGACATTGGAGTGCAGGTTCATAGTTCTTTGTAAGTCGAGTTGCAGGCAGATAGTATAGTGAAGAAGACATTTGGTATGCTTTCCTTTATTGGTCAGAAGATTGAGTATTGGAATTAGGAGGTCATGTTGTGGCTGTACAGGACATTGGTTAGGCCACGTGCAATTCTGGTCTCCTTCCTAACGAAGAATGTTGTGAATCTTGAAAGGGTTCAGAAAATATTTACAAAGATATTATCAGGGTGGAGGATTTGAGCGATAGGGAGAGGCTGGAATAGGCTGGGGCTGTTTTCCCTGAAGCGTCGGAGGCTTCTCAAGTTTCATAAAATCACGAGGGGCATAGATCGGACGAAGTCTTTTCCCTGGGGTGAGAGAGTCCCAAATTGGAGGGAATAGGCTTAGAGTAGGAGGGAAAGATATAAAATGGAGCTAAGGAGACAACATTTTCACATAGAGGATTGTGTGTGTATGGAATGAGCTCCCAGAGGAAGTGGTGGAGATTGGTAGAATTACAGCATTGAAAAGGCATCTGGACGGGTATATGAATAGTAAAGCTAAGAGGGATACGGGCCAAGTGCTGGCAAAAGAGACGAGATTCGGTTAGGATATCTAGTTGGCATGAACGATTTGGACCGAAGGGTTTGTTTCCATGCTGTACATCTCTATGACGAAGAGCAGTATAACAGAGCATTCAGGGCTCCCTCAGTGACAACAAGGGAGTGTTTGCACTGTGGTGATATTTGCACTCTAAATCTTCACATCTGTACATGACAAACACCTCAACGTACAGAGACCAGGAGGACAATCTGTCAAGATTTGAATTCTCCAACCAGAGACTGTGAGAACGAGAACATTTCTGGGGGGCATGGGAGATGGATGTAGCTTCACAAATCAAAGCACATGTATCATTCAGTTACTTGTTTTAAAACACTTTCTCATTTAAACTGACTAACAGTTCCAGTATCCACTCTCGTTTGTGGAAGAGAGTTCCAAACCTCTCCCATCCATTGTGTGTAGAAGTGCTTCCTAACATTTCTCCTCAACGCTCTGGCTCTCCTTCTCAGACTGTGCCCCCTCGTTAGAGAATTGCCAGCCAATAGAAATCATTTATCTTTTTGTGTTAATGTCTTGGAGGACTTCACTCAGATCAACCCTTAACCTTCAAGATTCTTGCGAACACAGGCTTCATTTGTATATTAAAAAAAAAAACAGAAATTGTTCAGCAAGTCTGGCAAGCATCTGTGAGAGAGAAAGTTAAGTAAATATTTCAAGTCCGGAGACCCTTCTTCAGAACTAAGTTGCATGATCTCCCTTCATACCTTCAAAACATACGAAACCAGAACAGATGACAGAATACTAAAGTCAGGAAATTCTCCAGCAACAGTGACTTTGGGAGTCTCTGTCAATGGAAAATTGTATCATGAATGCTGCTCACTGGATTGTTATCACTGTTCTGGGGTCTGGATATGGGCTGACCAGTCAATGAGATGGCGACGTTGTTGTTCAAAAGGTAAAACCAGAGAGCAGATCAGCAGCAGATTAAAGTAAGTCCAAAATGTCCAGGAACGCCAATAAAAGCAAGGATGGTGTAGAACACCTTCTCCACCTGCTGAGGTGGTGGATGCATTTTGCCATGTGAGGGTGATCTGTCCCTTCAGGCAGCTGACAAGCTCCTTGTTTGAAATACTGGACTGATGCATTCCCAGAGATGCTGCCTTATACTGTCTGAAAACTCCTTTGGGAGACTGACACGACAACATTGCTCAACTTTGTGTCAAAACTCTGACAATGAACAAACTAAGACAATAACAAGTTTAATCCCAATTACGAAGGAGCGTTGCTGTTCAGTATATCATAATGAAATAACAAAAAAATCAGAACCTGGAATCTCCCAGCAATATTGGTGCCCAAACAAATACTGTGAGACCCATCACAAGATCACAAATGATTTCAACCAATGCTGCATCGAGCCAGTTTATTCCACGTGTGAAAATGTATCTCAGAGCTGGTCTTCTGTTCTCTAGAGTAGGAGCTGCCCTCTTTAAACAAGAGCACTTCACTCACTGGTGGAAATGTGATTCTTCTTTCACACTGAATGTATGCATTACTGCCGACGTCAGCATTTATTCCCCATCCCTCATGGCCCAGGTTCCAGAGGTACATGAAGGGCTTTCCTGGAGGAAGGGGATTGAGTGAACAAGATGGGCTTCCAACAATGGAGGTATTATTGAACAACCTCTTATTGTCATTCTTCATCCTTCTCAAAGGGCAACTAGGGACGAATAATAAACACTGGCCCAGCCAGTGATGCCCACATCCCATCAATGGATAAGATTAAAGTGATAACCCTAGAGGTTCCATCGACCTAATAGCCCCTGGTCTGTATTCATCAGGATCATACCCATGTGTGGGGATATGTGCCTTTTCCAAACTGCAATCGTAACCACCAGTATCCCGAGATATATCATGGTGAGTGCAGTTAAGACCACAGCTTGATGTGAGAGGAGCCGAATTCATGGATGACAGGCTATGGGCATGTGATCAAATGGCCTCTTCCTTCATATTTGCTTAAGAGTGGTCCCTGCCAAGGTCCCTTCTATTTCCACATTATGTGGGAGGAAGATATGATAAGCCATCTAAATACATTTTTTAATATAATTCCGATATTTGGACATCATCCTAACTTCGTCACTTGGGATAATTGGAAGCCCTAGCACTGAGAGTGCCCTTGCAGTTGCCATTAAACCAGACCTTGGTGAGCTGCTGTAATTGGGGTGAATGGTGGCTCAGTGGTCAGCATAGCTGCCTCACAGCACCAGGGACATGGCTTCATTTCCAGCCTTGGGCGACTGTCTGTGTGGAGTTTGCACATTCTCCCCGTGTCTGCATGGGTTTCCACCCACAGGCCAAAGATGTGCAGGTTAGGTGAATTGGCCATGCTAAATTGCCCGCAGTGATAGGTGCATTGTCAAGGGTTAATATAGGGTAGGGAAATGAGTCTGAGTGGGTTCCTTTTCAGAGGGCCAGTGTGGACTTTTTGGCTGTAGAGCCTGTTTCCATATTATAGGGAATGTAATTTAAACTGACAGTGGGAGATATTGGATTAGATTACATTACAGTGTGGAAACAGGCCCTTCGGCCCAACAAGTCCACACCGACCCGCCGAAGCGAAACCCACCCATACCCCTACATTTACCCCTTACCTAACACTACAGGCCAATTCACCTGACCCTGCACATCTTTTGGACTGTGGGAGGAAACCGGAGCACCCGGAGGAAACCCAAGCAGACACGGGGAGAACGTGCAAACTCCACACAGTCAGTCGCCTGAGGCGGGAATTGAACCCGGGTCTCAGGCGCTGTGAGGCAGCAGTGCTAACCACTGTGCCACCGTGCCGGGTCTTTTCCTGGAACAAATGTTTACACTGTTTGTCATAAATTTGCAGCGGGGCTTTCCCTTGGCTGGCCTGTCTGAACTCCTCCCTCATCCTGTTCCTGCAGATACTGCACAGGGTGTCCTAGCAATAATGATGGTGGGCAACAAAACTGCATTGTGTGCAGTATCTACAGCACAGAGACCCAGAGATGGAGAGCAGGAGGAAGTCTGTGATTTTGCTCCTCACCATGTCTTGGAGCTTCATCCTCCTGTTGTTCATCTATGTTTTAAGTTTCTTACATTATGTTATTCAAGGAGTCCATCCTGAAGATTACTCGCTTTTCCTGCATAACTTCCCAAAACTTGGTTATATGCTGCAGACCCTAAGTTGGTGCACAAACAAGTTTATTTATGCAGCAACATTATCTCGGTTTAGAGTGAAGATCACTAACACAGCAAAGCAACGACTAACACAAATTGCATAATGAATAAATAAACTTCCTTAGTGAAGCCACAGGAGGTTCCTGTTGTTCCAGACATGAAACAATTTTTCAAATTCATTCATGGGATGTTGGCATCACTGCCCAGGCCCAGCATTTATTACCGATCACTAGTTGCCCCTTGAGAAGTTGGTGGTGAACTGCCTTCTTGAACCGCTATTGTCCATGTAGGTCAACCCATAACGTTGTTAGGGAAGGAATTCCAGGAATTTGACACAGGGATATATTTCCACTTCAAGATGGTCAGAAGCTTGGAAGGCAATTTGCATAAAGTGGGTGTTCCCATGTATTTGTTGCCATTGTCCTAAATGGAAGTGGCTGTGGTTTTGTAAGGTACTGTCTGAGGATCTTTGGTGAATATCTGCACTGCATTTGTAGGTGGTACACACTGCTGCTACTGAGCATCTTCGGTGGAGGGGGTGGATATTTATGGGTGGGGTGCTTTGTCCTGGGTGGTGTCAAGTTTCTTGAGTGTTTATTGGAGCTGCATTCATACAGGCAAGTGGAGCATATTCCATCACATCCGACAGAGAGTCCTTATCCCAGTGTAGAGGCAGGGTTGATCTGGGAACCGGCAGATTCCCCATCTTAGCATAATCCAAAGGAATTGTGTAGGAAAGTGGGTAAGTCCTATCAGCTTGGAACCCTCTAAGTGTCCATCAAAAATCAATTTCTTCAGCGGGTACTGATACAGTTAAACAGACTAGTTAATCTGTAAATATTCCATGTCAACCAACCCTATACTAATGTCCCAAATAGCTATCTATGAGGTGTTTTGAAGTGAGAAATCGTGGCAGGTGATTACATGAAATTATTAGAACCCACTCACCAAACAAATGGCTGGCCTCTATTTTTCAGCATCAAGCTTCCCGTTTCGTTGGGTTGCTGATCCATTGCAGTCTCATCAGAAAGTTCCTGCCATTGATTACGGTGCAGAGGTCGAACCTCTCTATTAATTAAACCAAACACCCAGAGAGTCTTGGTTCACTCTGTAATCTGTTAAAATAATAGGGACAGAGAACTCTAAAATTCCAATACATTAATAAAATTATAATTATTTTCTTAACTCTAATAGTGAACACTAAACAACAAATGTTCACAAATCCAAGTCCCCTTCTTTTACCTACTTAGTATCTGACTCCAACTGCACAAAAGTACACTGTTCCAATGATTAAACTGGACACTTATTAAGCATTGCAAAACAATCAAACCAAATGCCATTGGTTTCTGGTATCCTGGGCACAACTTAAATTAATTGGGTAAATTGGAATTGTGGTCAAAACAGCAGCCAAACCTCAAGTAATTGGATCTTGTATCTATTTTGGAACAACTCATCTCTCAGATGGCAGGGGATGCTGTGCTTAAATTCAAACAGCACTTTCTAACTTGCAGCCAACATACATTGACTTTGGAACAATGTGGATTCGTTGGTTACAGTTCAAGATACAGACTGTACATCCATCTGTAGTGTCACCAAAAACCAGATTCACCGACACTGCAGTCACCCCTCCCCCTGACTGATCCCTACACAACACTGCACTCACCCCCTCCCTGACTGATCCCTACACAACACTGCACACACCCCCTCACTGAGTGATCCCTACTCAACACTGCAATCTCCCCCTCCCTGACTGATCCCTACACAACACTGCACTCACCCCCTCCCTGACTGATCCCTACACAACACTGCACACACCCCCTCACTGAGTGATCCCTACTCAACACTGCAATCTCCCCCTCCCTGACTGATCCCTACACAACACTGCACTAACCCTCTCCCTCACTGATCCCTACCCCACACTGCAATCACCCCCTCCCTGACTGATCCCTACTCAACACTGCAATCACCCCCTCCCTGACTGATCCCTACCCAACACTGCAATCTCCCCCTCCCTGACTGATCCCTACCCAACACTGCACTCACCCCCTCCCTGACTGATCCCTACCCCACACTGCAATCTCCCCCTCCCTGACTGATCCCTACCCAACACTGCACTCACCCCCTCCCTGACTGATCCCTACCCAACACTGCAATCTCCCCCTCCCTGACTGATCCCTACACAACACTGCACTCACCCCCTCCCTGACTGATCCCTACCCCACACTGCAATCACCCCCTCCCTGACTGATCCCTACCCAAGACTGCAATCACCCCCTCCCTGACTGATCCCTACCCCACACTGCAATCACTCCCTCCCTGACTGATCCCTACCCAACACTGCACTCACCCCCTCCCTGACTGATCCCTACCCCCAACACCGCACTCACCCCCTCCCTGACTGATCCCTACCCAAGACTGCAATCACCCACTCCCTGACCGATCCCTACCCAACACTGCAATCTCCCCCTCCCTGACTGATCCCTACCCAACACTGCAATCTCCCCCTCCCTGACTGATCCCTACCCAACACTGCAATCTCCCCCTCCCTGACTGATCCCTACACAACACTGCAATCACCCCCTCCCTGACTGATCCCTACCCAACACTGCACTCACCCCCTCCCTGACTGATCCCTACCCAACACTGCACTCACCCCCTCCCTGACTGATCCCTACCCCCAACACCGCACTCACCCCCTCCCTGACTGATCCCTACCCAAGACTGCAATCACCCCCTCCCTGACTGATCCCTACCCAAGACTGCAATCTCCCCCTCCCTGACTGATCCCTACCCAACACTGCACTCACCCCCTCCCTGACTGATCCCTACCCCCAACACCGCACTCACCCCCTCCCTGACTGATCCCTACCCAAGACTGCAATCACCCCCTCCCTGACTGATCCCTACCCAACACTGCAATCACCCCCTCCCTGACTGATCCCTACCCAACACTGCACTCACCCCCTCTCTGACTGATCCCTACCCAACACTGCAATCTCCCCCTCCCTGACTGATCCCTACCCAACACTGCAATCTCCCCCTCCCTGACTGATCCCTACCCAACACTGCAATCTCCCCCTCCCTGACTGATCCCTACACAACACTGCAATCACCCCCTCCCTGACTGATCCCTACACAACACTGCAATCACCCCCTTCCTGCCTGATCCCTACACAACACTGCAATCTCCCCCTCCCTGACTGATCCCTACCCAACACTGCAATCTCCCCCTCCCTGACTGATCCCTACCCAACACTGCAATTTCCCCCACCCTGACTGATCCCTACACAACACTGCAATCCACCCCCTCCCTGACTGATCCCTACCCAACACTGCAATCACCCCCTCCCTGACTGATCCCTACACAACACTGCAATCCACCCCCTCCCTGACTGATCCCTACCCAACACTGCAATCACCCCCTCCCTGACTGATCCCTACACAACACTGCAATCTCCCCCTCCCTGACTGATCCCTACCCAACACTGTAATCACCCCCTCCCTGACTGATCCCTACCCAACACTGCAATCTCCCCCTCCTTGACTGATCCCAACCCAACACTGCAATCAACCCCTCCCTGACTGATCCCTACCCAACACTGCAATCTCCCCCTCCCTGACTGATCCCTACCCAACACTGCAATCTCCCCCTCCCTGACTGATCCCTACCCAACACTGCAATCTCCCCCTCCCTGACTGATCCCTACCCAACACTGCAATCTCCCCCTCCCTGACTGATCCCTACCCAACACTGCACTCACCCCCTCCCTGACTGATCCCTACCCAAGACTGCAATCCACCCACTCCCTGACTGATCACTACCCAACACTGCAATCACCCCCTCCCTGACTGATCCCTACCAAAGACTGCAATCCACCCCCTCCCTGACTGATCCCTACCAAAGACTGCAATCCACCCCCTCCCTGACTGATCCCTACCCAACACTGCACTCACCCCCTCCCTGACTGATCCCTACCCAACACTGCAATCCACCCACTCCCTGACTGATCCCTACCCAACACTGCACTCACCCCCTCCCTGACTGATCCCTACCCAACACTGCACTCACCCCCTCCCTGACTGATCCCTACCCAACACTGCACTCACCCCCTCCCTGACTGATCCCTACCCAACACTGCAATCTCCCCCTCCCTGACTGATCCCAACCCAACACTGAACTCACCCCCTCCCTGACTGAATCCTACCCAACACTGCAATCACCTCCTCCCTGACTGATCCCTACCCAACACTGCAATCACCCCCTCCCTTACTGATCCCTACCCAACACTGCAATCTCCCCCTCCCTGACTGATCCCAACCCAACACTGAACTCACCCCCTCCCTGACTGATTCCTACCCAACACTGCAATCACCTCCTCCCTGACTGATCCCTAACCAACACTGCAATTACCCCCTCCCTGACTGATCCCTACCCAACACTGCAATCACCCCCTCCCTGACTGATCCCTACCCAACACTGCAATCTCCCCCTCCCTGACTGATCCCTACACAACACTGCAATCTCCCACTCCCTGACTAATCCCTACCCAACACTGCACTCACCCGTCCCTGACTGATCCCTACACAACACTGCAATCTCCCCCTCCCTGACTGATCCCTACACAACACTGTAATCTCCCCCTCCCTGACTAATCCCTACCCAACACTGCACTCACCCGTCCCTGACTGATCCCTACACAACACTGCAATCTCCCCCTCCCTGACTAATCCCTACCCAACACTGCAATCTCCCCCTCCCTGACTGATCCCTACCCAACACTGCACACACCCCCTCCCTGACCGATCCATAGCCAACACTGTAATCGCCCCCCTCCTGACTGATCCCTACCCAACACTGTAATCTCCCCCTCCCTGACTGATCCCTACGCAACACTGTAATCTCCCTCCCGACTGATCCCTACCCAACACTGTAATCTCCCCCTCCCTGACTGATCCCTACCCAACACTGCAATCACCCCCTCCCTGACTGATCCCTACCCAACACTGCAATCACCCCCTCCCTGACTGATCCCTACCCAACACTGCACTCACCCCCTCCCTGACTGATCCCTACCCAACACTGCAATCACCCCCTCCCTGACTGATCCCTACCCAACACTGCAATCACCCCCTCCCTGACTGATCCCTACCCAACACTGCACTCACCCCCTCCCTGACTGATCCCCACCCAACACTGCACTCTCCCCCTCCCTGACTGATCCCTACCCAACACTGCAATCAACACCTCCCTGACTGATCCCGACCCAACACTGCAATCACCCCCTCCCTGACTGATCCCTACCCAACACTGCAATCAACACCTCCCTGACTGATCCCGACCCAACAGTGCAATCAACCCCTCCCTAACTGATCCCTACACAAGACTGAAATCTCCCCCCCTGACTGATCCCTACACAACACTGTACTCACCCCCTCCCTGACTGATCCCTACCCAACACTGCAATTACCCCCTCCCTGACTGATCCCTACCCACCACTGCAATCACCCCCTCCCTAACTGATCCCAACCCAACACTGCACTCACCCCCTCCCTGACTGATCCCTACCCAACAATGCACTCACCACCTCCCTGACTGATCCCTACACAACACTGCAATATCCCCCTCCCTGACTGATCCCTACCCAACACTGCAATCACCCCCTCCCTGACTGATCCCTACTCACCACTGCACTCACCCCCTCCCTGACTGATCCCTACCCAACACTGTAATCACCCCCTCCCTGACTGATCCCTACTCACCACTGCACTCACCCCCTCCCTGAGTGATCCCTACCCAACACTGGAATCTCCCCCTCCCTGACTGATCCCTACCCAACACTGCAATCACCCCCTCCCTGACTGATCCCTACCCAACACTGTAATCACCCCCTCCCTGACTGATCCCTACCCAACACTGCAATCTCCCCCTCCCTGACTGATCCCTACACAACACTGCAATCTCCCCCTCCCTGACTGATCCCTACACAACACAGCAATCACCCCCTCCCTGACTGATCCCTACACAACACTGCAATCTCCCCCTCCCTGACTGATCCCTACCGAACACTGCAATCACCCCCTCCCTGACTGATCCATACCTAAAACTGCACTCACCCCCTCCCTGACTGATCCGCACACAACACGGCAATCACCCCCTCTCTGACTGATCCCTACACAACACTGCACTCGCCCCCTCCCTGACTGATCCCTACACAACACTGTACTCACCCCCTCCCTGACTGATGTCTACCCAACACTGAAATCACCCTCTCCCTGACTGATCCCTACCCAACACTGCAATAGCCCCCACCCTGACTGATCCCTACCCAACACTGCAATCACACCCAGCCTGACTGATCCCTACCCAACACTGCAATCTCCCCCTCCCTGACTGATCCTTACCCAACACTGCACTCACCCCCTCCCTGACTGACCCCTACCCAACACTGCAATCACCCCCTCTTGACTGGTCCTCACACAACACTGTAATCACCCGCTCCCTGACTGATCCCTACCCAACACTGCACTCTCCCCCTCCCTGACTGATCCCTACCCAACACTGCAATCTCCCCCTCCCTGACTGATCCCTACCCAACACTGCAATCTCCCCCTCCCTGACTGATCCCTACCCAACACTGCAATCACCCCCTCCCTGACTGATCCCTACCCAACACTGCAATCAACCCCTCCCTGACTGATCCCGACCCAACACTGCAAACACCCCCTCCCTGACTGATCCCTACACAACACTGAAATCTCCCCCTCCCTGACTGATCCCTACACAACACTGAAATCTCCCCCTCCCTGACTGATCCCTACACAACACTGTAATCACCCCCTCCCTGACTGATCCCTACCCAACACTGCACTCACCCCCTCCCTGACTGATCCCTACACAACACTGTACTCACCCCCTCCCTGACTGATCCCTACCCAACACTGCAATCACCCCCTCCCTGACTGATCCCTACACAACACTGTAATCACCCCCTCCCTGACTGATCCCTACCCAACACTGCAATCACCCCCTCCCTGACTGATCCCTACACAACACTGCAATCTCCCCCTCCCTGACTTATCCCCACACAACACTGCACTCACCCCCTCCCTGACTGATCCCTACCCAACACTGTACTCACCCCCTCCCTGACTGATCCCTACCCAACACTGCAATCACCCCCTCCCTGACTGATCCCTACCCAACACTGCAATCACCCCCGCCCTGACTGATCCCTACACAACACTGTACTCACCCCCTCCCTGACTGATGTCTACCCAACACCGAAATCACCCTCTCCCTGACAGATCCCTACCCAACACTGTACTCACCCCCTCCCTGACTGATCCCTACCCAACACTGCAATCACCCACTCTCTGACTGATCCCTACCCAACACTGCAATCACCCGCTCCCTGACTGATCCCTTCCCCACACTGCACTCTCCCACTCCCTGACTGATCCCTACACAACACTGCAATCACCCCCTCCCTGACTGATCCCTACCCAACACTGCACTCTCCCACTCCCTGACTGATCCCTACACAACACTGCAATCACCCCCTCCCTGACTGATCCCTACACAACACTGCAATCACCCCCTCCCTGACTGATCCCTACACAACACTGCAATCACCCCCTCCCTGACTGATCCCTACACAACACTGCAATCACCCCCTCCCTGACTGATCCCTACACAACACTGCACTCACCCCCTCCCTGACTAATCCCTACCCAACACTGCAATCACCCCCTCCCTGACTGATCCCTACCCAACACTGCAATCTCCCCCTCCCTGACTGATCCCTACCCAACACTGCACTCATCCCCTCCCTGACTGATCCCTACCCAACACTGCACTCACCCCCTCCCTGACTGATCCCTACGCAACACTGCAATCACCCCCTCCCTGACTGATCCCTACCCAACACTGTAATCACCCCCTCCCTGACAGATCCCTACACAACACTGCACTCACCCCCTCCCTGACTGATCCCTACGCAACACTGTAATCACCCCCTCCCTGACTGATCCCAACACAACACTGCAATCTCCCCCTCCCTGACTGATCCATACCCAACACTGCAATCACCCCCTCCCTGTGTGATCCCAACACAACACTGCAATACCCCCCACCCTGACTGATCCCTACCCAACACTGCAATCACCCCCTCCCTGACTGATCACTAGCCAACACTGCAATCACCCCCTCCTTGACTGATCCCTACTAACCACTGCACTCACCCCCTCCCTGACTGATCCCAACCCAACGCTGCAATCACACCCTCCCTGACTGATACCTACCCAACATTGCAATCTCCCCTTCCCTGACTGATCCCTACCCAACACTGCAATCACCCCCTCCCTGACTGATACCTACCCAACACTGCAATCACCCCCTCCCTGACTGATACCTACCCAACATTGCAATCTCCCCCTCCCTGACTGATACCTACCCAACATTGCAATCTCCCCCTCCCTGACTGATCCCTACCCAACACTGCAATCTCGCCCTCCCTGACTAATCCCTACACAACACTGCAATCTCGCCCTCCCTGACTGATCCCTACCCAACACTGCAATCTCCCCCTCCCTGACTGATACCTACCCAACACTGCAATCACCCCCTCCCTGACTGATACCTACCCAACATTGCAATCTCCCCCTCCCTGACTGATACCTACCCAACATTGCAATCTCCCCCTCCCTGACTGATACCTACCCAACATTGCAATCTCCCCCTCCCTGACTGATCCCTACCCAACACTGCAATCTCGCCCTCCCTGACTAATCCCTACACAACACTGCAATCTCGCCCTCCCTGACTGATCCCTACACAACACTGCAATCTCGCCCTCCCTGACTAATCCCTACCCAACACTGCAATCTCGTCCTCCCTGACTGATCCCTACACAACACTGCACTCACCCCCTCCCTGACTGATCCCTACACAACACTGCACTCACCCCCTCCCTGACTGATCCCTACACAACACTGCACTCACCCCCTCCCTGACTGATCCCTACACAACACTGTACTCACCCCCTCCCTGACTGATCTCTACCCAACACTGTACTCACCCCCTCCCTGACTGATCCCTACCCAACACTGCAATCACCCCCACCGTGACTGATCCCTACACAACACTGTACTCACCCCCTCCCTGACTGATCTCTACCCAACACTGTACTCACCCCCTCCCTGACTGATCCCTACCCAACGCTGCAATCACCCCCTCCCTGACTGATACCTACCCAACATTGGAATCTCCCCCTCCCTGACTGATCCCTACACAACACTGCAATCTCCCCCTCCCTGACTGATCCCTACCCAACACTGCAATCTCCCCCTCCCTGACTGATCCCTACACAACACTGCAATCTCCCCCTCCCTGACTGATACCTACCCAACATTGGAATCTCCCCCTCCCTGACTGATCCCTACCCAACACTGCAATCACCCCCTCCCTGACTGATCCCTACACAACACTGCAATCACCCCCTCCCTGACTGATCCCTACCCAACACTGCAATCACCCCCTCCCTGACTGATCCCTACCCAACACTGCAATCTCCCCCTCCCTGACTGATCCCTACCCAACACTGCAATCTCCCCCTCCCTGACTGATCCCTACACAACACTGCAATCTCCCCCTCCCTGTCTGATCCCTACCCAACACTGCAATCACCCCCTCCCTGACTGATCCCTACCCAACACTGCACTCACCCCTCCCTGACTGATCCCTACCCAACACTGCACTCACCCCCTCCCTGACTGATCCCTACCCAACACTGCAATCTCCCCCTCCCTGACTGATCCCTACACAACAATGCACTCACCCCCTCCCTGACTGATCCCTACCCAACACTGCAATCACCCCCTCCCTGACTAATCCCTACCCAACACCGCACTCTCCCCCTCCCTGACTGATCCCTACCCAACACTGCAATCTCCCCCTCCCTGACTGATCCCTACCCAACACTGCAATCTCCCCCTCCCTGACTGATCCCTACACAACACTGCACTCACCCCCTCCCTGACTGATCCCTACCCAACACTGCACTCACCCCCTCCCTGACTGATCCCTACCCAACACTGCACTCACCCCCTCCCTGACTGATCCCTACACAACACTGCACTCACCCCCTCCCTGACTGATCCCTACCCAACACTGCACTCACCCCCTCCCTGACTGATCCCTACACAACAATGCAATCACCCCCTCCCTGACTGATCCCTACCCAACACTGCACTCACCCCCTCCCTGACTGATCCCTACCCAACACTGCAATCACCCCCTCCCTGACTGATCCCTACACAACAATGCAATCACCCCCTCCCTGACTGATCCCTACACAACACTGCAATCTCCCCCTCCCTGAATGATCTCGACCCAACACTGCAATCACCCCCTCCCTGACTGATCCCTACACAACACTGCAATCACCCCCTCCCTGACTGATCCCTACACAACACTGCACTCACCCCCTCCCTGACTGATCACTACCCAACACTGCAATCTCCCCCTCCCTGACTGATCCCTACACAACACTGCAATCTCCCCCTCCCTGACAGATCCCTACCCAAAACTGCAATCTCCCCCTCCCTGACTGATCCCTACACAACAATGCACTCACCCCCTCCCTGACTGATCCTTACCCAACACTGCAATCTCCCCCTCCCTGACTGATCCCTACACAACAATGCACTCACCCCCTCCCTGACTGATCACTACCCAACACTGCAATCTCCCCCTCCCTGACTGATCCCTACCCAACACTGCACTCACCCCCTCCCTGACTGATCCCGACCCAACAATGTAATCTCCCCCTCCCTGACTGATCCCTACCCAAAACTGCAATCTCCCCCTCCCTGACTGATCCCTACCCAACACTGCAATCTCCCCCTCCCTGACTGATCCCTACCCAACACTGTAATCTCCCCCTTCCTGACTGATTCCTACCCAACACTTCACTCACCCCCTCCCTTACTGATCCCACCCCAACACTGTAATCTCCCCCTCCCTGACTGATCCCTACCCAACACTGCAATCACCCCCTCCCTGACTGATCCCTACCCAACACTGCAATCACCCCCTCCCTGACTGATCCCTACCCAACACTGCAATCTCCCCCTCCCTGACTGATCCCTACCCAACACTGCAATCACCCCCTCCCTGACTGATCCCTACACAACACTGTAATCTCCCCCTCCCTGACTGATCCCTACACAACACTGCAATCACCCCCTCCCTGACTGATCCCTACCCAACACTGCAATCACCCCCTCCCTGACTGATCCCTACCCAACACTGTAATCTCCCCCTCCCTGACTGATCCCTACCCAACACTGTAATCACCCCCTCCCTGACTGATCCCGACCCAACACTGCACTCACCCCCTCCCTGACTGATCCCTACACAACACTGCACTCACCCCCTCCTTGACTGATCCCTACCCAACACTGCACTCACCCCCTCCTTGACTGATCCCTACCCAACACTGCAATCTCCCCCTCCCTGACTGATCCCTACCCAACACTGCACTCTCCCCCTCCCTGACTGATCCCTACCCAACACTGCAATCTCCCCCTCCCTGACTGATCCCTACCCAACACTGCACTCACCCCCTCCCTGACTGATCCCTACCCAACACTGCAATCTCCCCCTCCCTGACTGATCCCTACCCAACACTGCAATCACCCCCTCCCTGACTGATCCCTACCCAACACTGTACTCACCCCCTCCCTGACTGATCCCTACACAACACTGCAATCACCCCCTCCCTGACTGATCCCTACCCAACACTGCAATCACCCCCTCCCTGACTGATCCCTACCCAACACTGCAATCTCCCCCTCCCTGACTGATCCCTACCCAACACTGCAATCACCCCCTCCCTGACTGATCCCTACCCAACACTGCAATCTCCCCCTCCCTGACTGATCCCTACCCAACACTGCACTCACCCCCTCCCTGACTGATCCCTACCCAACACTGCAATCACCCCCTCCCTGACTGATCCCTACCCAACACTGCAATCACCCCCTCCCTGACTGATCCCTACCCAACACTGCACTCACCCCCTCCCTGACTGATCCCTACACAACAATGCAATCACCCCCTCCCTGACTGATCCCTACCCAACACTGCACTCACCCCCTCCCTGACTGATCCCTACCCAACACTGCAATCTCCCCCTCCCTGACTGATCCCTACCCAACACTGCACTCACCCCCTCCCTGACTGATCCCTACCCAACACTGCAATCTCCCCCTCCCTGACTGATCCCTACACAACAATGCAATCACCCCCTCCCTGACTGATCCCTACCCAACACTGCACTCACCCCCTCCCTGACTGATCCCTACCCAACACTGCACTCACCCCCTCCCTGACTGATCCCTACACAACAATGCAATCACCCCCTCCCTGACTGATCCCTACCCAACACTGCACTCACCCCCTCCCTGACTGATCCCTACACAACACTGCACTCACCCCCTCCCTGACTGATCCCGACCCAACACTGCAATCTCCCCCTCCCTGACTGATCCCTACCCAACACAGCACTCACCCCCTCCCTGACTGATCCCTACACAACACTGCAATGTCCCCCTCCCTGACTGATTCCTACCCAATACTGCACTCACCCCCTCCCTGACTGATCCCGACCCAACAATGTAATCTCCCCCTCCCTGACTGATCCCTACCCAAAACTGCAATCTCCCCCTCCCTGACTGATCCCTACCCAACACTGTAATCTCCCCCTCCCTGACTGATCCCTACCCAACACTGCAATCACCCCCTCCCTGACTGATCCCTACCCAACACTGCAATCACCCCCTCCCTGACTGATCCCTACCCAACACTGCAATCACCCCCTCCCTGACTGATCCCTACCCAACACTGCAATCACCCCCTCCCTGACTGATCCCTACCCAACACTGCAATCTCCCCCTCCCTGACTGATCCCTACACAACACTGTAATCTCCCCCTCCCTGACTGATCCCTACACAACACTGTAATCTCCCCCTCCCTGACTGATCCCTACCCAACACTGCAATCTCCCCCTCCCTGACTGATCCCTATCCAACACTGCAATCACCCCCTCCCTGACTGATCCCTACCCAACACTGCAATCACCCCCTCCCTGACTGATCCCTACCCAACACTGTAATCTCCCACTCCCTGACTGATCCCTACCCAACACTGTAATCACCCCCTCCCTGACTGATCCCTACCCAACACTGCAATCACCCCCTCCCTGACTGATCCCTACCCAACACTGTAATCTCCCACTCCCTGACTGATCCCTACCCAACACTGCACTCACCCCCTCCCTGACTGATCCCGACCCAACACTGCACTCACCCCCTCCCTGACTGATCCCTACCCAACACTGCACTCACCCCCTCCCTGACTGATCCCTACCCAACACTGCAATCACCCCCTCCCTGACTGATCCCTACCCAACACTGCAATCACCCCCTCCCTGACTGATCCCTACCCAACACTGCAATCTCCCCCTCCCTGACTGATCCCTACCCAACACTGCAATCACCCCCTCCCTGACTGATCCCTACCCAACACTGCAATCACCCCCTCCCTGACTGATCCCTACCCAACACTGCAATCACCCCCTCCCTGACTGATCCCTACCCAACACTGCAATGTCCCCCTCCCTGACTGATCACTACCCAACACTGCAATCTCCCCCTCCCTGACTGATCCCTATCCAACACTGCAATCACCCCCTCCCTGACTGATCCCTACACAACACTACACTCACCCCCTCCCTGACTGATCACTACACAACACTGCAATCTCCCCCTCCCTGACTGATCCCAACACAACACTGTACTCTCCCCCTCCCTGACTGATCCCTACCCAACACTGCAATCTCCCCCTCCCTGACTGATCCCTACACAACACTGCAATCTCCCCCTCCCTGACTGATCCCAACACAACACTGTACTCTCCCCCTCCCTGACTGATCCCTACCCAACACTGCAATCTCCCCCTCCCTGACTGATCCCTACCCAACACTGCACTCACCCCCTCCCTGACTGATCCCTACCCAACACTGCAATCACCCCCTCCCTGACTGATCACTACACAACACTGCACTCACCCCCTCCCTGACTGATCCCTACCCAACACTGCACTCACCCCCTCCCTGACTGACCCCTACCCAACACTGCACTCACCCCCTCCCTGACTGATCCCTACACAACACTACACTCACCCCCTCCCTGACTGATCACTACACAACACTGCAATGTCCCCCTCCCTGACTGATCACTACCCAACACTGCAATCTCCCCCTCCCTGACTGATCCCTACACAACACTGCACTCACCCTCTCCCTGACTGATCCCTACCCAACACTGCAATCTCCCCCTCCCTGACTGATCCCTACACAACACTGTACTCACCCCCTCCCTGACTGACCCCTACCCAACACTGCACTCACCCCCTCCCTGACTGATCCCTACACAACACTACACTCACCCCCTCCCTGACTGATCACTACACAACACTGCAATGTCCCCCTCCCTGACTGATCACTACCCAACACTGCAATCTCCCCCTCCCTGACTGATCCCTACACAACACTGCAATCACCCCCTCCCTGACTGATCCCTACCCAACACTGCACTCTCCCCCTCCCTGACTGATCCCTACCCAACACAGTACTCACCCCCTCCCTGACTGATCCCTACCCAACACAGTACTCACCCCCTCCCTGACTGATCCCTACCCAACACTGCACTCACATCCTCCCTGACTGACCCTACCCAACACTGTACTAACTCCCTCCCTGACTGATCCCTACCCACCACTGTACTCACCCCATCCCTGACTGATCCCTAACCAACACTGCACTCTCCCCCTCCTTGACTGATCCCTACCCAACACTGTACTAACTCCCTCCCTGACTGATCCCTACCCAACACTGCACTCACCCCATCCCTGACTGATCCCTACCCAACACTGCACTCACCTGCTCCCTGACTAATCCCTACACAACACTGCACTCACCCCCCTCCCTGACTGATCCCTACCCAACACTGCAATCACCCCCCTCCCTGACTGATCCCTACCCAACACTGCAATCACCCCCCTCCCTGACTGATCCCTACCCAACACTGCAATCACCCCCCTCCCTGACTGATCCCTACCCAACACTGCACTCTCCCCCTCCCTGACTGATCCCTACCCAACACTGCACTCACCCCCTCCCTGACTGATCCCTACCCAACACTGTAATCTCCCCCTGCCTGACTGATCCCTACCCAACACTGCAATCACCCCCTCCCTGACTGATCACTACCCAACACTGCACTCACCCCCTCCCTGACTGATCCCTACCCAACACTGTAATCTCCCCCTGCCTGACTGACCCCTACCCAACACTGCAATCACCCCCATCCCTGACTGATCCCTACCCAACACTGCAATCTCCCCCTCCCTGACTGATCCCTACACAACACTGCAATCACCCCCCTCCCTGACTGATCCCTACCCAACACTGCACTCACCCCCTCCCTGACTGATCCCTACACAACACTGCAATCTCCCCCTCCCTGACTGATCCCTACCCAACACTGCACTCACCCCTCCCTGACTGATCCCTACACAACACAGCAATCTCCCCCTCCCTGACTGATCCCTACCCAACACTGCAATCTCCCCCTCCCTGACTGATCCCTACACAACACTGCAATCACCCCCCTCCCTGACTGATCCCTACCCAAGACTGCAATCTCCCCCTCCCTGACTGATCCCTATCCAACACTGCAATCTCCCCCTCCCTGACTGATCCCTATCCAACACTGCAATCACCCCCTCCCTGACTGATCCCTACACAACACTACACTCACCCCCTCCCTGACTGATCACTACACAACACTGCAATCTCCCCCTCCCTGACTGATCCCAACACAACACTGTACTCTCCCCCTCCCTGACTGATCCCTACCCAACACTGCACTCTCCCACTCCCTGACTGATCCCTACCCAACACTGCACTCTCCCACTCCCTGACTGATCCCTACCCAACACTGCAATCTCCCCCTCCCTGACTGATCCCTACCCAACACTGCAATCTCCCCCTCCCTGACTGATCCCTACCCAACACTGCAATCACCCCCTCCCTGACTGATCCCTACCCAACACTGCAATCACCCCCTCCCTGACTGATCACTACACAACACTGCACTCACCCCCTCCCTGACTGATCCCTACCCAACACTGCACTCACCCCCTCCCTGACTGACCCCTACCCAACACTGCACTCACCCCCTCCCTGACTGATCCCTACACAACACTACACTCACCCCCTCCCTGACTGATCACTACACAACACTGCAATGTCCCCCTCCCTGACTGATCACTACCCAACACTGCAATCTCCCCCTCCCTGACTGATCCCTACACAACACTGCAATCTCCCCCTCCCTGACTGATCCCTACACAACACTGCAATCTCCCCCTCCCTGACTGATCCCTACACAACACTGTACTCACCCCATCCCTGACTGATCCCTACCCAACACTGCACCCACCCACCTCCCTGACGGATCCCTACCCAACACTGCAATCACCCCCTCCCTGACTGATCCCTACACAACACTGCACTCTCCCCCTCCCTGCCTGATCCCTACCCAACACTGCACTCACCCCCTCCCTGACTGATCCCTACCCAACACTGTACTAACTCCCTCCCTGACTGATCCCTACCCAACACTGCACTCACCCCCTCACTGACTGATCCCTAACCAACACTGCACTCACCCCCCTCCTTGACTGATCCATACCCAACACTGCACTCACCCCATCCCTGACTGATCCCTACCCAACACTGCACTCACCTGCTCCCTGACTAATCCCTACACAACACTGCAATCTCCCCCTCCCTGACTGATCCCTACCCAACACTGCAATCACCCCCCTCCCTGACTGATCCCTACCCAACACTGCAATCTCCCCCTCCCTGACTGATCCCTACCCAACACTGCAATCTCCCCCTCCCTGACTGATCCCTACCCAACACTGCAATCACCCCCTCCCTGACTGATCCCTACCCAACACTGCAATCACCCCCCTCCCTGACTGATCCCTACCCAACACTGCACTCTCCCCCTCCCTGACTGATCCCTACCCAACACTGCACTCACCCCCTCCCTGACTGATCCCTACCCAACACTGTAATCTCCCCCTGCCTGACTGATCCCTACCCAACACTGCAATCACCCCCTCCCTGACTGATCCCTACCCAACACTGCACTCACCCCCTCCCTGACTGATCCCTACCCAACACTGCACTCACCCCCTCCCTGACTGATCCCTACACAACACTGCAATCTCCCCCTCCCTGACTGATCCCTACCCAACACTGCACTCACCCCTCCCTGACTGATCCCTACACAACACAGCAATCTCCCCCTCCCTGACTGATCCCTACCCAACACTGCAATCTCCCCCTCCCTGACTGATCCCTACACAACACTGCAATCACCCCCCTCCCTGACTGATCCCTACCCAACACTGCAATCTCCCCCTCCCTGACTGATCCCTACCCAACACTGCAATCACCCCCACCCTGACTGATCCCTACACAACACTGCAATCACCCCCCTCCCTGACTGATCCCTACCCAACACTGCAATCTCCCCCTCCCTGACTGATCCCTACCCAACACTGCAATCACCCCCCTCCCTGACTGATCCCTACCCAACACTGCAATCTCCCCCTCCCTGACTGATCCCTACCCAACACTGCAATCACCCCCCTCCCTGACTGATCCCTAACCAACACTGCAATCTCCCCCTCCCTGACTGATCCCTACACAACACTGCAATCACCCCCCTCCCTGACTGATCCCTACCCAACACTGCAATCTCCCCCTCCCTGACTGATCCCTACCCAACACTGCAATCACCCCCTCCCTGACTGATCCCTACACAACACTGCACTCACCCCCTCCCTGACTGATCCCTACCCAACACTGCAATCACCCCCTCCCTGACTGATCCCTACCCAACACTGCACTCACCCCCTCTCTGACTGATCCCTACCCAACACTGCACTCACCCCCTCCCTGACTGATCCCTACCCAACACTGCAATCACCCCCTCCCTGACTGATCCCTACCCAACACTGCAATCACCCCCTCCCTGACTGATCCCTACACAACACTGCACTCACCCCCTCCCTGTCTGATCCCTACCCAACACTGCACTCACCCCCTCCCTGACTGATCCCTACCCAACACTGCAATCACCCCCTCCCTGACTGATCCCTACACAACACTGTAATCTCCCCCTCCCTGACTGATCCCTACCCAACACTGCAATCACCCCCTCCCTGACTGATCCCTACCCAACACTGCAATCACCCCCTCCCTGACTGATCCCTACCCAACACTGCACTCACCCCCTCCCTGACTGATCCCTACCCAACACTGCACTCACCCCCTCCCTGACTGATCCCTACCCAACACTGCAATCACCCCCTCCCTGACTGATCCCTACACAACACTGCACTCACCCCCTCCCTGTCTGATCCCTACCCAACACTGCACTCACCCCCTCCCTGACTGATCCCTACCCAACACTGCAATCACCCCCTCCCTGACTGATCCCTACACAACACTGTAATCTCCCCCTCCCTGACTGATCCCTACCCAACACTGCAATCACCCCCTCCCTGACTGATCCCTACCCAACACTGCAATCACCCCCTCCCTGACTGATCCCTACCCAACACTGCACTCACCCCCTCCCTGACTGATCCCTACCCAACACTGCACTCACCCCCTCCCTGACTGATCCCTACCCAACACTGCACTCCCCCCCTCCCTGACTGATCCCTACCCAACACTGCACTCACCCCCTCCCTGACTGATCCCTACCCAACACTGCACTCACCCCCTCCCTGACTGATCCCTACCCAACACTGCAATCACCCCCTCCCTGACTGATCCCTACCCAACACTGCAATCACCCCCTCCCTGACTGATCCCTACCCAACACTGCAATCACCCCCTCCCTGACTGATCCCTACCCAACACTGCAATCACCCCCTCCCTGACTGATCCCTACCCAACACTGCAATCACCCCCTCCCTGACTGATCCCTACCCAACACTTCAATCTCCCCCTCCCTGACAGTTCCCTACACAACACTGCACTCACCCCCTCCCTGACTGATTCCCTACCCAACACTGCACTCACCCCCTCCCTGACTGATCCCTACCCAACACTGCAATCTCCCCCTCCCTGACTGATCCCTACCCAACACTGCAATCTCCCCCTCCCTGACTGATCCCTACCCAACACTGCACTCACCCCCTCCCTGACTGATCCCTACACAACACTGCAATCTCCCCCTCCCTGACTGATCCCTACCCAACACTGCAATCACCCCCCTCCCTGACTAATCCCTACCCAACACTGCAATCACCCCCTCCCTGACTGATCCCTACACAACACTGTAATCACCCCCTCCCTGACTGATCCCTACCCAACACTGCACTCTCCCCCTCCCTGACTGATCCCTAACCAACACTGCACTCACCCCCTCCCTGACTGATCCCTACACAACACTGCACTCACCCCCTCCCTGACTGATCCCTACCCAACACTGCACTCACCCCCTCCCTGACTGATCCCTACCCAACACTGCACTCACCCCCTCCCTGACAGATCCCTACCCAACACTGCACTCTCCCCCTCCCTGACTGATCCCTACCCAACACTGCAATCACCCCCTCCCTGACTGATCCCTACCCAACACTGCACTCTCCCCCTCCCTGACTGATCCCTACCCAACACTGCAATCACCCCCTCCCTGACTGATCCCTTCACAACACTGCAATCTCCCCCTCCCTGACTGATCCCTCCCCAACACTGCAATCTCCCCCTCCCTGACTGATCCCTTCACAACACTGCAATCTCCCCCTCCCTGACTGATCCCTACCCAACACTGCAATCACCCCCTCCCTGACTGATCCCTACCCAACACTGCACTCTCCCCCTCCCTGACTGATCCCTACACAACACTGCAATCTCCCCCTCCCTGACTGATCTCTACACAACACTGCAATCTCCCCCTCCCTGACTGATCTCTACACAACACTGCAATCTCCCCCTCCCTGACTGATCCCTACCCAACACTGCACTCTCCCCCTCCCTGACTGATCCCTACACAACACTGCAATCTCCCCCTCCCTGACTGATCTCTACACAACACTGCAATCTCCCCCTCCCTGACTGATCCCTACCCAACACTGCAATCACCCCCTCCCTGACTGACCCCTACCCAACACTGCAATCTCCCCCTCCCTGACTGATCCCTACCCAACACTGCAATCACCCCCTCCCTGACTGATCCCTACCCAACACTGCAATCACCCCCTCCCTGACTGATCCCTACCCAACACTGCACTCTCCCCCTCCCTGACTGATCCCTACCCAACACTGCAATCACCCCCTCCCTGACTGATCCCTACCCAACACTGCAATCTCCCCCTCCCTGACTGATCCCTACCCAACACAGCAATCACCCCCTCCTTGACTGATCCCTACCCAACACAGCAATCTCCCCCTCCCTGACTGATCCGTACCCAAAACTGCAATCTCCCCCTCCCTGACAGATCCCTACCCAACACTGCAATCACCCCCTCCCTGACTGATCCCTACCCAACACTGCACTCACCCCCTCCCTGACTGATCCCTACCCAACACTGTACTCACCCCCTCCCTGACTGATCCCTACCCAACACAGCAATCTCCCCCTCCCTGACTGATCCCTACCCAACACTGCAATCACCCCCTCCCTGACTGACCCCTACCCAACACTGCACTCACCCCCTCCCTGACTGATCCCTACCCAACACTGCACTCACCCCCTCCCTGACTGATCCCTAATCAACACTGTACTCACCCCCTCCCTGACGGATCCCTACACAACACTGCAATCTCCCCCTCTCTGACTGATCCCTACCCAACACTGCAATCTCCCCCTCCCTGACTGATCCCTACCCAACACTGCAATCACCCCCTCCCTGACTGATCCGTACACAACACTGCAATCTCCCCCCTCCCTGACTGATCTGTTCCCAACACTGCACTCACCCCCCTCCCTGACTGATCCATGCACAACAAAGCAATCTCCCCCGTCACTGACCCATCTCTCCCAGATCAGGTCAGTGAGATGGAGTTATTAATATTTAATCTTGTCCTTTGTGTATTTGACTGTGACAACACTGAGAGAACATATGTGCTGTCAATCTCCAGAGTGTTCGATGGGGGTACTTTGAGGAAGTTTTCCCTCAGATCTGATGGTGTTCTCCAGTTACTGCTAAAAACAAGGTAAACAACCCAACCAGAATGTTTGGAGTGAGGTGACAGTGGGGGAGCATTTTGGAACCAGTGACCATAATTCTATTAATATTGTAATCATTGTGGTGTGAGACAAAATGTTCTCCAGGTGCTAGTTCTACATTGGGGCAAAGCTCATTCTGACGGAATTAGACAGCAGCTTGCAGGGGTTGGCTTGAGAATTTTGTTTGCAGGCAAAGGGTCCTCTGGCAAGTGGAAGTTCTTTAAAAGTTCTTTAATTACTCTACATTTATCCCAGAATAATGCAACTTACTTAGACATTCATGACCACTACAGGCAATTGAGCACGTCCAATTCACCTGACCTGCACATCTTTGGACTGTGGGAGGAAACCGGAGCACCCGGAGGAAACCCACGCAGACACGGGGAGAACATACAAACTCAGTTGGGATGGCATAGTGGCTCTGTGGTTGGCACTGCTGCCTCACAGCGCAAGGGACCCGGGGTTCACCCCAGCCTATGGTGACTATCTGTGTGGAGTTTGCACATTCTCCCGGAGTCTGCGTGGGTTTCCTCCAGGTGCCACGGTTTCCTCCCACAATCCAAAAATGTACAGGTCAGCTGAATTGGCCGTGCTAAATTGCCCATAGTGCTCGGTGCATTCGTCCTGGGTAAATATTGGGCAGGGAGAATGGCTCTGGGTGGGTTACTATTCGGCAGGTCGGTGTGGAGTTGTTGGGCCAATGGCCTGTTTCCATACTGTAGGAAATCTAACCCTAACAGGATCAAACCCACACAGACCATCCTGTGAGGTGGGAATTGTACCCAGACCCACCTGTGAGGCAGCAGTGCTAACCACTGAGTCACTGTGCCGCTGAGCTGGTCAGTGCTAGGCCCATTACTGTTTGTTATCTTGATCAATGATTTGGACGAGGATGTTTAAGGTATGATTAGAAAGTTTTCAGATTACACTAATATAAGTGAGGGAGGTTCTCAGCAATTGCAACAGGGCCTTGATCAGCTGGGGAATTGGGCTGAGAAATGGCAAATGGAGTTTAATATAGACAAGGGCGAGATCGAGCATTTTGGAAAGTCACATCAAGACAGGGATTTCATGGTGAATGGTAGGGCCTGAAGGAGTGTAGTGGAAGAGAGGGACCTTGGATTCCAGGTGCACGGTTCTCTGAGAGTGGAGTCACAGGGAGACAGGACAGTGAAGAAGGCTTTAGGCACACTGAGCCCTTCATCAGTCAGGGCATGGAATATGGAAGTTGGGAAGTTCTGTTGTAGTTGTGCAGGATGTTGGTCAGGCCGCACTTGGAATATTGTGTTCAGTTTTACCCACCTTGCTTTCGGAAGGATTTCATTAAACTGGAAAGAGTGCAGAAGGAATTTACAAGGATGTTGCCAGAACTCAACTAGATGGTTATAGAGAGAGGTTGGACAAGCTAGGGCATTTTTTTTTAGTGCGTAGGAGACTGAGGGGTGTCCTTATAGAGGTGTATAAGATCATGGGAGGCATGGATAGGGTGAATGCACTCAGTCTTTATCCAAGGCTTGGGGAATCGAGGACGAAAAGGCATCTGTTTAAGGTGAAAGGGGAAGATTAAAAGGGAACCTGAGGGCGAATGCTTTTCTCCAGAGGGTGGTACACATAGCGAATGAACTACCAGTGCAAGTAGTCGAGGAGGATACAATTAATAACATTTAAAAGGCACTTGGACAAATGTATGGAGAGAAACGCATTGGAAGGATATGGGCCAAGTGCAGGGAAACGGGGTTAGTGTGGATGGACCAGTTTGGGCAAAGAGCCTGTCTCCATACTGTAGAACTCTATGACTCTATGAGTATACCCAAGTGTCCCATAATACAGAAGCGGCTAAAGCAAAAGGAACACGACCAGGTACAAATGTGAAACTGTCCTGCAGAATTTCACAGGAAGCCAGCCTGGCCTTGCAGCGAAGGATTCCTGGCACAGGAGCTGTAGTGAGAAGCCCATAGAGAACTGGGGAAGGAAGCTGGAAAGTTCACTCCACACTGATAGCCTGGAGGACCCCCGGCTGGGATAAGGCAGCTGGATCCAGTCATCCCAGGGAAAACTATAGGCTGGGATAGAGCTCGGTCTCCGACACAATGAGCAGGACAGAACGTTGCAGGAAAATCTCACCCACATGGGACTACTCCACTTACAAATGGGAAGAGTCCAATCCAGTGAAAGGAGAGTCTCTGGGGATTCGGAGGCAGCCTCAGGTTACATGGACAATCTGGAAGGACAGTGTATGAGCTCCAAACAGCTGCATGGGTCCTGTACACCTGCAACATGGAGCAACACACATCAGGCCCCTGTAGGAGGTGCCAGGAGCAAGTACAATCCCTCGGGAAACCAGGGCTCCTCCCAGAATGGGATAGTGTGTGCCTTTGGGGTTCTACCTCCCCAGGGAGATAACGACAGGTCACACATTGACACATCCACACCCTCCCGCAGATGGGGACTCCCACTGCCTTTTTCCCAGGTAACTGCACCTTTTGCCCCCAGCCCTGACCCACAGACGGACCCAGATTCCATTGAATCCTGTGGTTATCCAGTGTCAGGCAGCTGATGGTCTCACTCCATATAAAATAGCCATTCCAGCCACCCAGCTGGTGGGCAGCACCAAAGAGGCTACTCTGTTTGATCCTATCTCAAACCCAGATACATTCTTGGATGAGATAGACCGACAGTCTGTCATACACGGACTGGATGCTGACAAACAAACTAAATTAATCACCATGTGACTTTGTCCACCAGGCCATTCAGCCCTCCCTGAGGGACAACAGTGAGGGAGGGGCATCCATGATGAAAGGAAGGCAGCGGTCCTCACTGCTCGAGAAAAGTCCCATCCCGGGTTAGTGACAAACAGCGGAAATCTTTGTTCCAGGAGAACACCCGCACTAACATGTCTCACTGTGAGGGACAGTAGCTCACCAAGGGCTGGGTTAGTTACAGCTGTAAGGACACTTTCGGTGGGGCACTGGGCTTGGTGCGAGGGATTCCAATTATCCCAAGTGACAAAGTTAGGATGGGGATCTTTGAAGTCGAAAGTATCAGAATTATATTAAAAAAGGTATTTGGATGGGTTATCATGATTCCCTCCCACATGCTGTGGAGATAGAGGGGACATTGTCAGGGACCACACTTCCGTCAATGTGAAGGAACATGCCATACCACGGCATTCCCACCGCCTGTCATTAACGAATTCGGCTCCTCTCACATCAGCTGTGGTCCGAACTGCACTCACCTTGATATATCTCGGGATACCGGTGGTTAGGATTGCAGGCTGCAACAGATGGGTACAATCATGATGAATAATGCCTGGACACACCCCCAGGGACAGGAAGGTAGATGGAACTCCCCGGGTGATCACCTTAGTTTCATTCAGTTGCAGCGTTTGAGTGTTCCTGGCTGGGCCCAGTATTGATTGCCTGTCCGTAGCTGCTCGGGAGCTGGTTTTGGTGGTGAGCTTCCTCCTTGAACTGTTGCAGGTGGTGGACCCACAATGTCCTTAGGGAGGGAATTCCAGGAGATTGAGCCAGAAGCTCTCATTCACTTGCATTTATTCTGCTCACTGGTTGTTGGCTGTGCATCACAATTCTCTATGGATTCTCAGAACGGAATATCTTTTGTCGAAACAGTTAGGAGTGCCACAGTCGCTCAGTGGTTAGCACTGTTACCTCACAGCGCCAGAGACCTGGGTTTGATTCCACTCTTGAGCGACTGTCTGTGTGGTGTTTGTACATTCTCCCTGCATCTGCATGGGTTTTCCCCCACTGTTCAATGGTGCACATTTTTGACAGATTGCCCTTAGTGTCGAGGGATATTCAGGTTAGCTGGAATAGCCATGGGAAATGCAGGGTTTCAGGGATATCATCAGGGGATGGATCTGAGTTGGATTCTTTTCAGAGAGTCATTGTGGACTCGATGGGCTGAAGGGCCTGTCTCTGCTCAGTAGGGATTCTATTATATCATTTATCAGCCATATGACAATCGGTTTGACCAATGTACAAAATGGTTTTCGCTCAAACAGCAGGCTACTCTGACAACAAACATAACCAGCTTTTAAAATTAGGTTTGTAATTCATTGTATAAGCTTTTTTCCATTCAAAAGACTGGGTAGGGGAGGGGGAATGGGTGAAATGTTGCAGCCTCCTTGCTAAAACACAGATAGACTGCCAAGAGATGCTGGGTATATTGGACAAAGTTAAAAATCACACAACACCAGGTTATAGTCCAACAGGTTTAATTGGAAGCAGACTAGCTTTCGGAGCGATGCTCCTTCATCAGGTGATTGTGGAGGGCTCGATCGTAACACAGAATTTATAGCAAAAGTTTGCAGTGTGATTTAACTGAAATTATACAATTGTGGACATAGATACCACTATTACGCGTGGGAACACCTCCCACCGTGTACATGGCAAGTACTCATGTGAGGAGAAAGTGAGGTCTGCAGATGCTGGAGATCAGAGCTGGAAATGTGTTGCTGGAAAAGCGCAGCAGGTCAGGCAGCATCCAGGGAACAGGAGAATCGACGTTTCGGGCATAAGCCCTGAAGAAGGGCTTATGCCCGAAACGTCGATTCTCCTGTTCCCTGGATGCTGCCTGACCTGCTGCGCTTTTCCAGCAACACATTTCAAGTACTCATGTGACTCAGCCAACATTGTCTATCTTATACGTTGCAGGCAGGGATGCCCGGAGGCATGGTACATTGGGGAAACTGAGCAAAGGCTACGACAACGGATGAATGGGCACCGCACAACAATCAACAGACAGGAGGGTTCCCTCCCAGTTGGGGAACACTTCAGTGGACCAGGATATTCAGCCTCGGACCTTCGGGTGACCATCCTCCAAGGTGGACTTCGGGACAGGCAGCAGAGGAAAGTGGCTGAGCAGAGGCTGATAGCTAAGTTCGGTACCCATAGGGAGGGCCTTAACCGGGACCTTGGGTTCGTGTCACATTACAGGTGATCACCATTGCACTACACACACACACACACAGATATTCCTACACACACTCACACTCTCACATGCACACGGACACAGATACACACAGACGCACACACAGACACTCACAAACACCCTTATAGACACACAGACTCCCACACATGCAACCCCTCACAGACTTAAGACACTCTCCACTCACTACACACACACACACACACACATACTTTCTCACACTCACAACCCCCACCCCAGACAGATACACACACAAACAGACAAAGACCCACATGCACACATATATATTGTGTGTGGTGAATTTTTTGGGTACTTTCAGAGTTACATTGCACTTTGCTCATAAAATAGATTCATGTCGAACTCTGAGCTCAAAAACTGCATGAATTTATGTAAAACTCTGTTATTTCACTTCTTAGATTGGAATCAATCTAAACATCAGGTCATGGACAGAGAACACAGGGGGCTAACACCTTCAACATATTGTCTAGCTATCACCATTGTTAACAGCCAACCCGAGAATGCAACTTTAAAAAAAAAGGGTTTTGTGATTTACACATGAAAGAAGTGAAACTATCACTGTATTCTAACAGATGAAAGGCTTAACAGACAATCAATTCTTCAATGTATAATTTCAGTTACATCACACTGCAAATTTTTGCTATAAATTCTGTGTTACGATCGAGCCCTCCACAATCACCTGATGAAGGAGCATCGCTCCGAAAGCTAGTGTGCTTCCAATTAAACCTGTTGGACTATAACCTGGTGTTGTGTGATTTTTAATTTTGTACACCCCAGTCCAACACCGGCATCTCCAAATCATGACTATATTGGACAAGTTATACTCCCAAATCACAAAAGCCAGACACCAGCCAGATGGTTATCCCATCAGCATAATGCAAAAGGCAACAGTTCCCCTGGGCAGGCATATCCCTAACTACGTCTCCACCAAACAAAGGAGGGCCCAGACAGGAATGCACAGGGTCCTGCTACACAAAGAAACTAACAGGAACAAGCCATCCAAATGATTAGCAACACTTCAAACTATTAACTGATTCTCCGAATTGGCCAGAAGTATAGAAAGTTCTGGGAAACCATCCAGAAATGAACAAAACCAGGGATCACCTGCAGATCTCTTGAATTTTCTGGAGGCTTTCTGAGGTGACCAACATGGCAAGGGACAGAGATCAGCTCACTATCCAGAGAGAGGGAGAGAGAGAGGGAGCGAGACAAGCTGAAGCAAACCTCAGGAGCATGGGAGAGAGGGAGTGTGAAAAACCATTGAGAGAGAGGGAGCTGGAACCAACTGGAATACTGAGTGTCACCCCTTCAGTCTGTCCATGCTTCAACGCCTGTTTGTCTCAGTCTGACTTCCCCTTCTCTCTTTGTCCTTCTCTCTCCCTGTCTGTCTCTTTCTCTCAATCTGCCTTTCTCTCACACCCACCCTCTCACTGTCTGTCTCTGCCCCATCTTTCTCTCATCCCCCTTCTCCATCCCACTCTCTCTACCCCTCTCTCTTTTTCTCACCCTCCCTTTCTCTTTTTCTTCATTTCAGACCTGAAAGTGCTCACCCAATTTTGAACCCCCGAAAAACAATTTTCACTCTCCTCCCAAATTTATTCCCTTCCTCAAATACCTTCCCTCCCAAATACCTACCTCACCAACTGGCGCCCCCTCAAATATTTTGCTGCACCCGCCAACATTGCTGTGAGCCCCACTCCCTGGGGCAGAGGGCGTTGAGTGGAAAAGTGTGGAGCTGGAAAAGCCCAGCAGGTCAGGCCTGAACCATCGACTCTCCTTCCTGACCTGCTGGGCTTCCCCAGCTCCACACTTTGTAACTCTGACTCTCCAGCATCCGCAGTCCTCACTTTCTCACACCGGTAAATGAGTCTGGGTTGACTGACTGGCCTGTGGCTGTTTTAATGCACAGCAAGATCCCAGTCCGAGAATTACAGAAGGTTTGCATCACAGATGGAGTCCTTTCTGTCCATCATCCCCCCTGCCCCATTAAATGATCCTGGTCCTGTTCAGGATCCTCAGGATTGTCCCCTGAATGGCCTCACTGACTATCCTTCGTGTGGAGACCTCTTCTTTTCCCTGTCTCAGACTTTGCATCACATGCTATCCCTCCCTCCATCTCTCTATGACAACAGCCTTTCCTTTCTCCACCAACCCCAAAACCCCATCAAAATCTCCCCTGTCTCTGGCTGTCCCACTCCCTCCGTGTCTCCCACTCTCCCCCTTCCCATGCAGACTCTCAGCCCCTGGGCTGGAGGACATAGTGCAGAGACTAACTCGCCTTTTGACTGACTGCTGTAATGCACAGCAAGATCCCACTCTGAAACCATCGCCAAGTACACACACTGTCCTTCTCCCTCCATATATGTCCTTCTCACTCTCTCTCTCTCCCTGTCTCTCTCACTCTGTCCTTTTCTCACTCCACCTCCCTGACTCTCACTGCCCATTTCTCACTCTCCACTTTCTCCATCTCCACTCTCTCCATGTCTCTCTCTCTTTTTGTCACTCTCCCTTTCTCTTTCTCTTTTGCTCTTTTTCAGGCGCACTCAGAAAAGTACTTAATGTTCGTTCCATTCACCCCCTCCCCACAGTGGTGGTAAATCCTGGGAGAGACCAGGCACTGAGGCAAAATCTTCCCAATGCCCCTTCCCCAGTCACTGGGACAGAGCAGAAGGGTCCAGGGAGAAAGAGGGAGATAAACTACAGGAGAGAAAGAGAGATGGACGGGCAGACAGCGTGAGGGAGGGAGCGAACAAGAGAAAGTGGGGAAGGGGGAGAGGAAGTGAGAAGAACTTAGAGAGAGCAGGACAGAGACAGACAGAGAGAGAGAGAGAGAGAGAGAGAAACTCCAGGAAGAGAAATACAATGTCAGACAGATACAAGGCGAAAATGTGGAGAGAAAGACAGGGAGAGAAGTTCAGGCAGACAGCAAGACAGAAATCCCAGGGAGAGAGATAGGACAGAGAGAGAGGAGTTGCAACAGCAGAGAGAGAGAGCTGAGAGAGTGGGGTGGTGGTGGGGGCTGACGTGATGTGGCGAGAGTGATGTACAGACAGGAATAGCAAGATCCCACAGAGCTGAGAGACAGATGCAGAGAGAGATGAGCAAGGTGTTAGTTTTGTGAAAGACTGAATGATTAAGCATGACTGAAAAACCTGGTGTGAGGTGACAAAGGGGGAAGGGAATCTACTGGGAAATGTAAACAGGACAGAGATGTGAAGGATGTTGAGAGATAGGGATTGAAGGAAAGATGTGGGGGAGAGAACTGGGAACACAGAAATAGACATGAGAGCCGCAGAGAGAGAGGAAAGCAGTGAAATCTGTGGGATCAGATCCCTCTCAAGCATTTTGCTCCTTTGTCTCTCCCCGTTCCCACAAACGGCCTGAATCCCACTGTGTGTGACTGTGTGTGTGTGTGCGCGCGTGTGTCTGTGTGTGTGTGTGTGTGTATGTGTCTGTGTGTGCGTGCGTGTGTGTGTGTGTCTGTGTGTGTGTGTCTGTGTGTGTGTCTGTGTGTGTGTCTGCGTGTGTGTGTGTCTGCGTGTGTGTGTCTGTGTGTGTGTCTGCGTGTGTGTGTGTCTGTGTGTGTGCGTGTGTCTGTGTGTGTGCATGTGCGTGTGTGTGTGTCTGTGTGTGTGTCTGCGTGTGTGTGTGTGTGTCTGTGTGTGTGCGTGTGCGTGTGTCTGTGTGTGTGTGTGTGTGTATGTGCTTTCGTCTGATGATTCCTCATGGCAGAATAATTTGATTCTCTGTCTCTGTATTGTCCTAGTTTTAGCTCCCAAATCAAATGTTGAATCTTCCACGATCCTATTGAATGCCAGAGCAGGCTCGAGGGGCTGAATGGTCTCCTGTTACAATTTCAGATGGTCTTATGTTCTTAATGCTATCTCCCAGCTCTTGGCCCCCACACTGGAGGTTATGACTCAACAAGGGCCTGATCTGTAGAGTGCTGCCCTCTTCCGTGAGTCTCGGAGGGAACCAGCCTGATTTGGATTGGAGTTGCAGCCTCTCAGTGAGAAGTGAAATCTCCTTGAGGTTCCCCTCAGTCTCTCACTGTAAGGTGGAGCAGGCCAGTCTCGGGGAAGCAAACAGCAGGCCAGGTCTGCTCTGTCCCTCCAGCTCCATTTCAGAAGGCCACATGGGAGGGGCTTGTTTCCTTCATCAACTTTCCGTGCTCTCCCTTCTGGGTTAGGGTGGGGCCAAATGGCCTTGCTCCTGGCTCCTATTGAAGTGCAGGCTGGCTATGATTGGGTTATAGAGGGCATGTCCCTGGAGTGAAGTCAGTTAGCTCAGTTGGCTGGACAGTTGGTTGATAAAGCAGAGTAAAACCAATAGCGTGTGTTCAATTCCCACACCAGCTGGGGTTACCCTGAAGGACTCTCCTTCCCAACCTCTCCCCTCAGCTGGGGTACAGTGACCGTCTGATTAAAACACCACCAGACACCGCTCTGTAATGAGGAGCTGCCCCATGCTCTGGTAAGACTACGGTGACATTACATTGGTTTGTACCTGGGGCACTGTGTGCAGGACTAGTCACTGCACTGCCAGAGGGATGTTAGTGTGTGGGGAAGGTTTACTGGATAAATCCCCATGGGAATGAACAGCACTCTCTTTCCCCCAGTTAAGCCACCCTGACAGATTTTGTGTCTTTGGAGACATAAGGACCAATTCACCTGAAACAGCAGCTGGATTTTATATTCATGAGTACCCGATAAGATTGGCTAGTTTACATACACACACACACACACACACACACACTCCCTCAAACAAACATAGACACATTCTCACACACACATACACAAAGGACCCCGCCACACACAGGCTCTCTCACACACACAGACACACGCTCCCTCAAACACAAACACAGATACACTCACACACACATACACACAGGCACAACTCTCTCACACACATACACACACAAGCACACACTATATCTCTCACACACATACACGCACAGATATACGCTCCCTCAAATGCACACACACTCTCTGTCTCTCATACACTCACAGACACTCTCTCACACACTTTCTCACACACACATGCAGACACACTCTCTCTCACACAGACACACTCTCTCACACACACAAACACACACTCTCTCTCATTTACACACACACTCTCATTCTCTCACACACCCACTCACTCTCACGCACACAGACACTCTCTCTCTCACACACACACACTCTCTGTCTCTCATACACTCACAGAAGCTCTCTCACACACACACACTCTCTGTCTCTCTCACACACACAGACATTCTCTCTCACACACATACACACAGACAGACACACAGACACACGATCCCTCAAACACACACAGACACACTCTCTCACACACACACATAAACACACAGTTACTCTCTCTCTCTCTCACACATACACACGCTCCCTCAAGCACACACAGACACACTCACACACACACATAAACACACAGTTACTCTCTCTCGCACACACATACACACGCAGACACATGCTCCCTCAAACACACATAGACACTCTCTCTCTCACACACACACATGGACACACACACTCTCTCTCACACACACACACTGACACACACTCTCACACACACACAGACGCTCTCTCTCACACACACATAAACACACAGTTACACTCTCTCTCACACACACATACACACGCTCCCTCAAATATGCATAGACACACTCTCTCACACACACACACGGACACCCACACTCTCTCTCACACACTGACGCACACACTCTCACACACAGATACACTCACTCTCACACACTCATGCACACAGACACACACACACTCTCACACACATACACACTCTTTCTCACACAAGACACACTGTGATGCACACACACAGACACATACACATATTGACACACAGACACACAAACACATAGACACACAGACACATTCTCTCACACACACAGCGACACTCTCACACACACATACACACAGACGCACTCTCTCTCACACACATACACACTCTCTCACACACAAACTCACTCACACACATGCACACAGAGACACACACACCCTCAAACACACACACACAGCCACACACTCGCACATGAACATGCACTTTCTCTCTCACGCACATATACAGACACACAGAGATACACATGCATCCACTCTTTCACACACACAAACACGGGCAGTCTCTCTCTCTCTCTCTCTGTCTCTCTCTCTCACACACACACACACACACACACACACACACACACAGCTGTAAAGGCATGGTTGAGGTATTGCTGGAGAAATGATATCCCCGAGGACTGAACCCTTATCTCGCATGATGACTGCTTCAGGGGGACAGACAGCAACTACAGAGACTTGTTGGATCTTCCTGTGCGCCACCCCTTGCATCGACAGCATTAGTCTGTTTGGGTGCCTGCTTTTCTAAAACGTCTCCAAGCAACAAGTAACAATAGATTGATGCATGTTTTCCCCCAAACCATGTTTCAGATGCATTCTGCTGTTATTGTTCACTGATTGTTTAAAATGATCTGAATCTTCTGAAATGGGGAGTGGCTTCCATTTCAAATTACAACACCAGAGTGCCTCGAGGACCCTGAGGAAATGATCAGAAAATTGCATCTGTTCCTTTCTATCGTCTGCACTCTGTACCACCACATCGTACTCCCTACGTACCTCAGATAGTTCTCCCTCAATACCGCAGATAGTTCTCCCTCAATAGCACAGAAAGTGCCCACTCAGTACTTCAGAAAGTGCTCACTCAGTACCTCAGAGAGTGCTCGCTCAATAACTCAGAAAATGCTCACTCAATATCTCAGAAAGTGCTCCCTCAGGACCTCAGATAGTGCTCCCTCAGTACCTCAGAAAGTGCTCCCTCAATACCGTAGAAAGGGCTCCCTCAGTACCTGAAAAAGTGCTCCCTCAATATCTCATGTAGTTCTCCCTCAATATCTCAAATAGTTCTCCCTCAATAGCTCAGATAGTGCTCCTTCAATACTTCAGATAGTGCTCCCTCAGTACCTCAGATAGTTCTCCCTCAGTACCTCAGATAGTTCTCCCTCAGTACCTCAGATAATGCTCCCTCAATACCTCAGAAAGTGCTCCCTCAATACCTCAGAAAGTGCCCCCTCAATAGCTCACATAGTTCTCCCTCAGTACCTCAGATAATGCTCCCTCAATTCCTCAGATAGTGCGCCCTCAACACATCAGAAAATGCTCCCTCAGTACCTCAGAAAGTGCTCCCACAGTACCTCAGAAAGTGCTCCCTCAGTACCTCAGAAAGAGCACCCTCAATACCTCAGAAAGTGCTCCCTCAGTACCTCAGAAAGAGCACCCTCAGTACCTCAGAAAGTGCTCCCTCAGTACCTCAGAAAGTGCTGCCTCAGTACCTCAGAATGTGCTCCCTCAATACCACAGAAAGTGCTCCCTCTGTACCTCAGAAAGTGCTCCCTCAATGCCTCTGAAAGATCTCCCTCAATACTTAAGATAGTGCTTCCTCAGTACCTCAGATAGTTTTCCCTCAGTACCTCAGATAGTGATTCCTCATTACGTCAGAAAGTGCGCCCTCAGAACCTCAGAAAGTGCTCCCTCAGTACCTTAGATAGTTCTCCCTCAGTTCCTCAGAAAGTGCTCCCTCAGTACCTTAGATAGTTCTCCCTCAGTACCTCAGAAAGTGCTCCCTCAGTACCTCAGAAAGTGCTCCCTCAGTACCTCAGAAAGTGCTTCCTCAGTACCTCAGATAGTTTTACCTCAGTACCTCAGATAGTGCTTCCTCAGTACGTCAGAAAGTGCTCCCTCAGTACCTCAGATAGTGCTCCCTCAGTACCTTAGATAGTTCTTCCTCAGTACCTCAGAACGTGCTCCCTCATTTCCTCAGCAAGTGCTTCCTCAGTACCTCAGATACTTTTACCTCAGTACCTCAGATAGTGCTCCCTCAATACCTCAGAAAGTGCTCCCTGAATACCTCAGAAAGTGCCCCCTCAATAGCTCACATAGTTCTCCCTCAGTACCTCAGATAATGGTCCCTCAATTCCTCAGATAGTGCGCCTCAGAAAGTTCCCTCTCAATGCCTCTGAAAGTGCTCCCTCAATACCTCAGAAAGTGCTCCCTCAATATCTCAGATAATTCTGCCTCTATATCTCAGATAGTTCTCCCTCAATACTTCAGATAGTGCTTCCTCAGCACCTCAGATAGTTTTCCCTCAGTACCTCAGATAGTGATTCCATTACGTCAGAAAGTGCGCCCTCAGTACCACAGAAAATGCTCCCTCAGTACCTTCGATAGTTCTCCCTCAGTTCCTCAGAAAGTGCTCCCTCAGTACCTTAGATAGTTCTCCCTCAGTTCCTCAGAAAGTGCTCCCTCAGTACCTTAGATAGTTCTCCCTCAGTTCCTCAGAAAGTGCTCCCTCAGTACCTTAGATAGTTCTCCCTCAGTACGTCAGAAAGTGCTCCCTCAGTACCTCAGAAAGTGCTCCCTCAGTACCTTAGATAGTTCTCCCTCAGTACTTCAGAAAGTGCTCCCTCAGTACCTCAGAAAGTGCTTCCTCAGTACCTCAGATAGTTTTACCTCAGTACCTCAGATAGTGCTTCCTCATTACGTCAGAAAGTGCTCCGTCAGTACCTCAGATAGTGCTCCCTCAGTACCTTAGATAGTTCTCCCTCAGTACCTCAGAAAGTGCTCCCTCAGTACCTCAAAAAGTGCTTCCTCAGTACCTCAGATAGTTTTACCTCAGTACCTCAGATAGTGCTCCCTCAATACCTCAGAAAGTGCTCCCTGAATACCTCAGAAAGTGCCCCCTCAATAGCTCACATAGTTCTCCCTCAGTACCTCAGATAATGGTCCCTCAATTCCTCAGATAGTGCGCCTCAGAAAGTGGTCCCTCAATGCCTCTGAAAGTGCTCCCTCAATACCTCAGAAAGTGCTCCCTCAATATCTCAGATAATTCTGCCTCTATATCTCAGATAGTTCTCCCTCAATACTTCAGATAGTGCTTCCTCAGCACCTCAGATAGTTTTCCCTCAGTACCTCAGATAGTGATTCCATTACGTCAGAAAGTGCGCCCTCAGTACCACAGAAAGTGCTCCCTCAGTACCTTCGATAGTTCTCCCTCAGTTCCTCAGAAAGTGCTCCCTCAGTACCTTAGATAGTTCTCCCTCAGTACCCCAGAAAGTGCTCCCTCAGTACCTCAGATAGTTTTACCTCAGTACCTCAGATAGTGCCTCCTCAGTACGTCAGAAAGTGCTCCCTCAGTACCTCAGAAAGTGCTCCCTCAGTACCTTAGATAGTTCTCCCTCAGTACCTCAGAAAGTGCTCCCTCAGTACCTCAGAAAGTGCATCCTCAGTACCTCAGATAGTTTTACCTCAGTACCTCAGATAGTGCTTCCTCAGTACGTCAGAAAGTGCTCCCTCAGTACCTCAGAAAGTGCTCCCTCAACACCTCAGAAAGTGCTCCCTCAGTACCTCAGACAGTGCTCCCCAATACCTCAGAAATTGCTCTCTCAGTACCTCAGAAAGAGTTCTCTCAGTACCTCAGACAGTGCTCCCTCAATAGCTCAGAAAGTGCTTCCTCAGTACCTCAGAAAGTGCTCCCTCAGTACCTCAGAAAGTGCTCCCTCAGTACCTCAGAAAGTGCTCCCTCAATGCCTCTGAAAGTGCTCCCTCAATACCTCAGATATTTCTCCCTCAATACCTCAGAAAGTGCTTGCTCAATATCTCAGATATTTCTCCCTCAATATCTCAGATAGTGCTCCCTCAATACCTCAGATGGTGCTCCCTCAATACCTCAGATAGTTCACCCTCAGTATCTCAGATAGTGCTCCCTCAATACCTCCGAAAGTGCTCCCTCAGTACCTCAGAAAATGCTCCCTCAGTACGTCAGAAAGTGCCCCCTCAGTACCTCAGAAAGTGCTCCGTCAATACCGCAGACAGTGCTCCCTCAAAACCTCAGTATGTGCTCCCTCAGTACCTCAGAACATGCTCCCTCAATACCTCAGAAAGTGCTGCCTCAGTACCTCAGAAAGTGCTCCCTCAATGCCCCTGAAAGTGCTCCCGCAATACCTCAGATATTTCTCCCTCAATACATCAGAAAGTCCTCCCTCAATACCTCAGATTGTTCTCCCTCAATATCTCATATAGTTCTCCCTCAATACCTCAGATAGTTCTCCCTCAACATCTCATATAGTTCTCCCTCAGTACCTCAGATAGTGCTTCCTCAATACCTCAGAAAGTGCTCCCTCAATATTTCAGATAGTTCTCCCTCAATACCTCAGATAGTGCTCCCTCAATACCTCTGAAAGTGCACCCTCAATACCTTAAAAAGTGCTCCCTCAATACCTCTGAAAGTGCTCCGTCAATACCTCAGAAAGTGCTCCCTCAGGACCTCAGACAGTTCTCCCTCAGTACCTCAGATAGTGTATACTCAGTACCTCAGACATTGTTCCCTCAATACCTCAGAAAGTGCTCGCTCAATACCTCAGATAGTGCTCCATCAGTACATCAGATATTTCTCCCTCAATACCTCAGATTGTACTCTCTTAATTCCTCAGAAAGTGCTCCCCCAATAGCTCAGATAGTTCTCCCTCAGTACCTCAGATAGTGCTTCCTCAATACCTCAGATAGTTCACCCTCAGTATCTCAGATAGTGCTCCCTCAATATCTCCGAATGTGCTCCCTCAATATTTCAGATAGTTCTCTCTCAATACCTCAGATAGTGCTCCCTCAATACCTCTGAAAGTGCACCCTCAATACCTTAAAAAGTGCTCCCTCCATACCTCTGAAAGTGCTCCCTCAATACCTCAGAAAGTGCTCCCTCAGGTCCTCAGACAGTTCTCCCTCACTACCTCAGATAGTGTATACTCAGTACTTCAGACAGTGTTCCCTCAATACCGCAGAAAGTGCTCGCTCAATACCTCAGATAGTGCTCCATCAGTACATCAGATATTTCTCCCTCAATACCTCAGATAGTACTCTCTTAATTCCTCAGAATGTGCTCCCTCAATAGCTCAGATAGTTCTCCCTCAGTACCACAGATAATGGTCCCTCAATTCCTCAGATAGTGCTCCTTCAATACCTCAGATTGTTCTTCCTCAGTACCTCAGCAAGTGCTCCCTCAGTACCGAAGAAAGCATCACTTTTTTTTGTTTAACACCCAAAGCCCCTTAGACGGTAGCTCCACAAAACATTCACATCCTAAACATTTCAGGACTCAGGGCTCAGCCCAGCTCCCACCTCAGATTGCATTCAAACCCCTTCAGACTGTAAGGACCCACATCCACCCCTGTCCAAGATTGGAGCCCAGGTCCCCAGAACATTCCTTGTCTCTCTGGATTAATTTTAGAATTCCTACAGTGTAGAAGCAAGCCATTCCGTCCATTGGCTCCACACTGACTGTCTGAACAGTATCCCCCCAGACTCACATCCTCTACTCTATCCCTGTAATGCTGCATTTCCCATGGCATCTTTGGGCGGTGGGAGGAAACTGGAGCACCCGGAGGAAACCCGCACAGATACAGAGAGAATGTGTAAACTCCACACAGACAGTCACCGGGAGTTAGAATCAAACCACTGAGGCACCGTGCTGTCCTCTCTCCCTGGATGCCATCTCATCTAACCGTTTACTAAGCAATCTCCCAGGTGAAACCTTCTCACCTGTCTCCTTGGTCATCCCTTCAAAAGCTCTATCAAGTTGGACAAACCATTTCCACAAACAAAGCCAAGCTGACCATCCCTGATCAATTCTTGCTTTTCCAAATGCATGTAAATTGTCTCTCAGAATGCCCTCCAACAGCTTACCCACCACTGCCACCAGGCTCACAGCTCAATAGCTCAATGGCTGTTCCTTGCAGCTTTATTTCAATAATGGCACATCATTAATCACCCTCCAGTCTTCAGGCACCTCACCTGTTGCCACTGATCGGTCCATCTGACAAGGCCATCTCCATCCTTCTGTCAGCTAAGGCTATCATCCTCAGTATTTATCACCCCACCAATCTTCATATCATTCATGAACCCACTGATTAACCATCCACCATTCAAATCGAAATCTTTTCTATCAACCACATCAGCAAGACCCCAACAGTGAGACATGAACAGACAGGGATTTCTAACTGGGCCATCACTGTCTGCTTCCTGCCACTCAGCATTCTATGCCAAATTCCTTGGATCTTGAGTTTTTATGTTCACTATCAGTTTCCAGTATGGATCCTGATAAAAGCCTTACTGACCTCCAAGCAGGCGACAGGAAAGCATTGCCCTTATTTACACACCCGGTCACCTCCTTAAAAAGTGCAATCCCATTGGTCAGACCCGAGTTCCCCTTAACACAACCATTCTAACTGTTCTTCATGAACTCCAGTCTCTTTAAACGCTGATTAATTCTATCTGCTACTTCCTCCATCACCTCATTCGGTAAACGAGATACATTTCCACCGTCTTTGGAGATTTATTGGGTTGGAGGAAGGCCAGACCACTCAGAACCATCTCTCTCTATATATATGCTAATTCATTTAATTGTATCACAGAACATCTTCACGATTTCATATCAACCCTGTCCCAATGAGCATTGACAAAATGCATCCATTCACTGTAGCCTTTGGGTCCATGCACAAATTCTCACTGTGTTCCACAACCTACTCTTTCTCTCATTATCAATTCACCCTTAATGTCACTGTAAAGTACTGTCAGATTTTTATTTCCTCTCTTAGCACTCCTCGCTCCCAGGCAAATAGCCTGCAATACGATTTGGAGGAGTGTGGGATGTCATTCTGGATGTGGATTAGCATTGGGCAGCTCAGAAATAAGGAACACACGACTGTGCTGAGTGTGGGGCAGTGGGATTCACTTGGGATGAGAACACGGAAGCTGAGGAATAAACCTCAGCCCTGCAGCACGAAAATATCCCTTTGAGCTGGCAGGTCAGTCACGCGAAACGAAAACTCGATCCCTGGGAAAAGAGGGTGGAATCTTTTCAGGTTCAATATCCAAATGAAGACGGTCTGTTTGAATCTGGAATCTGGACGTGGGAATCATTGGTGAGCAGGGTATGCAGGAAGCAGAGGCAGAAATATACTGAACAATTTCAGATATTCCTCTTACACCACAAGACATGGGAGCAGAAATTCGGCCATTCAGCCCATCTGATAGTATGGCACTCACTCAGTACTGACTCTCTTACAATGCAGGTATCCCCCAGAGAGATGTACTGACAGTGCAGCACTCCCTCAGTACCGACCCTCTGACAGTGCAGCACTCCCTCAGTTCTAACCCTCTGACAGTGCAGCACTCCCTCAGTACTGACCCTCTGACAGTGCAGCACTTCCTCAGTACTGACCCTCTGACAGAGCAGCACTCCCTCAGTATTGAACTTCTCACAGCACTGCCCCAGATTGACCCTCTGACATTGGGGCAATCCCCCATTTCTGACCCCCTGATAGCGCAGCACTCCCTCAGTAGTATCCTCTGACAGTGCAGAACTCCCTCAGTAATGACTCTCTGACAGTGCAGCATTTCCACAGTACTGACACTCCGACAGTACGGCACAACCGCAGTGCAGACCCTCTGACAGTGCAGCACTCCCTCAGTACTGACCCTCTGACAGTCCAGCACTCCCTCAGAACTGACCATCTCACAGTGCAACACTCCCTCAGTACTGACACTCTGACAGTGCAGCACTCCTTCTGTACTGACCCTCTGACAGTGCAGCTCTCCCTCAGTACTGACCCTCTGCCAGTGCAGCACTTCCTCAGTACTGACCCTCTGACAGTGCAGCACTCCCCTCAGAACTGACCCTCTCACAGTGCAACACTCCCTCAGTACTGACCCACTGGCAGTGCAGCACTCCCTCAGTACTGACCCTCTGACAGTGCAGCACTCCCTCAGTACTGACCCTCTGGGAGTGCAGCACTCCCTCAGCATTGCTCCTTTGACAGTGCAGCGCACCCTCAGAAATGACGCTCTGATACATCAGCTTTCCCTCAGTACTGACCCTCTGACTCTGCAGCACTCTCTTTGTACTGACATTTCTACAGTGCAGCATTCCCTCAGTCCTGACACTCATACAGTGTGACATTCCCTCAGTACTGACCTTCTGACAATGTGGCACTCCCTCAATACAGATGCCCTTACAGTGTAGCACTCCCTCGGTTCTGACCCTCCGATAACGTGGCATTTTCTCAGTACTGACCTCCAACAGAGCAGAACACCCTCAGTACTGATACTCTGATAGTGCGGCACTGCCTCATTCCTGCACTTCTGATAGTCCAGCAATCCCTCAGTACTGATCCTTTGGCAGTGCAGCACTCCCTTAGTACTGACCCTCTGAAACAACACTCCCTCAGAACTGACACACTGACCGTGTAGCGCTCCCTCAGTACTGACCCTTTGAGTGTGCATCACTTTCTCAGTACTGGCCCTCTGGCAATGCAGCATTCACTCAGTACTGACTGTCCGACACATAGCGTGACGCTCCAACAATACTGACCCCCTCACAGCGTGGTGATCCCTCACTACTAATCCCCGCAGAGTGCGGTGCTCTCTCAGCAGTAAACCTCTCACAGTGTGACACTCTGGCAGCATGACCATCCATTAGCACTGATCGTCAGAGAGTGCGGACTTCATCATTACTGACGCTCTCGCTGCACAACAATACCTCCATCCTGACTCTCTGACAATGCTGCACTCCCTCCACACTGACCCTCTGACAATGCTGCACTCCCTCCACCCTGATCCTATGACAATATTGCACTCCCTCCACACTGACCCTCTGACAATGCTGCAATCCCCCCCGTCCTGATTCTCTGACAATGCTGCACTCCCTCCACACTGACCCCCTGAAAATGCTGCACTCCCTCCACACTGACCCTCTGACAATGCTGCACTCCCTCCACACTGACCCTCTGACAATGCTGCACTCCCACCACACTGACCCTCTGACAATGCTGCACTCCCTCCATCCTGATTCTCAGGCAATGCTGCACTCCCTCCACACTGAACCTCTGGCAATGCTGCACTCCCTCCACACTGACCCTCTGACAATGCTGCACTCCCTCCACACTGACCCTCTGACAATGCTGCAATCCCCCCCGTCCTGATCCTCTGACAATGCTGCACTCCCTCCACACTAACCCTCTGACAATGCTGCACTCCCTTCACACTGACCCTCTGACAATGCTGCACTTCCTCCACACTGACCCTCTGACAATGCTGCACTCCCTCAGTACTGATCCTCTGACAATCCTGCACTTCCTCCACACTGACCCTCTGACAATGCTGCACTCCCTCCACACTGACCCTCTGACAAAGCTGCACTCCCTCTATACTGACCCTCTGACAATGCAGCACTCCTTCCACGCTGATCCTCTGACAATGCTGCATTCCCTCCACACTGATCCTCTGACAATGCTGCACTTCCTCCACACTGACCCTCTGACAATGCTGCACTCCCTCCACACTGGTCCTCTGACAATGCTGCACTCCAGCCATACTGACCATCTGACAATGCAGCACTCCCTGAGTACTGACCCTCTGGCAGTGCAGTTCTTTGACAGTGCAGTGCTCCTATAGTTCTGGCATTCTTACAGCGTAACGCTCCCTCAGTACTGACCCTCTCAGAATGCAACGCTCCCTTGATACTGACTCTTTGACAGTGCAGCAATCCCTCAGTACTGACCCTCTGACAGTGCGGCAATCCCTCAGTACTGACCCTCTGACAGTGCAGCACTCCCTCAGTACTGACTCTCTGACAGGGCGGCAATCTCTCAGTACTGACCCTCTGACAGTGGAGCACTCCCTTAGTACTGACTCTTTGACAGTGCAGCACTCCCTCAGTACTGACCCTCTGGCAGTGCAGCTCTTTGACAGTGCAGCGCTCCTTCAGTTCTGACATTCTTACAGCGTCGCGCTCCCTCAGTACTAACCCTCTGAGAATACACCGATCCTCAGTACTGACCCTCTGACTGTGCAGCACTCCCTCAGTACTGATCCTCTGACAGTACAGCACTCCCTCAGTACTGACCCTCTGACAGTACAGCACTCCCTCATTACTGACCCACTGACAGTGTAGCACTCCCTCAGTGTTGACCCTCCGACATTGCAGCACTCCCTCAGTAGTGACCCTCTGACAGTGCTGCTCTCCCTCAGTGCTGACCCTCTGATAGTGCAGCACTCCCTCAGAACTGACCCTCTGACAGTGCAGCACTCTCTCAGCACTGACCCTCTTTTTTTTCTATTTCATAGATTCTTGTGGAAATTTGGAGACTTCGGGTTTGCAGATTCTGAGGAAGCATGAGAGAGACACACAAACCACACCCTGTCTGAACCTCTCTGCAATAGACTATTCAGAGGCACAGCATCACAGAGGTGCACAGCTTGGAAATGGACCCTCCTGTCCAACTCGTCCATACCAACCAAATATTCTCATCTCATTTCGTTCAGTTTGCTAGATCTTGGCCAATATCCCTCTAAGCCCTTCCTATTCACGTACTGATCCTGGTGCCTTTTAAATGTCACAATTGCACCAGCCCCCATCACTTCCTCTGGCAGCTACCTGCATGCCCTTGAATAAGTGCTCAGTCATACTGTCGATACAAACTCTAATAAACACCAACCTACGAAAGGCTATCATTGTCATTTTCAACCCACCCTTGGCTTCTTCATTCCGCTGATTTCAACACAGGGAAAGAAACAGAGTTAGTGACCATCCACCGTGACCCTGTTATAAAACTTATTTTCAAATGTGGCTTGCATGTGATTCCCACACCCTCTAATCGTTGCCTGGAAGGTGGGGGTGAGCTGTACTCTCCTGCTGCAGTCCTTGGGTGTCCCACAGTGATGTTAGGGAGGGAGCTCCAGGATGTTGACCTGAACCATGTAAAGAGCTCTCTTAATGGAGTGTCCTTTTTAAAGTTGGGAAGTTAATATAGACCAGGAGGACCCGAGAGCTGTTGTCTTGTCAAAGAGAGAGGCCTGGTGGGTCACACACCTCAGGTGAGGGGCAAGTTTGAGAGGCTGCGGGCTTCATGGTAATTTCAGACATGATAGAGATTGAGCCAACAATGTTGGCATCACGAACCTGTTAGCTGAGGTAACTGACCCCACTTTGTAGCAGAGGAATTCAATCCCTTTAATAGAGCCAGCTTGAGAATTCAACACTAAAATCAATCTGTACGGACACGCTGGAGACCTGAAACATCAATACAGATATTGCTGAAGAAACTCAGCATGTCCGGCAGCATCTCTGAAGGGAGAGCGAGAAAGAGACCTAGAGAGAGTTCACCTTTCAATCCAGTGATTTCTGCGGGAAAGCTCCTTCAGAACAGACCGTTTTGAGGAAGGATCACTTGAAATGCGAATTGTTCCTCTCTCTCTTCACCGCTGCTACCTGCTGAATTATGCTGAGTTTCCCCAGCCATCTGTTTGCTTGAGAATTTGACCTGATCCAAGCGTCACTGAGTAATTCAGTCTGTGTTCAATGCCCTGAGGCTGCTTCTGCTGAAAGTTGACAAACAGGTTTCAGGCTTTGTAAGGTATTGTATTCGGAGGGAGAACAGATACAGAACACAGGCACTTCACAAAGATCCTTCTCAATGTAACTTTGTGATGTTAATTCAGAAGGAACAGCTCAGATCTAACATTTCAGTTAATCAGCCAAGGGGAGTATATATGTCATGGCAAAGACTTGTTGTAAAGACTGTACAGAACCGAACTTTAGTGACTATGTTTGCAAGTAAAGGTATTTTTGTGAATAAAGTCTCTTTTTGATATTGATATAAATATTTTTTCAAGGGGGATCAAGCATCTTGAGCTTGTGGAGGCATTGCCCTTTTCCCTAATCTTTCTTAAATAAACGCTAGACAAGTTAGATACTCCCCGGGTACAGACCTCAAATGGTCATCAACGGGGAGGAGATGATGGGATGGTCACGGGGGTTCAGTGTTGCCTCACCCCACCCGGGGTTCGATTCCAGCCTCGGGCGACTGTCTGTGTGGAGTTGGCACATTCTCCCCGTGTCAGCCTCCGGGTGCTCCAGTTCCCACCCACTGTCCAAGGATGTGCAGGCCAGGTGGATTAGCCAGAGGAAATGAAGGGATCCAGGGATGGGGAGGGGATGGGATGCTCTGCCGAGGGTCAGTGTGAACCTGATAGGCCGAATGGCCTGCTTCCACATCTACGGGATTCTATGATCAATCCAGAGACTCAAATAATGTTCTGGGCCCTGGGCTCCAATCCTGTGGGTGGCTGTGGGTCATCACAGTGAGAACAGGTTTGGGGATGAACACGGTCCAAGGGGGCAACAGGTTTGCTTTCTGAGGTGTTGATGGCATGAATGTTCTGTCGAGGTGTTTTGGGGATAAACATACTGAGGGGATGGTTTCTCAGGTATTGAGGGAGCACTATCTGTCAGTGCAGGGTGCAGATAGTCGAAAGGTACAGATACACTTCATAGAACATAGAACATAGGACATAGAACAGTACAGCACAGAACAGGCCCTTCAGACCACAATGTTGTGCCGACCATTGATCCTCATGTAAGGTAAACCTAATGTATGAACCCTCAAATGTCTGTGACCATATGCATGTCCAGCAGTCTCTTAAATATCCCCAATGACCTTGCTTCCACAACTGCTGCTGGCAATGCATTCCATGCTCTCACAACTCTCTGCGTAAGGAACCCGCCTCTGACATCCCCTCTATACTTTCCTCCAAACAGCTTAAAATTATGTCCCCTCGTGTTAACAATTTCTGCCCTGGGAAAAAGTCTTTGGCTGTCGACTCTATCTATGCCTCTCATTATCTTGTGCCCCTCAATTAGGTCCCCTCTCTTCCTTCTTTTTTCCAATGAACAAACAGAATACTTTCCTTCCAATAACACTCGCTGTCTTTTGTTGGCCAGCCAATTCTGTATCGAATCAGCTACATTTCCCTTTATCCCATTCCTTCTGACCTTCTGAACGAGCCTACCATGGGGAACCTTATCAAATGCCTTACTGAAGTCAAGATAGACAACATCCACAGCTCGACCCTCATCAACCTGCCGAGTAACATCCTCAAAGAACTCAATAAGATTTGTGAGGCATGACCTGCCCCTCACAAAGCCATGTTGACTGCCTTTAATCAAGCCATGCTCTTCCAGATCGTCATAAATCCTATCCCTCAGAATCCTTTCTAACTCCTTGCAGACAACAGACGTAAGACTGACTGGTCTGTAATTGCCGGGAATTTCCCTAATTGCTTTCTTGAAGAGAGGAATTACATTTGCCTCCCTCCAGTCCTCTGGTGAGGGTCAGCCTCAGGCGGTATGTAGACGGCGGTGAAGCTCAGGTTTGGGGTGGTGTGTGGACGATAGTGAGAGACATGTTTGGGGCAGTGTGTGTACGGTGGTGAGGATCAGCCCGGGGGCAGGGTTAGATGGAGGTGAGGGTCAGGCTCGGGGCCGTGTTTGGATGGCGGTGAGTATCAGGCTGGGGGCAGGAGTGGGCAGCGGAGAGGGTCATGCTGGGGGCGGGACGTGGACGATGGTGGTGGTCAGGCTGGGAGCGGTGTGTGGATGTTGGTGTGGGTCAGGCTGGGGACGGTGGGAGGATGGAGATGAGGGTCCAGCTGGGGATGGTGTGTGAATGGCGGTGAGGGTCAGGCTGGGGGCGGTGAGGGTCAGGTTTGCGGCAGTGTTGGAAGGTGGTGGATGTCAGTGGGGGGGTGAGTGGACGGCAGTGAGTGTCGGGCTGGGTGCGGTGTTGAATGGCGGTATGGGTCACACAGGGGGCGGTGTGTGGACAGCGGTGAGGGTCAGGTTGGGGATTGTATGTGGACGTCGGTGAGGGTCAGACTGGTTGCGGTGTGTGGTCGGTGGTGGGGGTCAGGCAGGGAGCGTTGTGTGGACAGCGGTGAGGGTCAGGCTTGGGGTGGTGTGTGGACGGTGCTGTGGGACAGACTGGGACGGTGCGTGGACGGTGGTGAGGGTCAGGCTAGAGACAGTGTGTAGACGGCAATGAGTGTCAGGCTTTGCTCGGTGTTGGACGGTGATGACGGTCAGGCTGGGTATGGTGTGTGGACAGCGGTGAGGGACTGGTTTGGGTTGGTATGTGCACGGCGGCAAGAGTCAGGCTGGGGGCATTGTGTGGACTGAGATGCGAGTCAGGCTGGGGCAGTGTATAGACGGCGGTGAGCGTCAGGCTGTGGGCGGTGTGCGGGTGGCAGTATGGCTCAAGCTGGGTTGGTGATGGATGGAGGTGAGGGTCAGTCTGGGGACGGTGTTGGACAGTGGTGAGGGTCAGGCTGAGGGTGGTGTGTGGATACTGGTGAGGGTTAGGCTGGGGTGGGGTTGGACAGAGGTGAGTGTCAGGCTGGGGGCAGAGCATAGATGGCAAAGAGGGTCAGGCTTGGGGCACTGTGTGAACAGCAGTGAGGGTCAGGCTGGGGGCAGTGTTGGAAGTTGGTGAGGGTTAGGCTGGTGGCGGTGTGCCGACAGCAGTGAGGGTCAGTCTTGGTGCGGTGTGTGGACAACGTTGAGTGTCAGGCTTTGGGCGGTGTGTGGACTGTGGTGAGGGTCAGGCTGGGGGCAATGTTAAACGGCGGTGAAGGTCATGCTGGGGGCGGTATGTCGACAGTGGTGATGGTCAGGCTGGGGGCGGTGTGTCGACCGCGGTGATGGTCAGGCTGGGGGCGGTGCGTCGACAGCGGTGATGGTCAGGCTAGGGGCGGTGTGTTGACAGCGGTGAGGGTCTGCCTGGGGTCAGTGTTGGACATCAATGAGAGTCATGGAGGGTGCAGTGTTGGACGTCGATGAGGGTCACATGGGGGCGGTGTTGGACGTTGGTGAGGGTCAGGCTAGGAGTACTGTGTGGACATCAGCGAGGTTCAGGCTGGGGGCGATGGGTGGATGGCGGTGAGGGTCAGGCTGGGGGCGGTGTGTAGGTGGCAGTGAGGGTCAGGCTGGGGGCAGTGAGTGGACGGCAGTGAGGGTCAGGCTGGGGGCGGTGAGTGGACGGCAGTGAGTGTCATGTTGGGGGCGGTGTTTTGGGTCAGTGAATGTCAGGTTTGGGCGGTGTGTGGATGGCAGAGGGGGTCAGGGTGTCGGTGTTGTGTGGAAAGCGGAGGGGGTCAGGCTGGGGCGGAGTGTGGACGACGCTGAGGGACAGGCTGGATGCACTCTTAAACAGCGGTGGGGGTCAGCCTCGGGGCGGTGTGAAGACGGCGGTGAGGATCAGGCTTGAAGCGGTGTTTGACGGAGGTGAAGGACAGCCTTGGGCGTGTTGGACGGAGGTGAGGGTCAGGCTGGGGGTGGTGTTGGACAGCGATGAGGGTCAGGCGAGGGGCGGTGTGTAGAAGGCGATGGTGTCAGGTTTGGGTGGTGTGTGGACGGCGGCAATGGTCAAGCAGGGGGTGGTGTCGGACGGCAATGAGTGTCAGGCTTGGGGCGGTGTGTAGATGGCGGCAATGGTCAGGCTGGGGACAGTGTAAAGACGGCAATCAGTACCAGGCTTGGGGCGGTGTGTAGACGGCGGTGAGGGTCAGGCTGGGGGCAGTGTTGGAAGCGGTGAGGTTCAGGCTGGGGACAGTGTGCAGACGGCAATGAGTGTCAGGCTTGGGGTGATGTGTCGATGGTGGCAATGGTCAGGCTGGGGACAGTGTGCAGCCGGCAATCAGTGCCAGGCTTGGGGCGGTGTGTAGACGGTAGTGAGGGTCAGGCTGGGGGCAGTGTTGGAAGCGGTGAGGTTCAGGCTGGGGACAGTGTGCAGACGGCAATGAGTGTCAGGCTTGGGGCGGTGTGTGGACGGTAGTGAGGGCCAGGCTTGAGGCGGTGTGTGTATGGTGGTGAGGGTCAGGCTGGGGACGATGAGTGTATGGCGGTGAGGGTCAGGCAGGGGGCGGTTTACAACGGCAATGGGTGTCAGGCTTGTGGTAGTGTTGGACAGCAGGGAGGATCAGGCTTGGGGTAGTGTGGAGATGGCGGTGAGGGTCAGGCTGGGGGCGGTGTGCGGGTGGCATTGAGGGTCAGGCTGGAGCGGTGTTTGACAGAGGTGTGGGACAGCCTGGGGGCGTGTTGGACGGAGGTGAGGGTTAGTTGCGGGCAGAGTTGGACAGCGGTCAGGGTCAGGCTGGGGACGGCGTGTAGACGGCAATGAGTGTCAGGATTGGGGTGGTTTGTGGACGACGGTGTGCGTCAGGCTTGGGGCGGTGTGTGGATGGCGGCGAGCGTCAAGCTGGGGGCACTGTTGGACGGTAACGAGTGTCATGCTTGGGGCAGTGTTGGACAGCATTGAGAGTCAGGCTTGGGGCTGTGTGTTGTCGGTGGTGAGGGTCAGGCTCGGGGCGGTGTGCAGGTGGCATTGTGAGTCAGGTTGGGGCGGTGTTTGATGGCGGTGAGGGTCAGGCTGGGGGCGGTGTGTGGACAGCGGTGAGATTCAGGCTGGGGGCGGTGTGTGGACAGTGGTGAGGTTCAGGCTGGGGGCGGTGGGTGGACGTCAGTGAGTTTCAGGCTGGCTCGGTGTGTGGGTGGCAGTGAGGTCAGGCTGGGGAGATGTGTGGATGGCAGTGAGGGTCAGGCTGGGGGCGGTGTTTCAGGGTGGTGAGGGTTAGGCTGGGGGCGGTGTGGGGATGGCAGAGTGGGTCAGGCTGGGGGCAGTGTGTGGACGGCAGACGGAGTCAGGCTGGGGTCGGTGATGGTCAGACTGGGGGTGGTGTGTGGATGGCAATGAGCGTCAGGCTGGGGACGGTGTGGGGATGGCGGAGGAGGACAGGCTGTGGGCGGTGTGTGGACAGCGGTGAGATTCAGGCTGGGGGCGGTGTGTGGTCAGTGGTGAGGTTCAGGCTGGGGGCGGTGGGTGGACGTCAGTGAGTTTCAGGCTGGCTCGGTGTGTGGGTGGCAGTGAGGTCAGGCTGGGGAGATGTGTGGATGGCAGTGAGGGTCAGGCTGGGGGCGGTGTTTCAGGGTGGTGAGGGTTAGGCTGGGGGCGGTGTGGGGATGGCAGAGTGGGTCAGGCTGGGGGCAGTGTGTGGACGGCAGACGGAGTCAGGCTGGGGTCGGTGATGGTCAGACTGGGGGTGGTGTGTGGATGGCAATGAGCGTCAGGCTGGGGACGGTGTGGGGATGGCGGAGGAGGTCAGGCTGTGGGCGGTGTGGGGACAGCAGTGATGGTTATGCTAGGGGCGGTGTGTCGACAGCGGTGATGGTCAGGCTGGGGTCGGTGTGTCGACAGCGGTGAGGGACTGTCTGGGGGCACTGTTGGACATCAATGAGGGTCATGCAGGATGCAGTGTTGGACGTCGATGAGGGTCACATAGGGGGCGGTGTTGGACGGTGTTGAGGGTCAGGCTGAGAGTGGTGTGTGGGCAGCAGTGAGAGTCAGGGTGGGGGCGGTGCTTTGAGAGTCAGGCTGGGGGCGGTGTGTGGATGGCGGTGAGGGTCAGGCTGGGGGCGGTGTGTGTGCAGCAGTGAGGGTTAGGCATGGGGTGGTGTATGGGCAGCAGTGTGGGTCAGACTGAGGGCGGTGTGTGTTCAGCGATGAGGGTACTGTTGGGGTGGTTGTGGATGGCACTGAGGATCAAGATTTTTACGGCATGTGGGCAGCAGTGAGAGCCATGTTGGGTTGGTGTTGGACGACGGTGAGGGTCTGGCTGAGGGTGGTGTGTGGGCGGCAGTGAGGGTCAGGCTGGGAGCGGTGTTGGACGGTGGTAGGAGTCAGGCTGGGGGCAGTGTATAGGTGGCAGTGAGGGTCAGGCTTAGGGCAGTGAGTGGACGGCAGTGAGGGTCAGGTTTGGGGCGGTGTGTGGACGGCGATGAGGGTCAGGCTTGGGGCGGTGTGTGTATGGCAGCGAGGGTCAGGCTGGGGGCGGTGTTGGACGTCAATGAGTGTCAGGCTTGGGGCAGTGTTGGACAGCAGTGAGGGTCAAGCTTGGGGCAGTGTGTAGACGGCGGTGAGGTTCAGGCTGGGGGCGGTGTGCGCGTGGCATTGTGGGTCAGCTGGGGCGGTGTTTGACGGAGGTGAGGGACAGCCAGAGGACTTGTTGGACAGAGGTGAGGGTCAGTCTGGGGGTGGTGTGTAGACGGCAATGAGTATCAGGCTTGGGGCGGTGTTGGACGGCAATGAGTGTCACGACTGGGGCGGTTGGTGGATGGCGGTGAGGGTCAGGCATGGGGCGGTGTGTGGATGGTGGCGAGCGTCAAGCTGGGGGCGCTGTTGGATGGCAACGAGTGTCACACTTGGGGAAGTGTTGGACAGCGTTGAGGGTCAGGCTTGGGGCTGTGTGTTGACGGCAGTGAGGGTCAGGCTGGGGGCAGTGTGCAGGTGGCATTGTGAGTCAGGCTGGGGCGGTGTTTGACGGCGGTGAGGGTCAGGCTGGGGGCGGTCTTGGACCATGGTGAGGGTCAGGCTGGGGGCGGTGTGTGGACAGCAGTTAGGTTCAGGCTGGGCGCGGTGTGGACAGCGGTGAGGGTCAGTCTGGCTCGGTGTGTGGGTGGCAGTGAGGGTCAGGCTGGGGAGGTGTGTGGACGGCAGTGAGGGTCAGGCTGGGGGCGGTGTTTCGGGGTGGTGAGGGTTAGGCAGGGGGTGGTGGGTGGACGGCGGTGAGGGTCAGGCTGGGGGCGGTGTGGGGACGGCAGTGAGGTTCAGGGTGGGGGGGGTGTGTGGACAGCGGAGGGGGTCAGACTGAGTGCAGTAATGGTCAGACTCGGGATGGCGTTGGACAGCGGTGAGGGTCAGGCTGGGGGCGGTGTGGGTATGGCGGAGGGGGTCAGGCTGGGGGCGATGATGGTCAGACTGGGGGTGGCGTTGGACGGCGGTGAGGGTTGGACAGCAGTGAGGGTCAGGCTTGGGGTAGTGTGGAGATGGCAGTGAGGGTCAGGCTGGGGGCGGTGTGCGGGTGGCATTGAGGGTCAGGCTGGGGCGGTGTTTGACAGAGGTGTGGGACAGCCTGGGGGCGTGTTGGACGGAGGTGAGGGTTAGTTGCGGGCAGAGTTGGACAGCGGTCAGGGTCAGGCTGGGGACGGCGTGTAGACGGCAATGAGTGTCAGGATTGTGGTGGTTTGTGGACGGCGGTGTGCGTCAGGCTTGGGGCGGTGTGTGGATGGCGGCGAGCGTCAAGCTGGGGGCACTGTTGGACGGTAACGAGTGTCATGCTTGGGGCAGTGTTGGACAGCATTGAGAGTCAGGCTTGGGGCTGTGTGTTGTCGGTGGTGAGGGTCAGGCTCGGGGCGGTGTGCAGGTGGCATTGTGAGTCAGGTTGGGGCGGTGTTTGATGGCGGTGAGGGTCAGGCTGGGGGCGGTGTGTGGACAGCGGTGAGATTCAGGCTGGGGGCGGTGTGTGGACAGTGGTGAGGTTCAGGCTGGGGGCGGTGGGTGGACGTCAGTGAGTTTCAGGCTGGCTCGGTGTGTGGGTGGCAGTAAGGTCAGGCTGGGGAGATGTGTGGATGGCAGTGAGGGTCAGGCTGGGGGCGGTGTTTCAGGGTGGTGAGGGTTAGGCTGGGGGCGGTGTGGGGATGGCAGAGTGGGTCAGGCTGGGGGCAGTGTGTGGACGGCAGACGGAGTCAGGCTGGGGTCGGTGATGGTCAGACTGGGGGTGGTGTGTGGATGGCAATGAGCGTCAGGCTGGGGACGGTGTGGGGATGGCGGAGGAGGTCAGGCTGTGGGCGGTGATGGTCAGACTGGGAGTGTGGTGGACGGCGGTGAGGGTCAGGCTGGGGGCGGTGTGGGGACAGCAGTGATGGTTATGCTAGGGGCGGTGTGTCGACAGCGGTGATGGTCAGGCTGGGGGCAGTGTGTCGACAGCGGTGATGGTCATGCTAGGGGCGGTGTGTCGACAGCGGTGATGGTCAGGCTGGGAGCGGTGTGTCGACAGCGGTGAGGGACTGCCTGGGGGCACTGTTGGACATCAATGAGGGTCATGCAGGATGCAGTGTTGGACGTCGATGAGGGTCACATAGGGGGCGGTGTTGGACGGTGTTGAGGGTCAGGCTGAGAGTGGTGTGTGGGCAGCAGTGAGAGTCAGGGTGGGGGCGGTGCTTTGAGAGTCAGGCTGGGGGCGGTGTGTGGATGGCGGTGAGGGTCAGGCTGGGGGCGGTGTGTGTGCAGCAGTGAGGGTTAGGCATGGGGTGGTGTATGGGCAGCAGTGTGGGTCAGACTGAGGGCGGTGTGTGTTCAGCGATGAGGGTACTGTTGGGGTGGTTGTGGATGGCACTGAGGATCAAGATTTTTACGGCATGTGGGCAGCAGTGAGAGCCATGTTGGGTTGGTGTGTGGACAGTGGTGAGGGTCTGGCTGAGGGTGGTGTGTGGGCGGCAGTGAGGGTCAGGCTGGGAGCGGTGTTGGACGGTGGTAGGAGTCAGGCTGGGGGCAGTGTGTAGGTGGCAGTGAGGGTCAGGCTTAGGGCAGTGAGTGGACGGCAGTGAGGGTCAGGTTTGGGGCGGTGAGTGGACGGCGATGAGGGTCAGGCTTGGGGCGGTGTGTGTATGGCAGCGAGGGTCAGGCTGGGGGCGGTGTTGGACGTCAATGAGTGTCAGGCTTGGGGCAGTGTTGGACAGCAGTGAGGGTCAAGCTTGGGGCAGTGTGTAGACGGCGGTGAGGTTCAGGCTGGGGGCGGTGTGCGCGTGGCATTGTGGGTCAGGCTGGGGCGGTGTTTGACGGAGGTGAGGGACAGCCAGAGGACATGTTGGACAGAGGTGAGGGTCAGTCTGGGGGTGGTGTGTAGACGGCAATGAGTATCAGGCTTGGGGCGGTGTTGGACGGCAATGAGTGTCACGACTGGGGCGGTTGGTGGATGGCGGTGAGGGTCAGGCATGGGGCGGTGTGTGGATGGTGGCGAGCGTCAAGCTGGGGGCGCTGTTGGATGGCAACGAGTGTCACACTTGGGGAAGTGTTGGACAGCGTTGAGGGTCAGGCTTGGGGCTGTGTGTTGACGGCAGTGAGGGTCAGGCTGGGGGCAGTGTGCAGGTGGCATTGTGAGTCAGGCTGGGGCGGTGTTTGACGGCGGTGAGGGTCAGGCTGGGGGCGGTCTTGGACCATGGTGAGGGTCAGGCTGGGGGCGGTGTGTGGACAGCAGTTAGGTTCAGGCTGGGCGCGGTGTGGACAGCGGTGAGGGTCAGTCTGGCTCGGTGTGTGGGTGGCAGTGAGGGTCAGGCTGGGGAGGTGTGTGGACGGCAGTGAGGGTCAGGCTGGGGGCGGTGTTTCGGGGTGGTGAGGGTTAGGCAGGGGGTGGTGGGTGGACGGCGGTGAGGGTCAGGCTGGGGGCGGTGTGGGGACGGCAGTGAGGTTCAGGGTGGGGGGGGTGTGTGGACAGCGGAGGGGGTCAGACTGAGTGCAGTAATGGTCAGACTCGGGATGGCGTTGGACAGCGGTGAGGGTCAGGCTGGGGGCGGTGTGGGTATGGCGGAGGGGGTCAGGCTGGGGGCGATGATGGTCAGACTGGGGGTGGCGTTGGACGGCGGTGAGGGTTGGACAGCAGTGAGGGTCAGGCTTGGGGTAGTGTGGAGATGGCAGTGAGGGTCAGGCTGGGGGCGGTGTGCGGGTGGCATTGAGGGTCAGGCTGGGGCGGTGTTTGACAGAGGTGTGGGACAGCCTGGGGGCGTGTTGGACGGAGGTGAGGGTTAGTTGCGGGCAGAGTTGGACAGCGGTCAGGGTCAGGCTGGGGACGGCGTGTAGACGGCAATGAGTGTCAGGATTGGGGTGGTTTGTGGACGGCGGTGTGCGTCAGGCTTGGGGCGGTGTGTGGATGGCGGCGAGCGTCAAGCTGGGGGCACTGTTGGACGGTAACGAGTGTCATGCTTGGGGCAGTGTTGGACAGCATTGAGAGTCAGGCTTGGGGCTGTGTGTTGTCGGTGGTGAGGGTCAGGCTCGGGGCGGTGTGCAGGTGGCATTGTGAGTCAGGTTGGGGCGGTGTTTGATGGCGGTGAGGGTCAGGCTGGGGGCGGTGTGTGGACAGCGGTGAGATTCAGGCTGGGGGCGGTGTGTGGACAGTGGTGAGGTTCAGGCTGGGGGCGGTGGGTGGACGTCAGTGAGTTTCAGGCTGGCTCGGTGTGTGGGTGGCAGTAAGGTCAGGCTGGGGAGATGTGTGGATGGCAGTGAGGGTCAGGCTGGGGGCGGTGTTTCAGGGTGGTGAGGGTTAGGCTGGGGGCGGTGTGGGGATGGCAGAGTGGGTCAGGCTGGGGGCAGTGTGTGGACGGCAGACGGAGTCAGGCTGGGGTCGGTGATGGTCAGACTGGGGGTGGTGTGTGGATGGCAATGAGCGTCAGGCTGGGGACGGTGTGGGGATGGCGGAGGAGGTCAGGCTGTGGGCGGTGATGGTCAGACTGGGAGTGTGGTGGACGGCGGTGAGGGTCAGGCTGGGGGCGGTGTGGGGACAGCAGTGATGGTTATGCTAGGGGCGGTGTGTCGACAGCGGTGATGGTCAGGCTGGGGGCGGTGTGTCGACAGCGGTGATGGTCATGCTAGGGGCGGTGTGTCGACAGCGGTGATGGTCAGGCTGGGAGCGGTGTGTCGACAGCGGTGAGGGACTGCCTGGGGGCACTGTTGGACATCAATGAGGGTCATGCAGGATGCAGTGTTGGACATCGATGAGGGTCACATAGGGGGCGGTGTTGGACGGTGTTGAGGGTCAGGCTGAGAGTGGTGTGTGGGCAGCAGTGAGAGTCAGGGTGGGGGCGGTGCTTTGAGAGTCAGGCTGGGGGCGGTGTGTGGATGGCGGTGAGGGTCAGGCTGGGGGCGGTGTGTGTGCAGCAGTGAGGGTTAGGCATGGGGTGGTGTATGGGCAGCAGTGTGGGTCAGACTGAGGGCGGTGTGTGTTCAGCGATGAGGGTACTGTTGGGGTGGTTGTGGATGGCACTGAGGATCAAGATTTTTACGGCATGTGGGCAGCAGTGAGAGCCATGTTGGGTTGGTGTGTGGACAGTGGTGAGGGTCTGGCTGAGGGTGGTGTGTGGGCGGCAGTGAGGGTCAGGCTGGGAGCGGTGTTGGACGGTGGTAGGAGTCAGGCTGGGGGCAGTGTGTAGGTGGCAGTGAGGGTCAGGCTTAGGGCAGTGAGTGGACGGCAGTGAGGGTCAGGTTTGGGGCGGTGTGTGGACGGCGATGAGGGTCAGGCTTGGGGCGGTGTGTGTATGGCAGCGAGGGTCAGGCTGGGGGCGGTGTTGGACGTCAATGAGTGTCAGGCTTGGGGCAGTGTTGGACAGCAGTGAGGGTCAAGCTTGGGGCAGTGTGTAGACGGCGGTGAGGTTCAGGCTGGGGGCGGTGTGCGCGTGGCATTGTGGGTCAGGCTGGGGCGGTGTTTGACGGAGGTGAGGGACAGCCAGAGGACATGTTGGACAGAGGTGAGGGTCAGTCTGGGGGTGGTGTGTAGATGGCAATGAGTATCAGGCTTGGGGCGGTGTTGGACGGCAATGAGTGTCACGATTGGGGCGGTTGGTGGATGGCGGTGAGGGTCAGGCATGGGGCGGTGTGTGGATGGTGGCGAGCGTCAAGCTGGGGGCGCTGTTGGATGGCAACGAGTGTCACACTTGGGGAAGTGTTGGACAGCGTTGAGGGTCAGGCTTGGGGCTGTGTGTTGACGGCAGTGAGGGTCAGGCTGGGGGCGGTGTGCAGGTGGCATTGTGAGTCAGGCTGGGGCGGTGTTTGACGGCGGTGAGGGTCAGGCTGGGGGCGGTCTTGGACCATGGTGAGGGTCAGGCTGGGGGCGGTGTGTGGACAGCAGTTAGGTTCAGGCTGGGCGCGGTGTGGACAGCGGTGAGGGTTAGTCTTGCTCGGTGTGTGGGTGCAGTGAGGGTCAGGCTGGGGAGGTATGTGGACGGCAGTGAGGGTCAGGCTGGGGGCGGTGTTTCGGGGTGGTGAGGGTTAGGCAGGGGGTGGTGGGTGGACGGCGGTGAGGGTCAGGCTGGGGGCGGTGTGGGGACGGCAGTGAGGTTCAGGGTGGGGGGGGGTGTGTGGACGGCGGAGGGGGTCAGACTGAGTGCAGTAATGGTCAGACTCGGGATGGCGTTGGACAGCGGTGAGGGTCAGGCTGGGGGCGGTGTGGGTATGGCGGAGGGGGTCAGGCTGGGGGCGATGATGGTCAGACTGGGGGTGGCGTTGGACGGCGGTGAGGGTCAGGCTAGTGGCAGTGTGGGGACAGCAGTGAGGTTCAGAGTGGGGGTGTTGTGTGGATGGTGGAGGAGGTCAGCCTGGGGGCGGTGATGGTCAGACTGGGGGTGGTGTTAGACAGCGGTGAGGGTCAGGCTGGGGGTGGTGTGAGGATGGCGGAGGGGGTCAAGCTGGGGACAGTGTGTGGACGGCGGAAGTGGTCATGCTGGGGCCGGTGATGGTCAGACTGGCATTGGACGGCGGTGAGGGTCAGGGTGGGGGCGGTGCTTTGAGAGTCAGGCTGGGGGCGGTGTGTGAATGGCTGTGAGGGTCAGGCTGCGGGCGGTGTGTGTACAGCAGTGAGGGTTAGGCATGGGGTGGTGTATGGGCAGCAGTGCGGGTCAGACTGAGGGCGGTGTGTGGACGGCGATGAGAGTAAGGTTGGGGGCGGTTGTGGATGGCACTGAGGATCAAGTTGTTGGCGGTATGTGGGCAGCAGTGAGGGCCAGGCTGGGTCGGTGTGTGGACAGTGGTGAGGGTCTGGTTGGGAGTGGTGTGTGAGTATTCCCATGTAGGTCAGGCTGGGAGCGGTGTTGGACGACGGTGAGGGTCAGGCTGGGTGTGGTGTGTGGACGGGAGTGAGGGTCAGGCTGTGAGCGGTGTTGGATGATGGTGAGGGTCAGGCTGGGGGTGGTGTGTGGGCGGCAGTGAGGGTCAGACTGGGAGTGGTGTTGGACGATGATAGGGGTCAGGCTGGGGGCTGTGACTGGGTGGGCGATCGTCCTGTGTGCTGCTGCAGTGTCCTGAATGGGGAGCAGACTTTGAAAACTCCGAGCCCCAGAGAAAAGGCATTTAATCGATTCACCGAATCATTGATTGTCCGAATGAATTAGTGCCCACCCAACTCGTTCACATTATTGAGGTTCCTCTATCGGTGGGAACATGAATTGGAAGGGTTTAGAGGGATATGGGCCAGGTTCTGGCAGGTGGGACTAGAATGGGTTGGGATACCTGGTCGGCATGGACTGGTTGGACCGAAGGGTCTGTTTCGGTGCTGTATATCTCTATGACTCTATGACCGTCCAGCCAATTTTGTATCCAAATATCCCCATCTCCTTGTATTCTATGGTGATGAACTTGCTAACCCATGTGTTATGTGGACCCTTGCTGAATGTCTTTCTGAAGTCCAAGTTAGTGATTTCCATGCACAAAGCCATGCTGACTATCCCTAATCAATCTTGTCTTTCCAATTACATGTACATCCTGCCCCTTATAAGCCCTTCCAACAACTTGTCTTCTACTGACTTCAGGCTCACCGGTCTATAGTTTGCTGACTTTTCCTCACCAACTTTCTCAAATGTTGGCACCAGTCTTCCAGCAACTAGTCCAGAACTAGAGGGCATAGGTTTAGGGTGACAGGGTAAAGATATAAAAGAGACCGAAGTGGCAACTTTTTCACGCAGAGGGTGCATGTAATGAGCTGCCAGAGGAAGTGGTAGAGGCAGGTACAATTGCAACATTTAATAGGCATTTGGATGGATATATGAAGAAGAAGGGTTTGGAGGGATATGGGCTGGGTGCTGGCAGGTGGGATTAGATTGGCTTGGGATATCTGGTCAGCATGAATGGGTTGGACGGAAGGGTCTGTTTCCATGTTGTACATCTCAATGACTCTGACTCGAAATGGCCAGTTTCCACACCACAGTGACTCTACGGGAAACTCATTTAGACAGGTTCCTAATAGGAAATGTTTGGATCCATGTGGACCAAGGGGAGGCAGGTGAGAATACCTCAGTTTGGAATTATGTTTGACATGGATTGATTGGATCACAGGGTCTGTTTCCATGCTATATAACATTACGACTCCAGCTGCAGCGGACAGCTGGAACTGGCAACCGGAAGCGGCAGATACAAACCACGATAAATGCCGGAGGAAACATCACAGAAGCGCGTCACAGGAAGCTCCCAAGCACTGAGGATGTCACCTGGACAGGGGACGAAACGTCTGCAACACAAATTCCCAGCTCGGCGAACATCTTCCTTATCTCTAATAATTCCTCTCCAGCCTCAGACCCCTCCCTAACTCTAATCCCCTCCAGATCTCAAAGCTGTGCTCTATGTGCCTTTCTTTGATTTCGGCCTTGAGGATACCCCATTTTTATTTTTCACTTGATGACGGCCCTTTCAGATTCCTGCATCGAGCTCCAGAATTTCCTCCTAAACCTCTCCATCTCACGTTCCTCACAAACACATTGACCAATCATGTGTCAGCTATTCTACTATAATTTTCTTTGACCTGGTTTCAAAGGTGGCCTGTGATATTCCTATATTAAGTGTCTCGAGGTTTACAGCACAGAAAAAGGCTCTGTGGGCCATTGAGTCTGTGCCATTAAAGAAAACTATCACCAAACTATCCTGATCCATTTTACAATACACAGTCATTCGCACCATCTGTATACATATCACAAGTTTGCACCTAAATATGTCTTAAATGCTATTGGGAATTCTGTGTCTCCCACCCTTCCAGACAGTGAGGTTTAGTGCAACTGGTGCTCGATGACGGCATCACCCACAGGAACACAGAGCAGCTGGGTCTGTGCAAACCAGAGATCGCCCACACATTGGGAAGGATGGCAGGGTCCCTGAGAGGGGGCACAGGAGATTTACCAGGATGGTTCAAGGAATGGGGGATCGTAGTAGCATGTTTTGGATATTCTTTTACATTATTCATTGGTATGATATAGTTGTTGCTGATACTTTGGGTTGATAATATCGATCTACAATAGATGGATTCTCCTTCTCAACCTCTCCCATTGCCTGGGCTGGGGTAACCTTCCGGTTAAACCACCACCAGTCATCTCTCCCTAATGAGAGAGCAGCCCTATGGTCTGGTAGGACAATGCTGCCTTTACCTTTTACACAGTGATGCCACTGTACCTCGGGGGTGGGGAGAGGGAATGCTGGGGGTGGTGGATGGGACACCACACAGGCACAGTGCTTTGTCCTGGAGGATGTTCATGTTCTTTAACATTGCTGGGAGCTGCAGTGATGCAGGCAAGTGGACACTGTTCCAACACAATCCTGATGTGTACCTTATAGAGAGCAAACAGACATTGTGGAATCAGGGATTTGGGGAAACTGAGATTGTTCTCGTTGTAGCAAAGGAAATTCATGGGAGCTGTGACAGAGGGGTTTACAAATGTTACCCGTTATAATAATGAACCTTTCACCCATCAGCTCATTATACAAGGATTACAGGACACATTGAAGGTGTGGGGAGAACTATTGAGAGAATGGGATGATTTAAAGGAGAACTTTTATGCAGTAAATGGGATTGAGCTGGAACACAATACTCAGACACAATGTGAATATCCAGGTCCTGATGACTTGACTAATTCAAACAGAGTTTGGTGTTACAATGACTGAGATTACCATCTGAATGTCCACCTGTAGTATCCTGTAATACAAGTTTATAAAATCTGTCACTGTCAGTTCAGGTAAGAAACTCACACCATCCCCTCCTCCTGGGCCAGGATGACTGTACACATTACCCCTTGTGGAGGTCAGCAGTTGGTTCAGGGGGAACTCTATGTGGGTTTCTATGAGTTTCCACCTTGGGACTTCATGTGACTGAACAGGGCAGATCTTTGACACATGGGACAGAATGATCCAAGAGTCAGTGAGATGTGGAGAGCAGGATTTCCTTCCTTTTCTTTCCTTCCGTGTTGCCGATCTGCCTCATCAATAAGACATGGGGAGTGAAAGGCTCATGCAGCGCGATGGGCAAGTTGTCTCCATTCTGACCAATCATCCCAGTCATCCCATAGAGTCTCATGAAAAACAGAGCAACACTGCATGCTTCCCACTGCCCAGGATTCCCAGTAAACGTTTAGAAGAATTGATGGGAATCTGTCAGAAAAGGCATAACTGTAAAGTTCTAAGAGATTTGTGAAGGGAGAGCGATGCACAGGAGAAGGGGGCAACAAGTTGCCAGATGGAATATAATTTGGGAAAATGGGAAGTTGGTCATTTTGGAGGGGATAATAAAAGAACAGACTGCTATTTAAATGGTGGAAACTGTAGAAAGCTCCACCACAAAGGGACCGGGGGTAATTGTGCAGGAAACACAGAAAGCAACAGATTCTGGGTCAGTCATGGAATCAAGGGTTCGGCTTCAGATTCATCAAGGTAACACCGACATGGGTAATTAGTTTCAGTAACAATGGAGCTGGGGTGAGGGGGAGACAAGCAACATTTTAGAGATTGGAATTCCTGGTGTTTGTGATTGTGTGGATGTCTGATCAGAAGGTCACCTTGGGGTCAGATATAACAGCAATATTGTAAAGAATGTAGTGTACCTCGGATATTTCCCAGTGGGGGGAGGGGCTCAGCAGTAAGGGAAAGTAATTTGTAATAGCAACTGAAGGCAATGGTTTTAACCATTACAATGTTTATTGGAGAAAATTGCAGCCAATCGAGTAGTGGGAGCGTGGTGAGCAGTTTGATAACTGAATAACAGTGGAGTAATGGAGAGGGATGATGGGGAGGGAGATCTGGGCAGTGTCAGTGTACATGTGAAACCTAACACAGTGCTTTTGGACAATGTCACCTCCTGGCAGTACGTAGGTGAGAAAAAGGAGGGTCCAAGGATAGATCCTTAGATTCCCTACAGTGTGGAAACAGTCCCTTGGGCCCAACAAGTCCACACCGACCCTCCGAAGAGGAACCCATCCAGACCCATTTCCCTACGTTTACCACTGATTAATGCACCTAAGACAACAGGCAATTTAGTATGGCCATTTCACCTAACCTGCACATCTTTGGACTGTGGGAAGAAACCGGAGCACCCGGAGGAAACCCATGCAGACACTGGGAGAATGTGCAAACTCCACACAGTCAGTCGTCCGAGTCTGGAATCGAACCTGGGTCCCTGATACTGTGAGGCAGCAGTGCTCACCATTGAGCCACCGTGCTGGCCAACCCTTGAGGGTCACCACATGCAATGAATTCAGAAAGGAAATCAGAGAGGGGATCACAGCTACAGAAGTTACCATTGTCGAGGAGGGTCTGCCTACTGAGGCAGTATAGGCGGAAATTAGAAGCAGTAAGGGAGCAGTCACCTCATTAGGGGTTTACTACAGGCCCCCCAACAGCAGCAGGGAGATTGAAGAAAGCATAGAACGGCAGATTTTGGTAAAGAGTGAATGTAATAGGGTTGTTGTAATGGGTGACTTTAACTTTCCCAATATTGATTGGAACCTCCTTCGAGCAGATGGTTTGGAAGGAGCTATTTTTGTAAAGTGTGTTCAGGAGGGTTTCCTAACTCAGCACATTGAAGCGGCTGACGAAGGGAGAGGCCATTTTGATTTTGGTGCTCGACAATGAGCTGGGGCAGGTGTCAGATCTTGCGGTGGGAGAGCATTTTGGTGATAGTGACCACACCTGCCTCATATCTACATAGCTATGGAGAAGGAGAGAAGCAGGCACAAAGGGAGATATTTAATTGGGGAAAAGGAAACTATGATACTATCAGACATGAGTTGGGAACCATGGACTGGGAGCAATTGCTCCATGGAAAGGTCACTATAGACATGTGGAGACGGTTTAAGGAACAGTTGTTGCGAGTGATGCATAAATATGTTCCTCTGAGACAGGCAAGAATGGGTAAGATAAAGGAACCTTGGATGACGAGAGCGGAGGAGCTTCTCGTCAAACGAAAGAAGGTAGCTGACGAAAGGTGGAGGAAGCAAGGGTCTTGCTCGGCTCCAGAGGATTTCAGGCAGGCGAGGAAGGAGCTCAAAAATGGCCTGTGGAGAGCTAGGAGGGGCACGAAAAAGGCTTGACAGGAAGGATTAGGGAGAATCCAAAGGCCTTTTACATGTATGTGAGGAGTAAGACTATGATCAAAGAAAGAGATGGGCCGATCAGGGATAGAATAGGGAACTTGTGTATAGAGTCTGAGGAGGTAGGGGAAGCCCTAAATGAGTTTTTTGCTTCTGTCTTTACGAAAGAAAAGGACCTTGTCGTGAATGAAACCACTGAGGAGCAGGTAAGCATGCTGCAACAGATAGATTGAGGAAGCTGATGTGCTGAACATTTTGACAAACATTAAGATTGACAAGTCGCCAGGGCCAGACCAGATTTGTCCTCGGCTGCTCTTCGAAGTGAGAAATGTGATTGCTTCGCTGCTTGCGAAGATCCTGACATCCTCGCTCTCCATTGGAGTCGTACCTGAGGACTGGAGGGAGGCAAATGTAATACCTCCCTTCAAGAAAGGAAATAGGGAAATCCCCGGCAATTACAGACAAGACACTCTCACGTCTGTCGTCTGTAAGGAGTTAGAAAGGATTCTGAGGGACAGGATTTATGACCATCTGGAAGAGCATGGCTTGATTAAATGCAATTAACACGGCTTTGTGAGGGGCAGGTCATGCCTCACAAACCTTACTGAGTTCTTTGAGGATGTTACGAAGCAAGTTGATGAGGGTCGAGCTGTGGATGTTGTGTATGTGGACTTCAGTAAGGCATTTGATAAGGTTTCCCATGGTAGGCTCATTCAGAAGGTCAGGAGTAAGGGGATACAGGGAAACCTAGCTGTCTGGATACAGAATTGGCTGGCCAACAGAAGACAGCGAGTGGTAGTAGAAGGAAAATATTCTGCCTGGAAGTCTGTGGTGAGTGATGTTACACAGGGCTCTGTCCTTGGGCCTCCACTGTTTGTAATTTTTATTAATGACTTGGATGAGGGGATTGAAGGAGGGGTCAGCAAAATTGCAGATGACACAAAGGTTGGAGGTGTCGTTGACAGTATAGAGGGCTGTTGTAGTCTGCAGCGGGACATTGACAGGATGCAGAGATGGGCTGAGAGGTGGCAGATGGAGTTCAACCTGGATAAATGCGAGGTGATGCATTTTGGAAGGTCAAATTTGAAAGCTGAGTACAGGATTAAAGACAGGATTCTTGGCAGTGTGGAGGAACAGAGGGATCTTGGTTTGCAGGTACATAGATCCCTTAAAATGGCCACCCAAGTGGTTTTTAAGAAAGCAGATGTTGTTTTGGTTTTCATTGACAGGAGGATTGAGTTTAAGAGACATGAGATCTTGTTGCAGCTCTATAAAACTTTGGTTAGAACGCACTTGGAATACTGTGTCCAGTTCTGGTCGCCCTATTATAGGAAAGATGTGGATGCTTTGGAGAGGGTTCAGAGGAGGTTTACCAGGATGCTGCCTGGACTGGAGGGCTTATCTTATGAAGAGAGGTTGACTGAGCTCGGACTTCTTTCTGTGGAGAAAAGGCGGAGGAGAGGGGACCTAATTGAGGTGTACAAGATAATGAGAGACATAAATAGAGTCGATAGCCAGAGACTATTTCCCAGGGCAGAAATGACTAACACGAGGGGTCATAGTTTTAAGCTATTTGGAGGAAAGTATAGAGGGGATGTCAGAGGCGGGTTCTTTATGCAGAGAGTTGCGAGAGCATGGAATGCGTTGCCAGCAGCAGTTAGGAAGCAAGGTCATTGGGTATATTTAAGAGACTGCTGGACATGCATATGGTCACAGACATTTGAGGGTTCATACATTAGGTTTACCTTACATGAGGATCAATGGTCGGCACAACATCGTGGGCTGAAGGGCCTGTTCTGTGCTGTACTGTTCTATGTCCTATGTTCTATTTTCTATATTCTATGAAGTGTATCTGTACCTTTCAACCATCTGCACCCTGCACTGACAGATAGTGCTCCCTCAATACCTTAGACACCATCCCCTCAGTATGTTTATCCCCAAAGCACCTCGACAAAACATTCATGCCATCAACACCTCAGAAAGCAAACCTGTTGCCCCCTTGGACTGTGTTCATCCCCAAACCTGTTCTCACTGTGATGACCCACAGCCACTCCCAAGATTGGAGCCCAGGGCCCAGAACATTATTTGAGTCTCTGGATTGATCATAGATTCCCGTAGATGTGGAAGCAGGCCATTCGGCCTATCAGGTTCACACTGACCCTCGGCAGAGCATCCCACCCATCCCCTCCACCCCTGGATCCCTTCATTTCCTCTGGCTAATCCACCTGGCCTGCACATCCTTGGACAGTGGGAGGGATCTGGAGCACCCGGAGGCTGACACGGGGAGAATGTGCCAACTCCACACAGACAGTCGCCCGAGGCTGGAATCGAATCCCGGGTGGGGTGAGGCAACACAGACCCCCCGTGACAATCCCGCCATCTCCTCCCCGTTGATGACCGTTTGATGTCTATACCCAGGGAGTATCTAAATTGTCTAGCGTTTATTTAAGAAAGATTAGGGACAAGGGCAATGCCTCCACAAGCTCAAGATGCTTGGTCCCCCTCGAAAAAATATTTATATCAATTTCAAAAAGAGACTTTATTCACAAAATAACTTTACGTACAAACATAGTCACTAAAGTTCGGTTCGGTACAGTCTTTACAACAAGTCTTTGCCATGACATATATACTCCCCTTGGCTGATTAACTGAAATGTTAGGTCTGAGCTGTTCCTTCTGAATTAACATCACAAAGTTACATTGAGAAGGATCTTTGTGAAGTGCCTGTGTTCTGTGTCTGTTCTCCCATGTAGCCCGCCCTCCGAATACAATACCTTACAAAGCCTTAAACCTGTTTGTCAACTTTCAGCAGAAGCAGCCTCAGGGCATTGAACACAGACTGAATTACTCAGTGACGCTTGGATCAATTCAAATTCTCAAGCAAACAGATGGCTGGGGAATTTCAGCATAATTCAGCAGATAGCAACGGTGAAGAGAGAGAGGAACAATTCGCATTTCAAGTGACTCTTCCTCAAAACGGTCTGTTCTGAAAGAACTTTCCCGCAGAAATTACTGGATTGAAAGGTGAAGTCTCTCGCTGTCTTTTTCTCCCTCTCCCTTCAGAGATGCTACCGGACAGGCTTAGTTTATTTAGCAATACCTGTATTGATGTTTCAGGTCTTTAGCGCGTCCGTACAGATTGATTTTAGTGTTGAATTCTCAAGCTTGCTCTGTTCAAGGGATTGAATCTCTCTGGTACAAAGGGGGGTCAGTTACCACAGCTAACAGGTTCGTGATGCCAACATTGTTGGCTCAATCTCTATCATGTCTGAAATTACCATGAAGGCCCCAGCTTCTCAACCTCGCACCTCACCTGAGGTGTGTGACCCACCAGACCTCTCTCTCTGACAAGACAGCAGCTTTCGGGTCCTCCTGGTCTATACTAACTTCCCAAATTTAAAAGGACACTCCAGTAAGAGAGCTCTTTACATAGTTCAGGTCAACATCCTGGAGCTCCCTCCCTAACATCACTGTGGGACACCCAAGGACTGCAGCAGGAGAGTACAGCTCACCCCCACCTTCCAGGCAACGATTAGAGGGTGTGGGAATCACATGCAAGCCACATTTGAAAATAAGTTTTATAACAGGGTCACGGTGGATGGTCACTAACTCTGTTTCTTTCCCTGTGTTGAAATCAGCGTAATGAAGAAGCTCAGGGTGGGTTGAAAATGACAATGATAGCCTTTCGTAGGTTGGTGTTTATTAGAGTTTGTATCGACAGTATGACTGAGCACTTATTCAAGGGCATGCAGGTAGCTGCCAGAGGAAGTGATGGGGGCTGGTGCAATTGTGACATTTAAAAGGCATCAGGATGAGTATGTGAATAGGAAGGGTTTAGAGGGATGTTGGCCAAGAGCTAGCAAACTGAACAAAATGAGATGAGAATATTTGGTTGGTATGGACGAGTTGGACAGGAGGGTCTGTTTCCAAGCTGTGCACCTCTGTGACTCTGTGCCTCTGAATAGTCTATTGCAGAGAGTTTCAGACAGGGTGTGGTTTGTGTGTCTCTCTCATGCTTCCTCAGAATCTGCAAACCATCTGTCTCCAAATTTCCACAAGACTTTATGAAATAGAAAAAAGGAGGGTCAGTGCTGAGGGAGTGCTGCACTGTCAGAGGGTCAGTGCTGAGGGAGTGCTGCACTGTCAGAGGGTCAGAGCTGAGGGAGTGCTGCACAGTCAGAGGGTCAGTACTGAGGGAGGGCTGCACTGTCGGAGGGTCAACGCTGAGGGAGTGCTGCACTGTCAGTGGGTCAGTAATGAGTGAGTGTTGTACTGTCAGAGGGTCAGTACTGAGGGAGTGCTGCACTGTCAGAGGATCAGTACTGAGGGAGTGCTGCAATGTTGGAGGGTCAACACTGAGGGAGTGCTGCACTGTCAGATGGTCAGTAATCAGGGAGTGCTGTACTGTCAGAGGGTCAGTACTGTCGGAGGATCAGTACTGAGGGAGCGCTGCACTGTCAGAGCATCAGTACAGAGGGAGTGCTGCACTGTCAGAGGGTCAGAAATGGAGAGCGGTGCATTCTCAGAGAGTTAGTACTGAGGGAGCGCTACGTTGTAAGAATGTCAGAACTGAAGGAGCGCTGCACTGTCAAAGAGCTGCACTGTCAGAGGGTCAGTACTGAGGGAGTGCTGCACTGTAAGACTGTCAGAACTAAAGGAGCTCTGCACTGTCAAAGAGCTGCACTGTCAGAGGGTCAGTACTGAGGGAGTGCTGCACTGTCAGAGGGTCAGTACTGCGGGAGTGCTGCACTGTCAGAGGATCAGTACTGAGGGAGTGCTGCACTGTCAGAGGATCAGTACTGCGGGAATGCTGCACTGTCAGAGGGTCAGTACTGCGGGAGTGCTGCACTATCAAAGAGTCAGTACTGAGGGAGCGGTGCATTCTCTGAGGGTTAGTACTGAGGGAGTGCTACACTGTAAGACTTTCGGAACTAAAGGAGCACTGCACTGTCAAAGAGCTGCACTGTCAGAGGGTCAGTACTGAGGGTGTACCGCACTGTCACACTGTCGGTATGGGGGCAGTGCTACACTGTCAGAGGGTCAGTACTGAGGGTGTACTGCACTGTCAGAGGGTCAGTACTGAGGGAATGCTGCACTGTCAGAGGGTCAGTACTGCGGGAGTGCTGCACTGTCAGAGGATCAGTACTGTAGGAGTGCTGGACTGTCAGAGGGTCAGTACTGAGGGATCACTAAGCTGTCAGAGGGTCAGTACTCAGGGGGTGCTGCACTGTCAGAGTGTCAGTACTGAGGGAGTGCTGTACTGTCAGAGGGTCAGTACTGCGGGAGTGCTGCACTGTCAGTGGATCAGTACTGAGGGAGCGCTGCACAGTCAGAGCGTCATTACTGAGGGAGTGCCACACTGTCAGAGGGTCAGTCCTGAGAGAGTGCTGCACTGTCGGAGGGGCAGTACTGAGGGAGTGCTGTATTGTCGGAGGGGCAGTACTGAGGGAGTGCTGTATTGTCAGAAGGTCTGTACAGAAGGAGTGCTACACTGACAGAGGGTCTGTACTGAGGGAGTGCTGCACTGTCAGATGGTCAGTACTGAGGGAGTGCTGCACTGTCGGACGGCCAGTACTGAGGGAGCGATGCACTGTGAAAGGGTCTGTACTGTGGGAGACCTACATTGTTGGAGGGTCAGTACTGAGGGAGAGCTGCACTGTCAGAGGGTCAGTACTGAGGGAGCGCCGCACTGTGAGAAGGTCAGTACTGAGGGAGAGCTGCACTGTCAGATTGTCAGTACTGAAGGAGTGCCGCACTGTAAGAGGTTCACTACTCAGGGATTGCTATACTGTGAGAGGGTCAGTACTGAGGGAGTGCTGCACTGTCAGAGGGTCAGTAATGACGGAGTACTGCACTGTCAGAGGGTCAGGACTGTGGGAGAGCTGCCCTGTCAGAGGGTCTGTACGGAGGGAATGCCGCACTATCAGAGGGTCAATTCTGAGGGAGTGCTGCATTGTCATGGGTTCAGGACTGAGGGAGCGCCGCACTGTGAGAGTGTCAGTAGTCAGGGATTGCTACCCTGTGAGAGGGTCAGTACTGAGGGAGTGCTGCACAGTCAGAGCGTCAGTACTGAGGGAGTGCGACACTGTCAGAGGGTCAGTACTGAGGGAGTGCCGCACTGTCAGAGGGTCAGTACTGAGGGTGTGCTGCACTGTCAGAGGATCAGTACTGAGAGAGTGCTGCTCTGCCAGAGGGTCAGTATTGAGGGAGTGCCGCACTGCCAGAGGGTCAGTACTGAGGGTTTGTCGCACTGTCAGAGGCTCAGTCCTGAGGGAGTGCTGCACTACCAAAGAGTCAATACTGAGGGAGTGCTGCACTGTCAGAGACTCAATACTGAGAGTGCACCACACTGTCAGAGTTTCAGTCCAGACGGCACGTCTCACTATCACTGCACTGAGAAAGCACTGCACCATCAGAGGGTCAGTACTGAGGGAGTGCCTCATTGCCAGAGGGTCAGTACTGAGGGAGTGCTGCACTGTCAGAGGGTCAGTACTGAGGGAGTGATACACTGTGAATGGGTCAGTACTGAGGGAGTGCTACACTGTCAATGAGTCAATACTGAGGCTGTGCTGTACTGTCAGAGTGTCAGTTACGATGGAGTGCTGTACTGTCAGAGGTATTGTCCTGAGATTGGGCCACACTGTCGGAGGGTCAGTATAGGGCCACTTCCACACTGTCAGAGTCAGTACTGAGGGAGTGCATCACTATCAGAGGATCAGTGTGGAGGGAGTGCTGTATTGTCAGAGGATCAGTAGGGAGGGAGGGCAGCATTGTCAGAGGGTCAGTGTGGGGAGGGTGCAGCATTGTCAGAGGATCAGTATGGAGGGAGTGCAGCATTGTCAGAGGATCAGTATGGAGGGAGTGCAGCATTGTCAGAGGGTCAATGTGGAGGGAGTGCAGCATTGTCAGAGGATCAGTGTGGAAGGAGTGCAGCATTGTCAGAGGGTCAGTGTGGAGGGAGTGCAGCGTTGTCAGAGAGTCATGACGGGGGGATTGCAGCACTGTCAGAGGTCAGTGTGGAGGGAGTGCAGCATTGTCAGAGGATCAGTGTGGAGGGAGTGCAGCATTGTCAGAGGATCAGTGTGGAGGGAGTGCAGCATTGTCAGACGATCAGTGTGGAGGGAGTGCAGCATTGTCAGAGGATCAGTATGGAGGGAGTGCAGCATTGTCAGAGGATCAGTATGGAGGGAGTGCAGCATTGTCAGAGGGTCAGTGTGGAGGGAGTGCAGCATTGTCAGAGGGTCAGTGTGGAGGGACTGCAACATTGTCAGAGGGTCAGTGTGGAGGGAGTGCAGCATTGTCAGAGAGTCATGACGGGGGGATTGCAGCACAGTCAGAGGTCAGTGTGGAGGGAGTGCAGCATTGTCAGAGAGTCAGGATGGAGGTATTGCTGTGCAGTGAGAGAGTCAGTAATGATGAAGTCCGCACTCTCTGACGGTCAGTACTAATGGATTGCCATGCTACCAGAGTGTCGCACTGTGAGAGTGTTACTACTGAGGGAGCGCTGCACTGTGAAAGGGTTAGAACTGAGGGAACACCACACTCTGAGGGGATTAGTGCTGAGGGATCACCACACTGTGAGGGGGTCAGTACTGTGGGAGCGTCACGCTATGTGTCGGACAGTCAGTACTGAGTGATTGCTGCATTGCCAGAGGGTCCGTACTGAGAGAGTGATGCATACTCAAAGGGTCATTACTGAGGGAGTGCTACACGGTCAGTGTGTCAGTTCTGAGGGAGTGGTGTTTCAGAGTGTCAGTACTGAGGGAGAGTTGCACTGCCAAAGGGTCAGTACTGAGGCATTGCTGGACTATCAGAAGTGCAGGAATGAGGCAGTGCCGCACTATCAGAGTGTCAGTACTGAGGGTGTTCTGCTCTGTCTGAGAGTCAGTACGTTATCGGAGGGTCAGAACCGAGGGAGTGCTACACTGTAAGAGCATCTGTATTGAGGGAGTGCCACATTGTCGGAGGGTCAGTACTGAGGGAATGCCACACTGTATGAGTGTCAGTACTGAGGGAATGCTGCACTGTAGAAATGTCAGTACAAAGAGAGTGCTGCAGAATCCGAGGGTCAGTACTGAGGGAAAGCTGTTGTGTCAGACCGACATTTCAGAGGGAGTGTTGCAGTGTCAAAGGATCAGTACTGAGGGAGTGCTGCACTGTCAGAGGGACAGTACTGCGGAAGAGCTGGATTGTCGGAGGGTTCTGTCCAGAAGGAGTGCTGCACTGTCAGCGGGTCTGTACGGAGGGAGTGCTGCACTGTCAGAGGGTCAGTACTGAGGGAGTGCTGCACTGACTGAGGTTCAGCAATGAAGGAGTGCTGCACTGTCAGAGGGTCAGTACTGAGGGAGTGCTGCACTGTCAGAGGGCCAGTACTGAGGGAGTGCTGCACTGTCAGAGCGTCAGTTCTGAGGGAACGCTGCACTGTGAGAGGGCCAGTACTGAGGGATTGCATCACCATCAGGTGTGCAGGGCCAAGGGGCTGTTGCAGTGTCAGAGGGTCAGGTCTGAGGGAGTACTGAACAATCATAGGATGCGCCGCATTGTCTGAAAGTCAGAATAAAGGTGCGCCACACTGTGGGAGGGTCAGTATACGTGTAATGCTACACTGTCAGAAGGTCAGTACTGAGGGAGTGCTGCACTGTCAGAGGGTCAGTTCAGAGGGAGTGCTGCACTGTCAGAGGGTCAGTACTGAGGGAGTGCTGCACTGTCAGAGGATCAGTACTGAGGGAGTGCTGCACTGTCAGAGGGTCAGTACTGAGGGAGTGATTAGATTAGATTAGATTGCTTACGGTGTGGAAACAGGCCCTTCGACCCAACAAGTCCACACCGACCCGCCGAAGCGCACCCACCCAGACCCATTCCCAGACATTTGCCCCTGCAACTAAAACTACAGGCAATTTAGCGTAGCCAATTCACCTGACCGGCACATCTTTGGACTGTGGGAGGAAACCGGAGCACCCGGAGGATACCCGTACAGACACGGGGAGAATGTGCAAACTCCACACAGTCAGTCGTCTGAGGCGGGAATTGATACCGGGTGCCTGGCGCTGTGAGGCAACAGTGCTAACGACTGTGCCACCATGCCGCCCACTGAGGGAGTGCTGCACTGTCAGAGGGTCAGTACTGAGGGAGTGCAGCACTGTCGGAGGGTCAGTACTGAGGGAGTGCCACACTATCAGAGGGTCAGTACTGAGGGAGTGCTACACTGACAGAGGGTCTGTACTGAGGGAGTGCTGCACTGTCAGTGGGTCATTACTGAGGGAGTGCTGCACTGTCAGTGGGTCAGTACTGAGGTAGTGCTGCACTGTGAGAAGGTCAGTACTGAGGGAGAGCTGCACTGTCAGATTGTCAGTCCTGAGGGAGTGCCGCACTGTAAGAGGTTCACTACTCAGGGATTGCTATACTGTGAGAGGGTCAGTACTGAGGGATTGCTGCACTGTCAGAGGGTCAGTACTGAGGGAGTGCAGCACTATCAGAGGGTCAGTACTGAGGGAGTGCTGCACTGTCAGATGGTCAGTACTGAGGGAGTGCGGCACTGTCAGTGGGACAGTACTGTGGAAGAGCTGCATTGGCGGAGGGTCTGTACGGAGGGAGAGCTGCACTGTCGTAGGGCCTGTACGGAGGGAGAGCTGCACTGTCGTAGGGTCAGTACTGAGGGAGTGCTGCACTTTCAGAGGGTCTGTACTGTGGGTGAGCTGCATTGTTGTAGGGTCAGGACTGAGGGAGCACCATGGTGTCAGAGGGTCAGTACTGAGTGAGAGCTGCACTATCAGAGGGTCAGTACTGAGTGAGAGCTGAACTGTCAGAGGGTCAGTACTGAGGGAGAGCTGCACTGTCAGAGGGTCAGTACTGAGGGAGAGCTGCACTGTCAGAGGGTCAATACTGAGGGCGTGCTGCACTGTCAGACGGTCAGTACAGAGAGAGTGCTACACTATCAGAGGGTCAGTACTGTGGGAGAGCTGCATTGTCAGAAGGTCTGTACAGAAGGGGTGCTACACTGACAGAGGGTCTGTACTGAGGGGGTGCTGCACTGTCAGATGGTCAGTACTGAGGGTGTGCTGCACTCTCGGAGGGGCAGTACTGAGGGAGCGCCGCATTGTGAGAGGGTCTGTACTGTGGGAGACCTGCATTGTTGAAGGGGCAGTACTGAGGGAGCGCCGCACTGTGAGAGGGTCTGTACTGTGGGAGACCTGCATTGTCAGATGGTCAGTACTGAGGGAGTGCTGAACTGTTGGAGGGGCAGTACTGAGGGAGCGCCGCACTGTGAGAGGGTCTGTACTGTGGGAGACCTGCATTGTTGGAGGGTCAGTACTGAGGGAGCGCCGCATTGTGAGAAGGTCAGTATTGAGGGAGAGCTGCACTGTCAGATTGTCAGTAATGAGGGAGTGCCGCACTGTAAGAGGTTCACTACTCAGGGATTGCTGTACTGTGAGAGGGTCAGTACTGAGGGAGTGCTGCACTGTCAGAGGGTCAGTACGGTGGGAGAGCTGCACTGTCAGAGGGACTGTACGGAGGGAATGCTGCACTCTCAGAGGGTCAATTCTGAGGGAGTGCTGCACTGTCATGGGTTCAGTACTGAGGGAGCGCCGCACTGTGAGAGTGTCAGTAGTCAGGGATTGCTACCCTGTGAGAGGGTCAGTACTGAGGGAGTGCTGTAGTGTCAGAGGATCAGTACTGAGGGAGAGCTGCATTGTCGGTGCGTCTGTACAGACGAAATGCTGCACTGTCAGAGGGTCTGTATGGAGGGAATGCTGCACTGTTAGAGGGTCAGTACTGTGGGAGAGCTG